>NC_142478.1:15517719-16142719 GCF_049115385.1 Moschus berezovskii | reverse complement strand
TATATACATATAAACATATTCACCATATAATTCTTTTAACTATAAAATTCTATGGCATTTAATGTATAGCTCAAATTACAACCATATGACCCCCTAAATTTTCCTAAATACTAACATTTTTATATCCCTGATTTCAGACCAAGTTCAGAAAGTCAGTGATGACAATTCAGAGAACCAAGTTTGTTTTGGGGACTCCAGTGTTGCCTGCATTCTTGCTTCTAAGCTGTAGATAATCATCATACAAACTAAGGGAAAAGTTGAGCCCTAAAATTTCTGAAAAGCCTAAGTTGAAACAGATTAAGTAATATTTTAAAATAGTTGAGCATGTCTGTATGACACAAAATACCTTTAAGAAAAAAATTTTAAGGTTCATCTATTGCAGAATCTTTTTTAAAAGTTCTTCTTGCTATAAGAAAAAAATTATCCAAACAAGTTTAGCTCCATGAGATCAATTGTATATTCTCTCCCTGCTAGCTTAGAATCCATTCAGAGATCAATTTATGCATGAATGGATATGTGTATATATTTTCTGTGTGTGTCAGTATTTATGAATATCTAGCAAGTAACATTGCTGCTTTATGACACTTCTTCAACCATTAGTAAATAACTAAGTGGCCACAAGAGTTCAAAAACAAAACCAATCCAAAAACAGAGGGTGGAGGCAGCCGAAAAATTGTAAGTTGCTCAGAAGACTATCTTGGGTTGATGCAAGAGGAAAATCTGAGAACATTTTCTTAAAAAGAAAAAAACGAAAGGAAACAGAGCATGCAACTTCAGAGCTCAACTTGTGCCTAATCTCTTTGTGTGGGATTTTTTCATTCCAATACGTACCTCCCAGGACAAGCACAACAGCAGTCCCTAAATCATGTTCATCTTCTGAAGATGATATGTAATAAACACAGCCTTCCTTAAGGAGACATGCGGGTCAGGGCAAAACACAGTGTATATCTCCCATCTTGCAGATCTGAAATGTTTATACAGATAATATCTAGTGGAAATTGACACTGACGGCCACCTTGCTGAAGAAAAGAAAGGATGCAGATGGACCCAAAGAACACATGACTTAGGGAATGTGGAAGGAATAAAGGAATAACTGCTGCATGCTGTATAGACTTTATGTGTGGTTTATTCCCTTTTTCACTGGGTAGCAGGCACCTACTTTGCCCACTGGAAAATTCTAGTGCCAGGCCCTCATGGCATCAATATATGAACCCACCAAATGTCAAGTTCCTGTCAGAGCAATGTACAAAACATATTTTGTGGCCAATATGGCATGTGAAGGACCCCTCAGATTTCTCTTTCTATTCCATTCAATGTGTTTGGGTGACACAATCCTCATAGAATCAGGGTATTTTCCTGGCGATCCAGTGGTTAAGACTTCACACTGCCAATGCAGGGGGCATGGGTTTCATTTCATTTCTGGTCAAGGAACTAAGATCCCACATGCCACACAGCGTGGCCAAAAATGAAAATAAATTTTAAAAGTGCTGTTGTTGCGACCCCATGGACTGTAGCCTGCCAGGCTCCAGGCAAGAATCCTGGAGTGGGTTGCCATGCCCTTCTCCAGGGGATCTTCCTAATCCAGGGATCAAACCCTAGTCTCCTGAATTGCAGGCAGATTCTTTACCATCTGAGCCACCAGGAAGCCTTTTTTTTATTTTTTTAATGCTTTTCCAAGTATTTCAGAGTCAAAAAGAAGGGAACAAAACTTTGACTATTGTGCTTTCCCTTAGAGGAGAGACAAAGCACTGATAGAAACCTCCACTCTCAGCCACTAGGTGTTTACAGCAGCCCTTCTGTAGTCACTGGAAATCCTCTCTCTGTGGTCTGAATTTGAAGCTTTAAGGTGTGAGTGCTGGAGAAAACACAGCTCTTTTCTCAATAAAATGACCTGTTATTCTGTGAAAAGAAAGGAGGTGTTTCTCTGAGACCACCATTATACCTGCTCTGCTTTACTGAAATACAAGCCATCCCACCCGCCCCTCCCCCAGCTCTCCACTGCTCACACCTGGGCACTGGCTAGTGAAAACACACTGGCTTGGGTGTGGGGGAAGGGCTAAAATAAAACCATCTTGGTTCCTGAATAAATAATTCTTGCCAGTATCTATGGTTTACTGTGGATAATTGAATTTGGGTCTAATTCTGTGCTCAAAGTATCCAAACACTTGCACTTTAATTGACACACACCAAAAAAAACTTTTTTTTAAAGATATTTGGCAAGGCATTTTGTTTTTAACATTAGTGCAATGCAGCCTAACAGTGTTCTTACTGTAGTCCTGCCCAAAAGTGATCACTTTTCTGTACTTTTCCTATGACAAATTTATTTTCCCTATATGCTTTTGTTGGCTAGCAGCTCTGGCATGACTTGACTGACAATAAGCCAGAAGATCTGAGTTTGAGGGAAATGCACGGCTCTCAAGGTCTGGCGCATGGTAGATAAGTGCAGAGCAAATGCTCCGCGTTCAAGCAGAGCCTGTGTGTTGGCCTCATCAGCCCACCAAGAACACCACAGACACCAGTTAGAAAATAATATAACACTCCTCAACCTTCAGGACAGGAATCCAGTAAAATAAAATAAAAAACATTAGCTTTTCAATGTTAAAACAATTGGACAATTGCTAAAGCTTCCATCAGCTTTATTAACTAAGGAACAGGTCATTATGTTACCAGTTTTACTGACTTCACATGATTGCTGTCCTTTCTGAGAGTAGACAAAGGTCCCTTCTGATGATTTGCCTTCTCTCTGTGAAGTAAGAGGGGATCAGCTCAGAATGAGGAGCCAAGTGGCAAGGGATGAAAGAGCATCCTACACTATCAATTATGAAGGTATTTTAATAGCAAATTCATCAAAGAATTTATGTAACAAATGTAATTGGCAGTGGCAACCTGATTAAGCAGAGATCTTTTAATCTAATTATATATCTCTCACATTTAATTATAAGCAATGCACAAAAGACCAGTACTACACAATCAACGATATCAAAGATATATTAAACATACACTTAAGAGAAGAGATCCAAAGATTTCCAGTGCAACTGACAGAAGTGCGCATGGGCATGCACACATATACTCATGAAATGTTTCTTTTTGTTTTTTGTTTGTTTATTGTTTTTATTCCCATTCTAATGAAAAGTTGTCTTCATCAGAATCCAAATAGTTTCATGTAACAGGTAAATGTGATTTAGTCTATCACTACATCAATAAGGAAGGCAATGATTTATAAAACATTTCTGGACCGCAGCTGTCTGAGAACTGTTAAATGCTAAAAGTTCTTCCTATAAAAACAAAAATACATGCCAAATTTTACACAAAATTTCAGAGCATTTATAGCCCTCCATGTTGCATCAGTTAGCTATTACTGACTGCATAACACACCAACCTAAAAGTAATAGCTTAAGACCACACAGTTTACCTGAAAATTCTTTGATGACAGTTTAGGCTGGATACAGCTGAGTGATTTCCCTAGTCTTACATAGGTTCCCCTCTACCACGCTGGTGAGCCATAAGTCAATGATGGGTGTCACTTATGCTTCTGGGTGCTGGCTCTTAGAGGCAAGGACACCTTGGCCCTATTTCATAGTTAATCATCCACAAACAAGCTGCTTGGACTTATTCTCATAGTGGAGATAGGTGTCCAAGAGAGAATTGAAATAATGAAGACCTAATTTTATAATTGTTGCTACTGCTTCATTCTTTTGATCAAAGCAAGTCACAAAGCCATCCCAGATTCAGGGGACTGAAGTAAGATGTTATAAAATCATATTGCAAAGGGTATCATTACAAAAAGGGATAGAGAATTGAGACCAATTTTTTCATCAGTTTAACATACCAATCAGGAATATAGGTTAATAATTTTCTTCAATGAAAATGAAATAATAGGGGTTAAAAGAAAAAAGCAAGAGAATATTTTTACTGTGACATACGAGTGCACAAACTAACAACTGACATTCCAAAAAATGAAGTCCAGAGCCAATAGAATACCGGTTTCCTAGGGACAAGCAAGAAACTATCAATGCTTTCCCTTCCTGAAAGATAATATTTTAGAAAATAAATATACTCCACTTAGCTTTAAGTTCTCATTTTAGCATCAAAATAGGATACCATGGATTTTGCATATATTTACTAGAGTAATTCTGAAAGAAATGGGAATACCAGACCACCTGACCTGTCTCTTGAGAAACCTGTATGCAGGTCAGGAAGCAACCGTCAGAACTGTACATGGAACAACAGACTGGTTCCAAATAGGAAAAGGAGTACGTCAAGGCTGTATATTGTCACCTTGCTTATTTAACTTATATGCAGAGTACATCATGAGGAACGCTGGGCTGGAAGAAGCACAAACTGGAATCAAGATTGCTGGGAGAAATATCAATAACCTCAGATATGCAGATGAAACTACCCTTATGGCAGAAAGTGAAGAGGAACTCAAAAGCCTCTTGATGGAGTGAAAAGGTTGGCTTGAAGCTCAACATTCAGAAAACAAAGATCATGGCATCTGGTCCCATCACTTCATGGGAAATAGATGGAAAAACAGTGGAAACAGTGTCAGACTTTATTTTTTTGGGCTCCAAAATCACTGCAGATGCTGATCGCAGCCATGAAATTAAAAGACGCTTACTCCTTGGAAGGAAAGTTATGACCAACCTTGATAGTATATTAAAAAGCAGAGACATTACTTTGCCAACCAAGGTCCGTCTAGTCAAGGCTATGGTTTTTCCCGTGGTCATGTATGGATGTGAGAGTTGGACTGTGAGGAAAGCTGATCGCTGAAGAATGGATGCTTTTGAACTGTGGTATTGGAGAAGACTCTTGAGAGCCCCTTGGACTGCAAGGAGATCCAACCAGTCCATTCTAAAGGAGATCAATCCTGGGTATTCATTGGAAGGACTGATGCTAAAGCTGAAACTGCAATACTTTGGCCACCTCATGCGATGAGTTGACTCACTGGAAAAGACTCTGATGCTGGGAAAGGTTGGGGGCGGGAGGAGAAGGGAATGACAGAGAATGAGATGGCTGGATGGCATCACCGACTCTGTGGACATGAGTTTGAGTGAACTCCGGGAGTTGGTGATGGACAGGGAGGCCTGGCGTGCTGTGATTCATGGGTTCGTGGAGAGTCGGACATGACTGAGCGACTGAACTGAACTGAACTGAACTGAAAGTTAGCAATATTGATGGACTAGAGGAGGAAAGTGATACAGTTCAGTTCAGTCGCTTTTGTCATCCCCTTCTCCTCCTGCCTTCAATCTTTCCCAGCATCAGGGTCTCTTCTAATGACTCAGTTCCTTGCATCAAGTGGCCAAAGTACTGGAGTTTCAGCCTCAGCATCAGTCCTTCCAATGAACACCCAGGACTGATCTCCTTTAGAATGGACAGCTTGGATCTCCCTGCACTCCAAGGGACTCTCAAGAGTCTTCTCCAACACCACAGTTCAAAAGCATCAATTCTTCAGTGCTTAGCTTTCTTTATAGTCCAACTCTCACATCCATACATGACCACTGGAAAAACCATAGCTTTGACTAGATGGACCTTTGCTGGCAAAATAATGTCTCTGCTTTTTAATATGTTGTCTAGGTTGGTCATAACTTCTCTTCCAAGGAGCAAGTGTCTTTTAAATTCATGGCTACAGTCACCATCTGCAGTGATTTTGGAACCCCAAAAAAATAGTCTGTCACTGTTTCCATTGTTTCTCCATCTATTTGTCATGAAATGATGGAACCAGAGGCCATGATCTTAGTTTTCTGAATGTTGAGTTTTAGGCCAACATTTTCACTCTCCTCTTTAACTTTCATCAAGAGGCTCTTTAGTTCTTCTTTGCTTTCTGCCATAAGGGTGGTGTCATCTGCATATCTGAGGTTATTGATATTTCTCCCGGCAATCTTGATTCCAGCTTGTGCTTCATCCAGTCCAGCATTTCACATAATGTACTCTGCATATAAGCTAAATAAGCAGGGTGACGATACACAGCCTTGATGTACTCCTTTCCCTATTTGGAACCAGTCTGTTGTTCCATGTCCAGTTCTAAATGTTGTTTCTTAACCTGCATACAGGTTTCTCAAGTGACAGGTCAGGTGGTCTGGTATTTCCATCTCTTTCAGAATTTTCCACAGTTTATTGTGATCCAGACAGGCAAAGGCTTTGGCATAGTCAATAAAGCAGAAGTAGATGTTTTTCTGGAACTCTCTGGCTTTTTTGATGATCCAATGGATGTTGGCAATGTGATCTCTGGTTCATCGGCCTTTTCTAAATCCAGCTTGAACATCTGGAAGTTCACAGTCACGTACTGTTAAAGCCTGGTTTGGAGAATTTTGAGCATTACTTTACTAGTGTGTGAGATGAGTGCAATTGTGCAGTAGTTTGAACATTCTTTGGCATTGCCTTTCTTTGGGATTGGAATGAAAACTGACCCTTTCCAATTCTGTGGCCACTGTTGAGTTTTCCAAATTTGCTGGCATATTGAATGCAGCATCATCTTTTAGGATTTGAAATAGCTCAATTAGAATTCTATCACCTCCACTAGCTTTGTTCGTAATGATGCTTTCTAAGGCTCACTTGACTTCACATTCCGGGATGTTTGGCTCTAGATGAGTGATCACACCATCGTGATTATCTGGGTCATGAAGATCTTGTTTGTACAGTTCTTCTGTGTATTCTTGCCACCTCTTCTTAATATCTTCTGCCTCTGTTAGGTCCATAACATTTCTGTCCTTTATTGAGCCCATCTTTGCATGAAATGTTCCCTTGGTATTTCTCATTTTCCTGAAGAGATATCTAATCTTTCCCATTCTATTGCTTTCCTCTATTTCTTAGCACTGATCACTGAGGAAGGCTTTCTTATCTCTCCTTGCTATTCTTTGCATTCAAATGGGTATATCTTTCCTTTTCTCCTTTGCCTTTCACTTCTCTTCTTTTGACAGCTGTTTGTAAGGCCTCCTCAGACAACCATTTTGCCTTTTTGCATTTCTTTTTCTTGGGGATGGTCTTGATCCCTGTCTCCTGTACAATGTCACGAACCTCCATCCATAGTTCATCAGGCACTCTGTCTATCAGATCTAATCCTTTGAATCTATTTGTCACTTCCGCTGTATAATTGTAAGGGATTTGATTTAGGTCATACCTGAATGGTCTAGTGGTTTTCCCTACTTTCTTCAATTTAAGTCTGAATTTGGCTCGGAGTTCATGATCCGAGCCACAGTCAGCTCCCGGTCTTGTTTTTGCTGACTGTATAGAGCTTCTCCATCTTTGGCTGCAAAGAATATAATCAATCTGATTTCGGTGTTGGCCATCTGGGGATGTCCATGTGTAGAGTCTTCTCTTGTGTTGTTGGAAGAGGGTGTTTTCTATGACTAGTGCATTCTCTTGGCAAAACTATATTAGCTTTTGCCCTGCTTCATTCTGTACTCCAAGGTCACATTTGCCTGTTACTCCAGGTATTTCTTGACTTCCTACTTTTGCATTCCAGTCCCCTATAATGAAAAGGACATATTTTGAGGGTGTTAGTTCTAAAAGGTCTTGTAGGTCTTCATAGAACCATTCAACTTCGGCTTCTTCAGCATTACTGGTCAGGGCATAGGCTTGGATTATTGTAATATTGAATGATTTGCCTTGGAAATGAACAGAGATCATTCTGTTGTTTTTGAGATTACATCCAAGTACTGCATTTTGGATTGTTTTGTTGACTATGATGACTACTTCAATTCTTTTAAGGGATTCTTGCCTGTAGTAGTAGATATAATGGTCATCTGAGTTAAATTCACCCATTCCTGTCCATTTTCATTCACTGATTCCTAAAATGTCGATGTTCACTCTTCTCATCTCCTGCTTGACCACTTCCAATTTGCCTTGATTCATGGACCTAACATTCCAGGTTCCTATGCAATATTGCTCTTTACAGCATCAGACTTTACTAAATGTTATTCTAAATGTTTGTGTCAGTTTTTATGCCCCACTCTATCTAAGTCAGACAGGAATTTACACTTTTCCATGGATGTCACTTCTCGGGGATCCTATAGTAAATAACAAAAACATTTCCTACTAAGCCAGAATCCTGCTCCTGCTAAGTCGCTTCAGTCGTGTCCGACTCTGTGCGACCCCATAGATGGCAGCCAGGCTCCCCTTTCCCTGGGATTTTCCAGGCAAGAACACTGGAGTGGGGTGCCATTGCCTTCTCCAAAACCAGAATCCTAGAAAATAGTATTTCCATAAAGCACAGGAAAACCTTCAGTTCAGTTCAGTTCAGTTGCTCAGTTGTGTCCGACTCTCCGCGACCTCATGAATCACAGCACGCCAGGCCTCCCTGTCCATCACCAACTCCCGGAGTTCACTCGAACTCATGTCCATCAAGTCCCTGATGCCATCCAGCCATCTCATTCTCTGTCGTCCCCTTCTCCTCCCGCCCCCAACCTTTCCCAGCATCAGAGTCTTTTCCAGTGAGTCAACTCGTCACATGAGGTGGCCAAAGTATTGCAGTTTCAGCTTTAGCATTAGTCCTTCCAATGAACACCCAGAATTGATCTCCAAGGTTGGCTTGAAGCTCAACATTCAGAAAACAAAGATTATGGCATCTGGTCCCATCACTTCATGGGAAATAGATGGAAAAACAGTGGAAACGGTGTCAGACTTTATTTTTTGGGGCTCCAAAATCACTGCAGATGCTGAAATTAAAAGACGTTTACTCCTTGGAAGGAAAGTTATGACCAACCTTAATAGTATATTAAAAAGCAGAGACATTACTTTGCCAACAAAGGTCCGTCTAGTCAAGGAAAACCTTAGGACAACAAAAATTCCAAACAGGAAATATTGAACTCATAACATACTCTGAGTCCGTGACAATTGATCCAGTGATTGCTATAGCATCATCAAAAAGTCAGTTGTTAGGGCTTCCCTGGTGGCTCTGTGGTAAAGAATCTGCCTGCCAATGCACGGACATGGGTTTGATCCCTCATCCAGGAAGATCCCACATGCCACAGAGCAACTAAGCCATGTACCACAGCTACTGAACCTGCGTTCTAGAATCCAGGTGTTGCAAATACTGAAGCCCATAAGCCTAGAGCCTGTGCTCCACAGCAAGCCACCAGAATGAGAAACTTGCACGTTGCAACTAGAGAGTAGCCCCCTCTCTCCACAACCAGAGAAAAGTCCATGCAGCAGTGAAGATCCGGGACAGCCATAAATAAACAAATGTTTTAGAAAATTGGCTGTCAATATGTTGAGTGTAATCTTATTCTTACCCCCTAGAAAGAATAGCCAAAAAAGAACTGGTGTTAGGAAATTCAGTATATAATTGAGAATAATTGATTGGATTTAGCATAATGTGAGTTCTTTATTCAGATGTATTTAGTTTACATCCAACTTTGCCATTACCAAAGGCTATTTATGTCTAATTAGAAGAGATCTTGTTTGATATTTCCATACTCCAATTTTTCTTATATAATTTTTCCTTCTAAATCACAAGAAAATTGGTATTGTGGTAGACTCCACTTGGATGCATCCTCCATCCAATCTCAACTCCCTCTCTGTAATTCTATATCAGCTTTCTGTTGGTCTGGTAATCATTAACCATAAACACAGTGGTCTAAAACAACACAAATTTATTATCTTACAGTTCTGGAGGTCAGATGTCTGACATGAGTCTCACTGAGTTAAAATAAGGGTGTCAATAGACTGCATCCCTTTCTGGAGGCTCCAAGCAAGACTCTTTCCTTGTATTTTTGAGCTTTTCCAGGTTGCCTATGTTCCTTGGCTTCTGGTCTCCTCCCACCTTCAGATCCAGCAAGGGATCAAGTCTTTTTCACATCTCTCTGCTCTGACTTCTCCTACCTCCCACTTGCACTCTTAAAAGCCCATGGGATTACATCAAACTCACCTATTTTAAAATCAGCTGAGTAGGAATCTTCAATCTGTCTTCTACCTTAATTACTCTTTGCCCTGTAACACAGTACATTAACAGGTTCTAGAGATTAGGGCATGGACATCTTTGAGGGCCATAACTGTTGCCTTCTACAAAACCAAGGCTATCCCGCTTCTTTTTTCCGGTTACCTTAGATATTGATGCCTAACAGTGTGAGCCAAGCCTTCTCAAGAGAGATTGTGTAGGACATGCTTATGATATCAAGGAGAGTTTATGACAGCAAATTATATCTTCCTAATGTAAATTCTAGAAATGTCAACTATCATTGAAATAACAATCATTGCTGAAACGTACAAGAATATATCATGGTTTTTCAACTATAAGAATCGTTACTTTAAAGCACATAGGAATATTTTATATATTATTGAGGGCTTTCCAGGTGGTGCTGGTGGTAAAGAACCCAACTGCCAATGCAGGACAAAAGAGATGTGGGTTCGATATCTGGGTCAGGAAGATCCCCCAGAGGAGGGCATGGCCACCCACTTCAGTATACTTGCCTGGAAAATCCCATGGACAGGGGAGCTTGGTGGTCTATAGTCCAGAGGGTCACAAAGAGTCAGACATGACTAAAGCAACTTGGCATGCACTCACCAGCAGTGATGACATAAATAGGGGAATAGAGTAAAACAACATGAACTTTAATATAGGGAATCAAATTGGGGCAGAAATGAACATCCATTGTAATTGAATGTATTATAACCAATTAGTTTAAAAAATTAAAGAGAAAATCAATTAACAGTTGGATTAAAAAATCATCCAATGACCTCAATTATTCTGTATATTATTGATAAATTACATGCAGAGTCAATTCAAAGCATCATGCTTGATTATTGATAGATTCTTTGACTTACTGCAAACTCTCTGCAGGACCACTGCTTATTTTACATCTTCCCTTATCAGCAAAGTGTAGGATAGTAATTTTGATGTAGTTATCCATGTCTTGGTTTATTTTTTTGAACTGCTAAATAAAGATGAGCAAGATTAGTCTCTGCTCTCAACTTATAATAAACTGGTACAAAAACGATTCTGTCCATCTACGAGAAAATATTAGGATTATTTATTATCTATGATCTGATTCTTTATCCCCTTAAAGAACAGCCAGCATAGTCTAGTCTTGTATATAACAAGATATGGTAGGATGAAGGCAAGAGTTCTAAGGCCAGAGATGAACAAAGAATGAATTAGAAAATAATGAAACAAGAAAAAAGGCGTAGAAAGAAAAGAGGGCATCACCATTGTGAATAAATGAAAGAGAATGTTTATTCCCTTGGGATTTAAACAGTGGTTATATAGTGTCTACCTTCTTTCTTCACTAGGCATGACAATTAAAAATACCAGCATGAAATAGCACAATGTGGTATTATGGTATTATTCTTATAGAGAAATAGAAGAAAAAGTTAATGCCCACTTGAAAGTCAGCATCATGTCAAGCAACAGTGTTTTAGCTGATACTCCATTAGAAAAAGCCATCTATGTCTCCAAAAAGAAATATCCACTCAAAAGTGATGTGACAATTTTTAGATATTCCCATTGTCAAAGACACTTGGGAGGAAAAAACAAATAGTCACGAGCTGTGGGCACTAACTATATTTATATAAAGCACGGTGGTCTATATTCAGTGTCTCCTCCTCAATTTATTTTTGATGAAAGAGGAGAACTTTCTATCAAGACTGAATCATTTGTGTTTCCCCAATCATGCACAAGCTGGAATCAAGATTGCCGGGAGAAAAATCAATAACTTCAGATATGCAGATGATACCACCCTTATGGCAGAAAGTGAAGAGGAACTAAAAAGCCTCTTGAAAGTGAAAGAGGAGAGTGAAAAAGTTGGCTTAAAGCTCAACATTCAGAAAACAAAGATCATGGCATCTGGTCCCATCACTTCATAGGAAATAGATGGGGAAACAGTGGAAACAGTGTCAGACTTTATTTTTTTGGGCTCCAAAATCACTGCAGATGGTGATTGCAGCCATGAAATTAAAAGACGCTTACTCCTTGGAAGGAAAGTTAGGACCAACCTTGATAGTATATTAAAAAGCAGAGACGTTACTTTGCCAACAAAGGTCTGTCTAGTCGAGGCTATGGTTTTTCCAGTGGTCATGTATGGACATGAGAGTTAGACTGTGAAGAAAGCTGATCGCCGAAGAATGGATGCTTTTGAACTGTGGTGTTGGAGAAGACTCTTGAGAGTCCCTTGGACTGCAAGACAATCCAACCAGTCCATCCTAAAGGAGACCAGTCCTGGGTGTTCATTGGAAAGACTGATGATGAAGCTGAAAGTCCAGTATTTCGCCACTTGATGCAAGGAACTGAGTCATTAGAAGAGACCCTGATGCTGGGAAAGATTGAAGGCAGGAGGAGAAGGGGACGACAGAGGATGGGATGGTTGGATGGCATCACCGACTCGATGGACATGAGTTTGGGTAAGCCCCAGGAGTTGGTGATGGACAGGGAGGCCTGGCGTGCTGCAATTCATGGGGTCGCAAAGAGTCAGACATGATGAGCGACTGAACTGACTGAATCATGCCTTCTTTCATTCCCCTCCTATAACCTGGAATATCTTTCCCACTTTTTCTCCAGAACAATTCCTACTCCATCTTTAATTCTGAATTTAGACATCACTCTATCTGAGAAGCACTCCCTGGCACCACCTCTCCTGCACATCCCTATAATGGAATATAAGCATATATCACCACATACAGTACATTGTAATACAGATAACTGTTCACTTGTCTCCTTCACATGTTGTTGGCATGACTGTGTGCTTAGTCATGTCCGACTCTTTGTAACCCCATGGACTGCAGCCTGCCAGTCTCCCCTGTCCATGGAATTTTCTAGGCAAGAATACTGGAGCAGGTTGCCATGTCCTTCCCCAGGGGACCTTTCTGACCTAGCGATCAAACCCGTGTCTCTTGCATCCCCTGCACTGGCAGATGGATTCTTTTACCACCTCTCTCCTTCACCCCACTCCTTGAACCTGTCTCTCTGCTATTTGAAACCAAGGTCCCTACTGTTTTCCTCATTGTATTCTTAACGCCCGGCACACAGTGAGTAATCAGTAATTGTTAGTTGACTAAATAGGTCAATGGACAATAAACAAGTGAAGGATGAATGGGAGAGATGGAAGAAGTCTGGGAGAAAAGATGATTGACAATGGTTGAAAAAGTGAAAGTGTTAGTGTTCAGTCGTGTCTGATTCTGCGATCCCATGGACTGTAGCTTTCCAGGCTCCTCTGTCAATGGAATTCTCCAGGCAAGATTACTGAAGTGGGTTGCCATTCCCTTCTCCAGGGGATCTTCCTGACCCAGGGATTGAACCTGCGTCTCTTATGTCTCCTGCATTGACAGCCGATTCTCTACCACTGCGCCATCTACCATATAGGTTTTCTTGTCTATAAGAGAAGTGCCACTCCTCACCATCCGTGACTTATAAAAATATGTTTATCGACAGATGTTGACCATCCTCAGTATACCCCATTTTCAAAGAATAGCACAGACTATACAGTGCCCTCCTCTGTAATTCAAGGAAGATTCCACTCATTCACTAGCAAGCAACCAATGTGACTGTGTGAAAAAGAAACTCTGAGAGACAATTAAGTGGAGTAAGTACAGATATAATCTTTCCTGATTTTGATAGGGCATTCTGATTGTTTCACAAAACAAAGTTAAAGACATTTAGAAAAGTAGGCTTGGGGCCATGTTATATTAAAGAAATGAATGACTGATTTGGGGGTCACATTCAAAGGGCAATTACCAGTGATACATTATCAATTTGGAGAACACTTCCAAGTTGTGCTTCACAGGGATAATCCCTACATTTCTTATCTTTACTAATGTTTGAAATTTTTAAACATCGAATATATAAAGTTGTTTGTATTCTGTTAAAGATAGATTTCAAACGACTTTGATGAGATAGGCAAATTTCTTATACAATGAGGTGAAAATGAAGACAAAATGTGTATGCTTAGAAACTAAAATAAATCATTCATACGCAGAATAAAGCATAGTTGATAGGTAAACCTTAAGGACAAAACACCTGGGAGCGAGTCAAGACTAGATTTGATCACGAGCAGAATGAGTTAGTAATACAATGCCCTAAACCATTTGTTCTCAATGAGAGATGGTTTTATCACACAAGACGCATTTGGCAGTTTGTCTGGAGACATTTTTGACTGTCATGATTGAGGAGGGTGCTACTGGCATCTAGTGGATAGAAAACAGGGGAGCTACTACACATCCTACACACAGCAAAAGCTGTCCACACAGAGAACTGTCTGGTCCAAATTTTCAGTGGAACTGAAGCAGAGAAGCTAATAAGTAAAAACATTACGTGATATAAAGATGTATTAAAATGAATGACATTAGGAATTTAACATTCCCCTCAACAATATTCTGTACCAAATCCTTATCAGAATATTGGGTTCTGTGTAGGATGTTACCATTTAGAAAGTATAGCCTGTGAAGGATTGGAAATAGTATCATGATTGCCCATGTCTTGCACTTCTGCTGGTGCAAGGCACATTAGGCTGTTACTCTTGTCTTTCACCTATTAGAATATCGGGAAATAATTCATGTCTGTTTTGAAGCTCAGTTCTGTGTCTTGGGTTAGAATTAAGAAAATCTAAGATTCTTGAATAAAAAAATGCCCATCAGTACACTGTCTGATAAACAGACTGAAAAAGAAAACTGAATAAAATTTAAGTTGAATGTTTTAGAGAATTAAGCCGGTTCTCAACTATGCACTAAAAGAAAATCTCTAAAAGTTAAAACACATAGAAAAAATATCAAATATACTGAAAATATAAATACCACAAAATTCTAAGTGAATGAGCCAAAAGTCTTACATTACCAACATCAAACTATCCCAAAAGCTTAACATGTTTTAATAATATGCATTTTATAGTTAGAAATGTGGTTTTTTTAAAAAAAATGAAGAATGAGGGATTCCAGAGCAAAAGAAACAAATCACTTTAGAGTAGACAACGGTTAGAAAAGGGATAAGGTGCTGGAAATGAAGTTAAAAGTGATCATTTTAAAAAGTGGGAAACGACAAGCAAGTTTTTGTGGTGAGAAAGGTTTATTTTCTTGAAGCCACATTGAACAAAATGACACAGTGGAACCGTTTTGTGTGGTCCTGTTCATATTTCCATTGGATAGGCACTGTGCTGATTCTACTACATGTTTTGCAGCCAAATATGACAAAATGTGACTTTGTATAAAATATTGTTTATTGTTTAAATTTCAAAACAAGAATTACATTCAGAGTTAGAACTGCGTACTAGTTAACATTATAATCCACACCCTAAGAATGTATGGCCATAGCTTCTTCAGTCTAAACATTTTCTAAATTTTCTTTAAGGGAAAAGTTGAACTTAATATATTATTTAATTCATTAACCTGCTCAATATGACAAATGCACTAAATTCTAGTTTGATGCTACATCATTCAAAAACTAAAACAGCGTCATTTTTATCATTGTCATTAATATGAGTTGGAAATGAAGAAAAATGTAAGAAGCCTTCAGATAAGTCTTTTTTATGTCATAGCCAGTGGTTTGAACCTCTTCCACAACAAAATCTTTTCCCAGAGATATCAACACAAAATTAATAATCTTCCTTTGAGTTTTCTTACCTAGTCAGTGGGGCAAGTGTCAACTCTTGAATAATTAGGAATTAACCACAGTTGACATTTTCTAAATCAATGCCTTTCTCAATTCCAAAAAACTCCCTGCTTTATCTCTTCATATACAGGAATTTCTAGTTCCCTCTATTCCTCCCATATTTTCTGGAGCTCCTCATGAAGCAAACATCTGATCTCCTCATTTTAACTTTTAATTTAAAACTATATTAATTCTAAATTAGAATTCATCTTTCAACCCCTCTTTCTTACTCTTTTCTTCTTGCCTTTTCTCCCGTTTTCCCCCTGTGCTGCATTATTGTTACCTTCTCAGATCAGTCTTTCAGTTCACGAACTCTTTCTTCAGTTGGGTCTGGCATACAGTTGAATATATCCATTGAATCTTGTATTTTGAATATCTATATTTTTCATTGCTAGGAGCTCTGTTATTTTTCAAATCTACCTTTTCTGATTGATAATATCTTTTTTACATTTTGTGTTCCTCCTTTTATGCCCTTAATTATTTAATTTTCCTTAAAGTATTAGTTGATGATTCTTTTTTCATTTTCTTACCATTTAAATCATGGAAAAAACAAAATTCCAGTCAATTTGTGGATTTTATTGATGTGGGACATTGCCCCCTCACTTCAAATACAAACCTATGCTGAACAAAATAGTACAACCAAACAAAATTGAATAACTGAATTATAAATTTTTAACAGAAAATATGCAGGTGCTAGAAATGAAGAAGGAACTTGAAGAGTGGTGTTATGGGTTGAATTGTGCCTTCCCCAAAACTCATACACTGAAGTCCTAACCTACACTACCTGAAAATATGATCTGATTTGGAATTAGTTTCACTGAAAATGCAATTATTTGAGTTAGGATAAGGTCATAATGGGAGTAGGGCAAGCCCCTAATCCAATATGGCTGATATCTTTATAAAACAAAGAAGTTTAGACACAGATACACACATGTAAAAAACATCATGTGAAGATGAAGGCAGAGGTTAGGGTGATGTTCTTACACACTAAAGAACATCAAAGATAGCTAATAAAGCACCAGAAGCTGGGTGAGAAGCATGAAACAGATTTTCTTTCCGGGCCCTTAGAAGGAACTAAGCCTGCTGACACCTTGATCTCAGACTTCTAACCTCTAGAACTACAAGACAATAAATTTCATTGTTTAAGTCACTCAGTCTGGGGTACTATGTTACAGCAGCCCTATCAAACTAATGAAAGTGGTAAGCTGAAGCCAAAAAAAAGAAAAAATGAGGTTCACTAAGTAATGAGGACCAGTGATAAGCCTTACTATCTAAGAGCTAGAGTGTCAAACCTGGGAAAGAAAAGGAATTCAAGGCTAGACCTTTATCCCAGGAGGTAAAACAGAACTGCATACACAAGGTCAGGGGTCCAAGAGTGCTTATGGTAACTAAAAAAAAAAAAGACTAGACAAAATCTACTAACTGAGCTGTGGAAATAAAGTGTATCTACCTAGAGCTCTGGGCAGAAAAAGAGTCTACATGTAAGATCTTATCATGTACGAATGGAGACAATCTTACTTGCTTCTTTCAAATGGATGTCTTTTATTTCTTTGTCTTGACTAATTGCTCTTGATAGAACTTTCAGTACTACATTGAATTGTTTTTGCTCAGTTGCTAAGTCATGTCCAACTCTTTGGGACCCAATGGACTGTAGCACTCCAGGCTTCCCTGTCCTTTACCATTTCCCGGAGTTTGCTCAAACTCACGTCCATTGAGTTGATGATGTCATCCAACCATCTCATCCTCTGTCACCCCCTCCTCCTCCTGCCGTCAATCTTTCCTAACATCATGGTCTTTTCCAATGAGTCAGCTCTACGCATCAGGTGGCCAAAGTATTGGAGCATCAGTTTCAGCATCAGTCCTTCCAATGACTATTCAGGGTCAATTTCATTTAGGATTGACTGGTTGGATCTCCTTGCAGTCCAAGGGACTCTCAAGAATCTTCTCCAGCTCTATAGTTCAAAAGCATCAATTCTTCAGTGCTCAGCCTTCTTTATGGGCCAACTCTCACATCCGTACATGACTACTAGAAAAACCATAGCTTTGACTTTTGACTATTTGGATCTTTGTCAGCAAAGTGATGTCTGCTTTTCAGACATTGAACAGACGTAGCAAAAGAAAGAATGCTTACCTTTTTCCTGATCTTAGAGGAAAAGCATCCAGCCTTTCATGATTGAGAATGATGTTTGCTGTGGGTTTTTTCATGTATTTATATTATTTTTATTATGTTTTTCGGGCAGTCTCCTTTTGTTCCTAGTTTGTTGAATGGTTTCATCATGAAAGGCTGTTGAATTTTGTCAGTTGCTTTTTCTGCATCAATTGAGATGATCATATGGATTTTTTCCCGCTTCTGTTAATGTGGTATATTACATTGATTTTCATATGTTAAATTATTCTTGTACTCCAGAAATAATCCCACTTGGTGACAGTGTATAATCATTTTAATATATTATTGAATTCATTTTCTTAGTATTTTGTTGACAATTTTTGCATCAGCATTCATAAGATATTGGTCTACTTTCTTTTTTTTTTGTAGTTTCTTTTTCTGGCTTTGTTATCAGGGTAATGGTAGCTTCATAGAATGAATTACAAAGTATTTCCTTCTCATCAATTTTTGGAAAAGTTTGAGGATTGATATTAATTCTTATTTAAATGTTTGGTAGAATTCACCTGTGTAGTCACCAACTCCAGGGATTCCCTTGTTAGGAAATTTTTGATTAATGATTCAATTTCATTACTAGTTATAGGTCTATTCATATTTTCTAATCCTCCATGATTCTGTCTTGATAGGTTTTGTGTTTCTAAGAATTTGTTCATTTCATTTAAATTATCTAATTTGTTGGCATACAATCACTTGCAGTACTCTCTTATAGTGCTTTTAATTCTAATAAAGTCATTAGCAATGTTCCCACTTTCAATTCTGATTTTAGTAATTTGACTCTTCTCTCTTATTTTCTTAGTCAGTCTAGCTAACAATTTGTACATTTTGTCGATCATTTTGACGAACAAACTTTTTATTTTGTTTTAATTAGAACATTTATTGAAACATTTTATTTGAATGTATCACACCCATTTTCATATTTTCATACCCATTTCCATACTATAGATAACTTTTTGTTTTGTTGATTTTCTTTATTGCTTTTCTATTCTCGATTTCATTTATCTCTGCTCTACTTTTTATTATTTCCTTCCTTCTTCTAACTTTGGATTTAGTTTATTCTTCTTTTTCTAATTTCATAAGTTGTAAAATTAAGTTTATTTGATTTACAATTTTTTGGGGTTTTTAATGTAAGTGTTTATAACCATAAATTTCCCCCTTAGCACTGTTTTCACAGCATCCCATAAATGGTATGCTGTACTTTCATTTTGATTTGTCTCTGTCTTAGTGAGCTTGGGATGTTGTAACAGAAAAATCAGTGATTTGGTGGCTTAACCAAAAAAAATTTATTTTCTCACAGTTATGGGGAGTGATCAAGTGCCTACAGAGTTGGTGTCTGGTAAGAACTTTCCCTTTGGGTTTTATCCTTACTACGTGCTAACATGAACTCTTCTTATGCATGTGGAGAGAGGGAGAGAGACATAGAAAGAGACAGGAAGAACTCTCTGATATCTCTTTTTATAAGGCACTAAAAAAATAGCAAGGAGAGATAAGAAAGCCTTCCTCAGTGATCAATGCAAAGAAGTAGAGGAAAACAACAGACTAGGAAAAACAAGAGATCTCTTCAAGAAAATTAGAGATTCCAAGGGAACATTTCATGCAAAGATGGGCTCGATAAAGGACAGAAATGGTATGGACCTAACAGAAGCAGAAGAGATTAAGAACAGGTGGCAAGAATACACAGAAGAACTGTACAAAAAAGATCGTCATGACAAAGATAGTCACGATAATGTGATCACTGACCTAGAGCCAGACATCTTGGAATGTGAAGTCAAGTGGGCCTTAGAAAGCATCACTACGAACAAAGCTAGTGGAGGTGATGGAATTCCAATTGAGCTATTTCAAGTCTTGGAAGATGATGCTGTGAAAGTGCTGCACTCAATATGCCAGCAAATTTGGAAAACTCAGCAGTGGCCACAGGACTGGAAAAGGTCAGTCTTCATTCCAATCCCAAAGAAAGGCAATGCCAAAGAATGCTCAAACTATCGCACAATTGCAGTCATCTCACACGCTAGTAAAGTCATGCTCAAAATTCTTCAAGCCAGGATTCAGCAATATGTGAACCGTGAACTCAAAGATGTTCAAGCAGGTTTTAGAAAAGGCAGAGGCACCAGAGATCAAATTGCCAACATCCGCTGGATCATGGAGAAAGCAAGAGAGTTCCAGAAAAACATCTATTTCTGCTTCATTGACTATGCCAAAGTCTTTGACTGTGTGGATCACAACAAACTGTGGAAAATTCTGAAAGAGATGGGAATACCAGACCACCTGACCTGCCTCTTGAGAAACCTGTATGCAGGTCAGGAAGCAACCGTCAGAACTGTACATGGAACAACAGACTGGTTCCAAATAGGAAAAGGAGTACATCAAGGCTGTATATTGTCACCTTGCTTATTTAACTTATATGCAGAGTACATCATGAGGAACGCTGGGCTGGAAGAAGCACAAGCTGGAATCAAGATTGCCTGGAGAAATATCAATAACCTCAAATATGCAGATGACACCACCCTTATGGCAGAAAGTGAAGAGGAACTCAAAAGTCTCTTGATGAAAGTGAAAGAGGAGAGTGAAAAGGTTGGCTTGAAGCTCAACATTCAGAAAACAAAGATCATGGCATCTGGTCCCATCACTTCATGGGAAATAGATGGAAAAACAGTGCAAACAGTGTCAGACTTTATTTTTTTGGGCTCCAAAATCACTGCAGATGCTGATTGCAGCCATGAAATTAAAAGACGCTTACTCCTTGGAAGGAAAGTTATGACCAACCTTGATAGTATATTAAAAAGCAGAGACATTACTTTGCCAACCAAGGTCCGTCTAGTCAAGGCTATGGTTTTTCGTGGTCATGTATGGATGTGAGAGTTGGACCGTGAAGAAAGCTGATCGCCGAAGAATTGATGCTTTTGAACTGTGGTGTTGGAGAAGACTCTTGAGAGTCCCTTGTACTGCAAGGAGATCCAACCAGTCCATTCTAAGGGAGATCAATCCTGGGTGTTCATTGGAAGGACTGATGCTAAAGCTGAAACTCCAATACTTTGGCCACCTCATGCGACGAGTTGACTCACTGGAAAAGACTCTGATGCTGGGAAGGGTTGGGGGTGGGAGGAGAAAGGGACGACTGAGAATGAGATGGCTGGATGGCATCACCGACTCGATGGACATGAGTTTGAGTGAACTCTGGGAGTTGGTGATGGACAGGGAGGCCTGGCGTGCTGTGATTCATGGGGTTGCAAAGAGTCGGACATGACTGAGCGACTAACTGAACTAATTCTATTGGATCAGGACACTGCCTTCTTACCTCATTTAACTTTAGTTCTTCCCTAGAGGCCCCATCTCCAAATACAGTCACACCATGGTTAGGGCTTCAACATATGAATTTTGAGAGGACATAAACCTTAAGCCCATAACATTATGTCCTCAAAATTCATGTCCTTCTCACATGCAAAATACATTTATTCCATTTCAACAGCCCCAAAAGTCTTAACACCAGATTCTCAAGTTTAAAGTCTAAAGCCTTATCTGAAAATTATCTAAATCATATATGGGTGAAACTCCAGGTACAATTTGTACTGAGGCAAAATTCCTGTCCAGCTGTAAACCAGACAGGTCATGTTCCTCCAAAATAAAACTGGTGGGACAGGCATACAATAGACATTCTCATTCCAAAAGAGAAAAACTGGAAGGAAGTAAGGGGTGATGGCTCCCAAGCAAGTTCAAAATCTAGCAAGGCAAATTACATTAGATCTTAAGGCAAAGGATGGGATGGGGAGGGAGGTGAGAGGGGGGTTCAAAATGAGGAACACATGTACACCCAGGGCAGATTCATGTCAATGTATGGCAAAACTAATACAATAATGTAAAGTTTAAAAAAAAAGAAAGGAAAAAAAAAGGCCCAGTTATAACCCTATTCTGTGTGATGCTCTGCCTTCTGGACCCACTGTGATGGTTGTCCCACCTTCTGGACTCACTGGGGCAGTGGCCCCAACTCCACACCTCTACTGGGCAAGAGTCATGCCCCTTCAGTTCTTCCAGGAAGGAACTTGTCCCCACAGCTCTGCTGGGAAGAGGCTGTCTGGCCCATTGAAACTGAGGCCCTGACTCTGATGATCTCTGAATTACCTTCTGAACCATTCTTCCCTTTTCTTGAAGAACAGCACATGTTCACAGGCAAATAGCCATACTGTCCTTTCCTATAAAATCCAAAAATTCCAAAAGCCTTCCTTCATTTAGTTCACCCCTGTCCCCTTCCATTCAAACTGGTAGTGTTTCTGCTCTTATAATCCCATAATCTTTTCATTGAGTTACAGTCTAACCACACTCTTGGTGTTCTCTTTACAACGTGCTTTCTTGTTTTTTTCAATATGAAAAGGTTAAGAATTTTCCAAATCTCTAAATTCTGGTTCTTGTTCGTTTAACAGTCCCTTCTTTAATTCATAGCTTTCCTCTAGCATTTTACTGTAAGCGGTCAAGAGGCCCTGGTTTCACTTTCAAGATTATGCTTAGAAATCTCCTCAGCTAAATATCCTATTTCATCATTCACAACTTCCATGTTCCACAAAATACTAGAACACAAGTCAGTCAACTTCTTAGCCATTTTATAACAAGAATCGCCTTTCTTCCAATTTCCAATAACCTGTTTTTCATTTCCATCTGAGATCTCCCTAGAATGACCTTTAACGTCTATATTTCATCAACATTCTCTTTATGATTATTTACGTATTCCCTAAGAGGGTGGAGGTTCTCCTCTTTGCTTTAAGATTCCTCAGCAGAACACCTCTAACATCAATATTTCTACCAGCAGACCCTTCATGGCAGTTGAGCTTATTTCTTTTTAGCATGTATCCCCAAATCTTCCAGCCTCTACCCTTTACCCAGTTCCAAAGCCACTTCTATATTTTCAGGTATTTTTTTTTTTACAGCAGCACCTACTTCATGGTACCAAAATCTGTCTGCTAGGGCAGCTGTAACAAAATATCACAAACTCTGTGACTCAAATAACAATAACTTTATTTTCTCACAGTTCTGGAAGCTGGAAGGATCAAAGTGAGAGCTCTGTTCCTAGTTTACGGATGGTCACCTTCTCAGCACGTCTTCACATGGCCTTTCTCTGGTGAGTGAAGAAAGAGAGGAAGATAGAACTCTCTAGTGTTTCTTCTTATAAGGATACTAATTCTATCAGATCAAGGCCCCATACTTACTACATCATTTAACCATAATTACTTCCTAAGAGTGTCATCTCAAAATACAGACACATTGGCGGTTGAATTTTCAATATATGGATTTGAGGGGGAAACAAACATTCAGTCTATAATAGTCTCTAAAACAAACACACATACACAAAATGTGATTCATTCAGTCTTATCCAACTCTTTGTAACTCCACAGACTGAAGCCCACCAGGGTCCTCTGTTCATGGAATTCTCCAGGCA
Source organism: Moschus berezovskii (assembly GCF_049115385.1). NCBI lineage: Eukaryota > Metazoa > Chordata > Mammalia > Artiodactyla > Moschidae > Moschus > Moschus berezovskii. The sequence continues at coordinate 16,119,565 of NC_142478.1, read as the reverse complement.
AGAATACTGGAGTGGGGGAGGGGGGTTCAGAAAGGGGGACACACATACACCCGAGGCTGATTCATGTCGATGTATGGCAAAAACCACCACAATATTGTAATTACCCTCCAATTAAAATAATTAATTTAAAAGAAAAAAGAAAAAATATTATAATACTGCATAATATATTATTATCAATACAAATTGTACCAAAATTTATCATCGTTAAAAAAAAAGAATACTGGAGTGGGTTGTCATTTGCTTCTCCAGGGGATCTTCTTGTCCCAGTGATTGAACCCAAGTCTCCTGCATTGCAGGCAGATTCTTTACCATCTGAGCTACCAGGGAAACCCATAATAATAGTCTCTGCTGCTGCTGCTGCTAAGTCACTTCAGTCGTGTCCGACTCAGCACTTTCTAATTTCCCTTGTGACTATCTTCTTTAATCCATTAGTTGTTTAATTTCCACAAATTTGTGAATTTTTCAGTTTTTCTTGCTATTGATTTTTAACTTCATTATACTGTGGTCAGAGAAGATACTTCGCGTTGTTGTTGTTCAGTTGCCCAGTCATCTTCAATTCTTTGTGACTCCATGGACTGTAGCACACCAAACTTCCCTGTCCTTCACCATCTCCTGGAGTTTGCTCAAAGTCATGTCCATTGAGTCAGTGACGCCATCCAACCATCTCATTCTCTGTCGTGCTCTTCTCCTCCTGCGTTCAATCTTTCCCAGCATCAGGGTCTTTTCTAATGAGTCAGCTCTTCACATCAAGTGGCCAAAGTATTGGAGCTTCAGCTACAGTACCAGTCCTTCCAATGAATATTGAGGGTTAATTTCCTTTAGGATTGATTGATCTCTTGCAGTCCAAGGGACTCCCAAGAGTCTTCTCCAGCACCACAGTTTGAAGGCATCAGTTCTTCAGTGCTCAGCCTTTTTTATGGTCCAGCTCTCATGTCCATCCATGACTACTGGAAAAACCATAGCTTTGACTATGTGGACCTTTGTAGGCAAAATAATGTCTCTGCTTTTTAATATGCTATCTAGGTTTGCCACTGCTTTTCTGCCAAGGGAGCAAGTGTTTTTTAATTTCATGACTGCATTCACTGTCCACAGTGATTTTGGAACCCAAGAAAATAAAATCTGTCACTGTTTCCATTGTTTCCCCATCTATTTGCCATGAAGTGACGGGACCAGATCCCATGATCTTCGTTTTTTGAATGTTGAGCTGACTCATTAGAAAAGACCCTGATGCTGGGAAAGACTGAACGCAGGAGGAGAAGAGAACGACAGAGGATGAGATGGTTGGATGGTGTCACTGACTCAATGGACATGAGTTTGAGCAAACTCCAGGAGATGGTGAAGGACAGGGAAGTTTGGTGTGCTACAGTCCATGGCTTTTCACTCTCCTCTTTCACCTTCATCAGGAGGCTCTTTAATTCCTCTTCACACCATAGGGTGGTGTCATCTGCATGTCTAAGGTTATTGATATTTCTCCCCTCAACCTCCACTCCAACTTGTCGTTTGTCCAGCCTGGCATTTTGTGTGATGTACTCTGCATATAAGTTCAATAAGCAGGGTGACAATATACAGCCTTGTATTCTTTTCCCAGTTTTCAACCAGTGCATCGTTCCATGTCTGGTTCTAACTGTTGCTTCTTGATCTGCATATAGGTTTCTCAGGAGGCAGGTAAAGTGGTCTTATATTCCCATTTCTTTAAGAATTTTCCAGTTTGTTATGATCCACCCAGTCAAAGGCTTTAGCGTAGTCAATGAAGCAGAAGCAAAGGTTTTTCTGGAATTCTCTTGCTTTTTTTTGATCCATTGGATGTTGGTAATTTGATCTCTGGTTTCTCTGCCTTTTCTAAATCCAGCTTGAACATCTGGAAGTTCTTGGTTCACATACTATTGAAGCCTAGCTTGAAGGATTTTGAGCATTACTTTGCTAACATGTCAAATGAGTGCAAGATAATTGTATTATATCTTCATCTTTAGATCTATTGAGATTTCATTTGTGATGTAACATATGTCTATTCTGGAGAACACTCATCTCAAATTCACCTGACAAGAATGTGCATTTCATTGTTAATTTATTTAAATAGAGTATTTCATTGTTATTAAATAGAGTATCCTGTATTACACCTATTATTATGGTTTACTGCATTGTTCCAGTCCCCTATTTCCTTAGTGTCTGGTTGTTCTATACATTATTGAGAGTTAAATATCTTTGGCCACCTGATGGCAATGAGCCAACTCATTGGAAAAGACCCTGTTGATGCGCAAGATTGAAGGCAAAAGGAGAAGGGGGTGGCAGAGAATGAGATAGTTAGATGGCATCACTGACTCAATGGACATGAATTTGAGCAAAATCCAGGAGATAGTGGAGGACAGAGTAGCCTGGCATGCTGCAGTCTATGAGGTTGCAAAGAGTCAGACACGACTTAGTGACTGAAAAACAACATTGTTGTCTCCAACTATTATTGTAGAAAATGTCTCTCTTCAATTCTGTCAATTTTTGCCTCATATATTTTGATGGTCCATTATTAGGTGCATAAGCATTTATAATGGTAATATCTTATCAATGTTCTGAATCTTTTATTAATATACAATGTCTTCATTTGTCTTTTGTACCTTTTTGGTTGAAAGTCAATTTTGTCTAATATTAATATATCCACCCCTGCTAAATTTTGATTAGTATTTGCATGGAATAACTTTTTCCATTCTTTTATTTTCAACCTATTTGTGTCTTTGGATCTAAAATGAGTCTTTTGTAGACAGCAGTTAGTTGGCTCTGTTTATTAACACATCCTTCCAATCTCCGTCTTTTGATTGGAGAGTTTAATTAATCAATTTACATTTAAAGTCTTTGTTGATAAGAGGGACTCACTTCTGTCATTTTGCTATTTGTTTTCTATATGCTCTATAGCTTTCTTGTCCTTCATTTCCTGCATTACAGTCTCTTTTGTAAAAATTTAGCTAATTTTTCCATAGTGAAATGCTTTCATTCTTTTATAATTTCCTTTTGTGAATATTCTATAGCTATTTTCTTTGTGAATATTCTATAGCTATTTTCTTTGTGGTTATCATGATACTTACATTTGATATCCTAAAGTTATAACACTCGAATTTGAATTCATACTGACTTAACTCCAAAAACATTAAAAAACTCTGCTCATTTATAGCTATGTCCCCACTTCTTTCAGTTATTGGTGTCGCAAAATTTTATCTTCGTATATTGTGTGTCCAAAACTTATAGTTTGTTTTTTGAATGCATTAGCCTCTTGAAATTATGTAGAAAACAAAATGTGAGGTTACAGACAAAAGTTACAACACTTTTACACCACGAAATTTAAAAATTATATTAGCCTCTTAAATCATGAGGAAAATAAAAAATAAAAGGAATCATAGACTATTATTTCAGTAATACTAACTTTGATAAATATCCATATGCTTACCTTTACTAAGATCTCTGTTTCTTCATAAAGTTTCAAGCTATTGTCTAGTATCTTTTTGTTTCAACATGCAGGACTCCCTTTAGGATTTCTTGCAAGGCAGGTCTCGTGGTAAAGAAATAGCTCAGATTTTGGGAATGTCTTAATTTCTCCTTCACTTTTCAAGGACAGTTTTGCTGGATATAGGATTCTTGGTTGACAGATTCTTTCTTTTAACACTTGAATATATACACCCATTGCCTTCCTGCCTCCAATTTTTCTGATAATAAAACTGCTGATAATCTTATTGAGGACACTTTGCATGTTACCATTTGCTTTCTTCTTGTTGAATTTAAGATTCTCTTTGACTTCTGACTGTTTCTTAAAATGTATATATCAGTGTGAACCTCTTTCAATCCATGCTACTTGAATTTCATCAACCTTAGATGTTTATCTTCTTTCACCAAATTTTTGAGATTTCTGGCCTTTATTTCTTCAAATAAGCTCTCCTTCACTTTCACTCTTCTCCTTGTTGTGCTCCCACAATGTGTAAGTTGCTCCACATGATGATGTTCCACAGGTCCCTTAGGATCTGCTCACTTTTCTTGAACTATCTTATTTTTTTCTGTTCCTCAGACTTGATAAATCCCATTTTCCTATTTTCAAATTTGCCGACTCTTCCTTCCACCTGTTCAAATATGACTTTGAATTCCTCCAGTGAATTATTCATTTCGGTTACTGTACTTTTCAACTCTAGAATTTCTTTTGGGCATCTTTTAAAATTTTCTCTTTATTGGCATTTCTGTTTTGTTCATACATTGTTCTTATGACTTTGCCCACATCTTTCTTTAGTTCTTTGAGTATTTTTACAACAGTTGTTTTAAAATCTTTGTCCAGTATGTCTTTCTTGTCTATCTCAATGATAGTTTCTATTTATTTCTTTCCTTTGCTTAGCCAGTACTTCCCTATTTTCTTTATATTTCTTGAGATTTTATTTTGTTGAAAATGGTTATTTGAATCTAATAATGTGGTATCTTAGAAATCTCAAAATTAGATTCTCCTCCTTTCTAAAGGGTCTGCTTGTTTTCGTTTTCGTCTTATTTTGATTGTTTTTAAGCTTGCCCTGAAGTGTAAACTTAGTCTTTGCAGGGCTCTTCTGAGCCTGTGCCTTTTCCTAAGCATGTGTAATGACTTTCTAATTTCCTCTGGATATGCAGTTGCTTTTGAATGTCCTTTTCTTCTATGTGTGACTTCAAAAGAGGAAAAAGAGAAAAATGAAGGAGGGTAAAAAAAGAAAGGATCTCATTACCTGCAACTCATTACCTTCCCTGGAATTCACCTGAACTCATTACCAACTCATTACCTTCCTTGGAATTCACTTGAACCAGAGGCAGAAAGGCTTTCAATATTGGAGGGAGGTGGTACAAATAATAGTTGGTCACCTCTGTGTCTGAACTTCCATGATCAGGCAATCAGAAGAAGCAATCAGAACACATATTCAATATTTAGAGTACAGAGTCCTCAATGCCTACCTTTGCTCTTGCAAACTGCATTCAAGTTGCTCCAAGATCAAGTACACAGCTGTCTACCTTAGCTGGGGCTTTGGAGAGGGAGGAGCTGCTACAGTGCTAACAGTTGAAATCAATTAAAATTAACTGCAAATTATTGTCCAAGCCTTTCCCTGGAAGCTGCAAGCTTTCTATAGACTCCAGATTACAAAATACTTGCATCTCCTAGTGCGGTTGTTTCCTAGGTGAGAGGACAGATCTCTGGTGCTTTTTGCTCTGCCATCTTCCCAGAATCCCCCTCCTCAGATAAATATTTTTTAAAAAAACAGAGTCTGCAAATATCAACATTGCTGTAACTGAGGTGTTTTCTTTCTTTTAAAGTAAAAAAAGAAAAAAGTTAACATGACCACCTGTTTTTACTTGGAAGAAACTCTAGAGTGCAAATGTATTTATATGGAATAGTGCTTCATGACATCATCAAAAAACCATGATCTGACTTCACGTGATTCCTATAAACATATAAATATTATTCCTAATGATGCCAAGGTTCTGTGATTCAAAACGTGGAGTGAAAGGGGAGAGAAATGAGATCTTTACGAAAAACTTACATGCATATGAAATCTGGACTCTGAGAGAGCTGACGTTCATGCTATACCTTGGAACACAAAGAGAATGTGATTTATTCACTCGCTCGCTTACTCATTCTTTCAGGGGATATTTATTGCATGCCGTTATGTCCCGAGCACTGTCCCAGCAATAAAAATACAACAGTGAACAAAAAGACAAAGTCCATTTTGCATAAATCTTACATTCTGATAGACACAAAAATAGTAAACACAACAAATGGTATACACTATTTTCAAAGGCAGGGATCATAAAGCAGGGAAAGGGAATAAGGAGTGTCAAGGTGGGGAAAAGTGCTGTTATTTCTTCTGCAGTGTTGGAAGCCCTCACAGTAGTAAATAATCTAATACAGTTGAATTATAGTTAATTCAGTCAGTAGTCAAGCCTTCCTTTCAATCAGTTAATATGCAACACCCAAATTGGCCTAACTTTCTCCACCTGGAGATTCTTTTGATCTTTTTTACTTATTAAATTAAAGTGTACCAAAATGCTGTGCTTGTTGCTTAGTAGATCAGGCAGTGTGATGTACAAAAACCTGAATAAATACCCCTCAACCCCCACCCAGAGGTGCATGCAATTATTAAAGTGATTCTTTAAAAACTTGTTAAAATGCCAAAATAGTGCCACAGAAAACACGTCAAATAAAGGTTGAAGTTTTCTTTATGAAAAAAAAAAGTGTTTAACGAGGGTTTATGGGGTTTTATAAAAACACCTTAACACCTTACAGACCTAAAGGGGAAAAAGCTCTATTTAAGTATCACGCACCAATAGCAGACCACCCAATGCTGATGACTAGAAGCCTCAAACAGACCCATCCTTGGGAGCCTGTGTGGAGACCCTAATTTTATGGTCATTTTAATTGTATTTGGGTTATTACCTCATGCCCCAGAAAACACCTACAGTATTTAATAAAAATGAGCATAGAACACTGTTCTAGTTAAAGTATGTATTAACCAAAATCATAAACTAAGTATGCTTTGCCATAAATTACCTGGGTGTTTAGTGTTTCTTTGCCTTTAAGTTATATTTGTTTTTTATAACATGGTAGACTTCACTATCGGAGAAGGCAATGGCACCCCACTCCAGTACTCTTGCCTAGAAAATCGCATGGACAGAGGAGCCTGGTGGGCTGCAGTCCATGGGGTCGCTAAGAGTCGGACATGACTGAGAGACTTCACTTTCACTTTTCACTTTCACACATTGGAGAGGGAAATAGCAACCCACTCCAGTGTTCTTGCCTGGAGAATCCCAGGGACGGTGGAGCCTGGTTGGCTGCCATCTACGGGGTCGCACAGAGGCAGACACGACTGAAGCGACTTAGCAGCAGCAGCAGACTTCACTATGGACCAAATCAATGTTAATTGACTTAGCATTTGACACAGTCTCCTATCTCTAGCTCACACAGCCACAAACACACCTGTCCTGCATACTATAAAGTGATAAGTACAGTTAATCAACCCTCCATATATTAAAAAGAATGACTATAAAAATCACTGGGAAAAAATTTTAATTCAAAAAAAGTTTTAATGTAAAAAATTAAAAAATTAATCATTGGGACTGAAAAATCAAACAATTTTTTTTTTAAGAACAGGGTGGGGGAAAACTTCATTTTTAATTTGTCTAGAGTCTAGTTGTAGTGGTACAACTTACATCAAATTTGATTCTCATTCAGAAAGTTGTGGTCTTCCTCTGCAGAACAAAAGGAAGTACCTTGAAAAACTGAATGCCTTCATTTGTCTAGAGTCTAGAAAATGGATTCTTATTAATTTTTTGCTTCAGTGTTCTGCAGAAAGTAAATTATCAGATGCAGACAACATACAGAATACAGAACTGCTGTTCTCTACCACCACCACTGACTAAATATTCCAGCAAAACTCCTTCAAATACTAATTTGTAGGTTCTTCTATTTCCTTACCTGGTCATTCCATAATCCATTAAATTTAGATCTGTGCATTCCTTCCCCTGAACCATCACACCAAAGGAGTTCTTCAGTTCAGTTAAATTCATTCCCTCAGTCGTGTCTGACTCTTTGTGACCCCATGAACCATAGCATGCTAGGCCTCCCTGTCCATCACCAACTCCCCGGAGTCCACCCAAACCCACGTCCATTGAGTCGGTGATGCCATCCAACCATCTCATCCTCTGTCATCCCCTTCTCCTCCTGCCCTCAATCTTTCCCAGAATCAGGGCCTTTTCCAGTGAATCAGTTCTTCACATCAGGTGGCCAAAATATTGGAATTTCAGCTTTAGCACCAGTCCTTCCAAAGAATATGCAGGACTGATTTCCTTTAGGATGGACTGGCTGGATATCCTTGCAATCCAAGGGACTCTCAAGAGTCTTCTCCAACACCACAGTTCAAAAGCATCAATTCTTCAGTGTTCATCCTTCTTTATAGTCCAACTCTCACATCCATACATGACAACTGGAAAAACCATAGCCTTGACTAGATGGACCTTTGTTGACAAAGTAATGTCTCTGCTTTTTAATATGCTGTCTAGGTTGGTCATAACTTTCCTTCCAAGGAGTAAGCATCTTTTAATTTCATGGCTGCAATCACCGTCTGCAGTGATTTTGGAGCCCAGAAAAATAAAGTCACCCACTGTTTCCACTGTTTCCCCATCTATTTGCCATGAAGTGATAGGAACAGATGTAGTTCTTAAGTATTCCCAAATCTTCTAATTGCCAAAATTGCTTGTCTCTTTTCAGTCAAAAGTGATTTAACTTCTCTGTAACTTCTACCTTATAAGGTAGAGCACTTCTTCCTCCACGAAACCCTTTCCAACTTGGGTTTCCACACAATCACCATCCTGGATCTCATTCTCCGGTGTTCTAGATCCTTCTCAGTCTCCTTTGCAGGCTTCTTTTTCTCTGACCATCTTTTAATTACTGATGAGACTGTAACATCCTGGACATTCTTCTCTTTTCATTCTGCAAACATTCCTTGAGTGATTCTTTAAATCTTATTAGTCTACTGACTATACAGTTACTTTCAAATTGAATGTGTGATGTCTTCCTCCTCCAAGAAAAATCCGTTCCTCCCCCAGTGTTCCTAGTCTCAGTAAGAACAGATATCACCTACCAGGTGCTGGTGCCAGAAACCAAAATGTCAGAATTCTCTCTTTCCTTTACCTTCCATGTAGAGTTACCTGATTTAGCAATTAAAAATACAGGACACTCAACCGAATTTTAATTTCAATAAGCAATGAAGGGACTTCCCTGGTGGTCCAGAGGTTAAGACTGCCTTGTCTTGCAGGGGGCGAGGGTCCTATCCCTGACTGGAGAGCTAAGATCCCACATGCCTCATGGCCAAAACAAACAAAATCTAAAACAGAAGTAAAACTGTAACAAATTCAATAAAGACTTTAAAAATGATCCACATCAAAAAATATTTTTAAAAAACAAGCAATGAATAATTTTGTTTTGTTGTTGATGTTCAGTCACTCAGTCTTGTCCGACTCTGTGACCCCATGGACAGCAGCATGAGAGGCTTCCCTGTCCTTCAACATCTCCTAAAGTTAAATTTTTGTATTAATATTTCCCAAATAATTAAACATAACTGTATTTGACAATCCTATCTCTACATCTGGGTTTCCCAGGTGACACTAGTGGCAAAGAATCCACCTACCAAGGCAGGAGATGTAAGATATGCAGGTTTGATTCCTGGGTTGGGAAGATCTCCTGGAGAAGGAAATGGCTACCCACTCCAGTATTCTTGCCTGGAGAATCCCATGCACAGAGCCTGGTGGGCTACAGTCTATGGGGTCACAAAGAGTCAGACACGACTGAGCACAGCACAGCACCTCTAAATCTAACCAAACATTTAGCTCCTAAATATTTTTCAAATCTTTTCCTGTCCCTTTATTTCCCATTGCTTTCATCCTAGATTTAGCCACCATTGTCTCTTGCTTAGATCTCTAACATAACCTCTCAAGCAGACTCCCTGAATGCTCCATGTCCCTGTAAAATCTACTCTCTACACAGCAGAGAAAATTTCTAAAAGACATGAATTATACGGATATCCTTATTTCCTCTCAATAAATTCCTTATTATTAACACCTCAATATTGGCCTCTGTCCACCCCCTCCAGCCTACTTTTTAGTTCTTCTATTGAGTTTGTTACATTTTGGCCACAATTCTCTTATTTCAATGCTTCAGACTCTTTCAGAGTCTTCCTGCCTTCACACAGACAATTTCCACTGCCCCAGCTTTATAGACCACTGATAACCTATATTTTTAAAGAAATTTACTGAAGTGAAATTCACATAGGACAAAATTAACCATTCTAAAATGATTAATTCAGTGGCATTTAGTACATTCACACTGTTGTACAAGTGTTGCCTCTATGTGGTTCTAGAATACTTCCATCACACCATCGTAAAACCCTTCAGGGTAATCCCTGGTAGTCCAGTGGTTAGGGCTCCATGCTTTCACTCTGTGCTTTCAATCTTTGGTTGGGACACTAAGATCTGCAAGCCATGTGGCATGCCTCACCCCTGAAAAAAAAGTCAAAGTAAAGCTCCTTACTCAGTAAGCAGTTTCTCTCTCCTCCCTGCTCTCCTCATCCCCCAGCATCCATCAGACTGCTCTCTCTCTCTCTCTGTGTATTTGCATATTTTGGACATTTCATGTAAATATAATAAAACCATACAATGGGTGGCCTTTAGGGTCTGGTTTCTCTCATTTAACAAAACGCTGTAGAGGTTCATTCGTTTTGTGGCAAGTATAGGTTCTTCACTCCTTTTTGTTGCTGAATAATATTCCATTGTACATATACACTACAACTTGTTTATTCATTCACTTGCCAATGACCATCTGGGCTACTTCCATCTTTTGGATATTGTGAATAACGCAGCTTGAATGTGCTTGTACACGCATTTGTTTGAACGCCTATTTTTTGCTACTTTGGGGTATATATCTAAGCATGGAATTTCAAGTGACATGGTAACTCTGTAGCTTAACTACTAACTTTTTGAAGAACCACTAAATGTTTTTCCACAGCAGCTGAACTATTTCACATTCCTATCAACAATGAATGAGGGTTCCAATTTCTTCATATCCTCATCAACTCTTTTTTTAAATTTTTTTTATTGAAGGGTAATTGCGCTACAGAATTTTGTTGTTTTCTGTCAAACCTCAACCTGAATCAGCCATCAGTATACATATATCCCCTCTCTTTTGAACTTGCCTCCCATCTCCCTCCCCACCCCACCTCTCTAGGTTGATACAGAGCCCCTGTTTGAGTTTCTTAGCCATACAGCAAATTCCCCCTGGCTATCTATTTTACATACGGGGATGTAAGTTGCCATGTCACTCTCTCCATACAGCTCACCCTCCCCTCTCCCGTGTCCGTAAGTCTATTCTCTATGTCTGTTCCTCCATTGCTGCCCTGTAAATACATTCTTCAGTGCCATTTCCCTAGATTCTGTATATATGCATTAGGATACGGTATTTATCTTTCTCTTTCTGACTTACTTCACTCTATAATAGGTTCTAGGTTCATCCATATCATTAGAACTGACTCAAATGCTTTCCTACTTATGGCTGAGTAATATTCCATTGTGTATATGTACCACAACTTCATTATCCATTCATCTGTTGATGGATATCTAGGTTGCTTCCATGTTCTAGCTATTGTAAATAGTGCTGCAATGAACAATTGGATACATGTGTCTTTTTCAATTTTGGTTTCCTCAGGGTATATGCCTAGGAGTGGGATTGCTGGGTCATATGGTTTTATTATTTTATTCCTATGTTTTTAAGGAATCTCCATACCGTCTTCCCCAGTGGCTGTATCAATTTACATTCCTACCAACAGTGCAAGAGTGTTCCCTTTTCTCCACACCCTCTCCAGCATTCAATCTTTGCAGATTTTTTGCTCATCAATTCTTGTTATTATCTAATATTTTGATTATACCCTTTGCATATGCTAGTTAGCCATTTGTATATCTGTTTTACAGGTTGATTTTTAAACTGGGCTGTTTGTCTTTCTGTTGTTGAGCTGTAAGAGTTCTTTATATATTCTGGATGCTGCTGCTGCTGCTGCTAAGTCACTTCAGTCGTGTCCGACTCTGTGTGACCCCATAGACGGAAGCCCACCAGGCTCCCCCTTCCCTGGGATTCTCCAGGCAAGAACACTGGAGTGGGTTGCCATTTCCTTCTCCAATGTGTGAAAGTGAAAAGTGAAAGTAAAGTCGCTCAGTCGTGTCTGACCCTTAGCAACCCCACGGACTGCAGCCTACCAGGCTCCTCCATCCATGGGATTTTCTAGGCAAGAGTACTGGAGTGGCTTGCCATTGCTCTAAACCCTTATGAGATAAATGTTTTGCAAATACTTTCTCCCATTCCATAGGCTGTCTTTTCACTTTCTTGTTAATGCCCTTTGATGTACAAAAGTTTTTAATTTTCATGAAGTCTGCTTTTTTTTTTTTTTCTTTTTGCTTGTGCTTTTGGTGTCATATCTAAGAATCAATTGTCAAATCCTTGGCCATGAAGATTTATTCCCACATTTTCTTCAAAGAAAGAAACATTTTCTTCACCTAGAACCAGACATCCTGGAATGTGAAGTAAAGTGGGTCTTAAAGAAGCATCACTATGAACAACTAGTGGAAGTGATAGAATTCCGGTTGAGCTATTTCAAATCCTAAAAGATGACGCTGTGAAAGTGCTGCACTCAATATGCCAGCAAATTTGGAAAACTCAGCAGTGGCCACAGGACTGGAAAAGGTGAGTTTTCATTCCAATCCCAAAGAAAAGCAATACCAAAGAATGTTCAAATGACCTGACAATTACACTCATCTCACACGCTAGCAAAGTAATGCTAAAAATTCTCCAAACCAGGCTTCAACAGTATTGAACTGTGAACTCCAGATGTTCAAGCTGGATTTAGAAAAGGCAGAAGAACCAGAGATCAAATTGCCAACATCCACTGGATTATCGAAAAAGCAAGAGAGTTCCAGAAAAACTCCAGAAAAACTTCTGCTTTATTGACTATGTCAAAGCCTTTGACTGTGTGAATCACAACAAACTATGGAAAATTCTTCAAGAGATGGAAACATAAGACCACCTGATCTGCCTCCTGAGAAATCTGCACGCAGGTCAAGAAGCAATAGCTAGAACTGGACATGGAATAACAGACTGGTTCCAAATCAGGAAAGGAGTACGTTAAGGCTGTATATTGTCACCCTGCTTATTTAACTTATATGCAGAATACATCATGAGAAATGTTGGACTGGATGAAGCATAAGCTGGAATCAAGATTGCCAGGAGAAATATCAATAACCTTAGATACACAGATGACACCACCCTTATGGCAGGAAGTGAAGAAGAACTAAAGAGCCTCTTGATGAAAGTGAAAGAGGATAGTGAAAATGCTGGCTTAAAGCTCAACATTCAGAAAACTAAGATCATGGCATCTGGTCCCATCAATTCATGGCAAATAGATGGGGAAATAATGGAAACAGTGACAAACTTTATTTTGTTGGGCTCCAAAATCACTGCAGATGGTGACTGCAGCTATTAAATTAAAAGACGCTTGCTCCTTGGAAGAAAAGTTATGACCAATCTAGACAGCATATTAAAAAGCAGAGACATTACTTTGCCAACAAAGTTCTGTCTAGTCAAAGCTATGGCTTTTCCAGTAGTCATGTATGGATGTGAGAGTTGGACTCTAAAGAAAGCTGAGCGCAGAAGAATTGATGCTTTAGAACTGTGCTGTTGGAAAAGACTCTTGAGAGTCCCTTGGACTGCAAGGAGATCCAACCAGTCAATCCTAAAGGAAACCAGTCTTGAATATTCATTGGAAGGACTGGTCCTGAAGCTGAAGCTCCAATATTTTGGCCACCTGATGTGAAGAACTGACTTGCTGGAAAAGACCCTGATGCTGGGAAAGGTTGAAGGCGGAAGGAGACGGGGACAACAGAGGATGAGATGGTTGGATGGTATCACCGACTTGATGGACATGAATTGAGCAAGCTCCAGAGCTGGTGATGGACAGGGAATCCTGGCATGCTGCAGTTCATGCGGTCACAAAGAGTCAGACAAGACTGAGCAACTGAACTGGATTGAACTTTCTTCAAAGAGTCTTACAGCATTTAACTCATATTCATGTCATTGGTCCATTTTGAGTTAATTTTTATATATGGTGTGAAGTAAAAGTCCAGTTTGATTCTTTTGCATGTGAATATTCAGTTGTCCCAGAACTGTAACAGATTTTTTTCTATCTTTTCCCCCATCTCTTCTTACTCTCCTGTCCAGCCCCTCTATTTATATCTTTTAAGGCTCAGCTTACCTTCCTTGGATACCTGCTCCCTCACTCTCAGAGTAAGTAAGGTCCCGTATTAAATGCCCACATTGCATTGTGTCTTTAACTTTTGTCCTCTCTGCTACATTGTATGTTTCAGAAGATAAGGCTTATGTCAGTCTGAGTCACCAAATGTCAAATGTCACCTCTTCTATAAAGACTTACAGGATTTCTGTAGCTACTTCTTCACTCTTTGATAACATCCGGAAGCTAGTTCCATAACAGGACTCAGCATAGTGCATTACAGTTCACTGTTACAGGTCTGGTCCTACACTAGGCTATAAACTCTTCAATGACAGGGAACAACCATCTTCTTTTTTCTTTAGTGCCTTAGACAGCACCAGATACAGAGCAGAAACTCAACAAGTATTTGTTAAATAAATCAATGAATGAATATGTAGGCAGTGAAAAAACATGAATCAAATTAATAATTCTTTTTATGTATTCCCATAAGTGTAAGGACCTGAAAGTTGCCTTAGAAGGATGTAGTAGTTGTACAGGTCTCCATCATATTCACCAGGCCACTTGTGGATCTGCCCTTCACATTTCTGTTTAAGGATATAGAAATTAAATTCCTAGGTCAATGAGCCAGTGCGGCAAGCCAATTAACAGACTTCTTTTTAAATTTTCTAGATGTAAGGCACTGTGCTGGGTATTATACGACAAAGAAAAGAAACATAGGGCATGATCTTTGTCCTTATAATCCTGATTAGTGGCTAAGAAACTAAAATGAGATAATGAATTATGTAACAATTAGTGGATAATATAAAAATAGTCTATGCTGCTGCTGCTAAGTCACTTCAGTCGTGTCCGACTCTGTGCGACCCCATAGATGGCAGCCCACCAGGCTCCACTGTCCCTGGGATTCTCCAGGCAAGAACACTGGAGTGGGTTGCCATTTCCTTCTCCAATGCATGAAAGTGAAAAGTGAAAGTGAAGTCGCTCAGTCGTGTCCGACTCGTAGCGACCCCATGGACTGCAGCCTACCAGGCTCCTCCGTCCATGGAATTTTCCAGGCAAGTGTCCTGGAGTGGGATGCCATTGCCTTCTCCAAAAAATAGTCTATAACTAAGTACTAATTATCTAACACTTTAAAGCTATACATGGAATGGAATTCAGAAATAAACCTAAAATAAATTATGCTTATCAGTTTCTATTTTTTTTACATACTTCGTTATATCCATGTGTTTAAAAGTTTAGAAAACAAGCCTCTTAGTATGTATCTCAGAAAAAAATTTAATGAACTCAGATGCCTACATCTTCCCATACACAGAAAAGCACTAAAATCATTAACTAGAGATGTTTATTCCTTCTGAGTGGCAGTAATCTCTTACTGAGATATATGCCTGACTGCATTGCAATGCAGGAAACCTGGGTTCAATCCCTGGGTCAGGAAGATCCCCTGGAAAAGGGGATAAATAGCTACCCACTCCAGTATTCTTGCCTGGAGAATCCCATGGATGAGGAACCTCGTGGGCTACAGTCCATGGGGTCGTAAAGAGTCCAACATGACCGAGCCATTAACACTTTCACTTACTTATACCTGACTGCATGTATTCCCTAGCCGAAAATCATCTAGAAGCTGGCTTTCCCCCGAAGTCTTAGGTGGTTAGTCTAAAACTAAGTAGTTTCCTCAGAGCTACTGAGAGACTGTCTCTTTGGCTCCTGTCCACTAAAAGACCCCAAATAAAACTTAAGCTCCCAACTCTCACGTTGCACATTTTTCTTTAAGCTGACATAGCCATTCAGTCAGGAGCACAGTTTAACAGCCTGGACTTGGGACTGGTATCTGAAGCAAGGGGCAGTGTTCAACGTCAGAGCACTTGATCTGTGGGGTCTATGCTAACTTCAGGTAGTTAGTGTTATAACTGAATTACAGAACACCCAGTTGGGTGTCCAGACAGATAGAGAATTGCTTGCTATGGTTAACGGTTATACTAACATATTATTCTTTATGTCAACATTATGCTATTCATTTCTTTTTTTTTAAGGAATGAACTATTTTTAAAATTTTTTGTTTACTTATTTGTCTGTGCCTGGTCTAAGTTGTGGCATGTGGGATTTTTTTTTTCAGTTGCAGCATGCAGAACTTTTAGTTGCGGTACGCAAACTCTTAGTTGCTGCATGTGGGATCTAGTTCCCTTACCAGGGATCGAACCTGGGCCCCCTACATTGGGAGTGTGGAGTCTTAGCCACTGGACCACCGGAGAAGTCCCTCATTTGTAATAGAGTTGGTTACTCTATTAGACGTCAATTAAATAGATTAATAGATTTAATAGATTAACATCTATTAAATTAAATTAACATCTATTAAATTAAATAGACTAATAGATTTAATAGATTAACATCCATTAAATGTTTCATAGAACATTTCTAGAAAAATTGTCTTTTCAAATAATTTTTAAGTACATCCCTAACAATGGGGAACTTTGAGTGACTAATGTTATCTTGTGGTGATGACCTCAGACCTATATATAAAATGCCCTGAAATAATATTAAATATTTTCTGAAGTAGGCCATAGATGATACAAGTAAAGTCTAAGAAAAATCTACTGGTGAGACAGAAAGATTGGAAAGGAGGAGGGTCATGGTTAGGTAATGAGAAAGGATAAGGATTTGCATTCTGGTTGGCAGCAAGGATGCAAGGGAGATATTAAAGAAATTCACATTTTAAAGTTCAGGATTTGGCATTTGAAAAATAAGGAAGGAGGCACAGATGCTAGTTATCAAGGAAAACAGTCACATCTTGATAAAAATGAAGAAATTGGGAAGGACATATGATGAACTCAGTTTTGGCCCTGTTGAACTTTAAGAAGTGACAGAACATTTGGAGATGGGAGGCTGGAACTCAGAAAAGAGATGCAAGCTGGAGGCACATTTGGGTGTCATCGGCAAAATGTTAATTGCTGAAATCAGTAGAATGTATGCTCTCGTTGATGGAGAAATTGCAACCAGGAAAGTCAGAGAAACAGGGGCTGCAGAGGTAGAAAGACTAGAAATATCTTTCTGCCCAGTTATTTATGGAAAAGGTGACCACTTTGGTTTAAAAATTACAGCCGGCAACTTTTGTAATGATACCCATCTCTGAACCATCTCCCATCTCTGGGAATGTATCACAGCTATAGCAATGAGGTCCAGTGGCCACGCTGCAGCATGACCCTGCACCTTGGTCACTGGCCAAGAGAACAATAACCTAACCTAAACAAAAATATTCTTTCTCTCCGTCTCTCTCTCTTTTTCCCTCATCGCCCCCCGACTCTCACACGCGCACATTTAAAACTCACATAGAGCTGCTCGCTCAGTCGTGTCCGACTCTTTGTGACCCCATAGCCCACCAGGCTCCTCTGTCCATGGAATTCTCCAGGCAAGAATGCTGTTGTGGGTAGCCTTTCTCTTCTCCAGGGGATCTTTCCGACCCAGGCATTGAACCCAGGTCTCCTGCACTGCAGGCGGATTCTTTACCATCTGAGCCACCAGGAAAGCCCAAAATGTATGTAAAGACACTGCACCTGGGCATCACACTTATGGGAGAGCTCCCCAGACAGGGTCAACCAAGTTCCACTTCTAATATCTTTTATAAGCTTAATCTCTAAGGTTTGGTTTTCAGTACACCTGTCTCTTTCTAACAAATACTATCACACCTGCTTCTGCTTTAAGGTACTTGGAGTCAGTTTCCACTGCTATTAACAAAAGACTCAAGTAATACCATTGTCTTAATCTGTTCAGGATGCTGTGACAAAACAGCAGATATCAACAACAGAAGTGTATCTCTCACCGATCTGGAGGCTGGATAGTCTAAGATCAAGGTGCAAGGAGATCTGGTGTTTGGTGAAGACCCACTTCCTGATTCACAGATGGAGGGCTCAACCCTGGTGACTTAATCCAAAGACCCTCCTCCAAGACCCATCACACTGGGGTTTAGGTCTCAACGTATGAAGTTGGTGGGGTCTCAGACACCATAGCAACCATGGATATTTAATGATCATTTTTCCAGTGATGGGAATACCAGACCACCTGACCTGCCTCTTGAGAAACCTGTATGCAGATCAGGAAGCAACGGTCAGAACTGTACATGGAACAACAGACTGGTTCCAAATAGGAAAAGGAGTACGTCAAGGCTGTATATTGTCACCTTGCTTATTTAACTTATATGCAGAGTACATCATGAGGAACGCTGGGCTGGAAGAAGCACAAACTGGAATCAAGATTGCTGGGAGAAATATCAATAACCTCAGATATGCAGATGACACCACCCTTATGGCAGAAAGTGAAGAGGAACTCAAAAGTCTCTTGATGAAAGTGAAAGAGGAGAGTGAAAAGGTTGGCTTGAAGCTCAACATTCAGAAAACAAAGATCATGGCATCTGGTCCCATCACTTCATGGGAAATAGATGGAGAAACAGTGGAAACAGTGTCAGACTTTGTTTTTTGGGGATCCAAAATCACTGCAGATGCTGATTGCAGCCATGAAATTAAAAGACGCTTGCTCCTTGGAAGGAAAGTTATGACCAACCTTGATAGTATATTAAAAAGCAGAGACATTACTTTGCCAACCAAGGTCCGTCTAGTCAAGGCAATGGTTTTTCCCGTGGTCATGTATGGATGTGAGCGTTGGACTGTGAAGAAAGCTGATAGCCGAAGAATCAATGCTTTTGAACTGTGGTGTTGGAGAAGACTCTTGAGAGTCCCTTGTACTGCAAGGAGATCCAACCAGTCCATTCTAAAGGAGGTCAATCCTGGGTGTTCATTGGAAGGACTGATGCTAAAGCTGAAACTGCAATACTTTGGCCACCTCATGCAATGAGTTGACTCACTGGAAAAGACTCTGATGCTGGGAAAGGTTAGGGGAGGGAGGAGAAGGGGACGACAGAGAATGAGATGGCTGGATGGCATCACCGACTCTGTGGACATGAGTTTGAGTGAACTCCGGGAGTTGGTGATGGACAGGGAGGCCTGGCGTGCTGTGATTCGTGGGGTCGCAGAGAGTCGGACACGACTGAGCGACTGAACTGAACTGAACTGAACTCAAGCTTTGGCGTGGATATGAATCACCCAGGCATCTGGTTAGAGGTAGGTTCTGATTCATAAGGCCTGGGGTGGAGCCCAGGAATCTGCATTTCCAACCAGCTCCCGGATGATGCCAATGGGGCTGGCATACACACTTGAAGTAGCAAGGCATCACATAACACTAACTCTGGCAAAGCAGACAAGCCATACACACATGAAATAAATAATTCAGGGTATCACTATACAGCAGAAAGTGCCCTGGAGTGTCTTTAGCTTTGTTTCTGTTTAAACCTGCTGTGTTTAAACTTGCAAATCACTCAATCAAATTGGACCTCGGTTTCTGCATCTGTGGGAGAGTGACAGGATGACTATCACATCCCTCTCAACTCTTAAATTCTCTCCATGATTAGGGTTAAAATTAATTATACAAACAGGGAGAAGACCAATGTAGACAACTGTCCATTATATTTGTGTAATAAGAAAAGTTATTTCCAGTAAAAAATAGATATTCAATAATTTCAAAAATGTGTACAAAATATTGGATGGAAAAACAATTTAATAATACTACATACAATATTATCTTCATGTTATATTATGTGTGTATACACACATAGAAAAACCCGAAAGTGTTTGAATTCACTGTTCATTCTAAATTTTCCTATTTTTTCCTGTACTTTCTCCTATCAACAGGTATATTTTTTATATAAGAAACCCCAAGTCTATGACAGATCATGCTCATCCTTGCCAATCCCTGAGTGTCCTGACACTACCCAGCTGCTCCCCGTCTCAGCTGGGAATGGCTCAGTTGGTCCACATGTCAGAAGCTTCCATCTCATGAGTGAGCAGAATCTGGAAGCAGTTTGTCCAATGCTCCGGGAGGTGAATTGAGACTCCTGGGAATGAGCTACCATTTGATCTCACTGGCCTTCTGCCCAGCTTCTGGTTTTCACCCTAGCTCCCTGCTGGGATAGGAGCCCAGCCTTGAACTTCAGCCAGAAAAGCTGTAGCTCACTCCGCCTAATTCTTGCCAGCCCAGGAGGCAGACACTGCGAGGGGTACGACCACCACTACCATCCCAATCTCCCCAGACACTGGATTGTCCGCATTAGCCCAGGGAGACCTCCCAAGACTGCAGCTCAGATAACAGTGAATTCTTCCCCAGGCCTGGGACATTAGCCTGCCAAAAGCCTTTTACAAATGACTCCTTTACATTCAGAAGTAGCCTGGAAACACAGCAACCCACTTTGCAGGTTAATTCACTGTATGGAAGAAGTAGCAGCCTAGTTTAAGAGTTGAAATGTACATGCTATTCAATCATCTTGCGATCACCCACTGTAACTTTTATCTATGCTTACATTATGGATGAACTGCGATCCTCTAACATTTGGGGAACTTGGTTTCCTCATCTGTAAAGTGACTGGACAATCCTTCAGTTAAACTTGTAGATAAATTTCTCTACCAAGCAATCATATTCCCTTTTTGGACCCATTCTGTTCCTCCCATGGCGTTCATACTGCTAAGCGTTTTATGGTTACTTGTGCACGTGTGTTTTTCTCCCACGAGCTCCTTGAAGGCAGAGATTTTGTTTTACTTGGTCTTGGATGCTGAACTTCTTGCAGAGTTATTAGCTCACAGTGGGCCTCAGTAAGCATTGATTGGACTACAATTATTCCTGTATAATAATAACCAAGTCACAATACCCCAAATACTCTGCTGTTGAGCAAAATAAGTTTTCCTTATAGTTCTTAACAGTTCCTTACACCGGGAAAATGTCATCTTAAAATATGATTTGTCATTTTCAACTGTATCAGGGAAACTTTCAGCTCTTTTGGCTCTTTAATAGTTGGGAAATGGAGGTGGGGAGGGGAAGCCATTATTTATGGATTAATATAATCCACTTTCTTCAAAAAGGCTTTAGGGCAGTTTGCAACATACCCAAATAGGCAGGAATTGGCAAGCTTTGCCTTATGGATGCTTAGAAGCTCTGATGCTACTTCTCCAGGGACAGAACAAGCCTACAAGAGTCTGGGTGACCCAACAAGTAAAACTTTCTATAGTTCATAACTTTTATAAATAAAATAAATTAAATGTACAGTGAATAAGTTCTCTGAAATATTTCAATATTTCTGCAGGTTTAGTAACATCGTAAAATACATTTCAACTAAAATTCACAAATCTAAAAATCTGTTAGGCATTTTTAGGCGTTTTAAGTTGGAAATGAAGACCAATGTTACATCGTAATATGCCAATTACAAATAGTACTTCAAATAGCAAATACTACAGTTTGTCCCAAACTTTAAAAAAAAAAAAAAAGAAATAAATGGTTTTGCAGCACTGAAGAAATTATAGAAAGTAAATAAGCTAGATCAGACCTGTTTTATGTAGTAATTTTATAGTTTAATTATTTCAGTTGTAAAATATTGTTATACTGTTAATTAGTTCTGATTGTTCATATTAAACGATTGTAATGCAAAAAAATAAATAAATAAAAAAAATTAAAAAAAAAAAAAAGAGTCTGGGTGATGAGGAAAGGACATAGGTACCAGAGAGAGCACCTGAATGTCTAGATAAACAATAAAAGTGTCAGGCTAGTGGCAGGACTTGAGCTAGGCTGGAGTACAAATTCACTTCAGAGATTCCTTGGGTCACCTGAACAGTTTATAAAATATGTAACTGTTAGTGTCCCTTCTTACCCCTAGTCAAGAAACAGGGGTAAGAGTCTAGCTTTGAGAGTCTAGCAAAAGAGACTAAACGATAATTTTCAGGAAAAGGTAAAATCAAGACTCCCAGAGAGGTATAAAAATAAACATGTTAAAGATTTTTTAACAAATTATATGATATGAGAGAACCAGACAGATGTTACAACCATTCAAAGGAAAAATATAAATGCAAATTTATAAGGAGTAAACTCGTCCTGGGTTTATAGGGCCAAAAGTAGCTTTTCCATATGGGAGAGGAAATAAAATCACTAGTAGAATAGACATAACACACATCTATCAGTTACCTAAAACTTACAGGGAGTCTTCAAATAGCTCCATGACAACAAACCAAGGTAGAAACAGATTATCTGGAAAGGTAGGCTAAGGTGAGACACAATTTTCCATTAAAACAGACTCTTTTTCTACAGTGTTTACTTGATCTTTCTAACCTAACAGATATTTCAGCCATGCATTGGCAACCGAATTGCTGTCATTTCATAACTGAATTCTCTCCTGGTATCTGAGACATCACTAATCCACTAAAAAAGAGCCCCATTTTTGACATCAGAGATCCCTGTGTGATAGAACTGGCCTTATGTTTTCAAAATTTTTAACAACCTGATATTCCGTATTAGACATCCGGCATTCAGGTGCAGAAATGGCACATGGGTTTTCCTTATAAACAAGGCCAAATTATTTTCTCAAAACAGTAATGATGGGGACTTCCCTGGCGGTCCAGTGGCTGAGACTCTGCCTTCCAGGGCAGGGGATGTGGTTTGATCCCTGGTCAGGGAACAAGGATCCCACATACTGGGGGGGGGTGGGGGACAGGGCGGGGGGAGGGTGGTTAGCCCATGGGCTGCAACTAGGACCCAAGACAGCGAAATAAACATTTTTTTTTTAAGTATTGTTTTTTTTTCTTTTTAATTTTTATTTAATAAATGGTACAAAGCACCATTGTATTGTTGACTCTGCTCATATTCTCAGATGAATGTTCAGTCGAGACCCTAGGGTTCTGTGCCATAAACATGAACGATAATTTGGGCCTGAGGCATTCTGAAGCCTGGTGTCAGCAGGCACCGGGCTTCATGCTTGGCAATAACTCCTTTAGGAACAGCATCATCTCTCTGGCTGCTCAGAGTGTTTCCACAGAGCCAGTGTCCGTGGTGTCTGTGCTCGGCTATGTCAGTCACCCGGTCGGTAGAGCCTTCTCCAGCAACACAGTTCAAAGGCATCAATTGTTTGTTGTTCAGACTTCTTTGTTTTTTAATTGGAGGCTAATTACTTTACACTATTATAGTGGTTCTGCATACATTGACATGAATCTGCCCCGGGTGTACGTGTCCCCCCCACCCTGAACCCCCCTCCCACCTCCCTCCCCATCCCATCCCTCAGGGTCATCCCAGTGCACCAGCCCTGAGCACCCTGTCTCATGTATCGAACCTGGACTGGCGATCTGTTTCACATATAATAATATACATGTTTCACTGCTATTCTCTCAAATCACCCACCCTCTCTCCCACAGAATCCAAAAGTCTATTCTTACATCTGTGTCTCTTTTGCTGTTTTGCTCATAGGGTCATCGTTACCGTCTTTCTAAATTCCTTATATATGTGTTAATATACAGTATTGGTGTTTTTCTTTCTGACTTACTTCACTCTGTATAATAGGCTCCACATCATTAGGACTGATTCAAATGCATTCTTTTAATAGCTGAGTAATACTCCATTGTGTATATCTACCACTGCTTTCCTATCCATTCGTCTGCTGATGGACATCTAGGTTGCTTCCAGGTCCTGCCTATTGTAAACAGTGCTGCGATGAACATTGGAGTACATTTGACTCTTTCAATTCTGGTTTCTTTGGTATTTATGCCCAGCAGTGGGATTGCTGGGTCGTATGGCAGTTCTATTTCCAGTTTTTTAAGGAATCTCCACACTGTTCTCCATAGTGGCTGTACTAGTTTGCATTCCCACCAACAGTGTAAGATGTCTCCTTTTTCTCCACACCCTCTCCAGCATTTATTGCATGTAGACTTTTGGATAGCAGCCATTTTGACCGGTTTGAGATGGTACCTCATTGTGGTTTTGATTTGCATTTCTCTGATAATGAATGATGTTGAGCATCTTTTCATGTGTTTATTAGCCACCTGTATGTCTTCTTTGAAGAAATGTCTGTTTAGTTCTTTGGCCCGTTTTTTGATTGGGTCATTTATTTTTCTGGAATTGAGCTGCATGAGCTGCTTATATATTTTTGAGATGAATTCTTGGTCAGTTGCTTCGTTTGCTATTATTTTCTCCCATTCTGAAGGCTGTCTTTTCACCTTGCTTATAGTTTCCTTCTTTATGGTACAATTCTCACATCCATACGACTACTGGAAAAACCATAGCTTTGATTATATGGACCTTTGTTAGCAAAGTGATGTCTCTACCTCTTAATATGCTCTTGAGAATTCCTTGTTCTGCAAGGAGATCAAACCAGTGAATCCTAAAGGAAATCAAGCCTGAATGAATATTCATTAGAAGGACTGATGCTGAAGCTTCCAGGCTTTAGCCACCTGATTCATAGAGCCAACTGATTGGAAAAGACCCTGATGCTGGGAAAGATTGATGGCAAAAGTAGAAAGGGGAGGCAGAGGATAAGACAGTTGGGTGGCATCACTGACTCAATGGACATGAATTTGAGCAAACTCTGGGAGACAGGGGAGGATAGAAGAAGCCTGGTGTGCTGCAATCCATGAGGTCACAAAAAGTCGGACATAACTCAGTGTCTGAACAACAGCAAATCAGTAGAGCAATGGTTTCTCCCTGCGAGTCAGACCCTAGATGCAAAGGCAGAAACGGGGCGGGTAGCTGAGCCCTTCCCTCCTCAGGCACTCTCCCATGACACACGCGCACAGTGTTACCCCTTGGCCGTCCTCCTGCACCACCCTGGTGGTCTCTCCTCGTTATCCTATCTTGACCCAGGCACTGAGCTGCCTTTGTTCGCTCCTCTGAACTTGTTCTGGGGGTGTGTTTCTTCTTTCGGTTTTATCCCCTCAGCTCCCTCCCAGAACCCTACTCCATTCCCTGCTACCCCAGGCCACTCCCTCTTCTCAGGAATGCTTCTCTTATCTCTATTCCCGTCAAGACAGCTGGCAGTTTTATTCAGAATCTCAAGACTCCTGTAATCTTGAGCAAGCAGCAGACTGGGAGGAGGGATTAGGATCCTTTTGGCTAAGCCGGGAGGAGGGGAGGTTTCTACCAAGCAGCCACTCTTAAAAACTACCAGTTGGCTGCCTTGACCATAAAAGCAGTTCAGCCCAGACTTTGGTGAATGTCTGCTTTTTTTTTTTTTAATAGAATTGTGTCTGTGCGGACCCACCCGGGTAGGTTGGCTGCAAAATATACATTCCAATAGCTGAATGAGTTGACCTGTTGTATGGGGTTACTTAGTATTGTTCATTTAAATACTGGAGAATGTCTGTCAAATACAATGGTTTTCCTTGTAGCACAGCTGATGTTAAACTGTTCTGACAGTAAATAGGCAACAACAGGTTCTGAAGCTTCTAAAGGAAAATCCTGGTTTGTGTTAATAAAACCATGTCATCAGTCTGGATAGGGACGCATACTTCACTGTTTCTTATGCTTTTCAGCATCCACCCTGTTTATTTAACAGCAGTATCAAGTTATACAGAAGAGAGCTATGATGCCAAATTAGGACACTACCCTGTTTTATACATTTAGAATTGGAATTTTATGCCACTCAGAGGAAACTCAGAATGGACACCAGAATTATAGAACTTAATTCACAGATTCATCCAAAAGATATTCTTTGAGTGCATCACTGTTCTATAAACTGGACACACAAAGATGAATAAGACACAGTCTCTGTTCTGGGGCAACTTAAGATATAGTGGAGAAGACAGTGCAAATGAATATTACATAGTTTTACAGGATTGATAGGGCTATCGGTCAGTGTTGTATTCCTGATGCCTAGGATCCCTGGAAATGTGTGCACTTGAATAGAAATGAAATTCAGTGGTGGTATTATGACATGGTATTATGGGAGCACTAACAAGGGATCTGATCAGAAAATAAAATCACCATAAAATGTCACTTTTTGGTTTTTATTTCTGATATTTTAAAAATTGAAATAATATAAGTAACAAATAAAATGCAAGAAAACATTCAAAATCCCATTCTTAACTATTATATTTCTGAATAATAAATACCTGGAACCGGCTCATTTTTCAGATAAAATATATCCTGAGAACTAATAAGGGAAAAAAGGATTTTCCTAAGAGCAATGGCTTTTGTTTGGTTTGGTTGTTTCAACTATAAGTGATAATAAGAATTACTAGATCCTAACTTGGGGCTTTGGAGAAGGCAATGGCAACCCACTCCAGTACTCTTGCCTGGAAATTCCCAGTCTGGTAGGCTGCAGTCCATGGGGTCGCTAAGAGTCAGACACGACTGAGCGACTTCACTTTCACGCATTGGAGAAGGAAATGGCAACCCACTCCAGTGTTCTTGCCTGGAGAATCCCAGGGACGGGGGAGCCTGGTGGGCTGCTGTCTATGGGGTCGCACAGAGTCGGACACGACTGAAGCGACTTAGCAGCAGCAGCAACGTGGGGCTTCCCTGGTGGCTCAGATGGTAAAGAACGTGCCTGCAATGCACGAGACTTAGGTTCAATCCTTGGGTTGGGAAGATCCCCTGGAGAAGGAAATGGCAACCCACTCCAGTGTTCTTGCCTGGAGAATCCCATGGACAGAGGAGACTGGAGGGCTGCAGCCCATGGGGTTACAGAGAGTCAGACATGACTTAGTGACTGAACGACAACAAAAACTTAGTGAGCTGAATCTGTAGAATACATAGCGATCATTACATGATGAGGCAGATGGCTTCTTACATGACTGGATATTAGTACCACAAGAGCTCAAGAGGCTCTCCATGGACAACGCTTTCCCTACACTCACATCCATTGTTGCTTCTGTCAATTTAGCCTGAAGTCATTCACTGAATCCAGTCATAACCACCCCTTCCTCTCAACAAAGACAAGAGAGCTATAAAATTATCTGCAGTTAATAAGTCCATGTGTCTTTCCAGGTGAGCCATTTGAAAGACTGATCTACGAAATCGGCAGGATGTATCCGACTCTCAGAAGACTTTCCTGAACCACAGAGAGTATTAAAGATCAGTGTGAAAATGCAGATTTTTAATTTTCTTTAAATATCAAAAGGAATGAGTATAAATCTTTTCAAAACAGCCTCTCCTCAGGACTGTTCTGTTCTGTTCAGTCGCTCAGTCGTGTCCGACTCTTTGCGACCCCGTGGACTGTAGCCTACCAGGCTTCTCCATCCATGGGATTCTCCAGGCAAGAATACTGGAGTGGGTTACCATTTCCTTCTCCGGGGATCTTCCCGACCCAGGGATCGAACCCGGGTCTCCTGCATTGGAGGCAGTCGCGTTAACCTCTGAGCCACCAGGGAAGCCCTAGCACCCCAAAATTCAACAGCAAATTTTTCTCTATCTTACCTCAATCTCTGACTTTGCCAAGTCATCTCTTTGTTTCTAAGTTTTCACATCTAATACATTATATCAATCACTAGAAGGTGATGAAAACCGAATTGTGACTAAGGATTAGACAGGATAAATAAGTTCATAGTTTTAAGAAAAGAATAAATTCCTTTAAGACAAAAAAGGCCTTCACATTTTTGACCTATGATTTCTTCACCTCTAAAATGAAGAGTTGAGTTAAATATCTCTTGGGTCCAATGTGGTTTAAAATTCTTCTATCATGTTATTCTATTATTGTAAGAATTATGTCAAGAAAAGAAATAAAACAGCAGAGAACAAAACAATATATCCAGGGACTTCCCTGGTGGTCCAGTGGTTAAGACTTTCCCTTCCAGCACTGGGCAGCGCTGGGGGTATGGGTTCAATCCCTGGTCAGGGAGTTAAGATCCCACAGGCCTTGTAGCTAAAATAAAAAGAAAAAAATATAATAGACAGAAGCAATACTGTAACAAATTCAATAAAGACTTTAAAAATGGTCCACATAAAAACCAACTTAAAAAAAAAGTATATTCACAATAAACATCTCTAAAATCCTTCTAATTTAGCTTCTTCAATAAGAAAGTGAAATCTCAAAAAGGCTTAGTTGGTGGTGAAAAGGCGAAAACCTTTAGCCTGACTCAGGCCCAAGGTCAAGGAATTAATGTAGTCAGAACCACAACAAAGCAGACATTTAGAGTAGTTGGAAAGGAATCTGCTATTGTATCCACTTTGGTTTTATTCAAAGCCACAGAAAAAATCACTTCAGAGCAATTTTTAAACTGTGTTTAATAATGAAATATCAACATAGATACAGCATTAGGCATTCCTCTAGGCTGTTCATATGCTTGCTTCTTGGGTGGCTGAAGGCCCTCAGCTTCCAGTGTCTTTGAGGTGTGTATTAATGGCTTAGTACAATGAACTATCTTAATGGCACATTTACTGAAGCATTTAATCTACTCCTTGAGGGTGAAGAGATCAAGTGCATCCCTGTTAAAGCAAGAGGCTTGCTAGAGGTGGTAGAATGGCTGCTGCAGCCTGGGATCCATAGACTCACCCTGTGGCTTGTTGATAACCTCAACTTGTCAAAGTTATAACTTGTCACTCCCG
Organism: Moschus berezovskii; assembly: GCF_049115385.1. Lineage (NCBI taxonomy): Eukaryota > Metazoa > Chordata > Mammalia > Artiodactyla > Moschidae > Moschus > Moschus berezovskii. Next base: position 16,091,375 of record NC_142478.1, on the reverse strand, counting down.
CATTTTGAGTTAGAACCAAGACGTTTCATCAATACCTGTCAATCCACACCCAGCAAAGAAAGCAATACAGTGTCAAGCGAAGGATTTAATTTAACGAGCTGACCATAAAGCTGTCATGGGTTGTTTTTCCTTAGCCTCCCTTCTTTCACCACTTCTCAAGCCAAATCCAACCAAATACACAGGGTTCAACAGAATCGTTCTGAGTTGAAAGAAATCCCCACAGACTTCTACCCATCTGTATAACCTACTAGAGAACTGGCTGGCCAACAAGGCTCCAGTTTCTTTGACTGTTAAGAGATTAAACTAAATGGTGCCTAGAGCTAACATTCCATAATTCTATCTCATTTTTTCCCTGCTTTGGGTAACTAGTAGCTTGAAGAACCCTGAGTAAAGCCGAATTTTTGACTTTCGCCTCAAGGAAATTTGATTTCACTTTTTTGGAAATAAAATCTCGACAGTACAAAAAAGTTGAAGGTACCTATTTTAGCTTTATTTCTTAAGGTGGTATTTAAAGAAGGAAACTAGAAATGGCTGCTATTTAAAGAAGTGGTCATAAAGAAAAAAGAATAAAAGTTATAACTGAAAATGAAAACTGTTCTCAATGAAATAAGGCCACATATGAGTGCATCTTCTTTTTAATGTAGGTATAAATATAATGCCTGTGTCCCTATGTTAGAAATGGGCTTACAAAGCAGGGGCCCCCGTAAAGGAACTGCTTTCTTTCTCTTTTTTCTTTCTTTCCTTTCTCATATTTTTTTAGTACAGTTGATTAACAATGTTGTATTAGCTTTAGGTATATAGCAAAATTATTCCACTATACATATACATGTGTCTGTTCTTTTTCAAATTCTTTTCCCATTCAGGTTATTACAGAATATTGAGCAGAGTTCCTTGTGCTATATGGTAGGTCTTTGTTGGTTGCTGCTAAGTTACTTCAGTCGTGTCTGACTCTGTGCAACCCCATAGACAGTAGCCCACCAGACTCCCCCGTCCCTGGGATTCTCCAGGCAAGAACACTGGAGTGGGTTGCCACTTCCTCCTCCAATGTATGAAAGTGAAAAGTGAGAGTGAAGTCGCTCAGTCGTGTCCGACTCTTAGCGACCCCATGGACTGCAGCCCACCAGGCTCCTCTGTCCGTGGGATTTTCCAGGCAAGAGTACTGGAGTGGGGTGCCATTGCCTTCTCCCTTTGTTGGTTACCTAGTTTAAATAAAACAATGTATACCTGTCAATTCCAAACTCCCAATCTATCCCAATCCATCTAGAGGGGTAGCATACAAGAAACTTGGTTTCATAACAAGGGTCTAAAGTGGAGATGGAATGGGTTTAAAGAGTGGATTCTGTAAACAGATTGAGTAATGGCAACCCACTCCACTGTTCTTGCCTGGAGAATCCCAGGGATGGGGGAGCTTGGTGGGCTTCCGTCTGTGGGGTCGTACAGAGTTGGACACGACTGAAGCAACTTAGCAGCAGCAGCAACTTAACTTTTAAGCGGCAAAGGACAGTGAAGTTAAGCTAAGTCGTACAGATGCAACTGAATGCCTTATCCGTGAAGTGGTCTACTCTTTGGTTGCAGTAGGATCAAACTAGTTATTTCAGAGTTTCTTCAACTCTCCTTTTTCAGTGATCCCTGGAACTTTCAAAGACTTACCCGAATGAAACACATGCCCAGCTTGAAAGCAAACCTACCACAGAAACAGCTTCCTTTCACACCCAGTGCCATCTCGCCGCAGCCAGTGTATCCAAGATTCTGGCCTTGCAGATTTCTGAGCTCAACTACTCCATCTCCTAGAAATACCTAATGGACTAGTAAAGATTTGGCAATGAGTAAAAGGAATATTTCATAGCTAGTATTTGTATTTTGGTTAGAAAAATTCACAGGTTATTTTAATTCCCAGCTATAGAGCAGTTGGGACTAGAACTTTTTTTTTATCTAGCTTTTCCATAAACTTCCTGCAAATCATTAAAAATGTATCCCCAGTTGGAACTTCAGTTAATTAACGGTTCTTCGCAAAATCCATCTGTAAAGATTCAGTATAAAATACATTTTATTTCCCATTTTGCCTGGTGGTGGTAGTTTGGTCGCTAAGTCATGCCTGACTCTTGCGACCTCATGGACTATAGCCTGGCAGGCTCCTCTGTCCATGGGATTCTCCAGGCAAGAATACTGGAAGGGGTTGCCATTTCCTTCTCCAGGGGATCTTCCCAACCCACGAATCGAACCTGGGTCTCCTGCATTGCAGGCAGATTCTTCACCAACTGAACTACGAGGGAAGACCTCCCATTTTGCGTGTGATCCTAAATTACTTGGTGCCTTTGCTTAGGCTAATCTTGACTTAATTCTCATAAAAATAAACACAATGGTGTTCGAGTTCACAACCTTTGGGCATCATGGTTGCATTCTTGGAGCTAACACTGCTCTTGTGTAATGACACAGGAATATCAAGAATACCAAAGTTCTAGAAAGAAGCAACCAGAAGTGAGTTCAGCCCCACATAACTCCCATTAATGAAGCTGTTGACATTTTATAATTTTGAATTAAGACTCCCCCTCTGTATCATGTTGAAATATTCTTTGAAGTTGTCATTTATTATATGCTTACCATTCAGCAGGAAACAGTTAAATGCTTGTTTAGTGATGAAGGGTCCCCTTAGCCCATTCACACTTGGTCTTGTACTTCTGAGACCCAGAACACACACAGAAAAAGAAAGCAAAGTCAGTTAATTGAGGTAGACTGTTATCAACTACCAATTGTCCCTCAAACAACCTTTATAGTTCTAATGATTCCATAAAGTTTCAAAAAAACCAATGTTAGAGATGGGCTTCCCAGCTGGTGTTAATGATAAAGAACCTACCTACCAATGCAGAAGATGTAAGAGATCCAGGTTCGATCCCTGGGTTGGGAAGATCCCCTGAAGGAGGGCATGGCAACGCATTCCAGTATCCTTGCCTGGAGAATCCCATGAACAGAACAGCCTGGCAGACAGAGGACCCTATACAGTCTATAGGATAGGCTCTAAAGAGTCAAACACGACTGAGCACGCACACACACACATGCATGAAAACCCAAGAATGTATATTTAAATGGAAATCTTTCATTGGCAGTTGGTCAAGGAATAAGTTGAAATAAGGAAAAAGTGCTAGATGAACAGTCAGAAGACCTAGGTCATTTACTACCTGTGGTTTCAGCTTCCTCTATATTATGGGGTGACCTACCTTATCTACCTGATAGATTTGCTTTAAACATCTACATGAGCCAATGGACATAAATATTCTTTGTAAACAATAAAGGACCTTACAAAATATTTGAATAATTCACTTCCTATGTACAGAAAATGGAATAAATTTATAAAAGAAATTTTTATTAAAGATTTTCAAAAGAACTGCAAAAGATTCCTCATAAAATTTTGTACCCTTCCTATCGGAAACATAAGGGAAGGGGGTAGCGAAGGAGCAGCTGCCCAAGAAATCAAATAGAGCTCAAAATGTGGCTTCAGGGAGCACCCTGAAAATACTTGAATCTTTCTAAGAAAGTTTGGAGAAAAGAGATTCACAGTTTTCCACAAGACCTAATTTTAATGTAATTACGGATTTCTAAAACTACAAAACAGTAAAATATTCATGCAAGCAGAACTATTTATTGGTCACCCCAGGGCACTTGTCCTTAGACTGGCCCCTTCTTGCATTTACAATGTTGTTGGACACCTGTGAAATTCTGAAGGCAAAAGAAAACATCTGCTCAAACCCCTAAATCATGCTTCTGGGTCCTATGAGCCAATGTTATTATTAACTTGTTAATAATTATTATAATATTATCGCAGCAGGATTTAGCTTAGATCACATATAGATGCCAGTGGTAAACTGGATAGAAGAAGCATTATTGTAATTGAGCTTATATTTACTCGTTTCTGATTTATTGCTAATCCAATGAAGGGCCTCTAAATATCTAAGTGCCCCCAAGCCCAGAATTATGGAAACAGGCCAACATAATTAAACACAAGTCCCAGTCAGAAATAGAAATAAAATTTCAAGATGAAATTGGGAGATATATGAATTTCTCTAAGAAAACCTGAGGGAAAGCAATCCCTTGCTCTGTACAAGACTCCATTAAAATGAAATCACTTGATTTCAAAGTTGTAAGATCACAAAGTAGTCACGCAAGCATCTTCTCTAAGTCACAGAGAGAAACAGAAGTGAATAATTTTCTCTGCATTGGATCAATTTTTCCTCCTGTCTATCTCTCTGTCCCTCCATGCTCCCTCCTTTCTCCTTTTCTGAAGAGCAATGAGTATAATCTGTAAAGAAATAGGATGTTTCCTGTAGCCTAGGCAATTCATTATATTCTTTTATCTTTGTGTCCCAATCCTGCACCCGCCCCTCTCTCCTAACATTAGTGATGTGGGGAGGGTTTTATTTGGTTAGGTCAAAGGTGAGAATCCCAGGACAATACTGTCCTTTTAACAGTCTTTGGTATGACAGAAAACATAAAACCAGAGGCTACATATCTATCTTATCCACACATGCCATCAGCAGCAATAGGTATTCTACCATGGTCAGAGGCAGCTTATTTTTACAAGTATTCTCCCCTCCAGCCACTCTTGTATCCTGATGAACCAGCCTGCTTTTCACTGCTCATCATCCTGTCTTTTCCTGTTTCACATTTTACTGTTTATAAATAGAAATCAGTTAAATCCTACATTTTATAACAGCTACATCAACCTTTCTGATGCGCTAGTAATATTAAGTTATTGCTATGTGGTATTCAGGGGAATCCCTGGTGGCTCAGAGGTTAAAGCATCTGCCTCCAATGCGGTAGACCCGGGTTTGATCCCTGGGTTGGGAAGATCCCCTGGAGAAAGAAATGGTAACCCACTCCAGTATTCTTGCCTGGAGAATCCCATGGACGGAGAAGCCTGGTAGGCTACAGTCCACAGGGTCGCAAAGAGTCAGACACGACTGAGCGACTTCACTTTCACTTTCACTATGTGGTATTCAGAGACCCTGATGCTGGGAAGGATTGAAGGCAAAAGGAGAAGAGGGTGGCAGACGATGAGATGATTAGATAGCATCACCGACTCAATGGACGCGAATCTGAGCAACCTCTGGGAGATAGTGAAGGACACGGAAGCCTGGTGTGCTACAGTCCTTGGGGTCTCAAAGTGTTGGACGTGACTTAGTGACTGAACAACAACAAATCCAAACTAGAAGATATAATATAGAACAATGGAATCTCCCCCACCCGTTTCTAACATACACACAAACACACACACACACACTCATGCTAAGTCACTTCAGTCATGTCCGACTCTTTGCAACCCTGGAGACTACAGCCCACCAGGCTCCTCTGTCCATGGGATTTTCCAGGCAAGAATACTACAGTGGGTTGCCATTTCCTCCTCCAGGGAATATTCCTGACCCAGGGATCAAACCCACATCTCTTAAGTCTCCAGCATTGGTAAGCAAGGTCTTTACCACTAGTGCCACCCGGGAAGCATGACCTGTTATATATGTGTGTGTATATATACACAAATATATGTGACAGAGAGAAGACAGCTCCTTCATAATTACTTAGAATACTCAACTTAGTTGTAGTAACTGTGAAATCTCATCAAATTAATCAATCTGTTTCCCTCATTCTAAAAAGGGGATAATGATAATTATAGGATATAGTGGGGATTAACTACAGTAATACATCAAGAATGCTTTATCATAACCACTAACACAAACAAAGTGCTCAGTGATTTTTTTTTCTTTGGCCATGCTGAACAGCTTGTAGGATCTTAGTTCCCTGACCAGGGATTGAACTGGTGCCCCCTGCAATGGAAGCACAGAGCCCTAACCACTAGACCACCAGAGGATCCCCCAAATGTTAACTATTTTTAATGCTGTGAGGACAAGAGGGAGTCTGTACAAGGAGTTGAGTTGAGTACCCAGCCTAAGTAAACATGCGAAAAAATCTGGGCCCTCTATATGCCAACTCTTCCTTCCTCTTTGCCTATTCCAGGATTAAGAGATAGGCGTGAACAAGATCACTAAACAGTAATGCTTGTAATCAGCATGAACAAAGAACGTCCGCAGAATATTTGGTTGCAAAAACATTTAATAGGGACTTTTTAGCACAAAAGAGGATTCAGATATATTCTGCTGCTCTTCTGGATAATCTAGAATTATTTCCCACGTTGGAAATAGCATGATCACTGGGTAGGTTAAAATTTATGATCAGTCATGGAAAACGATCTTTTCGCTTGACAAACACACATGACAATGACAAATGTCCTGTGTATCTTCCATTAAATGAAATTAAATATACAGTACAATTTCATTATGGTGATAATCTCTTTTATAATCATTTTTATGATGAAGTATCTCAGATGTATACTTTTAAAAATATAAATAATAAGCCCCTGGGTATACTACTCAGCTTAAGTAATAAAACATTACAAATGTAATTGAAACCCTAATGATCTTGTTTCTCAGTTCCTCTCTCCCCTGGACCCCAAAGTACTCACCATACTGAATGTGGCATTATTTATTCACATGGGATGTATTCTCAGGGTTTCTTTCTCAGACCAAGATAAAAGGGCTGTGCTTTCATCAGCCTTCAGAGTCAGTTACTCTCCTCGTGCCTCTGAGTTGAATTTACGATGTGGCAAAGGTTTAGTAGTATCAGAATCAGGTACTATTTTTTAAATTAAATCAAGAGGGAAAATATGCCATTTTAAGGCCACTCCAACTGTGAAAAGTCAATGATATTTATAAAAAGTTTTGTAGACATGGAAAGAATTCAAGATTTGAGTTTCAGCAATATGGCAGACTATACAATAAAAACCCTCCTGCTAGATCAACTGGAAATGCTGGGGAAATTTGCATAAACTTAAAAAAAATGCACAGCTAAGCTCATATATTATAAAAGAAAAACATCCAGGTGCCAGGAGTAATGAAGTTACTGCAAACTGGACTGGCAATGAGGTTACCTTGTGCTTGCCTCAGAGTAGGGTGGTGAGGAGTAGTTGCAATCTAGGACTTCGGTTTTTAAGGAAAAGCAAAGGATAGATGATAACTTGGCTCCTGAAAATGAAGAACTGAAACTAAGATCCCCACATAAAACTGGAAAGTCTAAACACTCAGTGGAGGGGAAGAATTCTGCCCCCACAGCAAACAAAGGCAATAGACAATAGGGCTCTGAGTGGGTAAAATAAATCTCTTGAGAATTCAGAATATGGCCCTGCATAACAGAGGACTGAATTTATATCACATGTCATCTAGAAAGACAGAAGCCATATAAATATGTTGTTGTAGTTTAGTCACTCAGTCGTGTCCAACTCTTTGCAACCCTATGGACTGTAGTCCACCAGGCTCCTCTGTCCATGGGATTCTCCATGCAAGAATACTGGAGTGGGTTGCCATGCCCTCCTCCAGGGGATCTTCCCAACCCAGGGACTGAACCTGCCTCTCTGGTGTATCCTGCATTGGCAGGCAGATTCTTTACCAGTGAGCCATGAGGGAAGCCATATATATAATAGGCAGATTCAGTAGCCAAATAACATTAAAACCAAAGAAATTAACACAATAGAAATAGCTGATAGAGATTACTAAAGAATTATGACTAAAAGAATTCTCATATAACTAATTAGTCTAAGTGAAAAAGTGAAAGTGTTAGTTGCTCAGTTGTGTCTGACTCTTTGTGACCCCATGGGCTATAGCCCACCAGGCTCCTCTGTCCATGGAATTCACCAGGCAAGAATACTGCAGTGGGCTGCCATTACTTTCTCCAGAGGATCTTCCTGACCCAGGGTCCACATTACAGGCAGATTCTTTACAGTCTGAGCCACCAGTGAAGCCCAATTAGTCTAAATTTCCTCCAAATTCTGATAACTACTACAAATTCTGCATTCCTTAACATATAATGAAAAGTGGATGAGCAGCTGTTAAGGGAAAGATTAATAAGTGCATTTTGAAAAAAAGTCAGAGCAAAACCAGAAATTCAGTTCAGTTCAGTTGCTCAGTTGTGTCCAACTCTTTAAGACTTCATGGACTGTAGTACACCAGGCTTCCCTGTCCATCACCAACTCCTGGAGCTTACTCAAACTCATGTCCATCCAGTAGGTGATGCCATCCAATCATCTCATCTTCTGTCTTCCCCTTCTCCTCCTGCCTTCAATTTTCCCCAGCATCAAGGTCTTTTCCAATGAATCAGATCTTCATACCAGGTGGCCAAATTATCGGAGCTTCAGCTTCAGCATAAGTCCTTCCAATGAATATTCAGGACTGATCTCCTTTAGGATGTACTGGTTGGATCTCCTTGCAGCCCAAGGGACTCTTAAGAGTCTTCTCCAACAGTACCGTTGAAAAGCATCAATTCTTTGGCACTCAGATTTTCTTAAGGTCCAACCCTAACATCCATACATGACTACTGGAAAAACTATAACTTTGACTAGACAGACCTTTGTCGGCAAAGTAATGTGTTTGCTTTTCAATATGCTGTCTACGTTGGTCATAACTTTCCTTCCAAGGAGTAAGCATCTTTTAATTTGATGGCTGCCGTCACCATCTGCAGTGATTTTGGAGCCCCAAAAAATAAAGTCTCTCACTGTTTCCACATCTCAGTTCAGTTCAGTTCAGTCGCTCAGTTGTGTCTGATTCTTTGTGACCCCATGGACTGTAGCATGCCAGGCTTCCCTGTCCATCACCAACTCCCGGAGCCTATTCAAACTCATGTCCATCATGTCGGTGATGTCATCCAACCATCTCATCCTCTGTCGTCCCATTCTCCTCCTGCCTTCAATCTTTCCCAGCATCAGGGTCTTTAGCAACGAGTAGGTTCTTCACATCAGGTGGCCAAAGTATTGGAGCTTCAGCTTCAGCATCAGTCCTTCCAAAGAATATTCAGGACTGATTTCCTTTAGGATGGACTGGTTGGATCTCCTTGCGGTCCCAGGGTCTCTCAAGAGTCTCCTCCAGCACCACAGTTCAAAAGCTCAGCTTTCTTTATAGTCCAACTCTCACATCCATACATGACTACTGAAAAAACCATAGCCTTGACTAGATGGACTTCCATTGGTGAAGTAATGTCTCTGCTTTTTAATAGCTTTTCTTCCAAGGAGCAAGCATCTTTTAATTTCATGGCTGCAGTCACCATCTGCAGGGATTCTGGAGCCCCCCAAAATAAAGTCTCTCACTGTTTCCATTGTTTCACCATCTATTTGCTATGAATTGATGGGACCAGATGCCATGATCTTAATTTTTTATGTTGAGTTTTAAGCCAGCTTTTTCACTCTCCACTTTCATCAAGAGGCTCTTTAGTTCCTCTTCACTTTCTGCCATAAGGGTGGGGGTCATCTGCATATGTGAGGTTATTGATATTTCTCCCAGCAATCTTGATTCCAACTTGTGCTTCATCCAGCCCAGCATTTTGCATGATATACTCTGCACAGAAGTTAAAAAGCAGGGTGACAATATACCGCCTTTACCTACTCCTTTCCCAATTTGGAACCGGTCCATCGTTCCATGTCCAGTTCTGACTGTTGCTTCTTGACCTGCATACAGGCTTCTCAGGAGGCAGGTAAAGTGGCCTGGTATATAAAGAACTAAATTTTTACCACTGAATTATTTTGAAACCATGTGATAATATACAGTTGTGAAAGCACTTAAGAGTTAACTACTGCAGGGAAAATGGCCTGCTCTTGGAAATGCGTAAATTGAGACTCTTTCTTCAAAGTACCTGAAAAACACAGAGCAAGCAACCACCTATACAGGATCTAGAGAACATAATCTATAGATCAGAACTAACATGGTAGTTTGAAAGTTGGGAGAGGTGGTGGTGAAGGAAAGTGTTACACTCTTCTTTAAAATTTTCCCTATATATAAGTATTCACAATGCTTATAAATCAATGATCAATATAGTCACCACTTTCTCCTTACCTAATTTATTCTTCTGAGGCCCCCATATAATAGACGCCTATATAAATATCTCAGCATGATATCAATATGTTTGTTTAAATCAGTGTCTACACTTAAAATTTCTGCCTAGCCACACTTAAAACAGACAATGAATCTTGTCTGTTTTACATTTCCAGTCATTTCCTGCCACTTCCTATTTTGGCCTCTCATCACAGCACACCTGGGTTTCTCATTTAGTCCTGGGTTTCTCATAATAATCAAATATTTAATTGTAAGCTTATCAGTTATTAAGTACCGTTCTAGACACTATATTATTTTAAAGCATTCAGAACCTATCTTTATTGCCTCCAGCGCTTCCTGCTCCAGTTGAATCGTACTGATTTAATCCTCGTAAAACATGTACCACGCACCTATCTATTCAAAATTCATCAGTTGTTTCCCTGAAGGAAGATACAGGTCAAACTTCTTACTTGCATTGGTTTGGGAAGCACTATCTTCCAAATAAGCCATATAGACTTCTTCCTACCAGAGAGTCAAAGTGTGTGAAAAAAAATTATATTTACAAAAAACATGTAAGAAATATAAGGATATGAAATGATAGAAAAGGAATGGAAAAAGACATAACATTTAAATACTAATCAAAGGAAAACAAGCATAGCTTTACTAAATCAGACAAAGCAGACTTTATGGCAAAAAAAAATTACTAGAGACAAAGAAGTATACTTCATAATACATGGTTTGATTGTTCAGAGAGACATAATAATTCTAAGTGTGTATGTACTTAGTAACAGAGCCTCAAAATATATAAAGATAAAATTGACAGGATTACTAGAAAGAGTTGGCAAGTCCACAATCATGTGGAAGATTTTCATACAACTTTCTTATTAATGGATAGAATTAGCAGACAAAATAATCAGAATATATAATATTGGACAACACAATTAATAAACCTGACTGAATATATATATATGGAGCATATATGATATATATGGAACACTATATATATATATAATTTGTATGAAACATGAATAAAAATTTGAGCACATGCTGGGCAAGTTTCAACAAACCTAAAAAATTTTTTTTCCTTCCAGAGTGATTGTGCTAGAAATAAATGATAAAAAATACTTTGAAAATTATCATATATTGGACAGAAAATTAAGCAATGTACTTCTAAACAAATGATGGGTCAAAGAAAAACCTTTTTACAAAAGTTAGATAATATTTTAACTGAAAATAAGGGATATGTATTAAAATATATTAAACCAATCAGAGCTGTGCAAGTCCAAAGAAAATAGAAGAAAATAATAAAAAGCAGAAATTAATAAAATAGAACAAATATACATAATAGAGAGGATAAAACTAAAATTTAAGTCTTAGAAAAGACTAACAGAATTGATAAGTTTCTACTGAGGCTGACAAAAAAATTGAGATGTCACAAATAACAAGGTCAGGAATGATGAGGGATCTACCACCACAGATCCTACAGACATTCTAAGTATCATAAAATGACACTATGAATAACTTATGCCAATAAATTTGAAAATATAGATAAATTCCCAATAAAATACAAATTACCAAAACTTACACAAAAAGAAGTACAAAAATCTGAATAGTTCTCCATCTATTTAAAATTAACAATCACACCTATAATTATGCCTTCACAGTGAATTTTATAAAGCATTTAAGAAATCATTAGTCTTACACAAACTCTTCCAAAAAACAGAAAAATTTAAAAACTTTCCTATTTGTTCTATGAAAAAAATCTTAGGGTTATTTTGATAGGTACAAGAAAAGCATCTTATACATTCAATATTCATTCATGATTTAAAAACAAATAGAATTATTAAACTAGAAATACATAGGACTAGCATTGATTTTATCAATATTAAGTATTTCTCAAAAAAAAAATCCTAAACAAACATACAAAACAGTGAAATCTTGAAAGCTTTGCCATTGGGACTGGAAACAAGATAAGAATGACTGCTCTCAATGTTTTCAATTTAATATCTCAGACTTCAATACAACACAGGAGGATGTAGCTAGTATAAAAAGGAAATAAAATAAGTAAAAGTATAAGAAAAAGAAAGGAAATAAAATAGCCATCATTTAGAAATGCAAAAAGAATCTACAGAAAATTCTAATTAGAGGTAAGTATGCAGAATTCCAAAGAATAGCAAGGAGAGATAAGAAAGACTTCCTCAGTGATCAATGCAAAGAAATAGAGGAAAACAACAGAATAGGAAAAACAAGAGACCTCTTCAAGAAAATTAGAGATTCTAAGGGAACATTTCATGCAAAGATGGGCTCGATAAAGGACAGAAATGGTATGGTCCTAACAGAAGCAGAAGATATTAAGAAGAGGTGGCAGGAATACACAGAAGAACTGTACAAAAAAGATCTTCACGATTAAGATAGTCACGATAACGTGATCACTGACCTAGAGCCAGACATCTTGGAATGTGAAGTCAAGTGGGCCTTAGAAAGCATCACTACGAACAAAGCTAGTGGAGGTGATGGAATTCCAGTTGAGCTATTTCAAGTCTTGGAAGATGATGCTGTGAAAGTGCTGCACTCAATATGCCAGCAGATTTGGAAAACTCAGCAGTGGCCACAGGACTGGAAAAGGTCAGTCTTCATTCCAATCCCAAAGAAAGGCAATGCCAAAGAATGCTCAAACTACCACACAATTGCACTCATCTCACACGCTAGTAAAGTCATGCTCAAAATTCTCCAAGCCAGGCTTCAGCCGTATGTGAACCGTGAACTCCCAGATGTTCAAGCAGGTTTTAGAAAAGGCAGAGGCCCAGAGATCAAATTGCCAACATCCGCTGGATCATGGAGAAAGCAAGAGAGTTCCAGAAAAACATCTATTTCTGCTTCATTGACTATGCCAAAGCCTTTGACTGTGTGGATCACAATAAACTGTGGAAAATTCTGAAAGAGATGGGAATCTCAGACCACCTGACCTGCCTCTTGAGAAACCTGTATGCAGGTCAGGAAGCAACAGTTAGAACTGGACATGGAACAACAGACTGGTTCCAAATAGGAAAAGGTGTACGTCAAGGTTGTATATTGTCACCTTGCTTATTTAACTTATATGCAGAGTACATCATGAGGAACGCTGGGCTGGAAGAAGCACAAACTGGAATCAAGATTGCCTGGAGAAATATCAATAACCTCAGATATGCAGATGACACCACCCTTATGGCAGAAAGTGAAGAGGAACTCAAAAGCCTCTTGATGAAAGTGAAAGAGGAGAGTGAAAAGGTTGGCTTGAAGCTCAACATTCAGAAAACAAAGATCATGGCATCTGGTCCCATCACTTCATGGGAAATAGATGGAAAAACAGTGGAAACAGTGTCAGACTTTATTTTTTTGGGCTCCAAAATCACTGCAGATGCTGATTGCAGCCATGAAATTAAAAGACGCTTGCTCCTTGGAAGGAAAGTTATGACCAACCTTGATAGTATATTAAAAAGCAGAGACATTACTTTGCCAACCAAGGTCTGTCTAGTCAAGGCAATGGTTTTTCCCGTGGTCATGTATGGATGTGAGAGTTGGACTGTGAAGAAAGCTGATCGCCGAAGAATCGATGCTTTTGAACTGTGGTGTTGGAGAAGACTCTTGAGAGTCCCTTATACTGCAAGGAGATCCCACCAGTCCATTCTAAAGGAGATCAATCCTGGATGTTCATTGGAGGGACTGATGCTAAAGCTGAAACTGCAATACTTTGGCCACCTCATGCGATGAGTTGACTCACTGGAAAAGACTCTGATGCTGGGAAAGGTTGGGGGCGGGAGGAGAAGGGGACGACGGAGAATGAGATGGCTGGATGGCATCACCGACTCTGTGGACATGAGTTTGAGTGTACTCCGGGAGTTGGTGATGGACAGGGAGGCCTGGTGTGCTGTGATTCATGGGGTAGCGGAGAGTCGGACACGACTGAGCGACTGAACTGAACTGAACTGAATGGATGTGAGAGTTGGACTGTGAAGAAAGCTGATCGCCAAAGAATTGATGCTTTTGAACTGTGGTGTTGGAGAAGACTCTTGAGAGTCCCTTGGACTGCAAGGAGATCCAACCAGTCCATTCTAAAGGAGATCAATCCTGGGTGTTCATTGGAAGGACAGATGCTAAAGCTGAGACTGCAATACTTTGGCCACCTCATGCGACGAGTTGACTCACTGGAAAAGACTCTGATGCTGGGAAAGGTTGGGGGCAGGAGGAGAAGGGGACGACCAAGAATGAGATGGCTGGATGGCATCACCGACTCTGTGGACATGAGTTTGAGTGAGCTCCGGGAGTTGGTGATGGACAGGGAGGCCTGGCGTGCTGTGATTCATGGGGTCACGGAGAGTCGGACACAACTGAGCAACAGAACTGAACTGAACAAATCTGCTAGATATAAAGTGAAAATAAAAAATTAATTTTACTTCTATTTACCAAAATAAATTTTTTAAAAGTATCATCCATAATATCAAAAATATCAAATTCTGAGAAGTAAATCTACAAAACATGTACAAGATGTCTCCCTAAAAATGAAAGAAATTGAAAGAAATTAAAGACTTAAATACATGGGAGTTTTTAGTAACTTAGAAGACAATATTGTAAAAGCACGTTGTTACTATTGTTCAGTCACTAAGTCATGTCTGACTCTTTGTGATCCCACGAAGTGCAGCATAAATTATCAAACTGATCTATAGATTCATAGCAATCCCAAGAAAAATTCTATCCAGTTTGTTGTTTGTGTCCACACATGCACGCATGTACACTGACATGCTGAATTCAAAATGTATATAATAATAATAATGAAAAATGTCAAGAATACTTGAGAGTGTTAAGAAGGAACAGACTGCACTTGATATACCTATACCTGATATCAAACTGTGTTACAAATCAACAGTAATAAGACAGTATGTTTTTGGTACAAGAGACAAATTGGATTGTGTAGGGAACGCAAAAACATACCATACACATATAGACACTTGATTTGAAATAAAGGTGACAGTGTAGAGCAATGGGAAATTATGGTCTTCAATGAATGATTCTGGGTCAATGTATATGGAAGAAAAAATTGAAATTTAACTCTTCTCAGCTAAGGTGGATTGCACACTTTTAAGTCTGCACAACAAAGCATGTAAAACTTTTAGGAGATAATATAAGAGAATATCTGCACAATTCTCAGGTTGGAAAAGCCTTCTTACTGCACAAAAATCACTAAACATCATGGAAAAGATTAATAAATTGGTTTATATTAAAAATGAGAATTTCTGTTCATTAAGAGATCCCATCTTTAAGAGAATGAAAAAGGCAAACCATAGAGTAGAAGACAGTTACAACATTGATAACTGTCAAAGCATTTATAACCAGCATATGTGAAACACTTTTATAAATCAATAAGGAAAATAAGATAAAATTTTTAAATGAACAAAAGACTAGAATACTTCACAAAAGACATTATCCAAATTGACAACATATGAAAAGTGGCTTGACCTCATTAACTACTACAAACAGAAAATTAAAACTACAATAAGACAACACTACATTCATCAAAGTGGCTAAAATTTAAAAGACCAACAATACTAAATTGGTGAGTATATGGAGCAGCAGGGACTCACCCTGCTATGAATGATTGCATGCACTTTGGAAAATGATGAAGCATTATCTACAAACAATGAGCATACATATACCCTTTGTGTGAGGCATATGGCTCTTATATACATACGTAACAGGAGGACACATGTGATACGAGTCAAAAGACAGGTCATAGAATTTCATAACAGCATTATTTGTAATAGCTTCAAATGGGAAAACACAATAACAAACATCAGTAGAATGAGTAAACAAATTATTGCAGATTCCTACAAGAGGGGCTTCCTTGGTAGCTCAGCAGTAAAGAATGTGCCAGTGCGGGAGACGTGGGCTCGATCCCTGGGTTGGGAAGATCCCCTGGAAAAGAAAATGGCAACCCATCCCAGTATTCTTGCCTGGGAAATCCTATGCAAAGAGGGGCCTAGTAGGCTACCGTCCATGGGGTCACAAAACAGTTGGATACAACTGAGAGACTAAACAAAAACAAGATTCCTACAATAGAATACTAGATATATAGCGGTAAAAATGAACTGACTGCAGCTATAAGATACAGCAATATGAATGTATATTACAAAAGTCATGCTGAGTAAAAGGAAACCAACACAAGAGAAAATATACTGCACATTGTATATATTAACACATATGGATATACATTAGGGGTAGAGGCCAATCTTAGAGGGAAGGAAGGGAACAGTGTTTGAGGCGGCGCATGAAGAGGGTTTCCAGGGAGGCATTTTAGCCTTTGGCATGGACATGGGTGTCCACTTTGACCTAATTCATGGAGCTAGTGTTTGGTGCATTTCACTGTACATACATTATGCTACACACACACACACACACACAGATACAACTAAAAAGGAAAAAAGCTGATAAAATCTTTAGCCAAAGATTACACAGATAAGAGTTTCGGTGCTCATATAATTCCTGCATTACTGAGTTACTTCCTTTTAGCTTGCAAATAATAGAAAATTTCACATACATTAAAAATTTCTTGTATTCATTAGCTATACAAAGAGCATATGCAAAAGTGTTTCTATTATTTAAATCAAGAAACTGATATAAACTTACACTGTATCATTCTTCACATCACTAGTATATTTCATGATACAAATCTGAAAAGATATTTCACATCTGTAAAAGGGATTATAGTATGAATAGGTTTCCCTGGTAGCTTAGGCAGTTAAGAATCTGCCTGCAATGAAGGAGATCCAGGTTTGATCCCTGGGTCGGGAAGATCCCCTGGAGAAGGGAACAGCAACCCACTCTAGTATTCCTGCCTGGAGAATCCCATGGACAGAGGAGCCTGGTGGGCTACAGTCCGTGGGGTTGCAGAGCTGGACACGACTGAGCGACTAACACACACACACAGTATGAATAATACTGTTTCAAAGACTTCTTCATTTCTAAAAGTCTTTTTGAATCTAAAAGTAATTAGATGTAAGACAAGCACAAATTGGACCCAAAGGACTCAAATTGTATTTCTACTAAATGATGACTTTGTTTAAACACACAACACATCCAAAAACTCAAATATTTTTATAATGGCCACTTGAGAGCCTTATTTGGAGCTGTATAGGATTTCTGATAGTTTTGCTTTCAAGTGGATTTTTCTAAGAATTCCCTTTATTATCTAAATCTCTGGAATGAAAGGAGAGAACCTGGAACAATGAATCCAAATTGAGTGGACATTTCTGTGCTTCCACAAGCATCATCCACTGAGCAATTCCCTTTGGAAAAGCACAGATTTCCACCCAACTGTTTATCCCAGGCAAACTTCTGATAGTCTTCTTCAAGGTCCAATTTTAATTAAGACAAATGTTAAATAAATCTTTTATTTACATAAAATTAGTTTAAAAAAGTTTAGTTCCATAGTCTCCTTCACAGCTTACAATGGTGGTAGGTGTTAGGCTATCATATTGCATCTTTTCTCTTCCAAAGTTTTAATAAAAATTTAGCATTTGGAAATGACGTGGAGAAAAGGAACCCTCTTGCTCTGTTGGCGGGAATGTAAACTGAAACAGCTACTATGAAGAAGAGTAAGGCAATTCCTTAAAAAGCTAGGAATAGAACTACCATATGACCAAACAATGCCAGTACTGGGCATATACTCTGAGAAAAACATAACTGAAAGAGATGTATGTAGCTCAGTGTTCACTGCAGCACTTTTTACAATATCTAGGACATGGAAGATGATTCATCCTTTGACAGATGAACGGATACAGAAATTGTGGTTCATATATATACGATGGAGTATTACTCAGCTATGAAAAAGAATGCATTTGAGTCAGTCCTAACGAGGTAGATGAACCTAGAGCTACTGTGGAGTGAGAAAGACAAATATTGTATATTAAAGCATGTGTATGGAATCTGGAAAGAGCACTAATAAACCTATTGTTGCAGGGCAGCAATGGAGATGCAGACATAGACAGCAGACTTGTGGACACAGTGGGGGAAGGAGAGGGTGGGATGAGCTGAGAGCAGCGTGGAAACGTACATTACTGTATGTAGAACAGAGAGCCAGTGGGAATCTGCTGTGTGACTCAGGGAGCTCAACCCAGTGCTCTGTGGAATGAGGCGGGAGATAGCAGGCAAGTTCAAGAGGGAGGAGACACATGCATACCTGTGGCTGATTCATGTTGATGTAAGGCAGAAACCAGCACAATATTTTTAAAGCAATTATCCACCAATAGATTTTTAAAAAATAATATAGCATTAAATATAAGGGGAATATAACAGTATAAAACTAGTTACCCATACCTAACAGAGTAAGATTAAACTCACCCCATTCTGCCCTACCTTTCTTTCATCCTAAGTTAACATGTTGCTAAAATTAAAACCCTGCTTACTGTAATCTGAATATAATCTCCTCATTCCCCCACAAATGCGTAGTTTTCCATGCCTAAAATGCCGTCTCACTTATCTCTACTTAAAATTGCACGCTGTTCTGGAACCAGAGTGTAAATTTAGAAACATTCCTCCCTACTCCTGATGACTCCCATCTAAAAGGAAACTTGGTTCCTTTACACTGAGCCACTCTCCACCCCAATACTCCATCCCTGCAGAGGTAAGCATTTGATTTGTAAATATGGGAAAAATAAAATTCCATCCTCCTTCCAGGGAGCCTCCTGACTCATTCAGTGCAGCCAGTTAGGACCTGAATCTTAAGGGTTCATTATGAGAAAAGCCCAAATTAGCAAAGACTTAAAAACACATCCATCAATCTGTAGTCTGTCAAGAAAGAAGGCGATACTCTGACCTTTACCTTCACTATTTCTCAACTTGTACATAAGCTGGCAAGAAGGCCTCTTTAGATACCCTATGTGCATGAATTTCTTTCATAAGAATCTTACTGACTACCCTGGGCACTGGTAATATTTATCCTTATTAAAAAGATACTTATCTATTTAACTCAATATTACCTTCAATTAAGTATGCATGAATATCTGTGTTCCTAGCTATCATCAGCTAGATTATAAATTCTTTCTAAATAGGAAATACGTTTTCTACTATTTATATTCTACACAGGATATAAGGAATATAATCGTACATGTTGTTTGAAAAAAGATAATTTTTCTCTTGGAAACTATATGCAGTACAATTGACCACAGCATTGTAGAGTCAACATCTTTTTTATTTAATGGGGATAAGTAATCAAGTATCTTAATAACAAAAAAATGACAGTCGATTATTTCCATCTAAATAAATCTTTATAAAATGTGTTGCATGCTTTCCAACCTTAGTAAATGTTATATGTCAAACTGTATTTCTCTCTCTTCATTGGCACAGTGTTACTAAAATGATCAGTTTTGTTATTAGAGATAATCTAGGATAGTGACTATTATTCAATGGATTAAAAATGTACCCAAAATGACCTAAGAATACATTTCTTTTAGAAAATTAATCCTTATCATGAAATTCCAAAGGGCCAAGAACAAACAAACAAAGAAATGGCTAAAAACAGCCAAGGAATTCAGAACTAGAATCAGCAGTGAGTCTAGGAGACTGGCTTAGAACTAGTTAGACAGGGTAAGAGAACACTGGAGCTTCCTGTTTAGTGTGATACTCATTTCCTACCAATGGGAATGCACATGTGTATTAAAGTACAGGGTTGTTCGCACCTATCCCAGTTTGCAAGGTTAGAAAGTTTTATCTGGTACCTTTTTGTTTTTGGGAAGACTGAATTGATCTAGAAAGATGTGAATGAGGTGAGACGAAAAGTGATAATTAATGTGGAGAAAGGGGTTTACAGTTACTGAGTACAGAAAGATGAAGAGTCGAAACACAACCAAATACCAGCCTAGCAGTTGAAGATTTCAGGAAAGAAATGAATTTTGTTCCAAGTAGCCCAGATGATGGGGAAAAAAATGAATGAAGACTTCCGA
The DNA here is from genome assembly GCF_049115385.1 of Moschus berezovskii. Lineage (NCBI taxonomy): Eukaryota > Metazoa > Chordata > Mammalia > Artiodactyla > Moschidae > Moschus > Moschus berezovskii. Next base: position 16,071,502 of record NC_142478.1, on the reverse strand, counting down.
AGAATAAGTTCTTGCATCTCTTCTCAGTTACTGAATGTTACCTTAAGAAATAAAGTTTTAACTTATTAAAACAGCTTTTAAGCTGTTATAACTTAACAGCATGTAATCATCCTTCTCTTTACTAAGCCTACTGTCTATTTCATTTTGTCTTCACATCCATTTAACCTGTGATTTTCATGAATTTTAACAGCTGCAAAACAAACAGCTGGCTGAACCCTCTACTTCAGTCTTCTGAATACTTTGCTTCTTGGTAAGCGATCAGTATTTTGATACTGCTGTAGTAACAACAGGAAATGATCTGGTAAAATCTGGATCTCCAGCTATAGATGAATGCCAGGGTAAAGAGGAGAGCCAGTCTTAGAATAAAGTCTATAAAAATAGTTGGGGGAGTTACTTCGAGGACCACAGGGAGAGAATCGTAATTTGCTCTTGACATTGGAAAAGTAAATGCACAGTGGAAAAACATCTTAAGATGATCACTGAACTCCATCAGTGGAAAGTTTACAGCCACAAGTACAATAATTAAAACAACTAAGATGGTAAATACTAGAGCTTCAATGATACATGATGTTAAATATCATTTCCTGAAATATTAATTCACTCAGAAAAAGATTTCATAAGCAGGTAGACTACCTTTAAATTGGTGTAATTTTGCTTATCTTGGCAAAATAGTAAATCGATTCTATTAACCAGAAAGGACGAGAGAAAATAAACCATCATAGGATTAGCCATAGAAAAAAAGGAGGGTACTTACACATAAAACTATAGACTGGTTAATATTACTAAAAAATAATTTCAACTTTTCATATAATATTGCCATGGATTATAGACATTTTCTTGAATTTATAGTGGGGGGAGTCCTAATTAATTAGCCTTTAGATATGTCCTGTTAATAAAATAAGTCATTATTATGGATAATTAATAAAGTAATCCCTGAGGCTTCTGCTGTTGTTGTCTTCTCTCTAATGCTTTCTAGGCACCACTGCACAGAGGCAGGCCCAACTAAATGGCAGGTCATGAAGCACAGAGAGTCTCCTTGTAGATGGCTGGTAAACAGCCTTGTACAGTGAACACTTCCAAACACCGTTCCCCAGGGAGTCATAGCGGAAGTGGGGAAAGCCAAAACAACGTGGGCAAAGGAAGGTAATCTTGGTTTAAAAGACCCACAAAGCAAAAGTGTCTCCAAATAACCATAACTGCAAAGTATTATTTTCCCTAATGCTTTAACATATTCTGCAACTCATCATTTTAAAAAGTAATTGATGAAACAAGCTAATAACCAAGAAGTCAATTAAAAAATGACATACAACAAGACATTAAGAATTTAAAGCAAAATTTTCTAACACTAGAAATACATCAAATATCTGTATTTGAGTCAAAACTTTATACTCATAAAACTTTGTAACTAGTAGTCATAATAACAAAAAGGACAGAGCCATGGTGTCAAAATTACTTTTCAAGACTGGCCTGTGTTTTAATCATTGGAAGCTTTCAAATGTACAAAATATCACTGGATTCCTTACATACAAATCATCTGCTTCAAATTAATCATTGTTATTCATGTAAAAACAACGATAGTTTGGATTTAAGAGTAAGCTTGAAAAGTGAGTAAACTAGCTGATATTACAAATAGTCTTTCTTCCCGCAATTCTACCTCCTCCACAGTGCCTTCTTTAGCTTTACCTCTAACTTCCTGAACAGGAAGTCAACTCTCTTTTCTACAGAGTGCTCTTACCGCTCTAAATTCTGACCTGGTTATCAGAGACCTATTATTTCCCTCAGTAGACTAAAAGCAACTGGAAAGCAAAGTCTGCAACAGATTTCCTTTGGTTTTATCATTACATCTAATTCAACATTCAATATGTGTCAGTGTTTTCGTAAGCTGGGTATTTACTACTCTCCAGTGAACTGCTGTATTGTATAATTCCACAGTTCTATAGAGTGCTTCTTGTGACCATATTTCCTCGGGTAATAAAATGATTTTTAAGTGTCCAATACTTTGATTACATGTGAAATGAAGACATTTAAATCTTACAACTGCACAGTTTTATCAATGTTCAAAAATGTATACTGATTACAGAGGAACCCGTGAATTTGCTGTCATTGTTTTATTAACTGTTAAAACGGATTTTCAATGCTAGTTTTATATTCTCAGATTCTATACAGTAAGAAATATAACTATGTTGAGTTTCGTTTTTTGGGTGATTCCTATGTGAAACAGGTAGAATATGCTATTTTTTAAAAATCAGCTTTATTAAGGCATTTTAAATGTGTAACTTGGCAAATTTTGATGTATACAACTGTGAAACCAGTACCACAGTCAAGATAATGAACATTTCTGTCATCCACTCAAGTAATTCATCCCTCTGATTTCTCTCTACACCCCATCCAATGCAACCACTGAAATGCTTTCTATCACTTGATGAGTATTTTCTAGAACTTTTAAAAAATGGAATCATATAGACTATAGTCATTTTAGTAGCTTCTTTCAGTATAATTATTTCGGAAATTTATCCATGTTGTTGCATGTATTAATTGACTTCATTTATTTGTATTACTGAGTAGTATTCTATGACATGGATTTACCACAATTTGTTTATACCTTCTCCTGTTGAACAACATATGCTTTGCTTCCAATTTTTAGGTACTACAAATAAAGCTGCTATGAACACTCACGTTCAAGCCTTTGTATAGATATACACTCTCTTTTCTCTTTGTAAGAGGAATGACTGGTCATATAAAATGTATCTGTTAAACTTTAAAAAAATTACCAAATTCCTTATCAATGTGTTTATATATCAATTACATCCTTATCAGCAGTCTGACATGAGGTCCAGTTCCTCCATACCTTTGCTAACACTTGCAATTGTCTTTTTAATCACAGACATTCTAGTGACTGTAAAATGGTATGTCATTAGAGTGAAAAGGTTGGCTTGAAGCTCAACATTCAGAAAGCAAAGATCACGGCATCTGGTCCCATCACTTCATGGGAAACAGATGGAAAAACAGTGGAAACAGTGTCAGACTTTATTTTTGGGGGCTCCAAAATCACCGCAAATGCTGACTGCAGCCATGAAATTAAAAGACGCTTACTCCTTGGAAGTAAAGTTATGACCAACCTAGATAGCATATTAAAAAGCAGAGACATTACTTTGCCAAACAAGGTCTGTCTAGTCAAGGCTATGGTTTTTCCCGTGGTCATGTATGGATGTGAGAGTTGGACTGTGAAGAAAGCTGATTGCCGAAGAATTGATGCTTTTGAATTGTGGTGCTGGAGAAGACTCTTGAGAGTCCCTTGGACTGCAAGGAGATCCAACCAGTCCATTCTAAAGGCGATCAGTCCTGGGTGTTCATTGGAAGGACTGGTGCTGAAGCTGAAACTCCAATACTTTGGCCACCTCATGCGATGAGTTGACTCACTGGAAAAGACTCTGATGCTGGGAGGGATTGGGGGTGGGAGGAAACGGGGACGACAGAGAATGAGATGGCTGGATGGCATCACCGACTTGATGGACATGAGTCTGAGTGAACTCCGGGAGTTGGTGATGGACAGGGAGGCCTGGCGTGCTGTGATTCATGGGGTCCCAAAGAGTCAGACACGACTGAGCGACTGAACTGAACATTCAATGAAGCTGAACATCTTTCCATATGCTTATTTGCCAATCATACGTCTTCTTTGGTGAAATGTTGGCTTAAATTTTTTGTTCACTTTAATTGGATTTTTTTCTTCCTATTCAGTTATAAGAGTTCTTCATATATTCTAGATACAAATCTTTTATTGGATATATAATTTACACTTTCAAAAGAGAAATAAAACTGCTTCAAGTAATTATGCATTGTTAATGGCAACCCACTCCTGTACTCTTGCCTGGAAAATCCCATGGACGGAGGAGCCCGGTAGGCTGCAGTCCATGGGGTCGTGAAGTCGGACACGACTAAGTGACTTCACTTTTCACTATTGTACTTCAGATAATCCTTAAAATAAGGGAAACCATTACCTCCATAATCCTCCACTACCAAGTTTTCCAATGCCTGGTGAGGTAGTCAGCCAGCTGGCTTGTGGAAAACAGGGAAAGGGAACAGAAGCAGAAAACGTACTGATTTTCCCAACAATGTTCTTAATCCCTACTAATTTTAGGAGTTTCTTCACAACCTATTAGTATAGTAGGAAATAACAGACTGCATCTGATAAATGATAATTATTACTAATAAAACCTCCTGTACCTTTTTCTAGATTTCTCTGTATCTTAGATGAAGACCTTGTGTTTACACGAATGTTTTCCTTATCAGACTAACACAGAACATCTAATACAGTGCCAACTATATATTACTCTTCTTAATTCCTTGATTTGCTCCTGTTTTTAGAACTCCTATCCATGTTTTTCTTCAGCTCTCTCTTCTTCCCCTCCCAGTACCCCACATCTGTATTCGGGATTACTTTGCTGATCTCAAGTGAGCTTTGGTTACAGACTTCTTGCTGACCATACAGTCACCCACCATGCTTCTTACTCTAAGGAGAAAAGGAAAATAACAAACCCTTTGCAGAACTCATAGAAAAAGGGCTGAGATTCTGCTGAGTGAAAAAAATGAAACTTTCACTTTTTATAGCACCCACATAAATCAGGGGCTACAATAAATCAAATCTGCCACAATAAAATCAAACACATAATTATTTTTTAAACTTTGCCAATTTAAGACTTCAGTCTACCCAGTAATGCAAGAACCTCTGAGGAATCTTTCCCAAAAAAGGGCCAATAAGGGGTGGGAATTCCCTGGTTGTCTAGTGGTTAGGACTCCATGCTTTCACTGCCAAGGGCCCAGGTTTGAGCCTGGGGTGCGGAACTAACAGCTCACAAGCATGTAGCACAGACACAAAAAGAAAAAAATTAGCCAATATAGGCAAGTTCTGTCTCCCCCAAAGTAAGAGATGTGGGGCGGCAAGTAGCGTTGGGGAAGACACACAGAATCAAATGGATTCATGTTAAACCATGGAAAGAAAACTCATTTAAGCACCTTTAAAATATTTTTATATGTTAAGAATAATTTAATATATTTTTAAAAATTTTGTGAGCTACATTATCCCTCAGGAAACGGCACTTCAGTGTGAGACACAAATTTGAAACTAACCATCCTATAAGCAGCATCAGAATTAGGATAAACAGTAGATTATAGTAGCAATCTGACACAATATTAGGATATAGACAACTCGGGTTAAAAATATTTCATGAAGTACAATAATTATGATACACTTAATAACACTCCCCAAATCAGAGTGGTTCTCATAAGACATTGAATGCTAAGCTTATTTTGACAGCCTTTTAAAAGGCCTAGTATTGGGACTTCTCTGGTAGTCCACTGGTTAAGAATCTGCCGTGCAATGCAGGGGTTCACAGGTTCAATCCCTGGTTGGGGAACTAAGATCCCACATGCTGTGGAACAACTAAACCCATGCCACAACTAGAGTCCATGGGCCACAAAGGAAGGTTCTGTGTGCTGCAACTAAGACTTGAACCAACCAAATAAACAAATTAAAAAAAAATTTTTAAGGCCTAGCATTAATTTAAGACATTCCTCTGGATAGAAAAAACTAATAATAATTTTGACTTATTAAAGATAATATCTATTGATAAAACATAGTTTTCCCCAACATGCAATACATCATTACTCTAATGCATGATCACTATATAAAATAATTACCTAGTTAGTAAAATTACTTGTGTATATCTTAAAATTTTTCAGTTCAATTGGTTTTCTTTTGGTATAAGGAAAATTAAATGATTGGTTCAAGTTCATTTTTAATAATTATAAAATATGTGAGCCTTATTATATGTTAAAGAAAATAAAGATATACTATGACTCAAAATGTATTTATTAAAGTTACAAAAAAATACTTTTCAATGCATACAAAATTGCAAAATAATTATTTTTCAATAAAGATACCAGATTTAATATGTACTGATAAGATGTTTAATGACTTTTGTTCTAAGGTCACCTTATTGAGCGATACATCATGAAATCAATAGTTGTACATCTAGGAAATTTACCAATGGAGCTCTCTTCCACTGGTGTGTATATTTTAATCTGTCTCATGTGGGTATCTCTTCCATTTTGGTGATTGGCTAGAACAGCAATCTGTATCATGAATGTGCGAGTTGGCTTCTTATGATTATCAGTTAAGGGAACGTGAATCCAGCCACTTGGTTCCACCAATTCAAGTTGCTGCCAAGAAAAGAAGAGTCAGATTATGTTTTCACCCAACAAACATAATTTACTATAACGAATACATTCTAAAGTTGACTTATAATTAACATTTTTCTCACTGAGAACATGACAATATAAGAAACATGATCAGTTATTTGGCACTTTTGGCATGGTCCACGGTTTTACAGTTGTTAAGCACCTACATGTACCATCTTAGCAGACAAAATAAAAATAGAATTATTTGCAATTCAGTATTTAATGAAACTTGTATAACATACAAGTTTAGATTTAGACATGTATAGATGTATAGGGCCAATGGAAAACCATGCTGATACAAGTAAGAAAAGACTCATTATGCAGAACATGATGCTTCTGGTATATTTTATTTTAAGAACCATGCCTAATATATCCAAACTCACCTAACAATAAATCAGATCTATACAAACTACAAGAATATCAAAAGAAAATCAGTCATTGCATAAGCATCAGACAAAGCCTTTTTTCTTGGAAAACAGTAAGTCATTTATCGAGTCTGAATGACAACCTAAACCTAAAATCTAGATTTTTAAAATGCTTTTCCAGATAAACTTAAAAATTTTTTCATTTGATTTTAACCAAGAGTCTAAACTATCCTTCCTTAACAAGAAAAATCATAATTCAAAAAATAAACCTAAATTTTTAAAAAATTTCCTAAAGTTATGAAATAGTTTTTAAAAGATAAACACTGATCTTTAAATTATCTTAGTTACTGAATGGGCTTCCCTTGTGGATCAGCTGGTAAAGAATCTGTCTGAAATGTGGGAGACCTGGGTTCGATCCGTGGGTTGAATACATATGAAAGATGTGCATTACAGATAATACATGATATTATTACAGGTAATACTTATTAATCCAGCCCAATAGCAATGAATATCAAAGAAACTCAAACCAGATTCCATGAGTTACTCTAGAAAAACTATTAAGTGAACACCACTGTTTTTTTCCTTCTCTCCCTTCTTTTCTTTCTTCTCTTTGTTTCTTTCTTTAGTTTTTCTTTTCACTTTTTATGAAGGAGGGTGAGTAGACAAAAGGAGAGTTGGGCAAGAGACAGAGAAGTGGCATCTTAAAAAAAGTAGCTATTTTTAAGATGGAATAATTTCTTTCTTTTAATTTTAAAATATAAGAATAAATGAATCCCAACCCTTCGTGGTATTTTCAGTCAGTCACTTTCTATAAACTTTCATTAGCACTAACTTAAAATAGCTGAGTCAGAAATAAGATATACCTGGTTTCTATGACTAACCTTTTAATCATTCAGGCAGTAAATACTGTATATTTTCGATATAAGTGCAGTTATGCACAAAAAACATAACTAAGGCCTTATTTCAAATCTTTTAATAAAGCTTTAGAGGCAGACAAAGACAAACAGACTCTGGTTTCATTCGGTTTTTTCACGTACAAAGTAAAGGGATTGGACAAGTTTTCATCCAATGTCCCTTTTAGCTCTGACATTCAGTGATTCTAAATAAAAGGAGAAAGATGTGGTAGGAAGAATAATAGGCCCCTAGGGATGTCCATGTCCTTTCCCAAGTTCCCTGAATATGTTAACTAACACGGCAAAATGACTTTGCAGATGTGACTAAATTACAGACCTGGGGATGGGAAGATTATCCTGGATTACCTGGGTAGGTACAATGTAATCACAGGGTCATTATAAGAGGAAGGCCAAGAGAGACTGAAAAGGAGATGTGATGATGGAAGCAAAGACTGAGTGATACAACACAAGCCAAGGAATGTGGGCAGCCTCTAAAAGATGGAACAAGCAATGAACAGTTCTCCCTTACAATCTCCAGAAAAGAACCCACATTGCTGACACCTGATTTTAATCCATTAGGTCCATTCTGGACTTCTGACCTTCAGAACTGTAAGATAATAACTGTGTGTTGTTTTAAGCCACTAAGTGTGTGGTTATATGCTGTAGCAACAATAGGAAACTACTATCATGGATACCCACAGGAGTTCAGAGGAGGGGAAAAGCACTTCGGGCTAGAATAATCTATTTTCCAGGTAAGTATACAATAATGAATCTCAATAATGACAAAGTAAAACTAAGATTCTGTTCAATTCCTTACTATTGTTGTTTAGTTACTAAGTTGGGTCCAACACTGCGACTGCATGGACTTAGCTCGCTGGGCTTCCCTATCTTTCACCATCTCCCGGAGTCTGCTCAAACTCACATCCATTGAGTCGGTGATGCCAACTAACCACCTCATCCTCTGTCACCTCCTTCTCCTCCTGCCCTCAATCTTTCCCAGCATCAGGGTCTTTTCCAAGGAGTCGGCCATTCACATCAGGTGGTCAAAGTATGGGAGCTTCAGCATCAGTCCTTCCAATAAATATTCAGGGTTGATTTCCTTTAAGGTAGACTGGTTTGGTCTCATTGCTGTCCAAGGGCTTGCAAGAGTCTTCTCTATCACCACAATTCAAAAGCGTCAATTCTTTGGCTCTCAGCCATCTTTATGGCCCAACTCTCACATCTGTACAACTACTGGAAACACCACAGCTTTGACCGTACGAACCTTTGTTGGTAAAGTGATGTCTTTGCTTTTTAATACCCTATGTTTGTCATGGCTTTTCTTCCAAGGAGCAAGTGTCTTTTGATTTCATGACTGCAGTCACCATCCACAGTGATTTTCGAGCCCAAGAAAATAAAATCTGTCATTGCTTCCACTTTTCCCTCTTCTATTTGCCATGAAGTGATGGGACCAGACACCATGATCTTAGTTTTTTAAATGTTGGGTTTTAAGTCAGCTTTTTCATTCTCCTTTTTCACCTTCATCAACAGGCTCTTTAGCTCCTCTTCACTTTCTGCCATAAGGTTGGTGTCATCTGCATATCTGAGGTTACTGACATTTCCCCCATCAACCTTGATTCCAGCTTGTGCTTCATCCAGCCTGGCATTTCACATGATGTACTCTGCAATATAAGCTAAATAAGCAGGAGAACACTATACAGCCTTGACATTCTCCTTTCCCAATTTTGAACCAGTCTGCTCTTCTGTGTCTGGTTCTAACTGTTGCTTCTTGACCTGCATACAAGTCTCTCGGGGGACAGGGAAGGTGGCCTGAAATTCTCATCTCTTTAAGAATTTTCCACAGTTTGTTGTGATCCACACAGTCAGACTTTAGCATAGTCAATGAAGCAGATGTTTTTCTGAAATTTCCTTGCTTTCTCTACGGGCCAACAAATGTTAGCAATTTGATCTCTGATTCCTCTGCCTTTTCTAAACCCAGCTTGTACACCTGGAAGTTCTTGGTTCACATACTGCTACAGTCTAGCTTGAAGGATTTTTAGCATTACTTGCTAGCATGTGAAATGAACACAACGGTACTGAATGGTACACAAAAGTCTGAATGTTCTTTGGCATTGCGCTTCTTTGGGACTGGAATGAAAACTGACCTCTTCCAGTCCTGTGGCCACTGCTGAGTTTTCCAAATTTGCTGACATGCTGAGACATACTGAATGCAGCACTTTAACAGCATCACGTTTTGAATAAATTTAACCAAATTAATTATCTATCTACTTCTACTTCTGATAGACTATCTACTTCTGATAGACTCAATGCTATTATTAGAGTATTTTTTAAATGCTTCATGTAATGGAAGTTATACTAAGATTCTGTAGTGTATAATTTGGGGCATGATAGTACAGAATTGTAAACGTAGTAAATTATTCAATAAATATTATTAGTACATTATTTCTTCAGAACATAAGAAAATTACTGATCTCAGTCACTAAAAGTATATTACAAAGTATGTATAGCTATTAACATCTCTCAAATAGTTTCACAATCAACTACATTGCCTGAGAGTCATAAAACACAACTCATCTATCTACTTCAGTTCTATTGTACCCTGTTTAAACTTCTCAGTCATCTCCGAAGAGTTATTATTCTGATCCTGCCATATTTTAACTTATTTCATGGATTAAACAAAAACTCAAATATGTGTAGTAGATATAATTTTAAGGTCTTTTTTATAACAATGATTAAAAGGCTAATAATATAGTTTAAGTGACAAATATTTACACTATTTTTTGTATTTTTAAACAGAAAATTTATTAATAAAAGATAAAATTTTGCCAATTTAACTTCCTTCTTTTCCCCATTTCTGATTTGGATGTCAATAAATAAAATTTCTATCACCATTAAAATGTAAATTTTTCTATATTCCTGCTCATTCTTTCTTCTTACCATCTCCCCTTTTGACTCTTTTTCCATATATACCCTCATTTAACATTTTTTATTGGCTAGATACCCCCAATTCTGCTAACTATAGATGTAGGCCAGGGGTTGGCAAACTTCTCTTATGAAGAGTTTCTCTCAAGTGATCTCTCAGCCTGGCTCCACGATCTTCTGATTCCTATCAGCAACCTCGAAGTCACTAGCTCTGCTCTGGTTCTGATTTATTTCAGGATATCCTCTAAGGATATGTTGACATAAAGGATTAACTCCACCATAAACAAAGCTTACCTTAAAAAGGAAAAAAAGAAAAAGAAATAGTCTGTTAATGCAAATCACATCAAATATCAAATACAAAGCTGCTCATATGTCATTTCCTATTGCTAATCACATATCCCTGGAAAATAAATGAGAGAAGGAACAGTGACTTGAAAGTTGCTTCAGGAAAGTTGCCCTCTGCTCTCCTCTCTAAGCACCTTGTGCTCCTCCATTAACTATAGCTGTGAGGTGATAAAATTCTACAGACTCTCAATATGAGAACTGTTATACATGAAGCAGTGGATTCTGGCATTTTAACCATCCTTTCACTTCAGAAGCAATACAACCAGTTAACTGCAATGATGACCTACTTGTAGAGAAAGAAAGTCTAATAGGATCCAAAAGAAACTTCAGAAGTTCCAAATTTGTTGAAAGTAAGGATACCACAAAGGCAGCTTAACAAGGAAGACAGAAGCCAACTAAAAGAGCTCACTACGGAAAGCAAGCTCTTTGACCCTAGTGAAGAAGGTGACCCCACCTAAGAAAGTCACCCTGAGGTCAAAATCAGTCACTCCACTACAGAGGGTCAAGACATTAATTCTGGACTTGTAAGTCGGCAAGAGTTTTTATATAGAGACATTTCCTCCAGAAAGAGTTCCTGGAGAGTTAAGCTTATAGAGTTTTTAATGGTATAAATCTTAAAGTTACCTGTTTGAAAAAAAAAAAAAAAGAGGCATAACAAAGATAAGAACTAGACTGTTCTACTAATCTCCAGGAACAATTCTGAATTAAATTTGAAATGAATGTCAAAAACAATAACTTCATCAAAAGCCCAAAATGGTGAAGAAATGTTAAGAAATTGCAGACAATCTCTGGAGGACAAGAACAAGTTAGCCAGACTTAAGTATCACTGAAAAGAAAAACCGATAAGGTAAGTACTAGGGATGCAATGTACACCATGATGACTATAGCTAACACTGCTATACGATACTTGGAAAGTTGTTAAGAGAGTAGGTCCTAAGAGTTCTCATCACAAGGAGAATTTTTTTTCTTTTCATTATCAGACAATTCAGTTCATTTCAGTCGCTCAGTTGTGTCCGACTCTTTGCAACCCCATGGACTGCAGCACACCAGGCCTCCATGTCCATCACCAACTCCTGGAATTTACTTAGACTCATGTCCATTGAGTCGGTGATGCCATCCAGCCATCTCATCCTCTGTCGTTCCCTTCTCCTCCTTTCCCAGCATCAGGGTCTTTTCCAATGAGTCAGCTCTTAGAATCAGGTGGCCAAAGTATTGGAGTTTCAGCTTCAACATCAGTCCTTCCAATGAACACCTAGGACTGATCTCCTTTAGGATGGACTGGTTGGATCTCCTTGCAGTCCAAGGGACTCTCAAGAGACTTCTCCAACACTACAGTTCAAAAGCATCAATTCTTCAGGGCTCAGTTTTCTTTATAGTCCAACTCTCACATCCATACACGACTACTGGAAAAACCATAGCCTTGACTAGGTAGACCTTTGTTAGCGAAGTAATGTCTCTGATTTTTAATACACTGTCTAGGTTGGTCATAACTTTCCTTCCAAGAAGTAAGTGTCTTTTAATTTCATGGCTGCAGTCACCATCTGCAGTGATTTTGGAGCCCAAAAAAATAAAGTCTGACACTGTTTCCACTGTTGCCCCATCTATTTGCCATGAAGTGATGGGACCAGATGCCATGATCTTAGTTTTCTGAATGTTGAGTTTGAAGCCAACTTTTTCACTCTCCTCTTTCACTTTCATCAAGAGGCTCTTTAGGCTCTTCACGTTCTGCCATAAGAGTGGTGTCATCTGCATATCTGAAGTTGATATTTCTCCCGGCAATCTTGATTCCAGCTTGTGCTTCATCCAGCCCAGCATTTTTCATGATGTACTCTGCATATAAGTTAAATAAGCAGGGTGACAATATACAGCCTTGATGTACTCCTTTCCCGATTTGGAACCAGCCTGTTGTTCCATGTCCAGTTCTAACTGTTGCTTCTTGACCTGCATGTAAGTTTCTCAAGAGGCAGGTCAGGTGGTCTGGTATTCCCATCTCTTGAAGAATTTTCCACTATTGTGATCCACACAGTCAAAGGCTTTGGCACAGTCAATAAAGCAGAAATAGATGTTTTTCTGGAACTCTCTTGCCTTTTCGATGATCCAGTAGATGTTGGCAATTTGATCTCTGGTTCCTCTGCCTTTTCTAAAACCAGCTTGAACATTTGGAAGTTCACGGTTCAAGTATTACTGAAGCCTGGCTTGGAGAATTTTGAGCATTACTTTACTAGCGTGTCAGACAATGAATGTTAACTAAACCTATTATGGTAATCATTTCACAAAATAAGTAAATCAAACCATCATGCTGTACACCTTAAACTTACAGTGATGTATCTCAATTATTTCTCAATAAAATTAGAAGAAATAAAAATATTCTCTCAAAGAGAAGAAAAATAGCAAATATATAACAACTACATACACACTCACACAGTCGACTCATTGGAAAAGACCCTGATGCTGGGAAAGATTGAAGGCAAAAGAAGACGAGGGTAGCAGAGGATGAAATGGGCGGACAACATGACTGACTCAATGGACAAGAACTTTGGCGAATTCCGGGAGATGGGGAAGGACGGGGCGACCCAGCATGCTGTAGTTCAATAGTCTGCAGAGTCGGACATGACTTAGTGACTGAACAACAACATACACACAGAATAAAATTATGACTGAGCTTTGTAAAAAGAGAAAAGTCTTTTCCATGTAATGATAATCAAGAAATGACAGTGACAGATAAAAATATGTAGTGCTATGAAAAGGACATCAGACCAGGTGTCAAAAGAAAACCAAGACTTGAATTTCACATCTACTCTTGAGTTTAAGCAAATTACCTCTCCTTGATAAAACTTTACTTCTCTATCTGTCAGGATGAATGATATAAAATCATCATTTTTGTAAATCATCAATAAAATTAAGATAATTTCATTCCCATACAATTTTATGCTTTCCTCATAGGTATGTTGTAAGTTTATAAGATAATTTAAATTTCATTATTGCTAAATCCATAGAATTCTTTTCACTTGAAACTTTCTTTTCCTTTCTACATAATTTGACGTGCCCTGTTTATTGAAATGTTCTCTTCACGCAGCCTCTGTAACTTCACCGTCTTCCTCCTACCTTTCTCATCTCCTTTATCTCTCTGGACACTCCTCTTTCTGTTCCTTAAACACTGCATTCCTCATAGTCCTGTCCTAAAACTGGTCTCATAATACGGAGTTTAATCTACACAACTATCCTAGATGACTGCATCCAGACCCACCATTCCAGGTGCTTTAAACAGCAATGTGCTGATGATGCAAAATTTTGTATCTTTTTTAAGAGGCAACCTCTAAAGGTGATAGCAAAGGATAGGGTTATCTATGGAAGGCAAGGCAAGGTAAGGCAGAAAGATTCCATGATACAGGACACAGCCAAAGCAGTTCCAAATGCAAAACAAATCTCTAAATACATCTCTTTTAAATTCAAGAGAATGGAATAGTTTGAGGAAGACAGTGTTCCTACTGACAATAACTACAGGTAAATCTCTTTAAATCATCATTTCAGAGTTATGAGAGAACCGCTAAAACAAAGAGAACTATAGGAGGCCACAGTCCGGGGAGGGGAGAACCTTAGGGAGGTAACTTGTCTCTCTGTACTGACTTGAACCATGGGGGTGTCTGTCAATTCCAGGACAAGGTGAGATGTTACAAATCACGGTTTTGCCCAGATAGAGAGGTGCTTCTTGAAACACATGGAACTATGACTAGTGTGGTCTTTCAGAAAAGACAGAAACCTCAAGATCTTTAAGCACACAGCCTATTTTCCCCTCAAAATATCTGCCACACTGTGAAGTTATTTGGAAAAGGAGAGTGAATGGATAAGCAAGGGGTCTCTCAGAAGAAGAGCAGAGTGTCTGGCAACCTCCGAGGGCTGAGAATTACATTTTAAACAGCACAAAGAAACAGGTCAAATTTCATTTTAGTATCATTTCAACATGTGATCTATGTAAAAAGTTACTGAGCTATTTTACATATTTTTTTTGGTACCAAATCACGAAACTCTGACATTTTACACTTATACCATACATATCTCAATTAAGATTAGCCAAAAGCCACATGTGGCTGAACAGCACAGATCTAGAGTCTAGCCTAGCAATCAATAAAAAAATCATTACTATTATTAACCAAGCTAAGAAGAGGGAAAGATGAATAAATGAAATGATAATTTTATCCGAGAATTAGAATATACTTTTAAAATAGAAATGGTAGAGATGAAAATAAAATATCTGAAATTAAGAATTTACCAGATTGACTCAACAGATTATATATATATAATATATAAAATATTTATATATATATATCAGAAGACAAAGTTGACAGGCTCCTTGAAAAATACAACTTATCAAAAATAACAGAAAGAACACACAGAAAATCTGAATAGAACTATATCTATTTTAAAAATTGCCTTGTAATTTAAAATCCATTGCAAAACTCCAGGTCCAGATGGCATTACCATTCAATTCTTCCAAATATTTAATGAAGAAACGGTATCAACTCTGCACAAATGCTTAGAGAATAAAAAAGGGAGGGATATTTTTTTAAAAAATTTATGAGGCCAGAACAACATTGGTTCCAACAAGTTGTTCTGGCCTCATAAAAACATTTTAAAAATATCCCTCCCTTAAGAAAAAAAAAATTACAAACCACTTTTTCTTATGAAACATAAGAAAATCTAGAACAAAAGAGTAGCAAGTCCAACTGAGTGGAGTTGAGAACAGGTACGCAAGGTTGGATTATCACTTAAAAGTTAATCAATGTAATTGACTTTTATTAGTAGAAAAAAGAGAGAAACTCATATAATCATTGTCAGATACAAAAAAGGTATTTGACAAATTCAATATCCATTTATGACTTTAACTTTTAGCAAATAGGAACAGAATACAGTCTCTTTAATATGAAAGGGCATCTTTCAAACAAATAACCTACCCTCATCATATAGAATGGAGAAATATTAAAATCTTTTCTAAAGAGATTATAAAAAGACGATCATCCACTATGACCCCTTCTATTTAACATTGTACTGGAGGTCATAAACAGTACAATAATGCAAGGAAAATGGAAGGGAACAGAGGAGAGAGGGACAGAAGGAAAGGGAGAAGATGAATAGGATTGGAAGGGAAGAAAAAATAATATTACTTGTAAATTATATGGCTGCTCATCTAGAAAATTAAGAAAGAATCTATAAACTATTAGAATTAATAAGAAAGTTTAATTAGCAAGGCCACTGGATCAACATGTTATAATTGCAACAGTGCACAATTCATGCAAAGACAGACTAACAAACCAAGAGATCAGAGTTCAGGAATAAACCCACAAATTTACAGGACATCTGATTTTTGTCAAAGATGACACTCACTGGTGCAGTAAGGAAAATATAAACAAAAAGAAGAAACAGAAGGTTTACAATCCATCACAAACCTATGTATATTTTTGTTATATATAGGTTTGTTATTTATATAAGTTTCTTTAAGCAATGATGCTGGATGAACTAAATTTCCATTTTGAGGGAAAAATAATAATCTTGATTTCTTCACTTCTCACCATAAACAACAATCAGTTTCAGATGAATCTGAATTTAAATGTCAAAGTCAAAAACTAAAGCTTCCAAAAGAAAATAAAATATCTTTGTAATGCTGGATTAGGTAAAATTTTCTTAAACGGGACACAAAAAGCATCAATCAACAAATAGTGGTCAACTATTTCAGAATTAAGAACTTCTGTTCATCAAAAGATATAATTAAGAGCATGGAGAAAACAAGTCACAGATTGGGAAATATGCCTACGCCTATGTGTATAAAAAGAATCCTATCTTAACTATTTAAAGAACCACTACAAATCAAAGAGATATACACCCAACAGAAATGCACACATATATTCAACTGTGTGTATATGAAAATATTCATAGGAGCCCCAGCTAGCCAAACCACCCAAATACATACCTAAAGTCAAATGAATAAGTTGGAGTATACTCACAAAACATAATGTTCTACAGGAATGAAAATGAACAATCTACAGCTACCCAAATATACAGATGACTCTTACAAACATGCTGAATAAAACAAACAAAGTCAGTCACTCAGTCGCATTTGGCTCCTGTGTCCACGGGATTCTCCAGGCAAAATACTGGAATGGGTAGCCATTCCCTTCTCCAGGGGATCTTTCCAACCCAGGTCTCCTGCACTACAGGTGGAGTCTTCACCATCTGAGCTACCAGGGAAACCCAAGTAAAAACAAGCCAGACCCAAAAGAGTATATAAAAATATGATGCCATCTCCTAATGCAAAACACTGAAAGATAAAAACAAAATAGATTTTTAAAAAAATCCAAGTGAAAGTAATCCATACTGTCAGAATAATGATTAACCTTGAGAGCGCATAAGAAAGCATAAGGAGGGTTTCCGGATTTTTTATTGATTGCTGATTATATAGATTTTTTTATTTCATGAAAATTCAGTGAGCCTTTCACACAATATGTGGACTGTTTGTATCCATGTAAAAATAAAAAGTTAAAAAAACAAATGGCCCAGACCTTTCTGCTCTGTCATACATTCTCTGTTGTCTATGCTCTCTGCAGCAGCTGCAAGCATCATGTTCTCGCACACCAAATGTCCAAAAAGGCTTTCTCCTGTTTTAATTATAGAGGAAATTGTTTTCCTGAAGCTATCAGATTTCCCATTGGCCATTTCTGGATCACATGCCTCTCTGCACTAACTGCAAGGGAAGCTGGAAATGGAGTATCAGGCATTTTCTGTCTTTACTATGGGAAGTGGTCTCTCTGGGCAAGGAAAGGAGATGGGGGCACATGGCATAGATAATCAGCAATACCTGCTGCCCATGACTGTTACTAGTGACCTCTCAACCCATTTTACCATAGTTGCTTCTGTCCTCCTACACTCTAAGCTCAGATTAGCAGCAGAGTCATCAGACAAAAAAGTAAACCTGAAAAACCCTTCATTAGTTTCTCATTATAGTTAAGAATAAATCCATGATCCTTAACACTGTAAGCAGTTCTAGTCTCTGCTTATCGCCTCTGCATTGTGTTGAATGGCCTTTGACCCATATTTCTGCCATATAACCTGCAGTAGGGCAAAAGCTCTAGGTCAGTGATCACACCATCGTGATTATCTTGGTCGTGAAGATCTTTTTCGTACAGTTCTTCTGTGTATTCTTGCCACCTCTTCTTAATATCTTCTGCTTCTGTTAGGTCCATACCATTTCTGTCCTTTATCAAGCCCATCTTTGCATGAAATGTTCCCCTGGTATCTCTCATGTTCTTGAAGAGATCTCTTGTCTTTCCTATTCAGTTGTTTTCCTCTATTTCTTTGCACTGATCACTGAGGAAGGCTTTCTTATCTCTCCTTGCTATTCTTTGGAACTCTGCATTCAGATGCTTATATCTTTCCTTTTCTCCTTTGCTTTTTGCTTCTCTTCTTTTCACAGCTATTTGTAAGGCCTCCTCAGACAGCCATTTTGCTTTTTTGCACTTCTTTTCCATGGGGATGGTCTTGATCCCTGTCTCCTGTACAATGTCACGAACCTCCAGCCACAAGTCATCAGGAACTCTATCAGATCTAGTCCCTTAAATCTATTTCTCACTTCGACTGTATAATCATAGGGATTTGATTTAGGTCATACCTGAATGGTCTACTTGTTTTCCCTACTTTCTTCAATTTAAGTCTGAATTTGGCAATAAGGAGTTCATGATCTGAGCCATAGTCAGCTCCCGGTCTTGTTTTTGCTGACTGTATAGAGCTTCTCCATCTTTGGCTGCAAAGAATATAATCAATCTGATTTCGGTGTTGACCATCTGGGGATGTCCACGTGTAGAATCTTCTCTTGTGTTGTTGGAAGAGGGTGTTTGCTATGACCAGTGCGTTCTCTTGGCAAAACTCTATTAGCCTTTGCCCTGCTTCATTCCGTGCTCCAAGGCCAAATTTGCCTGTTACTCCAGCTGTTTCTTGACTTCCGACTTTTGCATTCCAGTCCCCTATAATGAAAAGGACATCTTTTTTGGGTGTTAGTTCTAAAAGGTCTTGTAGGTCTTCATAAAACCGTTCAACTTTGGCTTCTTCAGCGTTACTAGTTGGGACGTAGGCTTGGATTACTGTGATATTGAATGGTTTGCCTTGGAAACGAAGAGAAATCATTCTGTCGTTTTTAAGATTGCATACAAGTACTGCATTTCGGACTCTTTTGTTGACCATGATGGCTACTCCATTTCTTCTAAAGGATTCCTGCCCACAGTAGTAGATATAATGGTCATCTGAGTTAAATTCACCCATTCCAGTCCATTTTAGTTCACTGATTCCTAAAATGTCTATGTTCACTCTTGCCATCTCCTGTTTGACCACTTCCAATTTGCCTTGATTCATGGACCTAACATTCCAGGTTCCTATGCAATATTGCTCTTTACAGCATCAGACCTTGCTTCTATCACCGGTCACATCCACAACTGGGTATTGTTTTTGCTTTGGATCCATCCCTTTCTTCTTTCTGGAGTTATTTCTCCACTGATCTCCAGTAGCATACTGGGCGCCTACAAAAAAGATCTTCACAACCAAGATGATCACGATGGTGTGATCACTGACCTAGAGCCAGACATTTTGGAATGTGAAGTCAAGTGGGCCTTAGAAAACATCACTACGAACAAAGCTAGTGGAAGTGATGGAATTCCAGTTGAGCTATTTCAAATCCTAAAAGATGATGCTGTGAAAGTGCTCTACTCAATATGCCAGCAAATTTGGAAAATTCAGCAGTGGCCGCAGGACTGGAAAAGGTCAGTCTTCATTCCAATCCCAAAGAAAGGCAATGTCAAAGAAGGCTCAAACTACCGCACAATTGTACTCATCTCATACGCTAGTAAAGTCATGCTCAAAATTCTCCAAGCCAGGCTTCAGCAATACGTGAACCGTGAAATTACACATGTTCAAGCAGGTTTTAGAAAAGGCAGAGGAACCAGAGATCAAATTGCCAACATCCGCTGGATCATGGAAAAAGCAAGAGAGTTCCAGAAAAAATCTATTTCTGCTTCATTGACTATGCCAAAGCCTTTGAATGTGTGGATCACAATAAACTGTGGAAAATTCTGAAAGAGATGGGAATCCCAGACCACCTGACCTGCCTCTTGAGAAACCTGTATGCAGGTCAGGAAGCAACAGTTAGAACTGGACATGGAACAATGGACTGGTTCCAAATAGGAAAAGGATTGTCACCCTTCTTATTTAACTTATATGCAGAGTACATCATGAGGAACGCTGGGCTGGAACAAGCACAGGCTGAGATCAAGATTGCCGCGAGAAATATCAATAACCTCAATATGCAGATGACACCACCCTTATGGCAGAAAGTGAAGAGGAACTCAAAAGCCTCTTGATGAAAGTGAAAGAGGAAAGTGAAAAAGTTGGCTTGAAGCTCAACAGTCAGAAAACTAAGATCATGGCATCTGGTCCCATCACTTCATGGCAAATAGATGGGGAAACAATGGAAACAGTGTCAGACTTTATTTTTTTGGCTCCAAAATCACTGCAGATGGTGATTGCAGCCATGAAATTAAAAGACACTTACTCCTTGGAAGGAAAGTTATGACCAACCTAGATAGCATATTAAAAAGCAGAGACATTACTTTGCCAACAAAGGTCTGTCTAGTCAAGGCTATGGTTTTTCCAGTAGTCATGTATGGATGTGAGAGTTGGACTGTGAGGAAAGCTGATCGCTGAAGAATGGATGCTTTTGAACTGTGGTGCTGGAGAAGACTCTTGAGAGTCCCTTGGACTGCAAGGAGATCCAACCAGTCCATTCTAAAGGAGATCAATCTGGGTGTTCATTGGAAGGACTGATGCTAAAGCTGAAACTCCAATACTTTGGCCACCTCATGCGAAGGGTTGACTCACTGGAAAATACTCTGATGCTGGGAGGGATTGGGGGCGGGAGGAGAAGGGGACGACAGAGATTGAGATGGCTGGATGGCATCACCAACTCTGTGGACATGAGTTTGAGTGAACTCCGGGAGTTGGTGATGGATAGGGAGGCCTGGCGTGCTGTGATTCATGGGGTTGCAAAGAGTCGGACACAACTGAGCGACTGAACTGAATGTAAAAGCAAATTTATACTGCACAGGAAACTGACTCTGAAAATATTCCAAAGATCACAAGACGGCAAAGGGACACTGACTATATGTCATCTAAAATGGGTCAAGTGTCTTGGATATGCTCTAGTTTAGTGAATTATTTTTATATTTTTAAATATAAGAATAATAAAAGAACTTCTGGTCTGTCACATGAGAGCCTGGTCCCCCTAACTCTAATTTTTCTTTAAGTCTGAAGTTCAGTAACTACACAACCTTTACCAAGATTTTGTTTCATTTTCAAAACCCTAGCACTCATGGTTAATGTGAACAACTATTCTCAACTTATGGCCCTCTACTTTTCAACCCCCACACTCTATTCCTGAAATGCTAACTGTACATTCCAGTTAGATTTATGTCTTGTTTCACATCTCTCCTGATACGAGAAAACACAAGTATATAAACATATATACAAAGTACTTTAAAACTTTCCAAAGAGGGTATTTAAATGCCATCATACTACTGCTCGAATTTAGTAGAATCTGTTCATCAGTCAACAAAGTGTGGACTTAACTGTGTCCTGGATTACTGGAAACTGTGATCAGTGGAGTAAAAGGAAATTATCAATTTATTGGAAATTCATTTATGTTCAGGAGTTATATCTAATCATCCATTATTTCTCATGCACATACCATTTTGATGAATATAATTTATAAATGCTTTGCAAAATAGTTTAGGAAATATTAGACTCCCAGACAACAACAAAAATGACAGGTAAAGAATATGAAAAATGTATAAATCCACAAAAGCAGGCAGGAGAGGTCAAGAAGAAGCACGGTGCACTGTACCCTAATATCTCTGAATGTGAAAGCACCAGGTAGTTCTGAAGGTAGGAGGGTCAGGTTAGGTTAAAAACAAATATGCAAACAGGAAAACAAGTTATCCAATTAGGAAACAGTCTGATGTCAAGATTCTCACCAGTCCCCAGCTTAAGTAGGCAGGTGACCCTCCCTTTCCTACTCCCATAGAAAACTAAAAGTTCATATTATCTGTACAGGTTAAAGAAGGGAGGATCTAGACTGAGATAAAACAAGACAAGATGGCAGCATACTATTATTACTTTTTTAATGGAGTGAACGTCCAGACATTTAACAGTGAACCTCAGCTCTCTTCATCTTGCTCAGCTACAGGGCTGCTGAATCCCAGGCAGACCACCCTGGAGCCCCTTCCACATCCCACCTCCTATCCTCCACCCTACGCCTCTAGGCCAGAGAATGAGCTACTATTTTCTGGAAAAAAATAAGACCATAAGAAAAAGAAAAAAGCGAAAAAAGAACAAATCCGTAAGATGAGAGGTACACACAGTGATGTGAGTGTCCCCAGTTTAATAAATATTTATTGAATGCCTATTTTGTGCTAGGCACTATTCCAGGTGGTTGGAATATATCAGCGAAAATAAAAATAACAAAAAAATCTCCGCTCTTGTGGAGCCAATACTTTACTGAGGGAAGACAGAAAATGAATAACAAATATAATAAATAAGGTATTATATATTAGGTAATAAAAGTGCTCTGAGGGGGAAAAAAGCTTTGGGAAAAATACAGAGCAGGAAAAGAAGGATCAGAAGCACCAGAGGACAGGTGTGTGCAGTTTTAAATAAGGTGGTCACAACAGACCTCATTGAGAAGGTGGCCTGTGTGCAAAGAGGTGAGGGTACCAGCCTGACCACACTGCTGTAAGGTCTGGTAAGCATCAAATTCCATCATGAGCAGAAAACTGCTCCCCAACTGCTAATTTGTGCCTCACTCCTAGGCTATGAGAAAATAGCCGAGGCTCTCCATGCATGTAAAACAAAAAAGAAAAAGAAAATAAAAACAAAAAGCAGAAATTGAAAAAACCAAAAACAAAAAAGGAAATCTGAAGAGAAGCAATAAAGGGAGGACAAGAAATTTTAAAAACAAAGCAAAACTTTATTAATGTCTTCAGCTTCATAAAGGAAAATATCCTTAAAACAAGAATAGAACGCTATTTTATAAAAAAGACCAAGAAGCAAAAATAGGTCTTAGAAATATACGTATACACTGCTGTTTTGTCGCTCAGTAGTGTCCGACTCTTTGCGACCCCATGAACTGCAGCACGCCAGGCTTCCCCATCCTTTACCATCTCCCTGAGTTTGCTCAAACTGGTGTCCACTAAGTCAGTAATGACATCCAACCATCTCATCTTCTGTCACTCCCTTCTCCTCTTGGCTTCAATCTTCCCAGCATCAGGATCTTTTTCAATGAATCAGTTCTTTGCATGCATGCATATGTGCACACACACACATGTGTGTGTGTGTATATGTATGTGCATATGTATGTATATATACACACATACAGGGCTTCCATGGTGGTTCAGACAGTAAAGAATCTGCTTGCAATGCAGGAGACCCAGGCTTGATCCCTGGTTCTGGAGAATCCTCTTGAGAAGAAAACGGCAATCCCCTCCAGTACTCTTGCTTGGAAATCCCACGAACAGAGGAGCCTGGAGGGCTATAGTCCCTGGAGTCGCAAAGAGTCAGACACGACTTAGCAACTAACACACACACACACACACACACACACACTTAATTATACAAAGTTAAATGAACTGCTTGGAATTTGAGAAAACAAAAGAGAAAGAAAATAAAATCAGTGGTTCAATGCAGGAAGAATCACTGCTAACAAATGTGAATTCAGAAAGAGAGAACAGAGAAAATAGAGGAAAAATATGAAGGAACATAAGAGCACTTCCCAGAACTAAAGGACAGGTGTTTCCACATTGATGCGAACCACAAACACTCAGTAAGATGAAGGAAACACACACACACACCATGGCAGAACCATCATAAAATTTCTGAACATCAAAGGTACAGCGATTTTAAAAGCCTCTACAGAGAAAAACAGGTCACAGGCAAAGCATCAGAAATCAAAAGTGGCATTGTATTTCTCAACATTTATACAGAAAACTATGAGGCAATGGAGAATGTGCTTAAAATTCTGATGAAAAATTATTTCCAAACAAGAATTCCATACCCAGCCAAATCATCCCTCGAGGGTGAGATTAAAATAAAGTTTTCAGTCATGCAAGGTTTCAACAGTTTTACCTCCCATATGGAGGATACATTTCACCAAAAGAGCAAGAAAGTCAAGAAAAATGAAGACCTGGGACCCAAGCAACAAGGAATCCACCAAAAAAGAAGATGAAGGAAATTCCCAAGATGATGTTGAAGGGATGTCTTAAGAAGATAGTTGTTTGTCCAAGTCCTCTGAACAGACACCAAGACAGAAACAGATACACAAGAAATTTATTAAAGGAAACATCTGTGAGAGAAAGTGGGGAGGGAGCCAGGGAAGGCTGGAAGAGCTGTTAGATGGCAGGGCAGGTCTGAGCCCAGGAGGAGGAGATGGGGGAAGAAGGAGGGTGGGTGGGTGTGTGATACTGCAGTGCAGTTGTAGTGAGAGTCTGGCATGGCTGTCAAGGAGTCCTGAAGCCATGGCTGCCCGTCAGAGGACTCCAGAGTACCCAGCAGTGAGCCTCAGTTAGTACCCCTGTTGTGCTCACTCTGCTTGGGGCACTGATGGGGTGCTGGGTACCGAAAAGCAGCAGCTGGGGCCATCAGTCAGAGATCTAAGTGAAACGGTCTCAAGGCCACCACGGTGGCTCTCTAACAGGCCAGCTGTGCTAACCTAAGCTGCATTTTCTGGAATTCCCTTCCTGGCATGTTTCTGATTAGGTGAGATGTGAGAGAGATTTTCGTGCAAGGTTTCGACAGGAGTGAAGCAGTGGCCATTCTGCATTTGGATGTAGGTGAGTCTACAGGTTTTGTAGATCTTCAAACTAGGGACCCACATAAGTTGTCACTACATGCTGACACACCCCACTGTCATGGGTCAGCAGCCAGGCCTACAACTGCTCCCGAGTCCTCCTGTGGGTTCTCTGCTTCTCAAGACAAATGTGTGTCTGCTCCATGACAAAGGGCGTCTCTCCTTCCACAGCACACTGACAACGCAAGGCGAGAGGCAGTGAGAACTGATGTGGATCTCAGTTCCTCAAGTTGGTGTATGGGTTCCAGCCTGCCCGTGTCCTTCACCACTTTACCATCTTCACTTCTGACTTCCTGCCCTGTGGATTTCAAGCTCTAGCACTCAGATGGGAAAGCAACAGCCTTGTAGAATTTACTTAACCAACTCTTACTTGTCTAAGACAAAATCCTTCAAACAAAACTATTCTATACAATACCAGCCCTCACACACACACACACAAATAAGCATACACCAGTGCTCTGCTTCTCTGAATGAACTTCCACTGACTGACACATCGACATAGTAGCCAGGCTGAAGGTACAGTAGGGATGCTTACACGAAAAAAAAAATGTGCAACTGAGAGAGGATGTATGACTGTTTCCAGAAGTTTTCGAAAGATCTGTCAGAGAACTTAGGGATATATCAATAGCTGATAAAATTTTTAAAATTCAGGGAAAAAAATGAGGCAATCATTAATTCTACAGAAATAATTATTTATTTTGACTAATGTGGTCATGACAGTGAAAACGTGTATAATGATTTAGTAAAAAGCCACACTAGGAAAATAAAGAGAAGTTTCTGAGAGAAGAAATAGGATTACAGGGCTAAATCCTAATATTTCATAGTAGGAACCTGCCTGCCAATGCAAGAGACACAAGAGATGCAAGTTCAATTCCTGGGTCAGGAGGAAATGGCAACCCACTCTAGTACTCTTGCCTGAAAATGTCCATGGACAGAAGAACCTGGCGGGCTGCAGCCCATGGCTTGCAGAGTCAGACATGACTGAACAACTGAGCACAGCACGTAATTAGATCATGTCTTTACAGACACGTACACACATTATGTAGACTGCACATATGTCACTTAGAATATGAAAGCAAAGACCAAAGAGAACTCCCCCAAATGGCTAAAATAACTCAGAATAAGAGACTTATTCCTGAGGAGTAGGATGAAGGTGTCGGGTAGAGAGAGAAGTGCTGTTCTTGTAAGTGCTGTCGTGGTCCTTTCAGACTTTTAACTTACACACATATTTTACGGTAGCAAAAATAAACTTAAACTTAAAAAATAAAACTTAAGACAATTTTTAGTATAACTGAAAATTAAAGAATAAGACTGATGAAGTTGGCAAAAATGTTTAAAAAAAGGAGGGGGAAGGGAGAAATCTGACAATACCAAATAAAAAAGAGATCAAAAATAAACACTAACCTATTGCTTAGGGATGCAGGAAAAGGTGGTAAAACTATTTTTTAAAACACTAAAGAAATTATCATAAAAGGTTATGACAATGATTACCTCTAAAAGAAATGAAAAGGATTATGACAGGGATGGGAAGAGGTATACTTCAGCTTTGGGATGCTCATAAAGTTTTTTTCCTTACATTAAATAAGTTACATATACACATAAACTATATGTGGTGCTTTATTGACTTCGGGGAGAAGGGAGTGCTAAGCACAAAACAGAAACAATTGCAGCAATGCTTGCACACAGTTGCAGGACTTCTCTTGCCATATGAGGCTCAGCTTTTTCCCAGTCTTTGAGCTTCCAAGTAAATTATGATTTGCTATTAAACGAGCTCTAAAATAAACAAATGCACATTTCATTTTCATTTTACATTACTTTATCTTTTATCCTATAACAAAACTGAGGAACAGAATTTGTATGCATGGTAGATGCGTTAAAACCTTGTGTTTGTGCATCTAGCATACAAAGTTAAACTTTTCATACATGTGAGTAATTTTTAAGGTATAGCAAATTTAAAACATATATTGTCATTCTAACACCACAAATCTGAATAGTAAACAAATACACAAAACAAGGAAAGGTTAAAGTATACAGAGCAGAATTATATCTAAGGAGACAGGCAACTTGATGGCTTACGGCCGGATCACAAACCACTGGAAAAGAGATGGGGGGATCAGTAATTTAAGATACCAGAGAATCACTCCAAAACACTTTTCATATAAATCACTTAACCACTAAGTGAATAACTGCTTATTTAAGAAAATCCAACTGAAGTAGAAGGATGCACGGAGACCCAACTACCTTTCAAGAAATAGTTCAGAGAAATACAAATACGGTATGTTCTCATGTGGAATGTAAAAATGCCAAACCCATTGAAATAGGGAATACAATGCTGGCTGCCAGGGGCTGAAGTTGAAGGAACTGGGGAGATACTGGCTAAAAGGAACAAACTTCTAGCTGTCAAAACAACTTCTGGGAACCTAATGTCCAGCATGGTGACTATAATCAATCATACTAATACATAGTTCAAAGTTGTTAACAGAGCAGATCTTAAATGTTCTTGCCCACAGAGAAAATGGCAATTATGTGAGGACATGGAGGTGTTAACTGACTTTACGGGGGTAATCATTTCACAATAATGCATGTGTATCAAATCATCACACTGCACATCACTCAATTTGTCAACAGAATTGACATACAATTCTATCTCAATAATGCAGTAAATAAATATATAACTAAATAAGAAAAAAGATGTTTAGAATCTCCATGAAGCCTTTAAAAGGTCTTTTCACAATCACATTGTCTTTAAAAGGACTGTTTAAAAAACTACCCCAAGACCTATAAGTAGAAGGTGATAAACTCAACAAATACCTTCTGATCAAGAGACATGTAAACATTTTTCCTGCAAGTATGTCACAATTCAATGGTGTTAATAACTAAAAAGAATTCTGATTGCATTATAATCCTACAGACACCTTCAGGAGATGCAGAGCTCTGAAGGGGACTGGAAAGCAAAGTAATGGGGATTATCTGGGAGTGGATGAAAGAGACATCACTAATTAAGGCTGACTCCATTCAAGTTTTCTGGCTCTGTGATTTTTCCTCTTCTATGAGATAATATAACAATTAACAGCAACCATACTAAAGGAGATCAATCCTGGGTGTTCATTGGAGGGACTGATGCTAAAGCTGAAACTCCAATACTTTGGCCACCTCATACGACAAGTTGACTCACTGGAAAAGAGTCTGATGCTGGGCGGGATTGGGGGTGGGAGGAGACGGGGACGACAGAGAATGAGATGGCTGGATGGCATCACTGACTCGATGGACATGAGTTTGAGTGAACTCCGGGAGTTGGTGATGGAAAGGGAGGCCTGGCGTGCTGTGATTCATGGGGTTGCAAAGAGTCGGACATGACTGAGCGACTGAACTGAACTGAACTGAACATGTTTGGAGCACTTACTCTTTCCCAAATATTGTTTTAAGAGTTTTACAGGTACTGAGTCATTCCAGCTTTGCAACAGTCATATGAGATACACTAATTTCACCTTCATTTGATACACAAGAAATTTGAGGCCCAGAGAAACTAACTTTCCAAGGTTCGGAGTTAAGCGGCAAAACAGGAAGGAACTCAAACCCAAGCAGATGACTCCAAAGCCCATGCTCTTGGTATGTTTATCAATTCAAATATACAAATACATATTCAACAGCTATGTGTAACTGAAGCTCTTAGTTTCATGAGATTTTACAGAAAGGCACAGAAGCGCACGCTTTTATAGCCTAGGAGAACACTACTTGTTTCCAAGGCTTTGCTCCCTACAGCTACCATTTAGTGACCTCTACCATGTGTCAGGAAATCAACTGATCTTTGATTTAATCATCCCAACACCACAGGCCTGATTTATAGCTGAGGAACATGAAGTTCACAGAGAGGTTATATAATTTGTTGAGGGTCACCTAGTTGGTGAAGGATGAAGCCAGGACTTGAAAGTGATTTCCCTGCTCAAACTCTGAACATCACCAAAGCAATAATGCAGTCTTGAAGTATGTCTCTCTGGAATAAAAAATGAGGCTATGATATATTCTGAGATGAGTACCAGGGAATAACTTATTTGCAGTTCAAGTATAACCCTACATGTGCTTTACAGAGATGTGGAACTCTGAAGCAGATTGGGAGGAAAAGAAAAGAAAGTAACTCAAGTGTGTGCGAGTCCCACAGCACTCATTGTTTCCTATTAGTTACGGTGCCTAGAAGTAGAGCATGATGTTGGGAACAAATAAAGTTCTTACAGGTCCAGGCAGACGTAAAAACCCAATACACACCTCCAGGTACACTGAAAATTACAATGCAAACATCTCTAATATTCTCAATAAAGGATTTTCAAAATAACTGAAGTAGTCCCTCATACACTTTGCAAGAACGGTGATTTCCATTGGCCGGATAACTCATATATGTAACAGATATTGTTAACAAAAGTACAAAAAAGAACCACTCTTTACTTTCAAAACTGTCTACCCAAATCTAGAACATCTGTCTAGAATAGTTAAGGTGGAGTCTACAAGATAAATATTATAGGGTAAGAAGTAATGAATTTTATTTTACCTTACTTTTAAAAGTACTGAACTAATTCTACTGCTTATTGCTTAGATATATAAAGTTTGACTTCACCTTGGCGTGAATGACTAAAATTTTAAGAAAAATGTTAACTTGTTTCCTAAAACTCCAATCAGCGACAACTGAGTAGAGAAAGCAAAGACATTTCTGTTCTATTCACAAGCACCAACAAACAGCCCAGTGGGGGAATGGCAGTGTGCCAGGCTGCTCTGTGAGCAATTAGGCTTCGTGGCAATCCGTAGACTCAGGAGTCTTAGGCCCTTAGGAAACTAGCATGTTAAGGACTTGGTGCTCTTACTCTACCCTTTCCTGGAGGCATGTTGAGATACACCTTGTTTAAATGACAATCTCTTCCATTTACAAGACTGAAAGAAAGATCAAGACAACTAAAAAGTAGCAAATTGAGGAGAACATGTGAGAGATTTGAATGCAAGCATCACTGCTTACTGGACTAAATATGATAACTGATTTCAGACAGTAATCTCATTTTAATAGTCAGAAGAATCAATAATTAGAAGGTTCATACAATTACTACAAAATGTAAAAGTACATTTTAATTGGTGAAGAAACTCAGCGAAATTCAAAGGCAAAACCACCTGAAATTCTCTCTTGATGAAAAATAGTTGAAATGGATAAAAATTCAGTTTCAGCAAAAACATGTGTATCATTACCTAACTTTTACATGGAAAGTTTCTAAGGAAAAAAAAAAACCTTACGGGAGACTGTGGGCATCAACTTCCATTTCACCAAATTTAAACCTGAAGTTCCCTAATATTTCATAAATACTTTCTCTTTTTGATATTTTATGAGTCTGAAAGAAAGGTGGAGGCTGCCAACACTCTGGATTATATTCTGTAAATCTGCTATCTATGTCTTATAAGAAACCAGCAGCATAATAAGAATAAAAATAAATGAAGTATATAAGATCAAAAGTGAAAAAATTCATCTAAGGACCATAAATATATTTTCTAATATATTTCTTGATTAGAGCAATTAGGTAGGGTCAGTTTAAAGATTTTACTAAATCAATACTGTCAAGAAGCCACCATATTTAAGTATTTGAATATTAAACATCTGAATTTGTCCTGAAGTACAGGAAAGTTTATGATATTTATATATTCATCTCGCCAAGATACACTTTACTTTATAAATAAAATAGATTTTGAAGGGCAAAAGTCAATATTTAAATCAGTCCTTCATATATCTCTTCAACAAAAGCTCATTATTTCTCACCTTTAATGCTTTAAAATTTCATTTAAAGCTTTTCATTATTTTATAGTCCATAAACATACACGCCTTTTCTCTACTTCCCAATGTGCTAGAAACAATCGTGTAATATACACCTATGACAACTTAGCCCATAAACAGAATTCCTCACAAATTTAAAATATAAGGACCAACAAATGTTTCACTACACTCAGAAAACACAGAGTCTTTATTCTGAGAGGAATTTTCAGTAAAAAAATGATGTGTGAACAGCAGACACGGATGCTCACACAAGCACACTGCAGACAACCCAGCAGGCAGTTTTCTGTTTTTTTTGGATTATGCTCTGGAGGTGCTGGCACAATGGAATTTCAATACCATAATTGCTTATTTCTCTGTGTATCTTTAAAATAGCAGGTAAAGAAGAAAAAAAATCAACTACAAAAATAACAAAACAAAATTGTTTTTCATTCTTCCTTTCAAAGGATGTAATTTATAACCATTACACAAATAGAGAAGAAGCACAAAGGCGGGGGGCGGGGGGGGGCAGAAATAAAGTAATGTTCCAAAGGTTCAGTTTACAAGGACCTCACACTAAGCTTTTTTTTTTTCTCTCTGCAACTCTTACTAGAAACAGTATTATTTGCTAAAAATGCACTAGCTGCCAAGAGCCATGGTCCATCTAAAGCAAAATGCTTAAGATGGAAATAGAGTGTTAAGACAGAAAAGAAGGTCAAGATTCAGTATACAAATTTCTGTAAAAATCTATTAAAAAAAAAGAATAAGATGAAGTTTTGATTTGCTATTTTCTTCCTGAAAAATAATTGCAATACTAGATAAAATATTAAAATATATATATATTACTGAATTAAAACAATAAGATGTAATCAAATTCTGAACTTTCTAATTAAA
This sequence comes from Moschus berezovskii, assembly GCF_049115385.1. NCBI lineage: Eukaryota > Metazoa > Chordata > Mammalia > Artiodactyla > Moschidae > Moschus > Moschus berezovskii. The sequence goes on along the minus strand of NC_142478.1, from coordinate 16,040,134 downwards.
ACTCTTTTTTTTTTTAAGTTATTGGGAATTCAACACTAGTCTTGGTTCACATGATAGAACAATGGGAAAATTTTCCGAGTGGTTGAACACTAACCCTGACAAGTGTGGAGAGCCAACTACAATACATTATATGGTAGCATAACCTGCCACCCACGTTGCTGAGAGAACAGCTTTCAAACACATGCAGTGAGCTGTAAAACCACAAAATCCCTTATTACACATTGTCTTTTTTACTCTAGGTGAAATATACCATCAACTCTTTCCATTATAAATCTTTTTTTTATTACTATTTTTGAAGCCCATTTAACAATTTGTCTTTTTCTTATAATGAAAAAGATGTCTTTTTAAAAAAGGAAGATGAGACAGGAATGTTATCACTTTCCTACAGTATTACAATGAAGGCTGATATCGGCTACACAGTTTCTCAGGGCTGATTTTGTAAATCCCTATTACCCCAAATGAGTTTTAAGCTAAGATTTTTTTGTTGTTGTTGCTTTTTCCCCTTTAAAGACCAAGGCCTGATACTGGTTCACTAAGTTTCTTAAAGCATTTGAAAACACCTGCATTCTTTAAGACAGATGGATATATTGCTTTGGTTCTTTAATAAAATACATGGTCTTCATCCTTACTCTCCTCCATCCCCACCACCAAAAGAGAGAGAGAGAAAACAAATATATAAAAATCTGTCATGAAATGAGTTCTCTCTTATCCTGCATCTCTTGCCCGCATTGCTCCCTTCCCCCACTCCGGCACAAATCCAAACCTGTACCAAAAAACAAACACACAAAAACAGAGTTATTTTAGAATCAAGGATAATGGTGCCCCAGCTAATATCCTTCTTACGTTGCTGGTAAAATATGTAAATAAAGCAAGACAGTAGGATGGCAAACATGTTTCATCCTTGTATTACAGAGCTGTGCTTCGTCAAAGATGTGTTCTTACTGCTCAGAACTCACTGCAATAGTGACTATCAGATCTGTAAAAAAAGAGCTAGACATACAGAAGGGTGAAAAAAAAAACAAAACTTAAAGACACTGCTGCTGCTAAGTCACTTCAGTCTAATTTACAGAAATTCAAAGACATCAGTTTTTAGAGATTCAAGATGGTTAAAATCATTCTGAAACTGTGTGTTTCTCTCTAATGTTTTGCCTGATAAGCTTCCCTCCAAAATTCTCCCTCCTGTCCCTTATGCCCCTCACCTCCCCAACTTCCACACTCCATGACCCACCTCCATCCACAGTCTGCTAACTGAATCACAGCAGTCCAGGACAGTTGTAGGACATAACAGTTTCTTCTGGGGTTTTCATGTGCAATGTTGTTAGCAAAGAGAATTTTATCTGTAAGTGTTTCTATTATACTGACAAGGTCAATTAGTTCTGTGAACTATTGGTCTTTCTGCCTGATAGCTCAGTGGATTATTCAAGTGGAACCATTCATAATCTATAACTGAATGCAGTCAATTAACCTCTAGAAACATGACAATGCTGGTATCTAATAGGATTTTAAGTTTATCTTAACAACATGTCACAGTAACGTCATTTCCCCCAAAACTGGCTGTTGATTATATGATAGAAACTCTACATTTGTCTAAAATTGAATTAACTTGTAAATTATGATATATAAATTATATAGAGAAACTTCTGTTTTATTGAAGTTTACCATAAAAATGTTAAAGCTTTAGAAAAACAATAATCAGCTATGTCTACATTTGCTTATATGGTTTACACAACTAAATACAGAATAGGAGAACCCTTTAAAATGCAACATCCAATACTTTTATCAAGATTTCTAACAAGGTGCAGAAAGCACTACTACTCCCCCCACGGAAGATACTGAAGAAATTAATTTGCATTTTACTTCAAATACTCACATTAAGTTGCCAAATATTGCTTATTTTTTAAAAACACAAGAGAATTTGCATTAATTGTTTGCTACATGACAAGCAACATAAATAAGCACTTTGCAAACTTTATCTTGTCTCAGAAGCTTACTGAAAAACACTGCTGTCTTTATTCTATGCATTAGGAATCTAGTAAGTGGCAAAACTGATATTTGAAGCCAATCTATCCAGTCTGCCGAAGTATGGTCTTTCAATATCACTTGGGCAGAAAAATATGAGATAATCCCCCATCATCTCACAGTGACACCTTGTAGTATCTGGACCACAAAGTACTGTCAACTTCAAAACTATCCCGTAAAAGAATGATGCCCAGTTATTACGGAGCAACAACTAGAAAAAGATGAATGAATACAGGTACCTGATAGCCATATAATTATATCAACTCTAAAGTTTTATTAATGGTAAGTCAATACTCCAGTTTTTTTTCCACTTCCAACTGAAACGTATTCCCACATATGTGAATGTATATGTGATCCACACACAGGCCTGGGCCCATATATTACCTGCTCATACACAAAAGATCACCTAAACTGTCACACTCAATACTCCCAGTTTCTAAGCCAAAGGTATTGTCTATTATGCTGGGTCACAGAGAAATAAAAAGCTATCTTAATACCATACATCAAGGTATCAATTTCTTTCCAAAGGATTTTTAAAATAAGTTTTAAGTTTTAAATTACGTTTTCATAGAGCAATTTTTAAATCATTTGACCTAGCGAGTCAACTTAACGTATGTTCTAGCAAAAATTGTATTGTGATTACCTCCATTTTTGCTTTATGAATTTCAAACAGAACCAATCTGTTCAATTGTTGGGCCAACCTGCCCTAAAAGCAAAAGCCTACCAGGAGGAGCACATTGTGCATTTCCAAAAGTCAAATACTGCTCTCAAATTCTCTGTTCTAGGAGCCTTCAGACTGGTGAGAGTGACTTTCAGGGCTTCATTCACTGCTCAGTGGAAATGTTTGCAAAAATATTTATGCAATCAGGACAGACAGAGCTTTTTTGAAAATACTGGCTTGGCAAAGTCATGGCAGTTAAGATGTACATAAATACATTTTCTTAATAACATTTATACCCTCCTACTCTATAAATGTATTACTACAAATACTGTATTAATTCAAAAGAATACATTCTCCAGAGAAAGGATTTATTAAAGACCAAGAAGCAGAATTCAGAGTCATTAGTATTAAGTCAGCTTTGCTTATTTTTAAAATAAATCTAAATAAAATGTCATAAGCACAAAAAGTTTCAAGAACAAAATACAAAATCAAAGGAAGCATCCACGTTAGTGAGCTGTTACCTTAGTTAGTAAAGAAAGCTCCAATATTTTGACACAATGGCTCAACGTGTGCTCCAACAGATTTTACGCTATTAACTGGATCATATCCGAAAGATTAAAACTGCTAAACTATTATTTTACAAAAAGCACAAAATAATGCTGTAGTTTCAAAGGATTATTCTGTATGTTTAATCCAGTGCCAATGAAAATTTCATTTAGGTTTAAACAAAAACAAAACAAAACAAAAAACAACTAGAAAATGGCACGGAATATATGCTCTATCTGACTTTGGACAATTGATACACAAATGCCAAATATCAACACTAAAGTTTTAAAAAGCAACATGTCATGTTAGGTCTGACAGTGAGGAACTGAATCCAAGACAACCTGTCTATTCTCCATTATTAGCACGTGTGTGTGTGTGTGTGTGTGTGAAAGTCACTCAGTCGTGTCCGACTCTTTAGTCCATGGGATCCTCCAGGCCAGAATACTGGAGTGGGTAGCCTTTCCCTTCTCCAGGGGAATCTTCCCAACCCAGGGATCGAACCCAGATCTCCCGCATTGCAGGTGGATTCTTTATCAGCTAAGCCACCAGGGAAGCCTTATTTAAGCCTCATATAAGACACATTTATCCAGCACTTTCCAACCTTGTGCAGTCATGGAAAGGAGTATCCTTACTATGAGTAAGGATAAAGCAAAGAGCCACTATAAAACTTGAGAGAAAAGGAGAATGGAAGGAGATAAACTTATGTTGAGAAATTTACTAAGTATCTGATACACTGCAGATGTTTCTACACAGTTTATCTTATTTAATCTTCATGACCACCCAAAAAAGAGAAGTACTGTGATTCTCATTTTTTAAAGTAAATAAAAAAAGCCTCCAAGAGGACAGAGGAAATGCGCTGTATCACAAAATAAAGAAGTAATAGTACCACGATTTCAACTATGATCTGACACACTCCAAAACTGACGATTAAAGCAGCATGTGGCAAAGACAATCCAGAAACATGTTCATTCCTCTGGCTTAAGTCTCATCCTTCTGTCTCACTTTAAATACAATATTTAAAACCCAGACTGCAGATTATGAAACAGACTGGGTTTTTGCCCCCATAAGCCAAGGTTAGAGAACTCTGTGTTCAATGGCAAGTACAATATGACTCTGGGGGAATAACAAGTTTCAAATGACTATGACTTCAGGTTAAATGGAGTTCAGTGAGTCATGGTAATTTCATGCTACTGATAATCCTGATCCTAGTCAACAGAAATTTTAAATTTGAATTCCATATTTGCCTTTGATAATTCTCTCTCAACATAAGGCAACTCTTCATTCAAAATAAGTATTTTACAGCCAGGAACATCTCTCAATGTCTTTCATTATTCTTCCACAGAGAAATGACAAAAATTTTAAATGGATAAAGCTAACGTTTAATAACCAGATTTTACAAACTAGCTAAGAATAATTTTGACTTGATTTTTATCCTTTCATTATCTTAAATATGACACAACCTCCCAAATACTACAGTTGAAAAGTGAAGGCAGGCAGAGATTTCTTTTCATTCATCAGTCTGTTCTTACTCCCTAAGTGCCTGTCTCATCCTACTTAACCTGAGCTTATCACTGTTGGGCCAGGAAAAAGAGGTAAGTTACAAGTCTCCTAGATTCTCCTAGGAGGGAAATTACATTCCCTGTAGTCAGCATCTTCTCTAGGATCATACTCTTACACCAGCAAGTGGGGCTGCCAGTGTGGAATCAGTTTAAGAACTAATCTGCCTAGAATTCTTTTCTTTAGTAAAGCTAAAACAGATGCCCTTCTGCTATCTTTAAAATAAATACTAGGGCCATTGCAGAAAAAAAATTGCACAAATATTAACTGAGCACCTGTGTGCCACATACTTAGGCGTGACGGTGATTAAGACAGATACTGTCCCTGTGCTAGTGGAAGCTATCAAAGATTTGTGGCAGCTGATAAGAAATATAGCATAAAATTACTACATGGCAGAAAAGACAGACTAGGGCACAGAAATATACACAGAACTGTTATTAAGTAGGTCACAAATTTGGCTCCACAGTTCCTGGCAGTCAAAGAAAAGTGGGTGCCATTATTGGTTCTGACAGTACAGAGGTTCTTCGACTTAATTATATTCCAAAGAGCTATCATTAAGTCCATTTAGTCATTTTTGTGAATTTTTAACTATAGAAATCAACTGCTAATACCACATAGTGGTAACTAACAGAGCTTCTCCCCCTCCCCACTGCTCTCTTACAACAGTCAGATTTTCATGTCTATTAAAGTCTTTAAGTTGGAAAGTTCTTCAGTAGAAGAACTTGTGTGTGTGTGTGTGTGTGTGTACATGCATGCATAATAAGAACCAAACGCTTTTCCTGAATTCAGATCTGGAGGAAATTCTTACTCCGGATCTGTATAAAAAGGCCACTTTGTGATAGCAGACTACATCCTCAAAAATATTCCTAACAGAATTACAACAAATTTCATAATTTCTTATGTGTCTCGAAGTAGGTCTACTGGTTAATACTAAATTCTATAAAAGCATTTTATAAAATAATGCAGCCAAAGTATAATGGTTTTAATAGCTAGAGAACATGCATGTCTTCAAGAAATTCCCAATTTTAAAAAATGAGGAAACTCAACTCTTGGAAAATTAGTCTGAAGATCTAAAAATAAGCTTTTGAGACTACTGGCAACCCAGTCATTTTTTACATAAGTTTTATGTGTAATATCCATTGTAATTCCCAAAACATAGGAAAAGAAAGCTTTCATATTAAGTTTTAAGGGGTTAGCAATATCTAAAATGAGTATAATACTTAGTGAACAATGAAACCAAATGCAATCTTTTTTTTAAAAGACTGTTCATTTAAAGGGTACTTCATGGCAAACAGAAGGGGAAAAAGTGGAAGCAGTGACAGATTTTACTTTCTTGGGCTCCAAAATCACTGCAGACAGTGACTGCCATGAAATTAAAAGATGCCTGCTCCTTGGACAAACCTAGACACCATACTAAAAAGCAGAGGCATCACTTTGCTGACAAAGGTTCGTATAGTCAAAGCTATGGTTTTTGCCAGTAGTCATGCACAGAGGTGAGAGTTGGACCATAAAGAAGGCTGAGCACCAAAGAATTGATGCTTTCAAACTGTGGTGTTGAGAGCCCTCTGGACTTCAAGCAGATTAAACCAGTCCATCCTAAAGGAAACCAACTCTAAAAATTCACTGGAAGGACTGATGCTGAAACTCCAATACTTTGGTCACCTGATGCAAAGAGCTGACTCATTGGAAAAGGCCCTGATGCTGGGAAAGATTGAAGGCGGGAGGAGAAGGGGACGACAGAGGATGAGATGGTTAGATGGCATCACCGACTCAATGGACATGAATCTGAGCAAGTTCTGAGAGAAAGAGGAGGACAGAGGAGCCTGGTGTGCTGTAGTCCATGGGGTTGCAAACAGTTGGACACAACTTAGTGACTGAATAACAATATTCAATTTGCTCACAAATCTCAAAGAAAGTACAATTAAGGGAATAAGTCAAAGGCCACAGTTATTACTGTATAAGGTTAGTGTAAAAGAAACACTATGTAAAAAATGCATACTGATTGGCAAGATTCACTACAATTAAGTGAAATGGGAGAAAAAGCAAAACCAGAATCTGGAAGGATGATATACTCTGCCTGAGAAACCTAATTTACTCTGTATTTCATTGGAGGGACTGATGCTAAAGCTGAAACTGCAATACTTTGGCCACCTCATGCGACGAGTTGACTCACTGGAAAAGACTCTGATGCTGGGAAAGGTTGGGGGCGGGAGGAGAAGGGGACGACGGAGAATGAGATGGCTGGATGGCATCACCGACTCTGTGGACATGAGTTTGAGTGTACTCCGGGAGTTGGTGATGGACAGGGAGGCCTGGCGTGCTGTGATTCATGGGGTCGCGGAGAGTCGGACACGACTGAGCGACTGAACTGAACTGAACCATTAAACAATCACAGAGTACCTCTTCCTCAACTTCAGAGGAGTCTACCGAATCTGAATACTTAGGTAAACTCACACAAAACTGAAATTCAGTAAGTTAAAAAATATAAGATTATTTAAACAGGGATTCTTAAAAAATTAGACACTAAACACACTATTTAGTTTAAATATTTTAGGGTTAAAATCTATGTACTTTCAAAGTGGCTTTCTAAATAATAATAAATGCATATACTAAAATAGCATTTTTAGTAATTACTGGCTATAAGTCTGTTAATAATTATTTTGTTGATTTCTATTATAAAATTGGAGATGTTTTCTACAGAAAAAAATATCAGGGTACTTATTAATATGAAATCTCATTTGTTTATTTAGCAATCATATTTTTCTTCAGGGAAGAAGTAGGGAAAACATTCAGTTCAGTTCAGTCGCTCAGTCGTGTCCGACTCTCCGCGACCCCATGAATCACAGCACGCCAGGCCTCCCTGTCCATCACCAACTCCCGGAGTACACTCAAACTCATGTCCACAGAGTCGGTGATGCCATCCAGCCAACTCATTCTCCGTCGTCCCCTTCTCCTCCCGCCCCCAACCTTTCCCAGCATCAGAGTCTTTTCCAGTGAGTCAACTCGTCGCATGAGGTGGCCAAAGTATTGCAGTTTCAGCTTTAGCATCAGTCCTTCCAATGAACACCCAGGATTGATCTCCTTTAGAATGGACTGGTTGGATCTCCTTGCAGTCCAAGGGACTCTCAAGAGTCTTCTCCAACACCACAGTTCAAAAGCATCGATTCTTCAGCGATCAGCCTTCTTCACAGTCCAACTCTAACATCCATACATGACCATGGGAAAAACCATTGCCTTGACTAGACGGACCTTGGTTGGCAAAGTAATGTCTCTGCTTTTTAATATACTATCAAGGTTGGTCATAACTTTCCTTCCAAGGAGTAAGCGTCTTTTAATTTCATGGCTGCAATCAGCATCTGCAGTGATTTTGGAGCCCAAAAAAACAAAGTCTGACACTGTTTTCACTGTTTTTCCATCTATTTCCCATGAAGTGATGGGACCAGATGCCATGATCTTTGTTTTCTGAATGTTGAGCTTCAAGCCAACCTTTTCACTCTCCTCTTTCACTTTCATCAGGAGGCTTTTGAGTTCCTCTTCACTTTCTGCCATAAGGGTAGTGTCATCTGCATATCTGAGGTTATTGATATTTCTCCAGGCAATCTTGATTCCAGCTTGTGCTTCTTCCAGCCCAGCGTTCCTCATGATGTACTCTGCATATAAGTTAAATAAGCAAGGTGACAATATACAACCTTGACGTACACCTTTTCCTATTTGGAACCAGTCTGTTGTTCCATGTCCAGTTCTAACTGTTGCTTCCTGACCTGCATACAGGTTTCTCAAGAGGCAGGTCAGGTGGTCTGGGATTCCCATCTCTTTCAGAATGTTCCACAGTTTATTGTGATCCACACAGTCAAAGGCTTTGGCATAGTCAATGAAGCAGAAATAGATGTTTTTCTGGAACTCTCTTGCTTTCTCCATGATCCAGCGGATGTTGGCAATTTGATCTCTGGTGCCTCTGCCTTTTCTAAAACCTACTTGAACATCTGGGAGTTCACGGTTTACATACTGCTGAAGCCTGGCTTGGAGAATTTTGAGCATGACTTTACCAGCGTGTGAGATAAGTGCAATTGTGCGGTAGTTTGAGCATTCTTTGGCATTGCCTTTCTTTGGGATTGGAATGAAGACTGACCTCTTCCAGTCCTGTGGCCACTGCTGAGTTTTCCAAATCTGCTGGCATACTGAGTGCAGCACTTTCACAGCATCATCTTTCAAGACTTGAAATAGCTCAACTGGAATTCCATCACCTCCACTAGCTTTGTTCGTAGTGATGCTTTCTAAGGCCCACTTGACTTCACATTCCAAGATGACTGGCTCTAGGTCAGTGATCACGTTATCGTGACTATCTTGGTCGTGAAGATCTTTTTTGTACAGTTCTTCTGTGTATTCCTGCCACCTCTTCTTAATATCTTCTGCTTCTGTTGGAGTTGTCAGTTTGTTACAATTACTATTTTATATGAGTTCAGTGTGCCAATTAAACCCTAAGAAAACTGCTTACTCTCAGTGGTAGGGAGATAAAGAATATACTATCTTTTATAATAAAGATTATTTTTTAAAGCAGTTTTTTATTCACAGCAAAAGAGAGACAAATGTATAGATTTCCCATATACCTCTGCCCCACACAAGCATAGCCTTCCCCATTATCAACATCCACCACCAGATTGGCACATACGTTACAAAGGGTGACCCTCTACTGACGCATCATGATCATCTGAAGTCCAAAGTTCACATTCAGAGCTCTACTCCTATGTTATACATTCTATGGAATTGGACACGTGTATCAGGTTGGCGCAGAAGTAACTGTGGTTTTGCACTATTGAACTTTGCAGCTGATACTGGCATACATTCTTGTGGCATTTGCTCAGCATTCAAATGATCTTTCAATGAATTTGTGGGGGAGAATGTGGTCTCCCCTTCCTATTCCTCCGCCATCTTAGGACTGCCCCCACCCCAGAATACTTTCTTAAATAAATGTGGTTATGTTATACATCATTTTAATGCCCATTTCTCACTTTATGTGTTTTTTTCTTTTTTTTTTTTCTGCTAGTGACGTTACTTGCTGTTAATTTTAGACTAGGGAAATGATGTTAGACAGAAAGCAAATTCAAGCAATTTTCTTATTTGAGTTCAAAATGGGTCGTAAAGCGGCACTGACAACTCGCAACATCAAGAGTGCCTTTGGCCCAGGAACTGCTAACGAACATACAGTGGAGTGGTGGTCCAAGAAGTTTTGCAAAGAAAACAAGGGCCTTAAAGATGAGGAGCGTAGTAGACAGCCATTGGAAGTTGACAATGATCAATCAAGAAGATCGTCGAAGCTGATCCTCTTACAACTACACAAGAAGTTGCCAAAGAATTCAATGTCAACCATTCTATGGTTATACAGCATTTGAAGCAAATTGGAAAGATGAAAAAGCTCAATAAGTGGGTGCCTCATGAACTGACCAAAAATTTAAAAAAAAATTGTCATCTTGAAGTGTTTTCTTCTCCTATTCTATGCAACAATAATGAACCATTTCTCGATTGGATTCTGACATGTGATGAAAAGCAGATTTTATATGACAATCAGTGAAGACCAGCTCAGTGGCTGGACAGAGAAGAAGCTCTAAAGTACTTCCCAAAGCCAAGTGAAAGTTGCTCAGTCATGTCCAACTCTTTGCGACCCCATGGATCATACAGTCCATGAATTTCTCCAGGCCAGAAGAAGTGGGTAGCCGTTCCCTTCTCCAGGGGATCTTCCCAACTCAGGGATCGAATCCAGGTCTCCTGCACTGCAGGCGATTCTTTACCAGCTCAGTCACCAGGGAAGCCCCTCATAGCCAAACTTGCACCAAAAAAAGGTCATGGCACTGTATGGCGTGTTCTGCTGCCAGTCTGATCCACTACAGCTTTCTGAATCCCAGCAAAACCATTACATCTGAGAAGTATACTCAGCAAATCAATGAGATGCACTAAAAACTGCCATGCCTGCAGCCGGCATTGATCATTAGAAAGGGCCGAATTCTTTTGCATGACAACGCCCGACCACACGACACACAAACAGCACTTCAACTTTTGAATCAACACTCAAAAGCTGAATGAACTGGGCTACGAAGTTTTGCCTCACGTGACCTCTCGCCAACTGACTACCATTTCTTCAAGCATCTTGACAACTTTTTGCAGGGAAAATGGTTCCACAAATACCAGGTGGCACAAAGTGCTTTCTAAGAGTTTGATGAACCCTGAAGCACAGATTTTTATGCCATACGAATAAACAAACTTATTTCTCATTGGCAAGAATGTGTTAATTGTAATGATCCCTATCTTAGAGCCTAGATATAATAACAAAAATTCACCATCCGAAACCACAATTATGCTTGCACCAACCTGATACCATGACATGTATCCATCTTTATAGTGTCACAAGAGTATCTTCACAGCACTAAAAATCTTCTCAGTCCCAGCTATTCATCTTCCCATCACACCCAACTCCTGGCAATCCAACAACTTCTTATTCTCCCCCCAGTTTTGCCTCTTCTAGAATGTCACACAGTTAAAATGCTACAATATGTAGCCTTTCAAGATTGAATCTTTCCACTGCTGCTGCTGCTGCTACTGCCAAGTCACTCCAGTCGTGTCCGACTCTGTGCAACCCCACAGACGGCAGCCCACCAGGCTCCCCCATCCCTGGGATTCTCCAGGCAAGAACACTGGAGTGGGTTGCCATTTCCTTCTCCAATGTGTGAAAGTGGTTCCTCCATGTCTTTTCATGAGTTTAGAGTCCATTTCAACACTGAATAACATTCCTATTGTCAGTTTATTTATCCATTTACCTACTGAGGGATGCCTTGGTTGCTTCCAAGTTTTAGCAAATGTGAATAAAACTGCTATAAACATCTTCATGCAGGATTTTGTGTCGATGTAAACTTTCAAGATTTTGTGTGGATTTTTCAGGATTTTGTGTGCATGTAATTACAAGACCTTTTAGAACTAACACCCAAAAAAATGTCCTTTTCATTATAGGGCACTGGAATGCAAAAGTAGGAAGTCAGGAAACACCTGGAGTAACAGGCAAATTTGGCCTTGGAGCACAGGACAAAGGCTAATAGAGTTCTGCCAAGAGAACGCACTGGTCATAGCAAACACGCTCTTCCAACAGCACAAGAGAAGACTCTACTCATGGACATCCCCAGATGGTCAACACCAAAATCAGACTGATTATATTCTTTGCAGCCAAAGATGGAGAATCTCTATACAGTCAGCAAAAACAAGACCGGGAGCTGACTGTGGCTCAGATCATGAACTCCTTATTGCCAAATTCAAACTTAAATTGAAGAAAGTAGGGAAAACCACTAGATCATTCAGGTATGACCTAAATCAAATCCTTTATGATTTTACAGTGGAAGTGAGAAATAGATTTAAGGGACTAGATCTGACAGACAGAGTGTCTGATGAACTATGGACAGAGGTTCGTGACACTGTACAAGAGACAGGGACCAAGACCATCCCCATGGAAAACAAATGCAGAAAAGCAAAATGGCTGTCTGAGGAGGCCTTACAAATAGCTGTGAAAAGAAGAGAAGTGAAAAGCAAAGGAGAAAAGGAAAGATATAAGCATCTGAATGCAGAGTTCCAAAGAATAGCAAGGAGATATAAGAAAGCCTTCCTCAGTGATCAGTGCAAAGAAACAGAGGAAAACAACAGAAGAGGAAAGACTAGAGATCTCTTCAAGAAAATTAGAGATATCAAGGGAACATTTCATGCAAAAATGGGCTCCATAAAGGACAGAAATGGTATGGACCTAATAGAAGCAGAAGATATTAAGAAGAGGTGGCAAGAATGCACAGAAGAACTGTACAAAATAGATCTTCACAACCAAGATAATCATGATGGTGTGATCACTCACCTAGAGCCAGACATAGACATCCTGGAATGTGAAGTCAAGTGGGCCTTAGAAAGCATCACTACAAACAAAGCTAGTGGAGGTGATGGAATTCCAGTTGAGCTATTTCAAATCCTGAAAGATGATGCTGTGAAAGTGCTGCACTCAATATGCCAGCAAATTTGGAAAACTCAGCAGTGGCCACAGAATTGGAAAAGGTCAGTTTTCATTCCAATCTCAAAGAAAGGCAATGCCAAAGAATGCTCAAACTACCGCACAATTGCACTCATCTCACACACTAGTAAAGTCATGCTCAAAATTCTCCAAGCCAGGCTTTAGCAATACTTGAACCATGAACTTGCAAATGTTCAAGCTAGTTTTAGAAGAGGCAGAGGAACCAGGGATCAAATTGCCAACATCCGCTGGAACATGGAAAAAGCAAGAAAGTTCCAAAAAAACATCTATTTCTGCTTTATTGATTATGCCAAAGCCTTTGACTGTGTGGATCACAATAAACTGTGGAAAATTCTGAAAGAGATAGGAATACCAGACCACCTGACCTGTCTCTTGAAAAACCTGTATGCAGGTCAGGAAGCAACAGTTAGAACTGGACATGGAACAACAGACTGGTTCCAAATAAGAAAAGGAGTATGTCAAGGCTGTATATTGTCACCATGCTTATTTAACTTATATGCAGAGTACATCATGAGAAATGCTGGGCTAGAAGCAGCACAAGCTGGAATCAAGATTGCAGGGAGAAATATCAATAACCTCAGATATGCAGATGACACCACCCTTATGGCAGAAAGTGAAGAGGAACTCAAAAGCCTCTTGATGAAAGTGAAAGAGAGTGAAAATGTTGGCTTAAAGTTCAACATTCAGAAAACTAAGATCATGGCATCTGGTCCCATCACTTCATGGGAAATAGATGGGGAAACAGTGGAAACAGTGGCAGACTTTATTTTTCTGGGTTCCAAAATCACTGCAGATGGTGACTGCAGCCATGAAATTAAAAGACGCTTACTCCTTGGAAGGAAAGTTATGACCAACCTAGATAGCATATTAAAAATCAGAGACATTACTTTGCCAACCAACGTCCGTCTAGTCAAGGCTATGGTTTTTCCAGCAGTCATGTATGGATGTGAGAGTTGGACTCTAAAGAAAGCTGAGTGCCAAAGAATTGATGCTTTTGAACTGTGGTATTGGAGAAGACTCTTGAGAGTCCCTGGGACTGCAAGGAGATCCAACCAGTCCATCCTAAAGGAGATCAGTCCTGGGTGTTCATTGGAAGGACTGATGTTGAAGCTGAAACTCCAATACTTTGGCCACCTCATGCGAAGTGTTGACTCATTGGAAAAGACCCTGACGCTGGGAAGGATTGAGGGCAGGAGGAGAAGGGGATGACAGAGGATGAGATGGCTGGATGGCATCACCGACTCGATGGGCATGAGTTTGGGTGTTCTCCAGGAGTTGGTGATAGACAGGGAGGCCTGGCGTGCTGTGATTCATGGGGTCGCAAAGAGTCGGACGCGACTGAACTGAAGTTTTCAACTCCTTTGAGTAAATATCAAAGTGTAAGACTTCTGGATCATATGGTAAGAGTATGTTTAGTTTTTTAAGAAACTGCCAAACTGTCTTCCAAGGTGAAAGCAAAAGTGGCTCAGTCGTGCCTGACCCTTTGTAACCCCAGGCTTCTCAGTCCACAGAATTTCTCCAGGCAAGAATACTGGAGAGAGTAGCCATTCCCTTCTCCAGTGGCTCTTTCCCACCCCGGAATTGAACCCAGGTCTTCTCTATGGCAGGTGGATTCTTTACTGTCCAACCAGCAATGAGTGAGAGTTCCTTTCGCTGCATGTCTTTGTGAGGACTGGGTACGCTAAGTGCTCAGGATTCTTGCCATTCTAATAAAATGCGTACTATTATCTCCTTTTAGTCTGTATTTCCCTGATTATGTATGATACGGACCATGTTTTCATATGCTTAGGTGCCATTCGTGTATCTTCTATGGTGAAATGTTCCGTAAAATCTTTGGCCTATTTTTAAAATCAGGTTGTTTGTTTTCTTATTGAGTTTTTAAAGTTCTTTGTATATTTTGGATAACAGTGCTTTACGAGAGGTATTTTTGCAAAGATTTTCTCCCAGTCTGTGGCTTGTCTTCTCATTCTCTTAGCATTATATATTTCAATCTGAGGTATCTGTAAATATATGATAATTTATTCATTTGGTGGCAAAGAATGGGAACCTACAGATTATAAACGATCCAGAATAAGAGCTTATAATCTTCATTACCAAAAACAAGGCAGTAGCAAATTTACACAGCTATTTAAGAAATACCATATTAATTTAGAACAAGTTAAGGCTTCAGACAATAAAAATTGTTAGACAGCTAACATCTAAACAATTTCCCTACTACTGTCTCAAAGTTACAGTATCATTCAGTCTGATTCTAGATTTTTTCTTATCAGAAGTACTTTGAAGGTTGACTCTGCCCTACTTAATTAAGCACCAGAGATCAAGATTAGCTAAGGACCATTTTAGCCAATTATCATTTTTAAGCTAATTACAAAGCAGACAATTTGTTTTGAAAATAGTACTGAGATAGCTGAACTACTGTTTCTGTTTTCTACCATCAACTATAATTGTAAATATAAGAGGAAAGATATCCTGTCCCCAGAAACCTACAAAGGCTTGCGGCCACAGAAGAAAGTATCAACTAGCTTATATTCCCAGAGTTCCTATCCAATATTCTCACTCTTTTATTCCGAAACTTGGAGATTTTTTTTCCTTTTCTCTTTAGAAATTTTATTCTACAAATTATCCTGCTTAAAGGTCTTTATAAAATAATTAAGTAAAAGCAATCAGCAAAAAGAAAAGCGAGTATTTATAAAGATGTATGCCAACAATGGGCTTCCCAGGTGGTGCCAGCGGTAAAGAACCTGCCTGCCAATGCAGGAGACCTAAGAGTCACAGGTTCAATCCCTGGGTCAGAAAGATGCCCTGGAGGAGAACACGGCAACCCACTCCAACATTCTTACCTGGAGAATCCCGTGGACAGAGGAGCCTAGTAGGCTACAGTCCACAGGGTCACAAAGAGTAGGATACAACCGAAGTGACCTAACATGCATGCATACATGCCAACAACTTTAGCATTACAAGTATCAATAATTTTCAAGAGGATATACCAAGGGAGTAAACAATTTTTAAATACATTTCAAAAATCAATAATCAGTCTATCCCACCACTTACTAACTAGTACTAACTAGCTCACTTCCTCAGATACAGATTTCAATTTTTCTGAAAAACTTGATGAAATGTCTTGGTAACTTGCAATCTAATGTGATTGTTTTTTAAGGAAAAAAATGAGAGAAATACATAATGTTTGTTGGTTCCCAGCTAAAAAACTGCTTTGTTATGTGACACTGGGCAGCTTACCTCACCTCGTGGTGTACTGCTTGTAAATAATGGCATCGTACTTGGTAAGAAGCTGCTAACTAGTGGCCACATCCAGCAGCAAATATACCCTGTTTGCCCAGCATGTTTTAAAAATTGGGAAATTCCATATTCAAATCCAGATTTACGGTTTCTCTTTAAAAACTGCAAGCCTTGCAACATTGCACCTATATTCCCTGAGGTAAGAAAGGCTGCAATTGAGTAACTGGCAGGTAACACACCATGGATTGATGGTGGTGCGTTACCTGCCAGTTTGTTCAGCATCTGAGTTTCTGATGAACTAAATTACCTCTAAAGTTCCTTTCCGTTCTAACGTTCTCATGTTGAGCATGAGCCCTATAGCACAAGATCTACTTCACCTCTCTAAGTCTCAGCTTGATTTCCATATGGGGATATCTGACCACCACGTGAGCTTTGGAGAGAAAAAAACGAAACTGTGAGTGGTGACTGCTTAGCACAGTGACACGTGTGTAGGAAGTACTTAATGAACCACAGAGCTAACAATAAACGCAAATAATAGTGAACACAACAACTCAGAAACGATTCTATGATGGTCAATCCAATCTATATCAAAACTGAGGGACTTCTCTGGTGGTCCAGAGACTAAGACTCTGCACTCCCAATGCAGGGCGCCCAGGTTCAATCCCTGGTCAGGGAACTAGATCCTATATGCTGCAACTAAGAGTTTGCATTCCTCGACTAAGACCAGGAGCAGCAAATAGAAAAATAAATATTTTCTAAAAAATCAAAATTGACATGCCAATTCTTCTCTTCCAAATGCAACATTGGTCCTATAAAAAAATCAACTATTTGTACCTGTACTATTTGGAGAATGCTAATTCTTCATTTAACATGTGTGAAATAAGAGACTGAGAAAAAAAACAGAAAGTCTTTGAGTAGGCTCACCTCAATTCAATGTATATTTAAATTATGAAAAATATTTTCAGCAGGTATTTCTTAGCAAGAAACATTGCAGCTCTTCCTGTTGCTACTACTGTTCTAATCAGGGTCATTTTAGTAGCCAGGGATAAAAACTCACTCAAAAGTCTACAGGAAGCGGGAGATTATGGAAAAGTTTACATATACATGGGAAACCAGGAGAAAATAAACACCCAGGTATCAGAAAGGAAATGAAAAATGCTGGGGCACCAACCACTTGTTCCACCCTGTTTGTCTTTCTCCCCGTGTCTCTGTCCTTATATCCACTCCCCTCATACGCCATCCTGCCCACTCCTGTACCTCACAGCTTATAATCTTCTAACTTTAAAGCTTCAATGGTGCACGGCCCTTCATCTTACCCCTCCTTCTTCAAATTACTATGTTTCTGCATCAAGTCTTACTGCTAACTTGCCTGTTTCTTATAAGCCATCCTTTGGAGAGAGGCAAAAAATTAAAAAATAGAACTACCATATGATTCTGCGATTCCACTTCTGGATTTATACTCCAAAGAACTGAAAGTAGGGTTTCAAAGAAATATTTGCTCACCCATGTTCAAAGCAGCCTTATTAATAATCTCAAGGTGGAAGCAACTGAGTGTCCGTTGCCAGATGGATGGATAAACATAATGTGGTCTATATATACAATGGAATATGACTGAGTCTTAGAAAGGAAAGGAATCCTGTCACATGCTGTAACTTGAATGAACCTCGAAGACATCATGCTAGCTGGAATATGCTGGTCACGAAACGACATATACTGCATGACTTCACTTATATGAGGTATCTAAGGCACTCAAATTCAGAGACAGAAAGTAGACTGGTGGTTCCTGGGGTCTGAGGGGAGGGAAATGACAAGGACTTGTTTAAGGGACACAGATTTTCAGTTTGGCAAGATGAAAACATTCTGGAGATCTGTTATACAACAATGTGAATATACTTAACACTACTGGACTATATACTTAAAAATGTTAAGATGACAAATTCTATGGGGTTATTTTTTTTCATCACAATTAAAACATTTTTTTTTTTTCTGAGAAGGAATCAATTGGATTTATTTAGATAATCTTTTTGAAGTGAAGTATACAACATGGGTCAGTGGCAAGTCTATGGACTGCCTGCTGGTATATTTATTGGACTTTTTTTATTAAAGTCTACTGTTTCCGACACCTGCTAGGTTTTCAGTCAGGTGCTCAGTCCTGGCTCATTCAGCTAGTCACACTCAGTAAGCTTTCTTTACATAACAGGGGTTGATAATCCATATCTCATTTTCATATTTGTAAGTAAAGCATATAATAAAGTATATTTTATTGTATTATTGTATTACATCCTGCCATGCATGTGTGTGTGTGAAGTTGCTTCTGTCATGTCTCATGTCTCCTGCACTGGCAAGCGGGTTCTTTAACACTAGCATCACCTAGGAAACCCACTTTATTTAATTATATGATTAAATAAAGTGAAAGTGTTAGTTGCTCGGTTGTGTCCAACTCTTTGCGACCACATGGACGGTAGCCCTCCAGGCTCCATGGAATTCTCCAGGCAAGAATATTGGAGTAGGTTGCCATTCCCTTCTCCAGGGAATCTTCCCGACCCAGGGATCAAACCCTGGTCTCCTGCATTGCAGGGAGATTCTTTACCAAGCCATCGGGGAAGCCCAGGGTTAAATAAAGGGTTTTCTAATTCTGTTTTTTTTGTTTTCTTTGCCCTTGACTATTACTACTGTCACTCTGCCTAAAAAAAATGTTTTAAAAAGTGCAGTTTTTCCATAAGTGCTGTGAAAATGCTCTCGAAAAAAGCAACTATAGAGCACAATGCTCTTGAAAGAAACCCCATCGACTTCATAGTTTCCTCCAAGTATGCATCAGCAGGACAAAACCTTCCAATTTAAAGACTTATGAAACAAGAGTACCCATAAGAATCCTCTTACTTAGCACAAATACTATGATAGGAAAACTTAGAATTCTTGCTACAAAAGCAAATTAATTTCATTAGCCTCCAATCTATTAATATAAATTTAGAAACTATCCCTCCAAGCAGTGACTAAACTACTTGCAAGAACTGCCTTAGTTCAGAGCTGCATTAAATACATTGCCTATTACAACATGTCACACAGGCTTAGGAAGGAAACTCTTCAGTCCCTATCTAACTGAGTTCTTGACCATTATCAGTTCTGTGACATTATATTTTCTTGACTTTTATTCTCATCTCTGGCAGCTCCTCACAGTGTTTTTCATCGGATGACCTTTTACTACCCAATCCTTGAATACTGGCATTTCCCACAGTTTCAGCTCTGGTATTCTTTTCAACCATACGCACTCCTTGAATGAAATAAAAACTCACACCGAAGCTGCTACTTACACATGGATGATTCTCAAACCTATAACTCTAACCTAGACTTTTTTCCTCAGGTTCAGCTTCATGAACCTGACTACCCACTGAAAAGTCTTCCATTGGAAAAGATACAAGAAATCAGAGGCGAAATTAATCTCATTAGCTTAAACTTTCTCTCCATCCCCACCTCTGTGGTCCTTACTCCATATTCCATTTCCAATTAAACTGCAATATTCAACCAGATGCCAGACATGAGAAGAATGCTAGATGTCCCATTCTACCTACTTGAATCACCTGCCAATACTCCCAGGTAGCAATCATTCACAAGTCCTTTGGATTCTACTTCAAACACATCCCTTCCTCTTGAACCCAACCACTCTCACCTTAGTTAAATCCTTGAAATTTGTACCCTAATCCCCTGGAGGAGGAAATGGAGACCCACTCCAGTTTTCTTGCCTGAAAAATCCCATGGACAGAGGAGTCTGGTGGGCTACAGTTCAAAGGGTGGCAAAAGAGTCAAGACACGACCGAGCGAGTAAGCCTGCACTCACAGGACTACATGCCTGGTTTTCACATTGCTCCAGTCCCACCATATCCAGGATTTCACTTTATTAATGCTTCCTCATTTCAAGTCTAAGCTCCCTAGAAGTCTAACAGAAGGCACAATCTGACTTTCACCTGTATCATTTTCAGTGGAACAATTATGTATTTACTCTACAAAAAAAGGTAAACTCCTTACGTACACAGGCCATTACCATCACAATAAATATGCTGAAAGAATAAACACTTTTCCGGTCTTTCCTGAGATGCCTCACACCTACCCAGCTGTCAGGCATGCTAAATTCCTGGCAGTTCTGCCACCATGCCAGCCAGGCCTGCATGCTTCCATACCTTTGTATGGAACGTTTATGTTGAAACAGCTCCACTTTATTCTCCACCTTAGTAGGCTTTACATCTATCCTTCAGATTCAGTCGAACCATCACCTCTTTTAGAAAAAATTTTTAAACTATTACTATCATTAAATTAAAAAAATTTTAAACTATTTTATTCTCATACACGCTGCGTGTATTTGCTAAATTGTAATTGTTGTCTCTTCCACCAGACTGCAAAGTGCTTGAAGGCAGAAACAGTGACCATCTCTGCTGTATCCCTTGTACTTAATACAGGGTCTGGCACTTAACAGCCTCTAAATAAATATTTACTGAACAAAGCATGAATCTGTCTTACATGGGAATGCCAGGCTATGCAAAAAATCTGTAGTTTAAGTTTGTGGTCAAACAAAAAAGAAGAGATACAAGAATGTTCCTCTCCAAAAAATATATATACTATTCTATTCTGTAATATATTTTTAGTTTCAAGAAGAAACATATGCCAAATGCATAGTTATCCCAACTCCATAAGTAATGTATGCACTGATAATTATGAATATTTTTCATTATGATTAGAAGGGATAAAAGACATTATTTCCAGCCAAAACATTGTGTTTACCACACCAAAATAATTCTACACTCATTTCAAAATGTCCTAAAATTAGTTATAAAAACTGATTTTAAAAATATTTTCTTTCCAATTAGCTAAATTCAATAAAAACTATTTTTTCCAAAGGCTCCGTAAATTAAACACTGCTTTATCAAACCCATTTATGTCTGCAGATACCACCTAAATCATTCTACTTTATATCAAGTTGTTTAAAATAGGCCTCTCATAAGAAAGTAACTAAAAGCAGATTTTAAGATCAATGGAGAGAGTCAGAGCCTTTGTCTGCATCTCCGCACTCTACCACACACATTAATGGAACGCAAATTATAATAGCAAATGTTATTTTAACAGAAGAGCTGACTTATTAACCACTTCTGTCAAAGTACCATATATGGACTCTCACAGCCATGCTACTGATCTAAGACACAAGGTAGACAGCCAAAATGCTCGCCTACATGGAAGAAAAGGAAAATAGCATTATGGCTCTCTTAACATTAAAGACTTGTTTCAAGCCTCCTCTTAAAAAAAGAAAAAAAGAAAAAAACACTTGGTAAGAGCTTTATTATCTGAAGACAAAAGCAAGGCTTAAAATTCACTTAAGCACTCAGTTTTGGGCTCCATCAGTACTTTATTCTCTTGTGGCTACAAATTTTAGAAGTAAAACACTAACAATGAACCAAAGGACAACTTTCACATATGCTGAAAACATCTGCTTAACCTTAAATTAGAAAGTTGTTTTTCATAAACTGTGTAGAAATAATTTTGAGAGCTGCCACTATATGTCTAATAAACGACTTTCATTTTATATTTGAGAACAAAAATTTCTACAATAGTTTTTTTTTTTTTTAGGGGAATGAGAATATACACAGAGATAAAAAGAGAACTGTCTTTAGTAATTTTTTTAAAAACACTTTTTATTTTGTATTGGAATATAGCCGATTAACAACACCGTAAAAGTTTCAGGTGAACAGCAAAGGGACTCAGCCGTACGTATGCATGTATCTATTCACCCAGTTAGAAAATTTTAATTTTAAATTTTCTTAGACTTTTGCTGGGGATGTATTCTAAAATGATCACATTTAATACATAGTAGTATTCTGGTTCCTCACACTAAACAACAAAAAATTTTCTTTACACATATTTTTCCTTCTGAGAGCAAAGGAAAAGAACATTAAACCAAAACATAATGCGAAAATACAAAGGATTTAAATAGTTAAAAAGAAACTATATCTTTATTTGAAAACATCTCTAGAATAACTTCCTGGACAACATGAACATGATTTCTTGCATAAAAGAAAAAGAACTGAGATTAAATATATTGAAAAGATAATGACACAGACTCTGAAATGCTATATTCTTACTTCCATATAGAAATAGTCTCTTCTGCAGAAGGAATAAATTATAAACATAAAATGGTCTTAGGCTGTTGGTTTCTGATTTGTGTAGGATAGATAATTTTGAAAACAGGAAAGCAGAATGAGCAGCATAAATAAATTCAACTCTGGTATGAAAAATGTTCTAACTGGCCAAACCCAGAGTCAGTATCTTGCATCCATTAGACAGAAAGTCTAAACTTAATTTCTGTTTTAACCTCCTCTTCAGGAATACAGGTGAAAATATGCATTCTAGAATAGTAAGGGAAGGGCCTGATCTTTCTGCAGAGATTTTTCAACAGACAAAACATAGATCTACATATAATGTCATACTTTATAACTGAGATGAAATAAAATGTATGCTAGAAAACTAGTAATAGTTGGATAAACAGGATGACTGGTAAGTTTTTCTCACCCTGAATTATAATTTTTTTCAAAGTTGCTATTTCAAATCAATAACAAAGTTACAAAAAATAGGCTTTAGAGTGTTTCAAGTAAACAAATCCATAATTTCTAGTAAAAAAGGAAAACCTATTAAAACACTCCAATACACACTACACCCTCCAGTGGGCAAGCATCCATGGAAAAATATAAAAAGATTTAGTTGGATTTTCCACTCAGTTAAATCAGTCCTATAACTAATAAAATGATGGTTCTAAAAACCTCATAAAAGTTCACACTATTTTAATCACTTGTCTTAGCATCTGAGTTAGAAAAAACAAAGATTTTTTTAAAGTAACAATTTAGATGTTATAGAGGAGTAACATTAAGAAAATAAAATCATCCTTTGCTTATCTTTCCTTAAAAAACAAAGTGATATCAAATTCTTAACTTCTTTAACTTACAAAAGAAAAAAGGTAAAAGAATAAATCACATATAAAGATGTATAATTAAAGATAAAAGTATTCTTTATACTATGAGCTGCAAAGGCAGCACTAATATTTTAAAGCAAAATCCAAAAATTATGGTTCCTTAGCGAGAACTGTGGCAGAGAAACAGTATGTTCATTAAGTTTTTCAGGAAAACAACTTACATTATCACCTGGTAATATTTATTATTATTGGTCTCATGAGGCTATGTGGTCACTACACAGAAATATAAACACACTTAGAGACTATTTAAAAGAGCCCTTATTCTATATGGCTAATGTTTCATGACTTAAATGATATAATAAAAGCAAAGACTAAATTAAAAGTATTCTACAATGATCCAAATATTCCTTACAGTTTTTATAATTTACAAATACAAACATATATTTAACACATATCTAGAAATCAGACATGAAGACTACAGTTCCCAAAATGCATTAAAGAATTTTTTTGAAAAAATTAGTGCGGAGGTATTCAACTTAATCTCTAAGTTTAGGAGAACAGCAATTAAAGGACAACAGTGACATCTAGTGGACATTATAAATATATACCATACATATCTCAGATCAAAACCTTTTCTTCCTAGTGTTTCACTTATTTCAACCTCTCTGAAGAACTAGATGACAAATCTTTAATTCAAAATCAAAACAAGCTGACTCTGCTCCCAAAGGCTTCTCAATATGAGTGACCCAATCATGTGATAAATATAAAATGTTTAATAATTGAAATATAAGAATATCTCAAGGCTTTAAACATTAACAGTTAGCTACATGACTAATTGACTAATAAAAGCGTCTAGCAAATGGTCCAATATGACTATGATAATAAAATTTTTAATGATTCTGAATGAAAAAAGTAAAAATTGAAAAAAATTTAAATGAAGGAAATTCAGAGCTGATCTACTTATGAATTTATTCAAGCACAGGAAGTATAAATTAACCAGTATGGTCTGTCAAGAGAAAATAAGAAATGTTTTTAAACTAGAATAAGACTACTTTTTTTATGGCAATTTTTCAAAACCAGATTAGTCCTTGAGAAAATTTACAGAATTACTCTTTAAAAATAAAGGAAGATAACTCTGGAAGACCAAGCATTCATCTCAAAAAGCAATGAATTTATTTCAAAGAAGATCAAACAATAATACCTGTGAACAATGTATTTACTTATTATTTGTTAATGTATAAGCAAGTTTCACAAGAGGAAAACACTGCACTTAATGAGAAAACAATGAAAGTACATACGATTTTTATTAAGTATAAAACTCGGGGAAGAAATATAAGTGTAGATAGATCTAAATATAAACACTAAGCCAAATAAGAGTCCAGGCCACAATGTAACTAGAAGTCTTTCAAAAATTATAGGTCCTTCCCAGATTTCTCAGAACCACCTAATTTAAAAGATTTTAATGACTATTTGAGCTCAAAGGTTTTCTGAAAAGAAAAAACGCTTGTAAGGGTCACAGTTTTCCAAGAGTACATTTCAAAATCATTTAAAATATCTCTGGAATGTAAATATTTGGGGATTAATAAAATTCAGGTCACAAAAGCATGGTCCTATTGGCTTCAGAAAGTTGTCAGAAGATAAATTGTAGTTTATTCAAACAATGGATTACAACTCAGGAATCCAAAAAATGAAGTACTGATACATGCAACAACATGGACGAATCTCAAAAAAATGAGGCTGAGCGAAAGCATCTTTTCATAAACGTATACTCTGCATGATTCCATTTATATGACATTCCAGAACAGGCGAAACTGATTTGTGGCATGAATGAATGAACGAACGAACAAAACCACAAGTTACCACTGAGGGTGAGACAGACATGCGGGCTGACTAGAAAGAAATATGAGGGGATCTTCTGGGTAATGGAAAGTTCCATATCTTAACAGGAGTTGGGGGCTATACAGATGTATCCTACATTTGTCAAAACTCACCAAATAATATAATTAAGATCTGTGCAAAATTTACATAAATTTTACCTTAAAAAATGAACCTTTAGAAATATTAACTCTAGTTATCATATACCATGCTAAAGTATTTGAGGAGAAATGCAGAAATATCTACAACCTATTCTGAAATGCACATAAAAATGAGATAATGAACAGATTATCATAAAGCAAATATAGCAAAGCACTAACAATTGTATAATCTAGAATATGAGTATGTTGGGGTTCACTGTTTAGTTCTTTCAGTTTTTCTGTATATCTGAAATTTTCCATAATAAAATACTGGAGAAAAAATACAGATGACAATCAGAATTCAGAAGAAAATTAAAAATACATAATATATAAAGTGTTTTCTAAAATATTAACACATTCCCTTTTATAAATTAACACTTTAATCTGTTTAATGTCAAAAGTGACCATCTTCTGAACAGCAAATGTTACTGGACAAAATATTTTTAAGAATTTTAAAGACATACCCGAATTTCTTGAAGGTTGTGAAAATTATTTCCTACTCTGACTGAGATCTTGCTTGGAGTGTAGCTTTCATCAGATTTGTAATCCGCATAAATACATAATGTCTTCACTGTTGTTTTTCTTCTAAAAGCAATAAAGTAAAAACAACATGTTTTTATCATATGGAAAGATTATATCCCAAACATCTTATCTTCTGATTTTAAAAGTCATATTTTGCTAAAATGAGTATTTGGATCAATGATTTCCATGTCCTTTAACAATAATAAAAATGAAGAACATGTGAAAAAACAGATACACGTTATTTTTACAGATATCACTCATCTAGAACATGGTCAAGAGCCAGATGCTAAGAAGGACCAGTTAAGCCAAAATAGGTACCTTAGAGTGCAAATAAATAAGCATTGAGAGTTTCGGTTCTCCTCACTTGTGTTTTAGACAAAGAAAATTATTCTAACAAGCTTGGTTTTCTTTTCTAGTTAGTACTTACTTAATTTCCTATGTTAATACTTGAGAATAACTAGCTAAGTGAGAAACTAAGTCTAGCAAAGAGAAAAATGTTTAAGAACTAGAATGCATAATCTCATTACTTAGTGTAAGAAATAAACCTCTACTCTTTTAAAATATATATCTTAGAAAAATAAGTAAAGACTATGTAATAAAAATTAATCTCAGAAAACTGCTAGTGGCCCAAAAAAAAAGTTAAATCGCCAATAATCAAAGAAACAGGAAATTAAAACATAGACATTGGGGTGTTTTTTAATCATATTGGGAAATATGAAAATAACTGATAATACCCAAATATGATTAGGGAAACGTACATTCATGCCATTTAGTAAATGCAAAGTCTTTGACTCACAAAGAACTTCTAAGAATGCATTAAAGGAAAATAATAACATAACTATTCTAAAACAGACAAAGAGAAATGTTCATTGTCCTGCAGTTAAGTCACTGAAAAATTATAAATAACCTAAATGTCCATCTCAATAGAGAATTAGTTAAACAAATTACAATACACCAATTCAATGAAATATTACACAACTATTTAAGATACACATAGATATATAGTTAAAGAAGGGGAAAAAGCAGATTATAAAACAGACTGAAAAACAGGATGCCATTTTGGGAAAAACAAAAATTTTTTTAAGTCATATAAACCTACATATGTACAGAAAAAGGCCTATATAGAACCATACAAAAATAGTAAAAGTGAGTATTCTGATGGTGTAGGACTTATTTTCTTTTTAATGATTTCTATATTTTCTGATTAATGTTTTAAAATAAGCATATATTATTTTGGTCATTGGGGGAAAAAGTAGACAATTTATACATCAATCAAAATAACCATTAAGAAGTCTATTTCAACGTGATTTAAAAGTTAAGATCTGGTATAAACTGGTACTCACTTAATAACAATGAGCTACTTGAACAGAAGCAGTCTGTGTCAAAAGTCGGTCTATAAAAACAGCAGGGGATCTGTCGCTTAGTGTGGGGACCAAACTTCTATAGCCTAAGCTTTTCATCAGAAAGGAATGGGGAAAGTTAAGGGCTGTTCCTCAAGTAATAAAGACAGATCAAGATGTAAAACGCTAAATACTCAGGAAATGCTGACAGGATAAATGCCATTACCAGATTTTCAAAAGAGGCCAGAGGTATCAAAGAGACATCATTCTCTGTCTGTTGGGCCAGGAAGGAGACAGGAGGGGAAACACAGGAAAAAGGGGAAATTTTGAAGGGCGTACAAAAGATCTTTTCCCTGATACACCAGCCATAAACAGGCAGTGAAAGGTCTTTCTTATCGTGGAAAGATCAAAGATCATGAAGATGACTCTTAAGGATTCCTTTTTCTTTCTTAACAAAAGCAGATCCAAAGGACCAAACTTTCTGCTCAGAATGATTTCATCTCTGTTATTAAATTCAGGATAATTTAGTCACTGAACCTAAAGATAATCAGAGTTAGGTTAGAAAGGCAATGGAAAATAATAACACTAATAATTATAAACACAACAGCAACAGCAGAAACAGCGAGTGGATACACTCTTTGTCTGGCCCAGAATCAATGTTTTATATATACATTATCTCACTGACTCCTCAACCCTGTGATACAGGAACTATTATCATCTCAATTTTACTGATTAAAGGGGGGAAAAAAGTAACAGGTTAGTAACTGGCTTAAGGTCACAAAGCTAGTAAGTGGGCAGAGTCGGAGTTCACACATGTGTCTGCCCGCCTCACAGGATCTTAACTACCATCACTTATTCATTGTATTTTAGCTTATTCAACATTGCTGTTGACACCATTTAACAGTAGCGTGTAGATGTTAAAATTCTTTAAATGTGATCTACATCATGGGTTCTTACCCTCGGGTCTATGATTTAATGGCTCAGTTATGTCTGATTCTTTGCAACCCCATGGACTGTATTTCCCAGGCAAGAATACTGGAGTGGGTTGCCATTTCCTTTTCCAGGGGATCTTCCCCACCCAGGAATGGAACCTGGGTCTCCTGCACTGCAGGCAGATTCTTTACCAACTGAGCTACCAGTAAGCCAGGTCTATGTAGCCCCAGAAATCATAGGTATAACTTATACTATATATGTGGTTTCATTAGATTTGCAAAGCAAACTGTGCCTCACTGAAAATTTAAAACTATTACTCCATAAAGCCTTTTTAAACTTATTTATAAATTTTATCTTGCGGTAAATTTAAGAAATAATATTGCATAGAAAATCATGCTGTCTGTCCAATGGCAATGCATGTGGGAAGGGTAAACGCACAGATGATGAGATGGTGACAGCTACTCAAATTGCTCAAATCAGCATAATAATAATCACATCACTGAATGCTTCCTATACCCCAGGCATCTTAGGGTAAAGTACTGTAAGAAGGGAGGAGAAAGAGTGTAATACTTTCATTCTGATGATGGAAGTAATCTTCCCAGCCTTTCTCTCTCACCCACTACTCTCCTCTTCCTCTGAGAAAGAGTTTGGCAGGAAGCAAACATGCGCTTAGATTCTTCACATCACACATTTAATAGGGGCTGGCTCCACCTGTCTAGCACTTTCATGACTGGATGGCTAAGTCTGTTTAATTTTAGGGTTCAATATTATTGAACCCTAAATATAGTTTGCCAGGCCTAAAATATTTACTGTCTACCCCATTACAAAGAGTTTGCTGACTTCCACCCTAGAGTAAAAGGTACTCTAGGTTCCCGGTAAAGAGGCTTAAAGTCAAGCCTAAAAAAGATCAAGTTGATTCTTTTTTTTAATAAAGAAACTAGGTTTTTTGTTTGTTTTGTTTTGTTTTGTTTTTTTTGCTGTGCTGGCTCTTTATTGCTGCTTGGGGTTTTCTCTAATTGCAGTGCATGGGCTTCTCATTGCAGTGGCTTGTCTTTTGCAGAGTAAAGGCTCTAGAGTGCACAGGTGTCAGGAGCTATGGCACGTGGGCTGAGCAGTGGTGGGGCCCAGGCTCTGGAGTGTGGTGCACAGCAGATGGTACCTTTCGGACCCGGGATCAAACCCATGTCTCCTGCATTGGCAGGTGGATTCTCTACCAGTGAGCCACCAGGGAAACCCCATCAACTTTATTCCTGAGTAACTTAGCTGACTGCCAGAGCAAAGTCTAATTCCCTTTAAAAAAAAAAAAATCCAACACTCAACTTGGTAAAATTTACTATATCCAGTCGGGAAGATCCCCTGGAGAAGGAAACGGTAACCCACTCCAGTATTCTTGCCTGGAGAATCCCATGGACGGAGAAGCCTGGTAGGCTACAGTCCACGAGGTCGCAAAGAGTCGGACACGACTGAGCAACGGAACGGAACGGAACGCAGTATCTAATAAAAAATTACCATGAAGAATCAGAAAAATATGACCCATAATGAGGAAAAATCAGTCAATTAAGGCAGCTAAAGAAAAGACAGAAATGATGGAATTAAAAAAACAGTAACTTAAAAAGAGAAAACCTAAATATGTAGGTATATAACAAAGCATCTCAAAACTTAGTGACTTAAAAAAATAATTTTTTTGTTTTTTGTTTATGAATCTGGAATTTGGACAGGGCCCAGAAGGGAAGGCTCCACTTGGCACCTGGCACTGGGTGTGACTACTTGAGTTGAGAGCTGAAGGATGAGCTTTCAGGTGGCTCACCAATACAGCTGGAAAGCTGTGCCGCTTGTAAGCCGGGAGCTTAGCTGAGACTTGAGTTTTGATTTTTTCTTTTTGGGTTTCTGTATTTGATATAGGTTTTCTCACAGCACGGTAAATGAGTACCAAGGGAAAGAATCCATTAAAGAGTCAGAGAACAAGGAAGAAATTGACTTTTATGACCAGGTCCTAGAAATAACAGTATTATAACATCCATATTCTATTAGATAAGAAATCCACAAAGGTCTCGCTAGTTTCAAGAAAGGAGTCATAGATGCCATCTCTTTATTAGGAAGTAACAAAGCTAAAGAAGAGCATATGCAATGGGAAATAATAATGTGAAGTGTCAGTCGTTCGATTCTTTGCGACCCCATGGACTATAGCCTGCCAGGCTCCTCTGTCCATGGGATTCTCCAGGCAAGAATATTGGAGTGGGTTGCCATTTTCTTCTCCAGAATAATGTGAATATACTGGAAAATACTATCTCCCTTTCCTGGAAATCACAGGGTGGGACTGCAAGTTCCAACCTTTGGGTCACATGGCTGATTCTTTCCACAACTAGCTCCCACCCTTGAGCAGAATCCAAAAGTCCCTTTCCCTTAAGTGTTTTCAAGAACCTGAGAGCAAAAAGTCAAATATCATCCCCTTGCTCTTATCGTTCAGGAAATTCGAAGGGTTTAGGGAGCTGTGAGCCAGGAAGTATGAATGAAGACCAGGTATACATGAGACATCTGAATAACCAAGGATGTATTTTTCTTACAAATCACACTGTTGCAATAATGGAATACTGGTAACAACTTCAGGCCAATGAATTAGATGAATTTTGAAAACAACTTATCAAAACCGATTCAATAAAACAGATCATCAACAAGAACCTACTATTTAGCACAGGGAACTCTACTCAATATTCTGTAATAACCTATATAGGAAAAGAATCTGAAAAACAATGTGTGTGTGTATATATATATTTATAACTTAATCACCTAGCTGTACACCTGAAACTAACACAACATGATAAATCAATATACTCATATGTAAAAGGATGAGATTAGAACATTCTCTAACACAACACACAAAAATAAATTCAAAATGGATTAAAGACCTAAATTTAAGACCAGATACTGTAAAACTCCTAGAGGAAAACATAAGCAGAACACTCTGTGAAATATATTGCCACAATATATTTTTGGATCTGTCTCCTAAAGGGAATTGAAAAAAATATACAAACGAAACCTCATAAAAGCTTTCGCATAGCAAAGAAAACTACATACAAAATGAAAAGACAACCTACAGATGGAGAAAATATTTCAAATGATGCTACCAACAAGGGATTAACTTCCAAAATATACAAACAGTTCATAAGGCTCAATTAAAAAAAAAACTCAATCAAAAATGAGCAGAATACTTAAACAGATATTTCTCCAAAGAAGACATACAGATGCCCAACAGGCACATGGAAAGATTCTCAATATCGCTAATTATTAGAGAAGTCAAATCTACAATGAGGTATCACCTCATACCAGTTGGAATGGCTATCACTAAAAAGTCTACAAATAATAAATGCTGGAGAGGGTGTGGAGAAAAAGGAACCCTCCTACATGGCTGCTGGGAATGTAAACTGGTGCAGCCACTATGGAGAATAATATGAGGAAGGAAGTGAAAGTTGCTCAGTCGTGTCCGACTCTGTGTGACCCTATCGACTATACAGTCCATGGAACTCTCCACTCCATAAGGGATCTTCCCAACCCAAGGATCGAACCCAGGTCTCCCGCATTGCAGGTGGATTCTTTACCATCTGAGCCACCAGTGAAGCCCAAGAAAACTGGGGTGGATAGCCTATCCCTTCTCCAGGGGATCTTCCCGACCCAGGAGTTGAACCGGGGTTCCCTGCATTGCAGGCAGATTCTCTACCAACTGAGCTATCAGGGAAGCCCTAGAGAATAGTATAAAGGTTCCTCAAAAAAGCTAAAACTTGAGTTACCATATGATCCAGGAACCCCAATTATGGGCATATATCTGGAGAAAACTATAATTCAAAAAGATCGAGGTACCCCAATATTCACTGCAGCACAATTTATAATAGTCAAAAGATGGAAGAAACTTAAATGTCCAAAGACAAATGGATAAAGAAGACATGGTATATATGCACAATGGTATATTGCTGCTGCTAAGTCACTTCAGTCGTGTCCGACTCTGTGTGACCCCATAGACGGAAGCCCACCAGGCTCCCCTGTCCCTGGGATTCTCCAGGCAAGAACACTGGAGTGGGTTGCCATTTCCTTCTCCAATGTGTCAAAGTGGAAAGTGAAAAGTGAAAGTGAAGTCGCTCAGTCGTGTCCGACCCTTAGCGACCCCACGGACTGCAGCCTACCAGGCTCCTCCATCCATGGGATTTTCTAGGCAAGAGTACTGGAGTGGCTTGCCATTGCCTTCTCCGCAATGGTATATTACTCAGTCATAAATAAGCACGAAATAATGCCATCTGCAGCAACATGGATGAACCTAGAGATTATTATATTAAGTGAAGTAAGTCAGACAGACAAAGACAAATATCAAATATCACTCACAAGTAGAATCTAACAAAATGACATAAATGAACTCATTTACAAAACAAATCCATGTATTGACAGAAAACAAACATATGGCTGCCAGAGAAAATAGCAGGGCGGTGGGGGAGGGGAGGGCAGACAGATAAATTGGGAGTTTGGGATTAACACACATACACTGCTGTGTATAAAATAAATAAACAAGGACCTTTACAATTACTAATTAGAACAGCTAAATTCAGTGATTATGCACTGCGCACAGCTGCTTTCATGTTATAATGGCATTAATGAGTAGCTGCAACAGAGGTCAGACAGCACAAAAGGCCTAAAATATTTACTATCAGGTTTTTCATAAGAAATGTGTTGATCTGCATTCTAGGACAATAAAAACAAACTAAAAATACCACATACAGAATGTTAAAATAGATGGTGTATATGGAGCAAGATAAACAAGTTAACTGGTTTCTATCAATAAATTCAAAGCAACTGACAAACATATGGCTGTTTTTCATTTACACCAAAATTAAGCATTTCAAAACTGAAAGTGTCCTTAGAGGTAATAAGTTAGAATAAAGTTTTCTTCCAAATAGAAGTACACATATGAGAAGTTACATGAACAGTTTACACCTAATGAACTTAACATCATCACTTCTGATATACTTAAAGCAATTTGTTAAGGTGCTGCATTGGGTCATAAGCAAAGCATATTTTTCTGATATAAATCATACTGCAAAGTATATCTGACAAATATCTACAAAAAAGGAACTGTGTAAATACCATGAAGAATACATAAAGAAAACAAGGCCCTACTATATATAGCACAGAGACCTATTAATATATTCAATATCCTATGATAAATCATAATGGAAAAGAATATTCTAAAAAAAGAATGTATATATATATATATGTATAAGTGAATCACTTTGCTGTATGGCAGAAATTAACACAATGTTGTAAATCAACTATACTTCAACAAAAAGTATGGATTAAATGGAAAAAGAAGAATTCATAAAGGATAAGACAGAGTAAACTTAAAACACAGAATCTAATTGAGTAGAAAAGTAATCCCTGAGGCTTATAAAGAGCAGAGGTAAGTACACTTCACTATAATTTCTATATTTCTTTAAATTTTCTGTCAATAAAATCAACTTCTTTGTCCACTTATAACTTATACAAATTGAAAAATTTTAAAAATGTATTACCTGAATTGTATGTTCACTAAATGAGGCTGGGAGCCATCTGATTGCCAGTAAGTTTCTAGATTGTCATCTCGTAACTGATCCACTCCAAATCCTAAAATCACAAGTGACAATGAATTCTCATGAAAAAGTAAGAGCCATATATTCAAAATATAAAACTACTATATATATTTGTCCAGCAAATTTGATAAAGAGGATGGTCAGTACTGTGAAATTTAAATTAACCAAAATTCTCCCATCCTCTTAACCAGACCTCAATTCTTAGAAGCATAAAAAACTAATAAACAGAAATCTCAATTAAACAGAGTTGGGAGACCAGAGCAGGAGTTCTGACACCCTGTGACCATAACAGAACCAAAACAAAGAAGAAAGATTCCTCTCCTTTCCTGGCAAGGACTCAGCCAATGAAAGCCATGGGCTTTCTGTTTATTAAAGCCCACCCCCTTGCACACCGTTTACTGTGGTTGCAGACCCTGAATTGCAATCCTCTGCTGACCCTAAGCAAACCTATCTTTGCTGGAGAAATATCTGGCAGAATATTTATTTCAGATAAAATATGAAATATTTGTTCTGAGAAGTGGCCCACACAGGGACTGGGGAAGAGCCCCCAAAGGTTCAGGACTGGTGAGCAAACAGGTGCAATACGCACAGTGAACCCACTCACTGTTTTCTCACTGACTCTGGAATATGAAAGTAAGTCTTTCTTTTGGATTCTGAGCACATGCCCTCTTTGCATTTGAAGCTCTTCAGGCTTTATTCGGGATCTATCTTAAGGTTTCATCTTTTTGGTTCAGGTTTCATCTCTTCGGTTAAGCTTTCATCTCTTCAGTTAAGGCTTTGTTTCGTATACAAGTATTCATTTGGCAGGTCACTCTAATTTTG
Source organism: Moschus berezovskii (assembly GCF_049115385.1). NCBI lineage: Eukaryota > Metazoa > Chordata > Mammalia > Artiodactyla > Moschidae > Moschus > Moschus berezovskii. The sequence goes on along the minus strand of NC_142478.1, from coordinate 16,005,871 downwards.
AGATTAGACTGTTTCAACCAAAGCTGGCTGAAAATACCTTTGGCCCATTCATTTGGGAACAGGGGCCGTTTCCCTGAAACTGTTCCAGTTTTCTTCATCCTACTCCTTTGGAAGGGGCTCTCCTCTGGAAACTGGCTAAAAAACGTCTTTGGCTTTCCTCCTCCAAACCAAGCTGTCTCCTTCAAACTGGCTGGAATTAGCCTGCAAGTTGTTTGAATTGAGCTGTCTCTGCTGTAAGCTGTTTGGAAATTTTTCTTTTACTCCAGAGAAATTAAATCTTAGTTATCTAAACATTTTGAGTGTGCCCGGCCCCTAGGAGGACTCCAGATGATTTTACGTTTAAAAGCCCAAGGCCTTCCTCAGGCACATTTCTAACTAAATGGACCAACTTGACCAAAGGCAGATGTAGAATATCAATGGCCATTACAGAGAACTTTTGAAATTCCTAACTTAATTTCCTTAGAGCTGAATTGGACTACAATAGCTCAAAAATTTCCAGAACTGAGCGTAATGCTTATTTTGATTGGTATCTTAAGGCTCCGCAACATTATCAGGAGTCTAAACTTGTCTCTCTGCAAAATCAAATTTTAAGATGAACTGAGGCAAACAAATGATAAAGAAAGGTAAAATGGCTCCTGAAGCCTCAGGCTCTTCTTCCCTGGCTGGTCGGAGGTGCCACCTCAGGTACCATCTTGTCACCCTCCCGCAGCTCCTGTGGCCAGACTCCACCTCTGGTGCCATGACACCTCCTCTGTTCCTTTAATTCCCCCAAACTAATTCTCTCGCCAGCCTTCCCCTTGTCTCTTAAACTCTGCCAACTCCCTTTTCTTTAGAATGTGTCAGAATGTTCCTCTTTAAGCCTCCTAAGGATCTATATCAGATATGCAGATGACATCACCCTTATGGCAGAAAGTGAAGAGAAGCCTCTTGATGAAAGTGAAAGAGGAGAGTGAAAAGGTTGGCTTGAAGCTCAACATTCAGAAAACTAAGATCACGGCATCTGGTCCCATCACTTCATGGGAAACAGATGGAAAAAACAGTGGAAACAGTGTCAGACTTTATTTTTTTGGGCTCCAAAATCACTGCGGATACTGATTGCAGCCATGAAATTAAAAGAAGCTTCCTCCTTGGAAGGAAAGTTATGACCAACCTAGACAGCATATTAAAAAGCAGAGACACTACTTTGCCAACCAAGGTCCGTCTAGTCAAGGCTATGGTTTTTCCAGTGGTCATGAATGGATGTGAGAGTTGGACTGTGAAGAAAGCTGATCGCCGAAGAATTGATGCTTTTTGAACTGTGGTGCTGGAGAAGACTCTTGAGAGTCCCTTGGACTGCAAGGAGATCCAACCAGTCCATTCTAGAGGAGATCAATCCTGGGTGTTCATTGGAAGGACTGATGCTAAAGCTGAAACTCCAATACTTTGGCGAAGAGTTGACTCACTGGAAAAGACTCTGATGCTGGGAGGGATTGAGGGCAGGAGGAGACGGGGAGGACAGAGAATGAAATGGCTTGATGGCATCATTGACTTGATGGACATGAGTTTGAGTGAACTCCGGGAGTTGGTGATGGACAGGGAGGTCTGGCGTGCTGTGATTCATGGGGTTGCAAAGAGTCGAATACGACTGAGTGACTGAACTAAACTGAAGGATCTAGAGGCTAAATCCTTAATTTCTTTTTTTTGGAAAGAAGTATGTCTTCTCTTTATTTTTTTTTTAATTTATTTTAATTGGAGGCTAACAATATTGTAGTGGTTTTTGCCATACATTGACATGAATCAGCCCTGGGTGTACATGTGGGTACATGTACACATCCTAAACCCCCCTCCCACCTCCCTCCCCATCCCATCCCTCAGGGTCATCCCAGCGCACCAGCCCTGAGCGCCCTGCCTCATGCATCGAACCTGGACTGGCAATCTGTTTCACGTATGATAATATACATTAAACCCTTAATTTCTTGTACTCCCCAGTTCAAAACTGAACTGCAAGCCAAATTCAAAAATGATCCCAAAGTAACTGAAGATTCTTACATATTCGCTAAGGAATTTAATACAGTCATTAAAACTTACCAACCTGGTTTCTCTGATTCCTATCAACTAGTTCAAAGATAACTGGTGAAGGCCAGGGCCAGCACTGGATGAAAACCACTAATTGGGAAAATCCTGAAAGGTCTCTAGAATTACAACTGGGAGGCTATCCTGCCAACTTATTATGTGACCAGCCTTAAGCAACCGATAGACAGTTTCATTGAGCCATTCCTGGGGCTTTTCCAAAGCCTGTTGATTGGAACAAAATTCAGACTTGCATACAAAAATCTGATGAACCTGCTTATGATTATTATAATCAACTTCTATTTGTTTCTGAAGAAAATTCTGGCCTTCCATCTGAATGTTGATCCCACTCAGGTCACCTCTACTTCTGTTTTTTAATGGGCTGACTCTTTTCCTTCTAGTAAAAATTACCAGGATAGAATGGAAAACTATGTTCACTCCAGATACAGTTACTCTGGTAAGCTGGTTCTATTGCATTTTACATGAGTCATCTCAAAGGAAGACTGCCTAAGTTCTTAATTCTCAATTCTAGCAAATGAAGGCTCCTGCTGCTGCTGCTAAGTCACTTCAGTCGTGTCCGACTCTGTGTGACCCCGCAGATGGAAGCCCACCAGGCTCTCCCGTCCCCGGGATTCTCCAGGCAAGAACACTGAAGTGGGCTGCCATTTCCTTCTCCAATGTGTGAAAGTGAAGTCGCTCAGTCGTGTCCGACCCCCAGCGACCCCACGGACTGCAGCCCACCAGGCTCCTCCATCCATTGGATTCTCCAGGCAAGAGTACTGGAGTGGCTTGCCATTGCCTTCTCCAATGAAGGCTCCTAGACAGAACCAAAACCCTCCTAGTGTGCGCTACTATTGCAAAGAGTTATGACACTGGAAAAAAGACTATTCCAAATATAAGCACTTTAGGTGCTTTCAGCCATCTATTCAGCCTTTCCAGTGTCCTCCCAATTTTCAATGATAGGGGTCTGAGAAGCTACAGGGACTCTTCTCAATCCTCTCAGTCAGTCTGGAGAAACATTTCTCCAGAATGGGAAGGAATCTCTTCCAGTCCTGACAGTGGAGCCACTCTCTATACCCTACTACTATAAAACAGCCCCCGTCTCCGAGAATTAATAAAACAGTTCAAATAGTGGGGATCTCTGATCATCCTCAGGAGGTTCCTGAACTTTTCCCTTTTGTCTAGGCCCTTTTAAGAGTTAAGACTCTTTTTCCCCTCAGTCCTTCCACCACTATTTATTTATTAGGGGCTGAGACTTCTTAGAGAGTTATCATGCCAGAATTTATTTCTTCCAAAAGGGAAAATTTATTAGACACTGACAGCAGCAAAATAACAAAGTATTAATTTAGTTAAATAATAATTATTTATTATTATTTCAATTCAATTTTTAATTCAAAATCATTAAATTTTGAATTTAAATGACCTTTTGACCCTTTTAACAGTTAATTAAATGACCCTCTGACATCTTTTGTTTGCTCCATCTCTGATGGTACTAGAGCAGATTTCAGAAACACCGAGCATTTTGTCCCTATTAAATCAACTACTACTGTCCTTATGGGCAAACTCTTCAACTGATACTAACAAAATTCGTAGCACATCTCCCACCAAGATTCAAACAACTCCTCAAAACCTCTTCCTAAAATTAATTAATACCTTATAAGTAAAAACATCTTTCAAGGCATAAAGCCAATAATACAAGATTATAAGGTTCAAGACCTCATTATCCCTGTAATACTCCCATTTTATTGATAGAGGTTTGTCCAGGACCTACTAGCAATAAACAACACTGTTATTTATCCCTGGACACCTTGCTGTTTCTGATCCTCATATGTTACTAACATCCATCCCCATCAGGAATAAATTCTTTAACTGTAACTCATTTATGCAGTGCATTCTTTAGTACTCCAGTTGATGAAGTGAGCCAATACCTTTTTGCCTTCATTTGGGAAGAAATACAAGTCATCACCTAGATAATAAAGCCTCAGGGTTTTACTGAGGGTCCTTCTTTTTTTCTCACAAATCCCAAATGCTGGTCTGGATGACAAAAAAGTCCCTGGGGGTTCTGTCTGCTTTGTTGCAACATGTGAATCATTCGATTTGCTTCTTTGCGCTCCTTCTCAAGATTTCTCACAGGAAAACAGCCACCACTTAAAGCTCTCAGCCTTAAACTCTGAGGCAGAGGGATACTCCCCACTTGCCTTAGAGCCATTGCAGCCACTGCCCTTTTGGTTAAGGTCACCAAAAAATCATTGTGGAATCCCCTTTAACCACTTTGGTACCTGATGCAGTAGAAGCTCTCCTGAATTCTCATACTCAACATTTCTTAATCAGCTGCCTCAACTCCTAAAAAGTCCTTTGTACACTGTTCCTCACACAACTCTCTTACACTGTAAAAGTCTGAACCCAGGACTCTTTGCTTCTGTCACTAATGAAGCCCTTCACAACAGCTTAATGCTGACAGATCACACCCTGACTCTTTATGCTGACCTACAGGAAACTGCTCTAGGTAACTGCGACTTCTCAGGGTTCACTGATGGTTATTTAAAAGGTGACAATGGCAAATATTGTGCTGGGTAAGCAATTACAATTCCTCTTGATGCTGTTGAGACATTTTTTTACTATGGTTAATTTATTTTTTTTACTATGGTTACTTCAGCCCAAAAGGCTGAATTATATACTCTTATATGATCCTGTACTTTAATCAAGGACAAAGCTGTCGATATTTAGTGACCGTAGATACGCTTTAAGAGTAGCTCATGATTTTGAAATGTTGTGAAACAAACATGATTTCCTTAATTACAGCAGAAATAAAATTTAAAATGGCCTCTATGTTCAGAAATTATTGAATGTGATACGTTTACCTCTGCTTTGGCTATTAAGATTTGGGAAAATTCTAAACATGACTCTCTGGAAACTAAGGGAAATCACCTTGCTGATATTTCTGCAGGAATGCTGCCATTAAAGGGACCAACAGCAGTCAAACCTGTCATGGCCTACAAGGATATTTCTCCAAACAGTAATTTAGAAAAACTGTCTAGAAAAGCCCAACAGTTGGCCTCAGAAAAGAAAAAAACAAGACTGAAAATTCAGTAACTGATAAAAAGAGCAAGCTCTGGTTTGAACCAAATAATAATCCAGTTTTACTAGAGACTCAAATTCCCACTCCCCACCACAGTACATGAAGTAAACCACTGATCTACTGACACAATGATAGTCTTCATGAATTAATACTGGTGTGAAAACATTAACAAGTCTACAAAGAGTGCCTACCTCACTTGTCCCACTTGTTTGAAGTACAATCCAGGGAAGCTTGTTTGTACTGCTCCTATACATATTAAACTGCTTAATGGACCATTTGAGGTCTAGCAAATGGATTACATACAACTTCTTCCGTCTCACTGATATAAATGTTTTAGTCATGGTCTGTATGTTTTTTTACGAGACTGAAACCTTGCATATAGGCTACTCCTTTTCTGTGACTTAAGCCCTTTAGCAAATGATTATTCCTACCTAAGAGGTTCAATACTTTGGCCACCTCATGCGACGAGTTGACTCACTGGAAAAGACTCTGATGCTGGGAAAGGTTGGGGGCGGGAGGAGAAGGGGACAACGGAGAATGAGATGGCTGGATGGCATCACCGACTCTGTGGACATGAGTTTGAGTGTACTCCGGGAGTTGGTGATGGACAGGGAGGCCTGGCGTGCTTTAATTCATGGGGTCGCGGAGAGTCGGACACTACTGAGCAACGGAACTGAACTGAACTGAAGAGGTTCTTCTTGAATTTTACAGTGATTGAAGAACCCAATATACTGGCCAGGTATTTCAACAAGTTTACATGGTTTGGCCAGTCTTATAAGACTTTTATTATGCTTACCACCTTCAATCATCTAGTTTACTTGAATGCACAAAAGGCATTAAGACTCAAATGGCAAAATTTGTACAGTCCCTCCAAATACTCTGGCCAGAAGCACTGTGACTGGTCCTTCTAAATCTCAGACCCACTCATAAACTCTCACCCTTTGACATAATCACAAGATGCCCAGTGCACTTGGCTCCTGCATCTTCTGATCCACAACCAATATAAGGAGAGGTACTCCAGTACTGCAAAGGCCTAATTGCTTCTATTAAAAATAACCATGCTTTGGTACAGCAATCTTTCCACAGTGTGCTCCTGGGAGATGAAGACCTTAAGCATCATACCTTACAACTTAAAGATTTCATATATTGCAAAACATCCCTCCAGAAGAACTCTCTTCAACACTGCTGGAAGGGACCCTATCAGGTACTGCTAACCAATCTTTGTGCCAACAAACTCTAAGAAACAGACGATTCACCGTGTGCCACCAAACTTGAGAAAGATCTCAATCAAAAGAGGGAAATGTAAAACATTAAACAGAAACCTCAATTAAACAGAGCTGGGAGACGGGAAGGGAGAGCTGACAAGCCCTGGGACCATAGCAGAGCCAAAGAGGAAGAAGAAAGACTCCTATTCTTCCCCGGCAGGGACTCAGCCAATGAAAAGCCACAGATTCTTTGTTTACTATACACCCCCCCCACTTCCTTTTCTTTATACAAGTATGCTCCTTCCCCTCTCACATGGGAACTTGTATGTGGCTTGCCATGGCTGCAGACCCCAAACCGCAATTTTATGCTAATGCTGAATAAACCCCTTTGTTGGAAAAATATCTAACAGTCCATTCATTTCAGGTCAAAAGAAAAAATATTTGCACACAAAAGTTATTAGGACTAGGTTTTCTTGGTTGTTGGCTTTAATTTTTTAAGAAGAACTTCTAAATATATTCTAAAGTATGTATTCAAACCCAGTTTCTTAAACTTTTTACAAGCTGATAATAAGAATGACCCACGTGTCCTACAAAATCCTCAGAAATAAAACAGGTTTTATTAAGTTCACTATGTCAAGAAGCAACAGTTAGAACCGGACATGGAACAACAGACTGGTTCAAAATTGGGAAAGGAGTACTTCAAGGCTGTATATTCTCACCCTGCTTATTTAACTTCTATGCAGAGTACATCATGCAAAATGCTGGGATGGATGAAGTACAAGCTGGAATCAAGATTGCCAGGAGAAGTAGCAATAACCTCAGATACGCAGATGACACTCCCCTTATGGCAGAAAGCGACTGAGAACTAAAGAGCCTCTTGATGAAGGTGAGAGAGAACAGTGAAAAAGCTGGCTTAAAACTCAACATTTAAAAAAACTAAGATCATGGCATCCAGTCCCATCACTTCATGGCAAACAGATGGGGAAACAATGGAAACAGTGAGAGACCGTATTTCCCTGGGCTTCAAAACCACTGTGGATGATGACTGCAGCTATGAAATTAAGACGCTTGCTCCTTGGAAGAAAACCTATGACCAATCTAGACAGCGTATTAAAAAGCAGAGACATCACTTTGCAGACCAAGGTCCGTATAGTCAAAGCTATCGTTTTTTCAGTAGTCATGTATGGATGTGAGAGCTGGACCGTAAACAAGGCTCAGAGACCATGAACTGATGCTTTTGAATTATGGTGTTGGAGAAGACTCTTGAGAGTCCCCTGGACTGCAAAGAGATCAAACCAGTCAATGCTAAAGAAAATTAACTCTGAATATTCATTGGAAGGACTGATGCTGAAGTTGAAACTTCAATACTTCAGTCACCTGATGCGAAGAGCCGACTCATTAGAAAAGACCCTGATGTTGAAAGATTGAAGGCAGGAGGAGAAGGGGATGACAGAGGACAAGACAGTTGCATGGCATCACTAACTCAATGGATGGCCTGAGTTTGAGCAAGCTCTGGGAGATGGTGAAGGACAGGGAAGCCTGTCAGGCTGCAGTCCATGGGGATCTCAAAAAGTCAGACTGAACAACAACAATGCCAACTTAACGTGACAAGAAAAAGAGACAACTTAAAAATATTTTCATTTTGAAACCAAGTGTTTCTGATTAACATCTGATTAATCAAAAATTAAATTTACCTGGAATTCTAAATTATCCAGTCATTCCAGATAATGGAAAACTATCCTGTACAGTTTTTCCTGATTAAAATCACAATAACTTACACTAATTAAAACATAATTTTCTCATGGCTGATTCATGTTGCTGTATGGCAAAAACCACCACAATACTATAATTACCCTCCAATTAAAATAAATAATTTTTAAAGAAACATAATTTTCTGATATGTATTAAATTAAGCTGAATCTACTCAATCCATTTCAACTATCATCTGAGTGAGATACTAAATATTTCCAAAGAAAAAAACAAGTTTTGCAAAGCCATCTACCACCCACCAACCATGCTAGAGCAGTGAGGTAAATCTGTATCTCCCAAAGACTGACACTACCATTTTGGAAGTTTATTAAAACTCTCCCTTATATCAGCGCTCTCCTGAATTACTGCATGTCTCTTAACTCAGTTCTTTACCTCAGCTGCCTCACTTCAGGCCATCCTCCACAATTCTCAAAGGTGAACACTGTGCTACTGTGCTGAAATTGTTCAGTGGCACAGACTATACACACAATAAAATATGAACGGTTTAATAAAGTCCCCTATGATCAGCTCTATCTGTGCTACTTTGCTCGGTTCCAGTTTACTGACGACGCACAGCTCTTTGAAAGTGCCATGTTTCACAGCAGCTAGGCTGCACATCTTTGCACAGACCGTTCCTCTTGCCTTTAGGTCCTTCCTCAGTGACATTCTTCCTTACCCCCTCACACCAGACATGAATCATCTCCATAAACACGGCCCTGAGCCTCCAAGGAGCTCCTCCTGGCCTCTCCGCTGGCCACTACTGCACTGAGCCCACACTCAGTGGAAAGCAGTAAGACCGAGTGCAGACTGACCGCCTTGAATCCCAGCATCCCCGCTTACCAGGTGGTATTTGCCAGGTGACTTAATTTTACTGGGCTCCACTTTCCTGATTTGGAAAATGATTTAAAAAAGAACAGTAAATATTACTTCATATGACTTTCAGAGACTTTACTGAGATAGTTGTTTATTTTATACATGCAAAGTTCTTAGAACCTCATGTTATACATGACTACACTGTATAATAATGACTAATTATTACTTTCTCCAGTAGACTGTGAACTCCTTGACAACAAGGTCTTTTCTATTTTTGAATATAACCTTTGACTGTGTGGATCACAATAAACTATGGAAAATTCTAAAAGAGATGGGAATACCAGACCACCTGACCTGCCTCTTGAGAAACCTGTATGCAGGTCAGGAAGCAAGAGTTAGAACTGGACACGAACAGACTGGTTCCAAATAGGAAAAGGAGTACGTCAAGGTTGTATATTGTCGCCCTGCTTATTTAACTTATATGCAGAGTACATCATGAGGAATCCTGGGCTGGAAGAAGCACAAGTTGGAACCAAGATTGCCGGGAGAAGTATCAATAACCTCAGATATGCAGATGACACACCCTTATGGCAGAAAGTGAAGAGGAACTCAAAAGCCTCTTGATGAAAGTGAAAGAGAGTGAAAAAGTTGGCTTGAAGCTCAACATTCAGAAAACTGGTCCCATCACTTCATGGGAAATAGATGGGGAAACAGTGGAAACAGTGTCAGACTTTATTTTTTGGGGCTCCAAAATCACTGTGGATGCTGACTGCAGCCATGAAATTAAAAGACGCTTACTCCTTGGAAGGAAAGTTATGACCAACCTAGATAGCATATTCAAAAGCAGAGACATTATTTTGCCAACCAAGGTCCGTCTAGTCAAGGCTATGGTTTTTCCCGTGGTCATGTATGGATGTGAGAGTTGGACTGTGAAGAAAGCTGATCGCCGAAGAATTGATGCTTTTGAACTGTGGTGCTGGAGAAGACTCTTGAGAGTCCCTTGGACTGCTAGGAGATCCAACCAGTCCATTCTAAAGGAGATCAGTCCTGGCTGTTCATTGGAAGGCCTGATGCTAAAGCTGAAACTGCAATACTTTGGCCACCTCATGCGAAGAGTTGACTCACTGGAAAAGACTCTGATGCTGGGAGGGATTGGGGGCGGGAGGAGAAGGGGACGACAGAGAATGAGATTTCTGGATGGCATCACCGACTCGATGGACATGAGTTTGAGTGAACTCCGGGAGTTGGTGATGGACAGGGAGGCCTGGAGTGCTGTGATTCATGGGGTCGCTGAGAGTCGGACACGACTGAGCAACTGAACTGTACTGTTAGAAATTTCTGCAACTGTCTATTGACTTAAACTGAAAAATATCTTACTATAAAGAACCAAAGTAAGAGTTAAACAACTTTCTCATGCTCTTTCTCATTAATAAAGAATATTCAGTCATTCATAACATGTAAGACAATAATCACATAATTAAACTATATTTCAATGATGAAACCAAAGCTAAAAATCACAGAAATAAAACACATGACAGTGCACTGATGAATTTCACGACATTCCCACCCAACACGTTTTTCAGTGATCCCACCATTCTTCTGGCAGTGTCAGCTATTGTTCTGCCCTGCAGCCCCAAGACGTCAGACAGTGGGGGCATCTTCAGGGAACCAATGACTTGTATGTGTTGCCCTCTGCCAAGCCCCAGAGCATAAAACAGTGTGAACTGGCACTGATTCCTACCCTGTTACTGAGATTAGCAAGGCACCAGTTGAATTATGCTAAGTAAAGCAACAGAAGATACTCAATTTGAGCAAATTCACAGAAACATTTGGTGTTATAAAGAATATTGGAAACTTCTGAAGCAGTCTAGAACTTATGAAGCTGGAAAAAGGCACCACCCTTACTCAACAAGAAATGGCTAGATAAACTAAAATCTCATAATTTTTCTTGGAAACATGAGCCCTTAAAACTATGCAGCAACCAAATACCCTGAAACCGAAGAAGGGTCAATTTGTAGGTTAGGGGAGAAAGGATGGACAGCCAGTCCCAACTGTGGTAAAGCATGGGAGGAAGGAACAGCGACCTGATAAACATAAAAAGAAATCAGGCAGAACTTTAACAAACTGCTAAAGGCTAAGTGTGGGCTATCATAAAAGAATAGCAGCCCTGGGAGTCTCAAACACAAGGTGAATTCACACTGACTCTTAGATTCTTTTCTAAGAGCCCTCACTGTCCACAGAAGAGGATGTTTTGCGGGGAGAACAGGAAATTGGAGAGTCAGTGGTATGAGCATGGAGGAGGTGACTGACCGCCACTGCAGGAAAAGCAAAACCCATCCTCCCCTCAAAGCCTTCTCTCCTACATAAAAAGCACTTAAGCTGCTAAGGGAAGAGACTCAAACCTGCTGACTCCAGCACACAGATACAGATCCACACTCACCGGGAGAGAAGTAAAGGAAAAAACCCTCTATGCTTGGAAAAAGAGCAGGAAACACTCCTTCCTCCGGGACAGGACAGAAAACTCTCCCCTAGGAAAGATCAGAGTTTCCCTATCATAGGGGAAAGTGAAGTGAAAGTCGCTCAGTCGTGTCCGACTCTTTGCCACCCCATGGACTATACTGCCCATGGAATCTCCAGGCCAGAACACTGGACTGGGTAGCCTTTCCCTTCTCCAAGGCATCTTCCCAACCCAGGGATCAAACAAAGGTGTCCCACGTTGCAGGCGGATTCTTTACCAGTTCAGCCACAAAGACCAGAGTTTCGCTATCATAGGCAGGACGGAACAAAATGCTGAGAAGGTCCCACCCTGGAGACCAGGCACACAAGTGCTATCTAGGATTGAAGTTGGACCAGGAAAACAGAAATCCTGCCTCTGATCCTCTGCACTGAGTAACAACCATCTCATTTTCCACTGGAGGCAGGGCAAGAGCATGGAGAGAGACACCCTTGAAGCCCAGGGATATAGAGAAAACTGAAAACGATCATGCAGGTAGAACACTAAGAAAACTCCTCTGGCACAACTGCCCCCATTACAAACACTGGACTCTTTAGAGGAATCTGAACCCTATGATACTGAAGGTAACCATAACAAAATAGACCAAAAATAAAAACAATCTAAAACCCAAGTCAATTCCTTTCTCAACTTCCACTATAAAAGTCTGACAGTAGAAAAGAGGTAAGCATTTCAGAGTGTAAATACCATTTTTTTTCAATATCTACTAATGTTTCAGTTCAGTTCAGTCAGTTGTGTCTGACTCTTTGGGACGCCATGGACCGCAGGCAGCACGCCAGGCCTCCCCATCCATCACCAACTCCTGGAGTTTACTCAAATTCATGTCCATTGAGTCAGTGATGTCATCCAACCATCTCATCCTCTGTTGTCCCCTTCTCCTCTCGCCTTCAATCTTTCCCGGGATCAGGGTCTTTTTCAATGTGTCAGTTCTTCACATCAGTTGGACAAAGTACTGGAGTTTCAGCTTCAGTATCAGTCCTTCCAAGGAATATTCAGGACTGATCTCCTTTAGGATGGACTGGTAGGATCTCCTTGCAGTCCAAGGGACTCTCAAGAGTCTTCTCCAACACCACAGTTCAAAAGCATCAATTCTTTGGCGCTCAGCTTTCTTTAGAGTCCAACTGTCACATCCATACATGACCACGGGAAAAACCATAGCTTTGACTAGATGGACCTTTGTTGGCAAAGTAATGTCTCTGCTTTTTAATATGCTGTCTAGGTTGGTCACTGCTTTTCTTCCAAGGAGCCAGCATCTTTTCATATCATGGCTGCAGTCACCATCTGCAGTGATTTTTGGAGCCCAAAAAAATAAAGTCTGTCACTGTTTCCACTGTTTCCCCATCTATTTGCCATGAAGTGATGGGACCAGATGCCATGATCTTAGTTTTCTGAATGTTTAGTTTTAAGCCAACTTTTTCACTCTCCTCTTTCACTTTCATCAAGAGGCTCTTTAGTTCTTCTTCGCTTTCTGCCTTAAGGATGATGTCATCTACATATCTGAGGTTATTGGTATTTCTCCCAGCAATCTTGATTCCAGCTTGTGCTTCCTCCAGCCCAGTGTCCCTCATGATGTACTCTGCATATAAGTTAAATAAGCAGGGTGACAATATACAGCGTTGACGTACTCCTTTTCCTATTTGGAACCAGTCTGTTGTTCCATGTCCAGTTCTAACAGTTGCTTCCTGACCTGCATGTAGGTTTCTCAGGAGGCAGGTCAGGTGGTCTGGTATTCCCATCTCTTTCAGAATTTTCCACAGTTTAGCATTTGCTTAGCATTTATGACAGACTTCCCAGGTAGTGCTAGTGGTAAAGAACCCGCCTGCCAACGCAGGACACCTAAGAGACGAGCGTTCGATCCCTGGGTCGGGAAGATCCCCTGGAGGAGGGCATGGCAACCCACTCCAGTATTTTTGCCAGGAGAATCCCATGGACAGAGGAGCCTGGGAGGCTACAGTCCATGGGGTCACAAAGAATCAGACACGACTGAAGTTGGACATGACTTAGCACAGCATATTTATGACACACACACAAACAAGAGAAACAAATATTAACAAAAGATAAAAAAATCACTAGAAATAGACTCAGAGATGAACAAGATGTTTAAATTAACAAACAGGGACTTTAAATAGCTATGATTAATATGTTAAAGAATTTAGGGGAAAAGGTAGATGAAACAAAGAAACATGGAATTTCAACATAGGAAAAACTCCTTTAAGGGTCAAATGAAAAAGCCATAAATAAAAAACATAGCAGAGATGAAAATTCCTTAGAATCATCGGTAGATTCAATAAAGCCAAAGAAAGAAGTAGTAGACTAGAAGCTAGACCAATTAAAAAACCCAAAGCAAAACACCAAGAGGAAAAAAAGGGGGGGAAAAATAGAGCACCTAAAGCAAGGGAACAAATACCAAATGGTTTACCAAAATTAAACGCTCTGCTGCTTTAAAACTCAACATTCAAAAAAACTAAGATCATGGTGTCCAGTCCCATCACTTCATGGCAAACAATCAGTGATAGACTTTATTTTCATGGGCTCCAAAACCACTGTGGACGGTGACTGCAGCCATGAAATTAAAAGATGCCTGCTCCTTGGAAGAAGAGCTATGATAAACCTGGACAGCATCTTAAAAAGTAGAGACATCACTTTGCCGACAAAGGTCCCATCTAATCAAATCTATGTTTTTTCCAGTAGTCATGCATGGATGTGAGAGCTGGACCATAAAGAAGGCTGTACACCAAAAAGTTGATGCTTCCGTTCTGTGGTGCTGGAGAAGACTCTTGAGAGTCCCTTGGACAGCAAGGGGATCAAACTGGTCAATCCTAAAGGAAATCAAGCCTGAATATTTATTGGAAGGACTGACGGTGAAGCTAAAGCTCCAACACTTTGGTCACCTGATGTGAAAGCCAAGTCACTGAAAAAGACCCCAGTGCTGTGAAAGATTTGAGGCAGAAGAAGAAAGGGCCGAAAGACGAGCTGGTCGGATGGCATCAACGACTCAATGGACATGAGTTTGAGCAAACTCCAGGAGATGGTGAAGGACAGGGAAGCTTGGTGAGCCGCAATCCATGGGGTTGTAAAGAGTTGGCTACAAGTGCGTAACTGAACAACAACAACAAGCATACGTATAATTAGATTCCCAGAAAGATGAGGATGAGGCAAAAGAAAAACTAGGAGAAATAATGGCAGTGAATTTTCAAAATAATACAGAAGACCCAAGAATCTCAATAAATCTCAAGCAGGATGAAACACATACACACACTTCATATCTTCACTGCTAAATATTAAAGATAAAATCTTAAAAGAAGGCAGGGGGAAAAAGCCACATTGACTAGAGCAGACTTTTCTTCAGAAACTATGTAATCCAGAAGATACAGAGTATCATCTCTAAGACATAGAGATGATAACCTAAGAATGCTAGATGCTAGATAACCTAGATGCTAACCTAGAATTTCATGCAAGGAAAATATACCACAGTAATAAAAAGCAAAATGAAAAATTTGTCAACCAAACATTGCTAGCAGATCTGCAATATAAAAACTGTAAAGAAAGTTTTTCGGGCAGGAAGAATATGATACCATATAGAAACCTGAATCTATTCAAAGAAATAAAAAGTTCCAAAAATTGAAAAAATTAAACATGTTTTGTTTTTAAATCACTCGAAAACATAATTGACCCTTTAAAACACAAATAGCACCAATGTATCCTAAAGGTTTTCAATATACAAAAAATAAAATGTAAGTCAAAACAGCATAAAGGATGGGAGACAGAAATTGGAAGTATACTGCTAAAGGATTTGCATGCCTTATCTATGGCAGTAGCATATTACTTGAAGGTAAACTGTGACAAAGATATATAGCGAAATACTTAGGGCAGTCCCTTAAAAAATTTCAAAAAGGAGGTATAACTTATGAGTCAGATGAAAGATAAAAGAGTCACAAACATACTGAATTTATCCAAAATCAGGTCAAAAAGGAGGGGGAAAAATGGACAAATCCCCCAATTTCAATACAGTAGCTTTAAATCTAATTTCACCAATAGGTATATTCAGTTCAGTTCAGTTCAGTCACTCAGTCGTGTCCGACTCTTTGCAACCCCATGAATCACAGCACGCCAGGCCTCCCTGTCCATCACCAACTCCCGGAGTTCACTCAGACTCATGTCCGTCGAGTCAGTGATGCCATCCAGCCATTTCATTCTCTATCGTCCCCTTCTCGTCCCGCCCCCAATCACTCCCAGCATCAGAGTTTTTTCCAGTGAGTCAACTCTTCGCATGAGGTGGCCAAAGTATTGGAGTTTCAGCTTTAGCATCAGGCCTTCAAATGAACACCCAGGACTGATCTTTAGAATGGACTGGTTGGATCTCCTTGCAGTACAAGGGACTCTCAAGAGTCTTCTCCAGCACCACAGTTCAAAAGCATCAATTCTTCGGCGATCAGCTTTCTTCACAGTCCAACTCTCACATCCATACATGACCACGGGAAAAACCATAGCCTTCACTAGACGGACCTTGGTTGGCAAAATAACGTCTCTGCTTTTTAATATGCTCTCTAGGTTGGTCAGGAGAAGGCAATGGCAAGCCACTCCAGTACTCTTGCCTAGAAAATCCCATGGATGGAGGAGCCTGGTAGGCTGCAGTCCATGGGGTCGCTAAGGGTCGGACACGACTGAGCGACTTCACTTTCACTTTTCACTTTCACACACTGGAGAAGGAAATGGCAACCCACTCCAGTGTTCTTGCCTGGAGAATCTCAGGGACGGGGGAGCCTGGTGGGCTTCCGTCTATGGGGTCACACAGAGTCGGACACGACTGAAGTGACTTAGCAGCAGTAGCAGCTAGGTTGGTCATGGGCTTCCCTGGTGGCTCAGTTGGTAAAGAATTTGCCTGCAATGTGGGAAACCTGGGTTCGATTCCTGGGTTGGGAAGATCCCCTGGAGAAGGGAACAGCTACTCACTCCAGTATTCTGGCCTGGAGAATTCCATGGACTGCGTAGTCCATGGGGTCGCAAAGGGTCGGACACAACTAAGCGACTTACACTTCCACTAGGTTGGTCATAACTTTCCTTCCAAGGAGTAAGCGTCTTTTAATTTCATGGCTGCAGTCAGCATCTGCAGTGATTTTGGAGCCCAAAAAAATAAAGTCTGACACTGTTTCCACTGTTTCCCCATCAATTTGCCATGAAGTGAGGGACCAGATGCCATGATCTTTGTTTTCTGAATGTTGAGCTTCAAGCCAACCCTTCACTCTCCTTTTTCACTTGCATCAAGAGGCTTTTTAGTTCCTCTTCTCTTTCTGCCATAAGGGTGGTGTCATCTGCATATCTGAGGTATTGAATATTTCTCCTGGCAATCTTGATTCCAGCTTGTGCTTCCTCCAGCCCAGTGTTCCTCATGATGTACTCTGCATATAAGTTAAATAAGCAGGGTGACAATATACAACCTTGATGTATTCCTTTTCCTATTTGGAACCAGTCTGTTGTTCCATGTCCAGTTCTAACTGTTGCTTCCTGACCTGCATACAAGTTTCTCAAGAGGCAGGGCAGGTGGTCTTGGATTCCCATCTCTTTCAGAATGTTCCACAGTTTATTGTGATCCACACAGTCAAAGGCTTTGGCACAGTCAATGAAGCAGAAATAATGTTTTTCTGGAACTCTCTTGCTTTCTCCATGATCCAGCGGATGTTGGCAATTTGATCTCTGGTTCCTCTGCCTTTTCTAAAACCTGCTTGAACATCTGGAAGTTCACGGTGTAAATGATCTAAACACTCAGTTATAAGACAAAGAATGTCAGACTGGATTTTAAAAAAGCTATCTATATTAAATCCACTTCAAATAAAAAGATACACAGAATTTAAAAGGAAAAGGAAAAAGAGATTGACTAAAGAGCAAGGACAATGTTACTCTTACTCTCACAACAACAAAAATAAAAAAGCTGAATTAACTGAGCACTCAAACAACTCAACATTCAAAAAGCTAAGATCATGGCCAATGGTTGGATCACGTCATGGCAAACAGATGGGAAAATGGTAGAAACAGTGACAGACTATTTTGGGGGGGCTCCAAAATCACTGCAGATGGTGACTGCAGCCACAAAATTAAGACACTTGCTCCTTGGAAGAAAAGCTACGACAAACCTAGACAGCGTACTAAAAACTACTTTGCCGATAAAGGTCCTCCTAGTCAAAGTTATGGTTTTTCCAGTGGTCATGTATGGACGTGAGAGTTAGACTATAGAGAAAGCTGAGTACTGAAGAATGGATGCTTTTGAACTGTGGTGTTGGAGAAAACTCTTGAGAGTCCCTTGGGCTGCAAAGATATTAAATCAGTCAATCCCAATGGAAAACAGTCCTGAATATTCATTGGAAGGACTGATGCTGAAGCTGAAACTCCAATACTTTGGCCACCTGATGCAAAGAACTGACTCATTAGAAAAGACCCTGATGCTGGGAAAGATTGAAGGCAGGAGGAGAAAGGGACGACAGAGGATGAGATGGTTGGATGGCATCACAGATTCGATGGACATGAATTTGAGTAAGCTCTGGGAGTTGGTGATGGACAGGGAAGCCTGGAGTGCTGCAGTCCATGGGGTCGCAAAGAGTCAGACACGACCAAGTGACTGAACTAAACTGAACTGAAAACCAATAATTATTTAGGTCCAACAGAGGTCACAAGGCAAACTCAGAAAACTGAAGAAACAGAAAACAGAGAATACCATCTTACCAGGAGCAGAAACTATTACTGGAGTTAGCAACTGGTAGGAAAACTGAACAACAACAGGGAAAGCTTAAGAGTAATGACTAACTGACTAATTGCTGGAGACCGAGTACAGAGAGAGAGAGTAGCACTCTCTCTAGCTTGAGAGAGTAAAAACACCTGGATGCCCAGCTTTCAGAGAGGGCTCCACATTTTCAGGAATTTTACCTCTAGGAGCCCCACCAGGTTCTCTTCATGGTAAAGATCAGAGAAAATTCTCCAGTGCCTCCTGCAGATAGAGGAGGAAGGTAATCATTGTGAATCACAACAAAAGCTTTCTCTTTCTCATAACAAAGGCCTGACTTCAAGGAAAACTATTTTAACAGAGCCTAACCAACATGTTTTTTTGTTGCTGTTGTTTTTTCACCAGAGCCTAACACAGTGGGTTTCCCTGGTGGCTCAGACAGTGAAGAATTCGCCTGCAAAGTGGGAGATCTGGGTTTGATCCCTGGGTTGGGAAGATCCCCTGAAGGAGGGCATGGCAACCTACTCCAGTATTCTTGCCTGGAGGATCCCATGGACAGAGGAGCCTGGAGAGCTGCAGTCCATGGGGTCACAAAGAATTAGACACAACTGAGCAACTAAGCACAGCACCACACAACTGACACAGGGAAAGGAAAATACCTGACTCCATCCTCCTGTAGCCTTTCTGTCTCACCTAAGTGGGGTAAGAAAAGGTGAGAAGCACTTGCAAACGTACAGGCATGGACACAGGCCTACCAAAAGACTGATATCTAATTACAGGATTATAGAACACTTCCATTCTCCCCATAACTTAACACTGTATCAACAGGACTCCAATATAATATCAGTAGGTTAAATTCAAAGAACTGCAAGCTTAGATGCCATTTAAGGAGTCTCTAGAGAAATTCAAAGATAACACGGGAGACAAAAAAAAAGGGCACTAAAGGAATTTTAGCCTGTGAATCTTAAGCCTTTATCCATCAGGCAGAAAATCAGTAAATGTATGACTGAATTGAACCAGCACCATCAATCAGCTATATTAATTTGATATTTATAGATTGCTTCATCCAATGACAGCAGAATACATGGTTTTTCTCAAGTTTATGTGTAACATTAACCAAAATGGACCACATTTGGGGCTATAAACACACATAAAAACATTCAAACAAACAGAAACCATACAAATTGTACTCCCAGACCACAACAAAATTAAACTAAAAATCAGTAACAGAAAGCAGTGCTTTCTGAAGTTTACTGCATTTATAGCATGAAATATATATATATATAAGAAAAGAAAAAAGCTCTAAAGTCAATAATTTAAGTGTTCACCTTAGAAAACTAGAAAAAGAGGAGCAAATTAAATTCAAAATAACCAGGAGAAAGAAATAATAAAAATCAGAAAAGAAATCAAAATCAATGAAACTGAAAACAGGAAATTAATAGAGAAAAATCACCAGTACTGCAAAGTTGGTTCTTTGAAAAGGTCAATAAAATCAATAAACCTCTAACCAGGCTAACCAAGACAAAAAGAAAGAAGACATAAATTACTAATATAAGAAACAAAAGAGGAGCCATCACTCTTGATCCCATGAATAAAGGGTAATAAAAGAGTATTATAAGGAGTTCCAAGCCCACAAACTTGATAATTAAGATGGACCAATTCCTTGAAAGACACAATCCACCATAACTCACACAAGGAGGAACAGATAATCTGAATAAGCCTGTATCTATTATAAAAATTGAATCAAAAATTAATAACCTTCCAAAGAAATCATTAGACCTAAATGGTTTCACTGGTGACTTCTGTCAAACATTTAAGGAAGAAATAATACCAAGTGTCCAAAATTTCTTTCAGAAAATAGAAGCAGAGGGAATACTTTCTGACTGATTTCATAAGGGTAGCATTTCTCTAATAATAAAACCAGACAAAGACATTACAAGAAAGGAAAATTAAAGAATAATATCTCTCATGAACACAGACGCAAAAATTCACAAGAAAATATTAGCAAATTGAATGTATGTATAAAAAAATTATTCACCATAATCAACTGGAATTTATTCCAGGTATGCAAAGTTGGTTCAATTTTCTAAAATTAATATAATCCATCAAAACAACAGTCTAAAAGAAAAAAACCATACTATCATACTAACAGATGTTGAGAAAGCATTTGACAAATCAACACTCATTCAAGACAAAACTCTATCAGCACATCTACAGAAATTAGGGGGACTTCCTCAACTTTATGTATCCACAAGAAACAACAGCTAACACCATATTTGGGGCTTCCCTGGTGGCTCAGCGGTAAAAGGTCCAGCTCTAAATGCAGGAGACACAGATTCAATCCCCGGGTCAGGTAGATCCCTTGGAGAAAGAAATGGCAACTCCAGTATCCGTGCCTGGAAAATCCCATGGACAGAGAAGCCCACGGGGCTACAGTCCATTGAATTGCAAAAAAAGTCAGACACGACTTGCGACTAAACAACAACCCTTTTTGCCATTTCTATGTAACATCATATTGAAAGTCTTAGCTCATGCAATAAGACAAGAGAAGGAAACAAAAGGTATAGACTGGAAAGAAGAAATAAAAATAAATGAACCGAGCCATTCTACTCCTAAGTATCTACTCAATAAAAATAAAAATATATGTCTACATAAAAACCTGTACATGAATGCTTATGGTAGCTTCCTCCATAATCACCGAATATTGGAAGCAACTTTATCTTAGTTAACTTACCACCCTGAAAGACCAAACATGCATTACTTCACAATTTCCATGAGATAGGAATTTGGGACCAGTTTGGTTATCCAGTGACTGGAGGATCCATTCTAAGCTGGTTTAATCATATGACTGCCGCCAAGAGGCCCCAGTTCTCCACTGGCTATTCTCAGAAGGCCATGTTTCTCGCCACATCAACCTCTCCACGGGTCTCCTTGTTTCCTCACAAAATGGAAGCTAGTTTCCTGTAGATGGTGTAATCCACACAAGAGCATGGCAGAGCCATGATGTCTTTTATGATCTAGTGTCAGAAATCGCATACTATTATATCTGCCATATTCTTCTGGTCCCAGAGACTAACCCTGACACAATGTGGAAGAGGTCATCAGAAGGGCATGAAAACCAGGACACAGGAATCACTGGTACCATTTGGGAAGCTGACTACCACAAACCTAAAGGTCCATTAACTGGTGAATAGGTAACAAACTGTGATACACCCATATAGTGGAACAGTAATCAGCAATAAAAAGGAACCAACTCCTAAAGGAACAATCACAAATGTACTGTACTAAGTGAAAGAAGTAAGACCTCAAAAGCTACATAAAACATGATTACATTTATATGGCATTCTGAGAAAGGTAAAAACCAAAGAGACACAAAACAGATCAAGTTGTCAGCGGTCTGGGATGGGGCAAAAGACTGACTACAAAGAGACATGAGAAAATTTCTTTAAATGATGAAAATAATTTATATTTAATTGTGATGGTGCTTTGATTTGTGATGTGCTTGTTAAAATTCATATAACTATACATACAAAAAGGGTGAGTTTTTCTTAAGTAAATTATACCTCAAATTACTCATAAAAAGAGAGAGTAAAGAATGTTAAGGGGAAACAGAGAGGCTGGGTTGGGAAGATGGTTTCAGGAGTCTTAATGTGTAAATAGTAGAGCTTTCTAAGAGAAAAATGACTACTGAATCAATAACATTATCATTTAAATTCCTTAAGCTAAAAAACTTTCTGTGAGCTTGAGTCTACAGATTGAAAATGCCTATCATATTACAGGCTATATGGATGAGAAAAGATACACATGTATCCTGGCAAGTCTTGAACTCTAAGAATCAATAGAAAGAAAGAAAGAAAGAACAAGTTACTTAGCAAGTAAGACAGATAGATATATACCTTTTTACTTGCAACATGATAAAAAAGTAAATGGTAAACTAGCATGCCCAACTTTTTGAGAAAAGGACTGCCACTCAAGAATTCTATCCCAGTGCATGCTTTGACAGCACATATACTAAAACTGGAATGATAGCCAGAAGATTAGCATGGCCCCTGCACAAGGATGACATGCAAATTTGTGAAGCACTACATATTTATTTTGCTTTAGGTTCAGGAAAAGGATGCAGTATTAAGTCCACAAAGAAATTTTCAGTCCCTGGTGATGTGAGTTCTAGCTTGAATACTACACATTAAATGGGGAGAATTAATCCAACTTCATCCTAGTGAAAGTCTGAAGTGACACCTTTCTCAAAATAGAAAAAAAAATGTACTTTATCACATTGGGGGAAAAAAAAAGAGAATTCTATCCCAACCAAGAGTAAAATAAAGTTATTTGGGGATATATAATCATTCAAAAAATGTATCATTCATTTATCCCATCCAGAGAAATAGTCAAAAAAATGCTAACCAAATAACTGAATCATAGCAAAAAGAGGGGAGGATAAAGAGACCTTATAACATATGCAGTTAAACTGAACTGGATACTAGTAAAGCAATTAAGAAGAGATATATAACAAATGAAAATCCAATTAGATTTTAAAATTAAAATAAAGCCTCTGAACAAAGGGCTTCCCTGGTGGCTGAGATGGTCAAGAATCTGCATTTAATGCAGGAGACCGGGGTTCAATCCCTGTGTTAAGATGATGCCCTGGAAAAGGAAATAGCAATCCACTCCAGTATTCTTGCCTGGAGAATTCCATGGACAGAGGAGCCTGGCAAGCTAAGGGTCGCCAAGAGTCAAACACGGCTGAGTCACACACACACACACACACACACACACACACACATCTAAACAAAACGAATAAAGTCAGTCCAGTGTACAAGGAAACTTTCAGTAGTTAACACAAACAGTTTCTTTCTGTTTTGTTTTACCTGGTTTACAAGATGAGAGTGACCAAACAGCCTGTGACCCAATTTCCCGTACTGTTCCAGTCCTTTCCAACTGCTTAGGGTCAGCACCAGGAGGTGTCTTGTTTGGTGTGGTCATTTTAAAAATATTCTATGTAGAAAAAAAGAATATTCACATTATACCAGGACCTGAGTATCTTTCTACAAACGGTAAAAGTTTAACACCCAGTGTATTACAAATGTAACCTGGATAGTAACCATCTATTTTCAAGAGTAGTTGACATAACCACTGCAATTTAAAATGCTTGAGAATTCAGTTTTGTTTCTACAATGTAATATATTATGACTTACAAGCTGTGCAAAGCAGCAGAGTATAGTAATCAAAAGGCCATAGGATCAGGATGTCAACTTAAGGCTCGCCTTTAACTAGTCTAGACTTTTGAGGGGTCTGGGCTTTCCCCTTTCCTGCCAAAGGGGTTGATGTGTAACTCTATAATGCTATGCAGTTCTATAGCTCTATGAGCAAAAATTCCAATTCAAATGAAGTTTTTTCCCTAAAAAAGTCAGACTGAAACCTTAATCCTGGAATATGTAAATATTGGTCTACTTCTTAAATAATCCATTAAGTGATGCAGAGAAAAATCACATCTCTTCATTAATTGTCAAAAAGTCCAATTACATGTGCTCTTACTGTAGAACATAAAGTCAGAAGAATGCCTTTAATGTCTAGAAGTGAGTAACGGGCCTATTCTAAACCACAAGTTTACTTCATCTTTCACATCTTTTGTGAATCTTAGTAAGTGTGTCCAAATGTGGGGGAAAAAAAACCGTCTTGGATAGTGAACAATATGTAAAATTCTTCCGTAATGCAAAGTTTCAACTACTAAATATCGTCATACATACATGCTATTATGAACCTGGTACAGAAGGTTTGTATACTATCTCCTTTGATATCCACCTCCTGTCAGATCTCAGTTGTTCCCAAACTCTTCACACTTGATACTCTTTAAATAATACCAGACACTGAACTACAAACCGGAAACGACTGAGGCTTAAATGATCCATTAGCAGTTTTCTGAATGATTACATGGATGAATGGACAGGTTCAATAATAAACTAAAGTATTGCCACCTGCAAGTTAAGTAAGACCTAAAGATGAGACAATTAAACCTACAGTCACATCATCAAAAGTCCAAAAGTGTCAAACTGTCCCCCCAGAAGGCCCATCTCTATTTTGGAGCAGAATTCACCTGCCGAACTTGGTACTGGACGCCACCAACTAGAAAAAACACGGAGCTCGAAGAAGAATGGGTTCCTGGCCATTCCGTTCAGGAGCTAAGGTCAAGGAGAGAAAGCCACCGCGAGCAGTGTCTGGTCCAGGCTCTGTCGGTTCTGCTTGACACCTCTGCCGGAACTACTAGAATGGGCAACCTCTAAGGATCCATTTCTGACCCACGGGCCTTGAGGAAATGGCGTAAAAGAAGACTGACAATGGAGAAGAGACGGTGTTCGCTTAAGCTAGAACCATTCTCCCCATCGGGGAAAGCCCACGCACTTACAGCTTGTGGACTCGGCTTGCCGCCACTCAATTTTTCTGGATCCGCCGCAGCTCCGCGCCACTCCCACTCGGCTTCCCTGGCCCGCCTAGCTTCCCCGGCCCGCCCAGCTTCCCCAGAGACGTCACTGGGGTCGCAGTACAATGACGTCAGTCCAAGCCGCCTCTCCCTACGTCTTTCCACAGCTCCGCCTGGCGCGCCCTGGCGCGCACGCGCATTAAGTCCCTGTGGCATGCGTGAGGCGGCGGCTGGGCACCGCCATTTTGGCCGGTGGCCGCAGCAACACGCTGTGTGGCTGAGAAGTGAAAAGCAAGCGCCGATTTGATCTCTGCGTTCCCCTCCGCAAGGGGAATCCGTTTCTCCAGGTACGTGAATAGGATGGAGGGGTTTGGCCTTTAGCTGCAGTCTGCCACGGTCTAAACACCGTGGGGACATTCTCCGAGAGCCTTTGGTTAGGCCTCAGGTGGCGGCGGCAGCGGCGCGTGGCAGCCGGCTTGGACGAGACAGCTGGAGCCGCCGGCGCGCGGGTGCCGCGGAGCGCTGGGGGCGCCTCGCGCTTTCCCTCCGGCTGACCGGGCTCCCTATCGCTGTGGCCCGCCACCCCCGCCAGGGGACATGGACATGGATATAGGTGCCGTTCTCTCGCTGGTCCAGCCCCCGCCGCCTGCGCTCCCCGCCGTGACCCCGCGCCTCCCCTGGCACTGACTGTTTTATGAAAGCCGCCTTTATAACTCAGAGCGTCCCCTACTGCCCCGGCTCTTCTGGCACAGGTGGAAGCCTTTGCTTCGCGGTGTGGGGATTGTGGAATGAGTCACGGCATCTTACCGCCAAGAAGTCGGATCCTCCTCGTCCACTCCCAGTCTTTATAGAAAGGATAGCCAGATGTCACTGGACTTGTCTCACAGCAGCTTGTACTCTGCTGTCACCATGGTGATCACAAATAATCTCCCAGTTGAACGCGTTTTGCTTTTGGCGAGGGTTTTTACGACACTTGGTGATTTCTCCGATTTCCCCGTTATTATATCTTAAACCCCTGAAGATCAGGTTCTATGTCTTTACTGAAAGTACCTTTATTTCTCCTTCAGTGGTTCTTGCATCGTGGGGCACGACGGCTAAAGTCAATGCCCACATCCCATAAACTACCTAAGCAGGTTTTCTCTTTTTTTACGGTAAAATCGGTAAGAGAGAGAAATGTCAAAACACTGTATTTGATTTTATTGCGGTGAGGGGTGCTTTCTCTTCCACAGGACTGCTAACTGCATTTATGGCAGTGGCATCTGTTTTGCAGTCCTCAGTACTTTTCTCCTTGGTTCTGAGAATATGCATTCTATACCAGCTACTTGACGATAATGCTTCGTTTTTGTCGGTATTAACCAAGGGCTATTGTCTTATCTGAACCAAAAAAGTGTTGTTTGTTTTTGTTTTAGTTAAAATTCTTGTTGCTCCTATAAAAAATATTTTTAGGAAGAATAATATAATTGCAGGTATGGGGCAAGCATAAAGCGAAATTAATTTAGTTTCGCTTCTAATTGTCTTCAGTTTAAGACTCTGAAATCAGAGTTGTGCGCCACTCCCGACTTACACGTTTTATAAATTTAAAAACCTGCAGTAGCATAGAATTTTAGAATGTTTCACATGACATAAGCATCATTAATTTTCGTATGCTTTCACAGCGTTTTAAAGTAATTTTGGTTTTAGACTACAAAGTGAAAAGTCGCTCAATCCTTTCGGACTCCATGGACGGTTCTTGAGGCCAAATTACTGGAGCAGGTACATTTTTTCCTTCTCTAGTGGATCTTCCCAACCCAGGAATCGAACCAGGGTCTCCTGCATTGGAGGTGGATCCTTTACCAACTGAGCTATCGGGAAACTCCTGGGACTTCCTTGGTGGTCCAGTGGTTAAGACTTTGCTTCCCTGGTGTCTCAGACGGTAAAGCAGATGATTCAGTTCTTGGGTCGGGAAGATCCCCTGGAGAAGGAAATAGCAACCCACTCCAGTCGCAAAGAGTCGGACAGGACTATTCGACTTAAGTTTCTTTCTTTAGACTAAAAATGCTTTCTATAAATGTCTCATTTCCTTTTTTCCTCAGCTGGAAGAATGATAGAGGTCATTGTTTAAGTACCTGTTTTCGTTTCAGTTTGTTTTCAGATTTGAGATAGCTTCAGATCCCTGTTTGTTCCTAGGAGTCTGTAACTACAGTCTTCCCCTCCAAGCTTTCCTGTACTGTATCTTTCTCACTAAAAAAGAAAGAAGGGATCCTTCTTCCCAATTCTTAAAACTTACATAGAAATTTAATTAACAATAATAGTGTCTACACTTTGTTAATTAACAGTTCTACAAAGAATCTATTCATTTTTCTTAACTGCATTATAATTTATCATTTGAAAATACAAATCAGCTTATTAGCCATCTCTCGTATGTTTTACTTTATAAAAATAATCTCTTACAGTCATTTGTTTTTTTAAATGGTTTGAAATAGCAGTTGAAACAATTTAGTAGTTTGGCAGAAATAAACCTTATTATAAACAGTTGCATTGATAAATCAGTGAATATTTATCCCCTGCAGGGGAATTCATCATGCTCACTCACCATAGTTTGTATGATCTCTAGTTTTATTATTTTTAATAGCTGAAGAATCTTCAGTCTCTTGGGAATTGTCTCTTCTAGAATGATAGCTTTTTTGGTAGCAATTCGTAAATCACTTATTTTCTTATGCTGATCTTTAGATGAGTTTCTAAAGGTTATAAAGAGGTAAACTGAACTTATCCATTAATGTAACTGTTACATACAATGTTTGTCTCATTTTTGGTGATTTTTAAAAATAATATACTTTAGTGTTTAACTGTGACGATAATGTATCGGTAATTTGCAAAGACTCCTAAAGTTGTTATAATCTGTAGGAAATTTATTTACTATATTTAAATTCATTTTCTCATTTCATTCATTAGAAATGTTTGCTTTCCTACTATATGGTAGACACTGGTCCAGCCACTGAAATGAACAAACAAAAATTCCTGCAGTCATGATGGAGTACTTCATAGTTCGAGAGGGAAAAATATTGTCTGTGTGTGTGTAGAGAAAGAATACATAAATGCATATACACACACAGTAAATTGTCGTGTCAGACTCTTTGCGACCCCATGGACTATACAAGGGGAGTTCTCTAGGTCAGAATACTGGGGTGGGTAGTCTTTCCCTTTTCCAGGGGATCTTTCCAACCCAAGGACCTAACCCAGGTCTTCCACATTGCAGGGATTCTTTACCAGCCGAGCCACAAGGGAAGCCCAAGAATACTGGAGAGGGTAGCCTATCCCTTCTCCGGCGAATCTTCCCGATCCAGGAATCAAACCGAGGTCTCCTGCAATGCAGGCAGTTTCTTTACCAACTGAGCTATGAGGGAAACCCTATATATACCATATACGTACATGTATACGAAATATATACTGTGTGATATAATAGAAAGAGCTAAGAAGAAGAATAAGACAAGGCAGTTTTATAGCTAGAGAAGACTCACTGAGAATAAACATTAAAGACTTGAAGGAGTGAGCCACTAGTGGGAGTAGCATTACCGGCAAAGGGAGCAGAAAATGCTAAGACCCTGAAGCAAATACCGGCAGCCATTTGCTTTAGCCATGTAAAATACAGTGATGACCTGACAAGCTGTTTTCATGGAATGATGGACACTAATGTCTGCAATGGATTCCGCAGAAAATACCTAGAGAAATGTGAATCTCTGACTGTAGGCAACTCTTTTACATCTGAGGTTATTGATATGTCTCCTGGCAGTCTTGATTCCAGCTTGTGCTTTTACATAGTCCTGCTATAAAATGGTGGAGAAATGAAGCAGTGGAGGAGGTTGGGGTCAGATAATGAAGTGTTTGAATGCTGGGAATAAGCTGGTGGAAAGACTGAATAATTGATGATGTTAAAGACAGGAAAAAATTGTAACCTTCTCCTTGGTGGATGGTATCTTTTAGTTTGCAAAGGGACTTAGCTGTGGAAATACATATAGTGTGATGGCTAATCGGCATAAAGTTTCACTTGAGATGATACAAGTCAGCATGACTTTTTTTTTCTCTTGCCATCTATGTGCAGGCAAAGAGTTGAATTTAACCAGAATTATAGATAAGGGTGTAAGTGACTGACAATTTTAGGTGGTTACAGAAGACATCGAAGATATAAAGGGATGAAGGACAGTGGAAATTTGATAGAACCTAGAGACAGTTCGGAGAAGGCAATGGCACCCCACTCCAGTACTCTTGCCTGGAAAATCTCATGGACGGAGGAGCCTAGAAGACTGCAGTCCATGGGGTCGGTAAGAGTCGGACACGACTGAGTGACTTCACTTTCACTTTTCACTTTCATGCATTGGAGAAGGAAATGGCAACCCACTCCAGTGTTCTTGCCTGGAGAATCCCAGGGATGGGGGAACCTGGTGGGCTGCCATCTATGGGGTTGCGCAAAGTCGGACACGACCGAAGCGACTTAGCAGCAGCAGCAGCAGAGACAGTTACAGGTCTGAGGAATGAGGGGAGTTCAAAGGGTTGTTGGATTGTTGTGTATGTGAGTGGTGAAGTGAAAAGATAGAAATGGTGGTTGGAGAATGGGGTATTTGAAAGGTCGGTATAGAAAAATGCAGTTATTCAAAATGACAAGGTAAAGGATTTCGCCAAAGGAAGAAGGACTAGGGTAGAGTAAAAGACAAGCTCACTAGAGGAAAGTGGTTAATAAACTGAGAGGACAGATTATTAATAGAAGGATCATCTATGAACATATTGGAATCACCAAGTATTATGACAAGAGTTGTTGAAGAGTGAACATTAGCCAGGGGCTGGAGTCTTCAAAGGATGGGAGGGACTGATATGGTTGGAAATGGCAGATGATGACCTAAGAAGCAAAAGCTGGCTGTTTTTAATGAGAGAGAGAATGATTGTCTGGGAGCAGCACTGAGAGCAGCATCTCTTAGTCCTCTCCAGGCCTAATGATAGTGAAGGGATGTGCAAACGATGGAGAGTAATATAAGAGGAAGCTTTCGGTCAGGAAAAATCTGGGTGGGGGTTCATAGTCATGATAGAAAAAGCCAGCAGAATGTCTTTGTTGATCAATAATCTTTTGGCTTGAGGTTCTTTCATTACATATTGGAATAAACTGGAGTAGTAAGGCGCTTTTTGGAATTACTTTGATCACATTCTAAGAAAATTAATTTCTATCACTAAGCCCAGTATATAGAAGATTAAGTTAACTTTGACCTCAGTTCTGTAATTTATGGTGCTGTTAAATATCAAGACTTTAAAAGCTCCAAAATTATATATGTATAGTCATTTGGTTACTTGGTCTCTCTTGTGTGCGGTGGGGGGGGGATCATTTTT
The DNA here is from genome assembly GCF_049115385.1 of Moschus berezovskii. Lineage (NCBI taxonomy): Eukaryota > Metazoa > Chordata > Mammalia > Artiodactyla > Moschidae > Moschus > Moschus berezovskii. The sequence continues at coordinate 15,975,979 of NC_142478.1, read as the reverse complement.
AAAATCTTTATTGAATTTGTTACAGTATTGCTTCTGTTTTATGTTTTGGTTTTTTGGCTGCAAGGCATGTGGAATCTTAGCTCTCCGACCAAGGATCAACCCTCACCCCCTTACATTGGAAGGCAAAATCCTAACCTCTGGAGCTCCAGGGAAGTCCCTGGTCTCCTTTTCATATCAGTGCAGTTAACATAAAATTCATCTTGACCATATTTTCAGTTCCCAGGGAAAGCAGGTTTTACTTTTTTTTCCAATTGACCAACATAATGGTTAAATCCTCAATAATTGCAGTTTCCATCAATAGTGTCATACTCAAATAGATAAGACATGAAGTGATGATGAGTTTGAGGGAAGAAGTAAACATCTTTATCATATGTATGTTTCATGTCAAGTCTTTCTATTCTATTTTATTGGTCAGTATTCATCCACTGGTATCAGCATTAATTACTTAGGCCTTTTATCAATTTTTTCCATTTGTCAGGTATAGATTCCCCTGACCCCTTACTCTTTTCCCATTTTCCTGGCTATTACTACTTTTTGCATAAGAGCTTTCAGTTCATTTCAGTTCAGTTCAGTCGCTCAGTCGTGTCCGACTCTCTGAGACCCCATGAATCACAGCACGCCAGGCCTCCCTGTCCATGACCAACTCCCGGAGTTCACTCAGACTCATGTCCATCGAGTCGGTGATGCCATCCAGCCATCTCATTCTCTGTCGTCCCCTTCTCCTCCCGCCCCCAATCCCTCCCAGCATGAGAGTCTTTTCCAGTGAGTCAACTCGTCACATGAAGTGGCCAAAGTATTGGAATTTCAGCTTTAGCATCAGTCCCGCTTTAGATTTGATTTGTCTGATTCAGTTTTTTCCCTTTGAGATTGAATTAAATGTATAAATTCAGGAAAGATTGAAAACTATGATATTGACTATTCTCTTTTGTGAAAACTGAGACAGCATACCGTTCTGTTTGTTCAGGTCTTTTTGTGTCTTTCAGTGGTAATTTTGAGTTTCATCACATGTGTATATACTGTTGAAAGTAGTATTTTTTTCCTTCTTCATATAAATTTTCTGATTAATGGTATATAAGTAAAATTTTGTTTTTCCAGACATGACAAGTTATTTTATTGCTTTCACTAGTTTGTTTTTTAATTAGTTCCAGGTATTAATATCTGAAATAGTGATATCTCCTCCTCTCAAACTTTTTATACCTGTGACTTACTTCTCTTAATAAACTGCATTGACTGTGCCATAATTTTGTTAATCTTTTCTTTAATAGAGGAACTGGATATTCTTACTTCCTTAGAATCATGGCGGATAAATTAACAAGAATTGCTATTGTCAACCATGACAAATGTAAACCTAAGAAATGTCGGCAGGAGTGCAAGAAGAGTTGCCCTGTGGTTCGAATGGGTAAGCTGTTCTGTGGATCATTTAAGGATAAGAGAAGGTTTTAAAAGAATACATTATCTTCATGGTTCTCTAGGCTTTAGTGTACCCTTTTCACCACTGTTGGTTTCTTTAAAATGTAAAAATAAGACCAGATTTTATTCTAAATTTCTTTTAATACTTTGTGACTAAATGATCTTGTTTAAGTTCAGTTCAGTCACTCAGTCATGTCCAACTCTTTGCCACCCCATGAATCGCAGCATGCCAGGCCTCCCTGTCCATCACCAACTCCCGGAGTTCACTCAAACCCATGTCCATTGAGTCAGTGATGCCATCCAGCCATCTCATCCTCTGTTGTCCTCTTCTCCTCCTGCCCTCAATCTTTCCCAGCATCAGGGTCTTTTCAAATGAGTCAGCTCTTCGCCTCAGGTGGCCAAAATATTGGAGTTTCAGCTTCAACATCAGTCCTTCCAGTGAACACCCAGGACGGATCTTCTTTAGGATGGACTGGTTGGATCTCCTTGTAGTCCAAGGGACTCCCAAGAGTCTTCTCCAACACCACAGTTCAAAAGCATCAATTCTTCGGCACTCAGCCTTCTTTATAGTCCAACTCTCACATCCATACATGACTATTGGAAAGACCATAGCCTTGACTAGACAGACCTTTGTTGACAAAGTAATGTCTCTGCTTTTTAATATGCTGTCTAGGTTGTCATAACTTTCCTTCCAGGGAATAAGCGTCTATTCATTTTATGGCTGCAATCACCATCTGCAGTGACTTTGGAGCCCAAAAAAATAGTCTGCCACTGTTTCCACTGTTTCCCCATCTATTTGCTATGAAGTGATGGGACCTCTTTCTGTGATCTTAGTTTTCTGAATGTTGAGCTTTAAGCTGACCTTTTCACTCTCTTCTTTCGCTTTCATCAAGAGGCTCTTTAGTTCTCCTTCACTTTCTGCCATAACAGTGGTGTCGTATGCATATCTGAGGTTCTTGATATTTCTCCCGCCAATCTTGATTCCAGCTTGTGCTTCCTCCAGCCCAGCATTTCTCATGATGTACTCTGCATATAAGTTAAATAAGCACAGTGACAATATACAGCCTTGGTGTACTCCTTTTCCTATTTGGAACCAGCCTGTTGTTCCATGTCCAGTTGTAACTCTTGCTTCCTGACCTGCATACAGGTTTCTCAAGAGGCAGGTCAGGTGGTCTGGTATTCCCATCTCTTTCAGAATTTTTCAGTTTATTGTGATCCACACAGTCAAAGACTTTGGCATAGTCAATAAAGCAGAAATAGATGTTTTTCTGGAACTCTCTTGCTTTTTCCATGATCCAGCGGATGTTGGCAATTTGATCTCTGGTTCATCTGCCTTTTCTAAAACCAGTTTGAACATCTGGAAGTTCACGGTTCACATACTGTTTAAGTTCATTTACTGTAAAATCAAACCAGTGTTCAAATTAGTGAGAGTCTTACAGTTCTACAGAATCCTATAGTTACTTTCAGTTCAGTTCAGTCGCTCAGTTGTGTCCGACTCTTTGCGACCCCATGAATCACAGCACGCCAGGCCTCCCTGTCCATCACCAACTCCCAGAGTTCACTCAAACTCATGTCCATCGAGTTGGTGATGCCATCCAGCCATCTCATTCTCTGTCGTCCCCTTCTCCTCCCACCCCCAATCCTTCCCAGCATCAGAGTCTTTTCCTGTGAGTCAACTCTTCACATGAAGTGGCCAAAGTATTGGAGTTTCAGCTTTAGCATCCGTCCTTCCAATGAACACCCAGGATTGATCTCCTCTAGAATGGACTGGTCTCCTTGCAGTCCAAGGGACTCTCAAGAGTCTTCTCCAGCACCACAGTTCAAAAGCATCAATTCTTCGGCGATCAGCTTTCTTCACAGTCCAACTCTCACATCCATACATGACCACTGGTTACTTTAAGTCATGAAGAAAGAACTGCCAAGATGTTTGTGTTTGATAATATTCTTTTTAAAAACAGCTTAATATGAATGACTGTTTATGCGCTTTTGCTACATTTTCAAGATAAAATAAATTCTCAAAAATTCAGAATTGGTTGTCTTTAAAGGCTAAATAATTGTTACTTTAAATATACTAGTGAGAAATAAACTTATTAAATCTTAAAAGAAACTTTAGATGTCATGTGTTACAGTCTACGTGCTGTTCAGAAATGCTATTATTGGTATTCTTAATGCTTAATTTAGTCTGTGTATTAGATGCATGTCTTTGGGGAGCTTTCCTGATCTAGCTAATGTATTTCATTCTCCTGTCGGGTATACATTACCATTGTTAAGGCATATTTGGTGGATTAAATATTCAGGTTAGTCAAGTTTTAGGATCAGAAATAGCAACCCCTGGGACTTCCCTGGTGGTCCAGTGGCTAAGCCTACATGCTCCCAATGCAGGTGGCCATGGTTTGAACCCTGGTCAAGGAACTAGATCCCACATGCCACAGCTAAGATCCAGCACAATTTATTTATTTTTAAATAAAAAGTAAATATTAAAAAAAAAAGAAACGGCAATCCACTCCAGTATTCTTGCCTGGAAAATTCCATGGATGGAGCCTGGAGGGCTACAGTCCATGGGGTCACAAAGAGTTGGACATGACTTAGTGATGCACTGACAACAAATACTTTAACTAGCATCTTCTTGTAGTAAATTAAAATAAGCATATTAGTCACCTCTGTCTTGCATGACGAATATTCATATAAGTAAATAAGTTCAGCAGTCTGTCCATATAAAGCACTGATTTAAGATGTTATCTCAAATGTATTTCTTCTTGTGATCTTTGAAATTTTGATTCTGTATGGAAATTTGGAACCAGAATTGCTGAAATAACAGTGTTGTCAGAAAATCAGACTATCAGAAGAAATGACTTAATTCTGTCTTTTCCTTTGCAGGAAAATTATGCATAGAGGTTACCCCCCAGAGCAAAATAGCCTGGATTTCTGAAACTCTTTGTATTGGCTGTGGTATTTGTATTAAAGTAAGTGATATTTTATTTATTGTATTAAATTGTAACCTAAAAATGAAATCTAAAAATTCTGAATACATTATAACTTTTTAAAGAGCCAAGTATGAAACAGTGAAAAAAGAATACAAATTTAGAAAAATGGTTTTCTTATATCAGTAATATTATTGCAGTTTCAATTAATTAAGCCACCCCATTTAAACATGATCCTTTAAAAATATAAAAGTTATCCTTGCTGTATGCAATTTTGTAAAGGCATTTCCAACCAAAATTAATTTCTCTTTTTCACCCTCTTATGAGAAGAACATTCTCCAAATCTTTACCAGAACTTTTTGGAAATATAACAAAAAACATGAGTCATATATTGTTTTTTTCAAGTCTGTTTAATTTTAAATTCACACTTTTAAATAAAAATGGACACAGCCAAAAACTTTTCTCAGTTTAACCTAATCCTGGAGTGCTGCTTTTGCTGTATTCTTTTGTTGTTGAATTTATCCCAATAGTGTAATTTTTCAAAGTGCTTCAGTTTTTGTTTTATTGAGTAGTTTGATTAGGACTTTTTTTTAAGAGTGATGGATTTCCAACTTTGGTTCTTAGAAGATATTTAGGAGCCTGAGTATAAAGTTCTTAAATTAGTTATTTTTTATTTGCACATAATATATTTTAGAAAGGACCTTTCCTGGAATATGGCTACCACCTATAATTTTTTCTAATTAGGCTCAAGTATATTTTAAATTGGTTTCTGAATTTTCAGTTAAGTATCCAGAAGTACCAAGCTTGGTACCTGAAAGTGTTTTTTCTTTTGATAGTATAAGCAGGAGATATTTCTTCCAGCAAATATTTTTTGCCTGCCAATGTTGTGGGTGCTGGAAATCTTATTTTGAACACTATATTTGATTTTATTTTCTTTCTTGGCTGCTATAGAATATTGAGATTCCAGAATTTCGGTATGTACTCCATGGCAGAAAAGATAGTGATGTAATGAATCTCTCTGGGGAGAGGGGTAGTGTATACTCCCTGAACACTTAGGATACTTGTAATGCAGCATGTATATGAACAACATGGATATTTTTTCTTTGAAGATTAAGAGAAGTTTAAATTACTTGCAACCTATAAAAATTTTATGTACATTGATGGAATAATAGAGAATTCTGCAAATGGCAGTGACTCCATTTGTAAAAAAGAAAATCTTGCATAAGGAATTAATAATTTTGTTAGAGGTTGATAAGAGTTTTGTTTTTTAAACTTCTGTGTTCTTATAACTTAGAAAATGAGAATTCACTGAAATCTTTGTATATAGACTTTTGAATTAGTTCCCTAAGCTCATTGAACCGTTCTATTAAACAGATTTCTAATCTGCATTTATACATTTTGCTTGTACTCTTTTGGTTTTATCTGTACTTCTGAGAGATTTTTCTAGCCATATTACCACTCTTAAATCACCTTCCAGTTTTTACCATTCTTGTTCCTTGGGCATTTATCTGATTGACAGTCACCATTTGAATAAGTTTTTCTATGAATAAATGTTTTTCTTTTTATGTGAATTTACTCACTTGGAATGTGAATATCTTTTTCATGTGGGATGGTTAAAAATCAAAATGGAAAGACATTAGTCCTTCCTCTGTGCAGATACTATTCTAGCTGTTGTTGAGATGTAAATAGACCAAGAAAGGTACAAACCATGACCTTAAAGGACTTTACAAAGTTGAAAAGGAAGCATACAGAAGACAAGAAGAAGGAAATAAAGGGAAGACATTTCTCATTGACTGTATATGAAATTGTACACTCAATAGAAAAGAAAGATAGCACCAAGTCGTGTCCAACTCTTGCGATCCCATGAGCTGTAGCCTGCCAGGCTCCTCTGTCCATGGGATTCTCCAGGCAAGAATACTGGAGTGGGTTGTCATTTCCTTTTCCAGGGGAACTTCCCGATGTAGGAACTGAACCCTGGTCTCCAGCATTGCAGACAGAAGCATTACCGACTGAGCTATGTCGGATAATCAAGTGTTATCTTGCTCTTAACCTTCTTTTATCTAATAATAATTTTTAAAAAATGCAAAATTCTATCTCCAGGTCTGTAAGGTTTCTCACTGAGTGTTGAACAGATTAAATCTGCAGCATTTTGCCAGTTACTGTGGGGAATACAGATTTATTAGACACAATTCTTGCCTTCGAGTAACTTAACTTTTCTAAGGAAAGGAAGTGAAACAGTACTTAACATCTCTGTGAAACTCCCACATTTGGAAAATTAATTATAAAAACTTCTTAATCTGTTTGTTTTAGTCATGCATATATTTCTAAAAATTAACGGAAACTTAATTCTTTATTTTAAATAACAGAAATGCCCCTTTGGCGCCTTATCAATTGTCAACTTACCAAGCAACTTGGAAAAAGAAACAACACACCGATATTGTGCCAATGCCTTCAAACTTCACAGGTATATTTCCAAGTCAGCATTCTTCTTTACTTCAGTCAAGAGTAAAATACATTTGGAATTTTCAGAGAAATACAAAAATGGAAAAAAAGTGGTAATAACTTTTGCATCCACTAAAGGAAAATATAATAACATCATGCATTGTATATATCAGTGGTTCATTCAAGCCGACATTAAAATTACCTGAGGGTCTTTTAAAAGTACTCATGCCCAGGTAATTTCAACCCAGTTGAATTACATCTTATCTCTGGATGTATAGTCTGGACGTTAGTAAGTTGAAAAGGCTCCCAGGTGATTCTAGTATACAACTGGGGTGAGAATCATTGTTGTTATAAAATCCTTCTCCCCAAAATAATTTTTAAGGGACCTTGTGTTGATTTTATTTATCTATTAATCTCATGATCTACAGAGAATATTACTCTGAACTTCAACATATACTGTTATTGACAGGCATTCTTTGAGATTTTTAATCTGCTGAATACTAATATTTTGAATCTGGGAGTCTAGATTTAACTAATAAAAAGGTATTACTCGACCTGCCAGCTTTAAGGGGCCCTACTGCAGCAGGGAGTATGAAGTGGAATATTTCTGGTTGATGTGGCATTTCTCTCCTTGTAAGTAAATGGCAGGCCAAAAAAAAAGAAAGAAGGAAAAAGACTGTGAGGTTGCACCTGCTCTGCAGTTTTGTACCGAAGCATTTTATTGTACATTAAAACAGCCTTATATGTAAAGAAAAATTGTTACTTTAGACTTTGAGTGAAAGTTGAATAAATAAAATTTGGAGTAATATTGGTCATGGATGCATTACTAACGATTAACAGTTTAAGTTAATCTTGGCTGCTGTTTTTGTTTTTTCCTAATAGCCAATAATATCTGGCATATTTCTCTTTTGGCTTATTAATGAATGTGTGTGGAGTGCAAGTGCATCAGAAGACATCGTTCTGGTATTATGTAGCTTTTTCTACCTAAGTCTGAGTTGTTTCATTTTTGTACACTTGTGACAGGTTGCCTATTCCTCGTCCGGGTGAAGTTTTGGGATTAGTTGGAACTAATGGTATTGGAAAGTCAACTGCTTTAAAAATTTTAGCAGGAAAGCAAAAGCCAAACCTTGGGAAGTATGATGTATGTATTACCACCTTATAAAAATGAGTATCTTGGGTCAGTTTTATGAGGCTGTGAAGGAGAGAGTATGTGTGATTTTATTTTTTAATGTTCTCATTTTCAAGATTATTTGTGTAATTAATGCTGAGAAACTATAAACGAAACTGCTTTTTAGTTAAAAAATGTGTTAATGCTACTTAATTGATAATTCTGAGATTTTGTAAACTTATGAATTGGTGTTCCTTGATTTGAAAAAAAAAATCCACCTCTGGTATTATTAGTATGTTAGAAGCAAAAGTATTCTATTTAGATAAATGTTCTATTTTGTGTAAAATTTATCCTCTTTGCAATTGTATTACTAAATTCAGATAACTATACATACATTTCTAGGATCCACCTGATTGGCAAGAAATTCTGACTTACTTCCGTGGATCTGAATTGCAAAATTACTTTACCAAGATTCTTGAAGATGACCTAAAAGCCATTATCAAACCTCAGTACGTAGACCAGATTCCCAAGGCTGCAAAGGTCAGTTGCTTTTTAGAAGATATGTAGTGGATATTACAAATATTGGTGGACATATGAAAGATAAATCAAAGTAAACTTGTATTAGTTTATGACTCTTCTTAATATTGAAGGGATTAGTATTGAAGGAAAATAATAGTAACTGTTACTGATATATTGTGACAGGGGACAGTGGGGTCTATTTTGGACCGAAAAGATGAAACAAAGACACAAGCAATTGTATGTCAGCAGCTTGGTAAGTGTTTATTTTGTGTATGTGTTTTAATAGGCAGTGAACTTAACTCATAAAGATTGATATTTTTATATGGATTACTGAAATGGGATAATCTCTAGTAATTGTCATACTTTCAGCTGAAATATTCAAATGCAGGATTACTGAAATGGGATAATCTCTAGTAATTGTCATACTTTCAGCTGAAATATTCAAATGCAGGATGATTTGCAATGCACATTTTACCCTGAAGAGGTAAAATAGAATAACATTAAAGACAATTCCTCTTATAGATTTAACCCATCTGAAAGAACGCAATGTTGAAGATCTTTCAGGAGGAGAGTTGCAGAGATTTGCCTGTGCTGTCGTTTGCATACAGAAAGCTGATATGTAGGTTACTTTATATTCTTGTAAATCTTATCCTTACTTTAGACTTTTTATTTATAATGCTGCTAAAAGAGCAGTGGTTTGGGATAAGTTGTTAATAATAGAAGGAGTAGTGAATGTTTTAACTTTTGAGTTAAGATGTTGAAGCAGCTCTGCATCCATTGCCCATTCCCTTGTTACTCCATCAGGGGTAAAAACTTTACAACTTATGAATTCTAGAGCTTTTTAATATAAAGTCAGGTATTTTGTAAACTCTCTTTATACATAGGAAGATTATTTTTTTAAGATGTAAGTTCTCCAACCAGGCCGGCAAGGTTTTTACTAGTTCAAGTGGAACATGAGGTCTTTTAGGTTATCCTAAATCATGTGAGAGACAAATGTAAAGGCTAGTTTCCTTCCTACCTTTTAATGCCTCTTTTCCCAGATATTTTTTGCCCTCATCTTTTTCCACACTTCTACTCTGGCATCCAGTGCAGGCTATTTTTTCTCCATAAAGTATTCTGTAATTCTGTGCAGGGCCCTCCTTTCCAAAAACTGTTTGCTTTATTGCAACTGACTTCAGCCAATTATAAGAGAAGCAGTCTGAATTACTTTAGAATATATCAGAATAGTTTTCATGAGGAGATAACAGTTTGTAAGTTAGCCTAATCTGCGAGTCTCTCCCCGGACTTGATATGCCATCTTGCTTTTCATAATTTCTTCCTTCTACTTCTGAACAGAATACAGAAAGTTTTACCATTATTGGATTTTTGTTGTTGTCAAGTTGGAAATATTTCAGTGCTTTAACATGCAGGATAGAATTATCATACTTGCCTTTCATATTATGTTTGCTTTTCTTTTTTATAGTTTCATGTTTGATGAACCTTCTAGTTACCTAGATGTCAAGCAACGTTTAAAGGCTGCTATAACTATACGATCTCTAATAAATCCAGACAGGTAAGTAAGATTTGGCATATGCCTATGCTGGCTGTTTGAAAAGTTTTACAGATTTCTAAATATTCAACACCAGGACCATCAATGTCATATACATGTGCATATATTCCATCTTGGTTTTTGAAGCTATCACTTGAACTTAAACTTCCTATGTCTAGAACAGAAATTCTTAATGCAATATGCATTTACTACCAATCCTGTTTCTAGGGAGCCTAAGAATACTCTGTAGTGATATGCAAATTTTTGACATATTTATGGATTTCCAGGAAGCAGATCCTTAACTTTTGTTAGATCCTCAAATGGATATGTCACTTATATACATCATTTAGAACAGAGAAATTCCAGTTTTCCCAGGTCTTTACTGAGCACAAAAGAGTTCTTAAAAACTTCTTAAATAGTCACAACATCGTGTATTCGTAGGATGCTGTTGTAGTTTGCAGAGTTTTTATATCCGTTATCTCATCTGAGCCTCATTAATCTTATAAGTTAGAATCTTTAGGTGGTATTCCCATATTGCAGATGAAGAAATTTAAGGTCAAAAGAATTAGTTATTTCTAGGTTTTGAATTTATGATATGGCAAGACTATGGCCAGAACACAGGGTGTTTTTCCTGCATAGCATTTTCTGTTCCTCTCTTTAGAAGTTGATTTCATAACTTTTTTCATAAGAGAAATCCCTGGGTTGGATCAAAAAGCAAACAGAGAAGTATAAATTACAAGGGAGAAACAAGGATGGCTTTCCTGAAAGGCTGTGCTTGTCTCTGTAGTAAGTCTTGAGCTTTAACAACCATTTGTGGGCAGGTAGCAGGGCCTTCTTTTGAATTATCACACAAAATGCCAGGGCTCTCAAACAACTGCTTTCTCAGCAAAAGAGTAAACACATGAGGATGTCAAGGAAACACTCCTGTCACTCAGTGAGAGCCTTGGGAATGGAGGGATGGTTCCCCTTCAGATCTGTTTATGGACTGGCAGCTCACATGGATATAGAATTGAAATTTATGTAATCAGGGAAGTCTAAAAACCCTCCATGCTAACAAAGTAACAGAGAGTCCTGGAATCTTCAGTTCTGTGCGTTCATTTGCGTAGATGACGCAAATATAAAAACACTCTAGAGGCATATGCTCTCAACCCTGGTCACACAGGATTTCTGCAGGTAAAGCTAAGAGCTTTAAACCCAGGGTTATAAATGATAGAAGGAAACTGTACAAGTGAGACAGTAAACACAACAAACAGCAGGATTTAGATCTTCAAGAACTAAAAGTGACATTCTCAAAGAGACTATAGTATTTAAGATAATTCAAAACATAAAGATTTAAAGCTCTAAGAATATAATACTACAAAAAAAGTAACAGGTAAATGTTTAAAAAACCCAAACAAATCTAGAAATTAAAAATACAGTCATGACATTGAAAACTCACTGGACAGATTAGACAGGTTAGGGACAACAGAAGAGCATCAGAAACTTTAAAAGTTGACCTTGAGCAAGCTACCAGAGTACAACAGAGAATGAGATGGAAAAACAGGAGGGAGATTCAAGGACATGGAGAATAGAATGAGATAGAGAACAGAATGAGAAGATGATTACATATGTCTTTATAGGTGTCAGAAAAGCTGTGAAAAGATAATGGCCAGGTATTTTCGAGAATGACTCCTTAGATTCAAGGAACAAATGATTCCTGTACATCCTTTGAAGTAAAACTTAGAATATCAGTAATAAAGAGACGACGTAAATGGTGATCATAATTTTCACTCTGTGCATAGGTCAGGGCATTACGATAGGCTCTTTGGGAAATTGTTCCTGTTGTTTAGTCACCAAGTCATGTCAACTCTTTGTGACCCCATGGACTGTACCCTACCAGACTCCTCTGTCTGTGGGATTTCCCAGGCGAGAATACTGGGGTAGGGTACCATTTCCTTCTCCAGGAGATATTCCTGACCCAGGGATTGAATCCACAGTTTCCTGCATTGGCAGTTAGGTTCTTTACCACTGTGCCACTAGGTCAGAAGCCCCTTTGGGGAATATAAGAGTATAAAATGCCTTCCCAATATTCAGGGACCTTAGGATCTGGTAAATTAAAGAATACATAAGCAGAGAAATAAAAGGATACTAATTTACAACCAGGTGACATGTATTCAGTCAAGTCACTACTGTCTACGTTATGAGATGGCGGTACATAGTGATGAAAGGGATAACACACCAAAACAGATTCGATTGGCAAAGTGGAGAAAATGATTGTTAGACGCTTTCTCAGTTGTTCCAGGCCTTGATTTTATAGGAATAGGGTCAAAATAATCTCTTTGTAGTGATAGACTTGATAATGAAGTTTCAGGAAGTATGTCTGCATTCTGAAATTCTATGATGTATCAAGGCATCCTTTCCCTTCAGTCTGTAATGCTGTAAAAAGATTTTGAAGATCATATCCTCCAGAAAGCAAGAAGAAATAAAGGATGGATTAGTGAGAGGAACAATAATGCAAGAGGAAAATTAAAATCCATCAGATAAACCAAAATTAAGTGTAGGGTATAAATTTTCACAGCATAGATTTCTCATTATGCTGTAGATTATTGTTCCAAACCCTCTGAAAATAGAGTGAGTCTTCTAAATTTTTTTAATAACATTTTGGACTTCTGCATAAGATTCATATGAAAGTAGAGAAAGCAGGAGGTGTGACTTATTTTTTTTCTTTTCAAAAGTACATTAAAAACCACTAGATAAAACTATTCTGCCATATACTGGACCTTGAAGATTTCAGTGGTTAAAAAAAAGCAGAGAATTATTCCAAGTAATGGAACATTGCCAGTAAAGATACCAAGGCAGGATAAGTATTGGCTCACTTGGGTGATTTGCCATTTTTATTGATGCTTACCACTGTTCAACAGTGGGGGAAAGTTTATTTATTTGCACATTAAGAAGGGTGTTTCTCCTGGAGGTAGAATTTGAGGTGAACCTTAAAGAGTTACGTAGGACTTCAACAGATGTGGATTTTAGGCAGGAGACCCTTTTGATCATAGACTAGCCCTTAGACACAGAGATAGAAGAGGAGATAATTCAGGAAACAAAGATCCATTTTTCAGTATATCCTATATACAAATTTAATAAAAGAATGTACAGATACTGTGGTTCAACTCAAGATTTTTTGACTTTACAGTGTTGTGAAAGCAGTACATATTCAGTAGAACTGTACTTCAGAGTTTGGTATTTTCTTGGTCTGGTGATGCTGAGCAACAGCAGCAAGCCACAGCTTTCAGTGAGTCACATGTTTGGAGGACAGACAGCTGGTACCCTTACCACCATTCCGTTTCTCACTTTCAGGGTAGTATTCAACACATTACATGCGATAGTCAACACTTTGTTTTAAAATAGGCATTATGTAAGTGTTCTGAACACATTTCAGGTAGGCTAGGCTAAGTATGGTGTTTGTTAGATTAGGTTAAGTATGATGGATTTATCAGAGTGTAACTTTATAAATTGAATATCTGTAGTAGCTATAGTTTTGGAAGGTCTTAAAAGAAGGTCTAAGGATGTTAAATTTGTTTCCTTTGGAACTAAGAGCCTTATCTGGGGACCTGAAGAAAAAAATAAGATTTGTTAAAAGCATATAACGATATTAAATAGAAATATGACACCCTGAATTAGAATCTCGATAAAGAAAACAATGAATTAGACATGCTTGACAATTTAAACAGTATATCATTGTGAATCAAATTGAGTCAATTTTTATGGGAGTAAAGATTTCATGAAATGATTAAATGATTTCATTAAAATAAAAATATGGCTGGTTTTTGTACAGAAAGCTGATAAATTAAGTTGGAATTTGATGTCTGCAGGTCATTGCTTTTTGAAAATGTTAAACGGAGTTGAATAGGAATGAAATACTGTGTAAAAACTTTATGACTATTTATTTGCCTGATAGTTTCTGTTTTTTTCTTACTAATTAAAAAGTCGTGTCCTGTTCCATCCCATTTATTAAGTTCTCCAGTACCCACACTAACCTGTTTCCTTCCTGACTTTCACTAGGTTTTTATCACCTGTAAAACATTTTGCTACGTAGTCTTTTTGGTATTGTTTCATATCAATTCCTAGTCTTCACAGCTAAATTGAAAGTTCTCAGGTTGAGGACTATGTCATATTCTCTATGCATCCCCTACTACAACTATATTGCAACTAGTGTGGGACAGGACAAGTAGAAGGGTTTAATATTTAATACATAAATTGAATAGCATAGTAAACAGTTTAGGTCTATTATATAATTATTTCTGCTTTGTAAAGTTTAAAAATGCTTTTAAACATTTTTAGTTAAACATTTAGCAAAAAATGTTTATTAGCAAAACATTTCATATATTCATAAACTTTCATGTTAACTTTTTTCTTTTAGTTTAGGAAAACCATTTGAAATATGAACATTGATTAGAGTCTTATTCCAAGAAAATATTTTCTAACTTGTTTAATGTGGTCTTTACAGTTAATTTTTTTTAATGTATTTATCTTCCTAAAATTTCCACTATAGTTTTTTAAAGCTATGTAAATGTTTTAATTATAATTAAATATAATTTTAATTATATGTTGTATTACATTTTTAAATAAAAATCTATATTGATTTTCAGATATATCATTGTGGTGGAGCATGATCTAAGTGTATTAGACTATCTCTCTGACTTCATCTGCTGTTTATATGGCGTACCAAGTGCTTATGGTGTTGTCACTATGCCTTTTAGTGTAAGAGAAGGTAACTTGAAAAACTTTTCACAATGCTCTTTCACATTAATGCTTAGAAAATGTATTGTTGATACTAAGTAAAGTGTTGCTGTCATATTACTCATCCAAAACTCTGGCCTTATGAAATGTAGTCTCACAATAGAATATACATACATAAGGTTATATATCCCAGTTGTTAAACATAACCTATTTCTTTGTGGAGGAGTTTTTGTTGTGGCTAAAAATATTCTATCAGTTTCACTATTTATTTGCTATACTAAAGTGTTCTTTTATATTTTGGCCTCTGTAGCATCTCTCTATTACTAGTCATCTTCAGCTTTATCTTTGACAGGCCAGTACCAGTAGGAAAACTCTTGAAACTCATTTAGTGCTCATCTTGTTTTCATGTTTCAAATTTATCTTTAATCTGTGTCCTAAGTTTGTGGACCTAAGGCTATCCAAAGGTCTAATAAAATAGTTAAATATATTATAGTCTGGTGAGTGACTAAAATTCTAATACAACATTTCAGTATGTATATTTTCACTTATTCCTACTACTTGCAGGAAAGAGGGACTGTCTCTCTTTTCCATGTGTTTTCCCTACCTAAGCAAGTTGCTGCTGCTGCTGCTAAGTCACTTCAGTCGTGTCCGACTCTGTGTGACCCCATAGACGGCAGCCCATCAGGCTCCCCCGTCCCTGGGATTCTCCAGGCAAGAACACTGGAGTGGGTTGCCATTTCCTTCTCCAGTGTGTGAAAGTGAAAAAGGAAAGTGAGGTCGCTCAGTCATGTCTGACTCATAGCGACCGCATGGACTGCAGCCTACCAGGCTCCTCCGTCCATGGGATTTTCTAGGCAAGAGTACTGGAGTGGCTTGCCGTTGCCTTCTCCGACCTAAGCAAGTTAGGCAAAACTAAAAACTAGCTTACCACTAAGTGGCTCCTGAAACAAAATCAGTACGCTCTCCACCTGGTATGCCTTCTTCCTTTTAATTTCTTTCCTGTTTTCCTTCACTGCTTCCTCACTCCTATTTTTACTTTTTATGTTTCTTCTCTCCAGCTATGCCTTAAACTAATAATCTAGACATGAAAGGTCTCCTTAGTCCATATCTTGAAAATCTGCCATATTCTATAAGAATAATTATTCGTGTAGCCTTATAGTTCTCTCAGTTGGACAGACTTTTCTTTTTTTAAAGCTGTAAAAAGGGTATAAATAGTTTAAGATGTGGGGAAGGACTTACTATCCCTTATCTACCTATATATTTGAGATAGATACTATCCATCTATTGAGATATATTTTAAGAAAAAACTTGTGAGATTGCCCAGTTTTCTTACCAGTAGTCTTACGATAGCAGAAGCAATTACTGTTTTATTCTCCTCAGTTAGCAACTAATATTAGAGTAATCTACTTTCTGCTTAAAGTATTAAGTAGTTCTAGAATCATATTAATAATAACAACATGGATACCTGGCAGTCACTTTTCATAATTCTAGTTAGAGAAAAGTGAAAGTCGTTCAGTCATGTCCGCCTCTTTGCGACCCCATCAACTATACATATACAGTCCATGGACTTCTCCAGGCCAGAATACTGGAGCACGTAGCCTTTCCCTTCTCCCGGAGATCTTCCCAACCCAGCGATCAAATCCAGTGTCGCGCATTGCAGGTGGATTCTTCACCAGATGAGCCACAAGGGAAGCCCTGAAAGTGAAAGTGGCTCAGTCATGTCTGACTCTTTGTGACCCATTGTTGTTAATTCTGTATAACTATATAATTCTAGTTACAGATGCCATGTCTAATGCATGTGCTAAGAAATAGTTCCTGGTGAGGTTTTAATGTACCCTATCCTTTAAAACTATTGAACTAACAAACTGCACTTAATCTTTCTGCTTTCCTTTAATATGCTGAAATTAACACATTATATGTAAAAGCTCTTTATGAACTATAAAGGAATTTTAGCTTGAACTCATTTTTAAATTAAAAAGAGAACATTGCAGTTGGAGTGTATAAAGCTGATTTGTTAATTTTTTTTTGTACAAAGTCACTTCTCAATTCTTAAATGACTTAAGATTAAAAATGCTAATTTGGGCAGAATAAATGGATCTGTTGATTTGTTCTGTTAGTATATATTTATTGAGCACCTGTGTTCTAGGCTGAGAAGGCCTAGATGTGGTTCTTAATTGCAAATGAAATGAATAACATCCTTAGACTTTCTTTCAAGACCTTCTGAAACTTCAGCTACTGTTCTTCTGTTACACATAGCAAACACAAAAACAGATCTTTTCTTTGTTTCCCAAATAACCCGCATTTCCATCTCTGTACATCTGCCATTGTGGTTCTTAACAACTTTAGTATGGAGGGATTTTCATGTACCAGCATGTTAGTTTTTGTTTGGTTATTAAAATCTGTTTAGATTATGGTGTTCGTACAGTGAAGCCAAGAAAAGTTCAATGAAGTTCTTAAAAATCTGCAAAGTTAATCTGAAAACAAATGCAGTAAATCATAAGTTCATCATATGGTTATGTCTCACATGAAAATGAATACTTATAACTTAAATTCTTAACTTTTATTTTATATCTATAAAAATACTCCATTTTGTCATTTTTTTTAAATTACAATTTTTTATTTTAAAATACAGAAGAAATGGCATCAGAGCCTTTCACATAAAATCTGATGGAAAAAGTCATATAAAAATCACATAATAATGAAAAGATGTGCTTTGTGCGTGTTTGTATATATAGGCATGTATATGTGCATGAATTAAACTTAGTATTAGATACGTGAAACACCATGTCTCACTGCTTGCTCTAAGTCCACAGAAATTTAAATCTATGTATAGATTACTCACAAGAGAACCTAGGGTTAGGTTTTTATATGATAATTTATTGCTGTGGGAAAAGTTTAGTCTTTAATTGATCTTTGCTAATCTATTTCTATAACTTCCCAATAGGCATAAACATTTTTTTGGATGGCTACGTTCCAACAGAAAACTTGAGATTCAGAGATGCATCACTTGTTTTTAAAGTGGCTGAGACAGCAAATGAAGAAGAAGTTAAAAAGATGTGTATGTATAAATATCCTGGAATGAAGAAAAAGATGGGAGAGTTTGAGTTAGCGATTGTAGCTGGAGAGTTTACAGATTCTGAAATCATGGTGATGTTGGGGGAAAATGGTAAGTTTCCCTTATTCTGTGATATTTGAAAGTTGATTGTTTATCCACTAACTGAATTTTAATTACTCTGAAAATTTTTGACTCAGTTATATTATAGGTCTGGGAACTAGATTATTCCTATATTTCTCAGTGTGGTTCACATTTTGTGACAACGTATGGTTTAACTTGTTTTTTAATCAAGTTCATATTTCTTATTTTGTTAACCTTCAGTGAGAATTAGATCTTTTTCTAAGCTGGTTTTTCTATGTATATATTGATACAGGTGACATTTATTCATCCTAGAAACTGACCAGAAAGGAAAGAATAAATTGGTAATTCTAAAGCAGTCTAGTTTAAAATGTTTTCCTTGAAACTTTGTAAATAGTTGTATTACTGACATTTTTAAGTAATAGGTTATTGTCATAAATATAGTTACGATTTTGAGTGCCAGATACCTGGCATTTTCGTGATTTTTAGAAAAAGATTGGAATTTTGTGTTTACATCATAACAAAACTGTGGAAGAAAAAAATTTTATGAAGATTGTTGCAGTGTACCAGTCTTTAGTTAATATATTAGTCTTTAGCTGGGTTGCAATTAAATATTTCATGTTAAATGGCCTTTATGATGACGGTGTCAGTCATAACAGTTATTGTCCTGTTTTAACAATACATTGTGTTCATCGATACTTTAGCTAAAAATGTCTTTCAAGAACTAACCCGACTTTATAGACCCATTTATTAAAATGGCCATTATAAACTTTAAATAGTATGTATTCCTCCTAATGAGCTTAGAATGATACTTGAGAGGTGAATCATGAAAGTTCAAGTAATTTTCTGTATAGCCTTCAGAATTCTGTATTGTCATATTTTTTCAAAACTAGTTTCCCAGTTACAACCCAGTAATGCATAGTGATTTACTCTCAATGTGAAACATTTTTCAAATCAATTTGTTTTATGTTGCCAGGTACTGGTAAAACGACATTTATCAGAATGCTTGCTGGAAGGCTTAAACCTGATGAAGGAGGTACAGTTGTAATGTTGAGTTTTTTTACTCTTTTCCATGTAGTAGACTCTAAAGATCTGAGCATTTTTCAGTGCCTTATTTATTTGCATTATTTTGCAGGGGAAGTTCCAGTTCTAAACGTCAGTTATAAGCCACAGAAAATCAGTCCCAAATCAACCGTGAGTTATACTGGTATTTTTTTTTATTATTATTATTAAAGAAGAGTTTATATGTCCATATACCTAAAGCATTACTCTTACACTGTATCAGAATGTTTCTCCAAATCAGTTTCTGTCCAGGGCCCCCCAAGTGGCTCAGTGATAAAGAATCCGCCTGCCAGTGCAGGAAACAAGGGTTTGATCCCTGGGTGGGTAAGATCCTCTGGAGAAGGAAATGGCAACCCGCTCTAGTATTCTTGCCTGGCAAATCACATGGACAGAAGAGCCTAGCGGGCTACAGTCCATGGGGTCACAAACAGTTGGGCATGACTGAGCAACTGAGCACACACACACAGGTGTAATAAGGTGGCTGCTGCTGCTGCTAAGTCACTTCAGTCATGTCCGACTCTGTGTGACCCCATAGATGGCAGCCCACCAGGCTCCCCTGTCCCTGGGATTCTCCAGGCAAGAACACTGGAGTGGGTTGCCATTTCCTTCTCCAATGTGTGAAAGTGAAAAGTGAAAGTGAAGTCGCTCAGTCATGTCCAACTCTTAGCGACCCCATGGACTGTAGCCTACCAGGCTTCTCCGTCCATGGCATTTCCCAGGCAAGAGTACTGGAGTGGGTTGCCATTGCCTTCTCCAATAAGGTGGCTAAGGAAGATATTAAGACTACTACAGTCCTTAATTTCATTTCCACTACTGGGAAAACTATTTTAAGTCTGTTTGGCATCTTTTCCCAAAATAAATCTTCAAAAACCTAATGTGTTTTGGTGGTGCAAATGACATCAGGAAAGTGAAAGGCTACCCACAGGACTGGAGAAACTGTTTGCAAATTATATATCTAATAAGGTACTCAATCCAGAATATATAAAGAACTCTTAAAACTCGAGTTTTAAATGGGCAAAGGATTTGAATAGACATTTTTCCAAAGAAAGGAAACAAATGGCCAGTAAGTACATGAAAAGATGCTCAGCATTGTTAGTCATAAAGGAAATGCAAATTGAAGCCACCGTGAGACACCCTATCACACCCACTAAAATGACTTCAGTCAGACAAGAACAAGTATTGCTGAGGAATATAGAGAAATTTGAACCTCATAGATTGCTGGTAGGAACGAAAAACAGTAGAGCCGTTGTTATTCAGCCATAAAAACAAGGCACTGATATATATTACGATATGGATGAGACTTAAAACATTGTGAAATTAACTTCCTTTGATTTCTGCAGGTGTTGTAATGAACTTATTAACTATAGTATCTACATTCAGTACCTCAGTACTCATATTGAGAATATTTATGATGACTTGGCTTACATTAAAAATGTCATCATTGATGTTTTCTATAAACTTAACTTTTTAAGTTCTCAAGACATCTTATATTCATCCCTGTCATACTGTTGCACATTTTGTGTTACTTCCCAGATTGCCTGAGATGACTTGATACACATATTGACCTTTAGAAGTATTCCTGGTCTAATGATTTCTCCCTTGAAGCAGTCATTTCTTTCAGATTTTAAGATTATTGCTTTATTTTTTTTACCTGGACATGATGGGTTTTTACTTTTTTAAATCTCAAAACATGCCGGAGCTGATAGATAAGCATCAAAATACTATGGATATCTGTTAGCAACAAATTGTTACACATTTGCTGTGTGGCTTAACTTTGTCAAGGTACATAATCAGAATAGTTTTGTACTGAAATAAAATTTGAATACTTTTCCTTTAAAAACAGGGAAGTGTTCGCCAGCTACTACATGAAAAGATCAGAGATGCTTACACTCATCCACAGTTTGTGACTGATGTAATGAAGCCTCTGCAAATTGAAAACATCATCGATCAAGAGGTACTCTTAAAATAATTTTTGGTGTTTTATCATTTTAAATGGTGGATATCTCTACATGGTTTACTGAACTTCTTCTGCAAATAGGTGCAGACATTATCTGGTGGTGAATTGCAGCGAGTAGCATTAGCTCTTTGTTTGGGCAAACCTGCTGATGTCTATTTAATTGATGAACCATCCGCATATTTGGATTCTGAGCAAAGATTGATGGCTGCTCGAGTTGTCAAACGGTAATATCCTGCTCATAAGAGTATTACATGTGATCATAGGTACTAGCAGACAGATGTGCTTAATAGAGCATTTGAATATTTGATGATATAAAACTAAGATTTCAAAACCATGTGTTTTAGTTTCATACTCCATGCTAAGAAGACAGCCTTTGTTGTGGAACATGACTTCATCATGGCTACCTATCTAGCAGATAGAGTCATTGTTTTTGATGGTGTTCCATCCAAGAACACAGTTGCAAACAGGTAAACTATTTTCTAAACTATTCAAAGTGATTATAAGTTCCAACACTTTTCTAATCAGCATATAAACATTAGTCATACTATTTTAAATTTTAATAAGATAAACTCTTGAAGTGATTTTGTAACTCCCACGATTATTCATATACTATATTGGATGACACGGGTTAGAATAGTGGGTTTTAGATTGTGGTATAGCACTGACCCAGGGGAATAAGGATGCAGAACTTTGGGCCCCTCACCTTCTCTTTCTGGTTATGTTTTGTCTGCTTCATTATTTGGGTACGTGATTCGCCCAATTTCCAGTGTTGGTGGTAAAGCTTACTATCCCCCAAATATCTGGTGTCAAATGTACAGCCTAGTTTAAAATGAATGATCTTACCTCTCCTTTTTCTTTAATTTCTCCTTACTGACTTGATAGAGAGCACCTGAAATATAAAGAAGCCTCGCTTTCACAGTTTATGAGAAAGTTCTTTTTTTAATGAGAAATTTATTATGCTTTTAGTGCTTAAATCTTATTAGATTGAACTATGAAATTATGGATATTCAACTGTTTGACCTATAAAAACAGTAAGTTCATGTGATTCCAATGCAGTATTTCCTGGTTTAGGGAGGAATGGATTTGCTATTTGAATAATTCATCCAAGAAATAAAAGTACTTAAGTAAACTTCTTAAAATTCTTTTTTTTTTTTTTTTAATTTAAGAATCGTCAATTATTCGAAATAATGTACTTTGTTAGGGAAATTTCTTAGACTGGTGAAAAGAAAAGTGAAAGTGTTAGTTGTTCAGCTGTGCCCAGCTCTGCGAGCCCATGGACTGTAGCTTGCCGGTCACCTTTGTTCATGGGATTCTCCAGACAGAATACTGCAGTGGGTAGCTGTTCCCTTTCTCCAGGGGATCTTCCCAGGGATCGAACCCAGATCTTCCCCATTGCAGGTAGATTCTTTACCATCTGAGCCACCAGGGAAGCCTTCAAATGATGATCCTCCCTTTGTATTTAAAAAATACTTAAAATGTTCCACAAGTATGATATGATTTAGGATGATTTTACTATTAGTTTACGTGAGAAAAAATGATTAGTATAGAAATAGTATGGAAATTTTAAAAGGAATTATTACTAAAAACCATTATGTTGTACATAATCTTTTCAGTGCCAAATTTCTAACGTAACTGTACCTTCTCTGTTAAATTTTCTTCTCCCCTAAAAGTCTTAGATTTAAAATTCTGCAATCACCTAATTTTTCTAAAGCAGTACTTCTGGCTAAATGTTTTTTCCATATCAGAAACATGTTAAACTGTGTTTGTTTTGCACAAAAATATAGCCAAACTGTTCAAGCAAAGACATTTTTGAATATAGATTTATAATATACTGTGATTATACTATTATTGAGATGACTTATGATTGAGGAATTAGAAGAAACAGTTATTCTTAATAGTCTTCTTCGTAAAAAGTAATTAAATTGGGGGGACGGTAAAAGTCAATTATAATTGATAGATTCTATTTTTCACCCTAGTCCTCAAACCCTTTTGGCTGGCATGAATAAATTTTTGTCTCAGCTTGAAATTACATTCAGAAGAGATCCAAACAACTACAGGCCAAGAATAAACAAACTCAATTCAATTAAGGTATGTAAAAAACATTATCTCAAATCACAGATAATTTCTCAGTGTAAATAGTTGAAAAGTATGTTTTGAATTGAAGACTATGTCATTAAAATTCTGTCATTTCCTTAGTTCTGAGATTCATGTTCTTTGCGTTTTGTCTCTGATGGCATACATCAGTCTGGAAGGCAGCGCTTGTGATAGAGCTGCCACTGCTGCATTGTCTCTTTGAGTCACACCCATTGTACTACTTGTGTTGAGGGTACTTGCCATTTAAAGCGTTTTCAGGGAAATTACACTTGAAATAGAGTTTTTACAGTTTTTTTACCCTTTTTTTGTGCTTGCATAACAACAACATGATTAAAATGTATATTTTAAGAGTCTTAAACAGACTTCTTCAGTGAACATTAAATTCTAAACAATGAAACAAAATATTTGGTTAAATCTGCAGTCTTCTAATGGGCAGGTTTTTTTTTCCTTTGTGGTATATAAAGTAATTGTGCACCCTATACTTGATGTTAAATACGGTTTTTAGAAAGCAGTCATTTCTTCATCGCCCCCCAAAAAAAGCTAAAAAAATGTTTCTGTGTTTCTTGTATGCCTGCAATGAATGCCTCCTTAAAGCACAGCTTCCGTGTCATGGCCCTCTAGCCATCACTCTTTCGTATTTTACTCCCCTAGCTTGGCTACTAAAACGTGAGCCCTTGGAAAGCAAGAGACACAGTGCATACCACTTATTCTTAAGCACCTAACAGAGTGTCTGGATGCCTTTAGCCTTCACTATAATATTTTGTTTGTTTACTCTCTAGCCAGGATAATGAAATGCAAGTTTTAAATTAAAACTGAATAGTTCCTTGGTTTTGAGAAGTGAATTAAGCAGAAGAAAGGAACTAAATTTTAGAGCACTTTCATAAGAATCTCTTCTGAAACCTTACCCTTTGTGTTGTAGTTTTCTTGAGTAGAGACTCCGTTCAGTCCCCAAGTATACTTATTCAGGATAGTGTCTGTATCAATTCATCCTAGATAATCACACCTGAGTTCTAATAAGGGAGCTGCTAGGCAGATAGGTAGATGGCTCATTACTGCTGCTGCTGCTGCTGCTAAGTCGCTTCAGTCGTGTCCGACTCTGTGCGACCCCATAGACGGCAGCCCACCAGGCTCCCCCGTCCCTGGGATTCTCCAGGCAAGAACACTGGAGTGGGTTGCCATTTCCGGCCAGTCTGCAAATGGTACTGGGAAAAATTATTTTTATATACATTTTGTATACTAGGCAGTTCCCAAACTGACATGGTTACATTTTTATCAGGAGCTTAAAGTTAAAAGGCTGAAAATGGAATTTTAATAGTTTTTTTGGAAACAGAATTTTACATAGCAAAATTTCATATGTGTAAAGTATTTTATGTAAAGGAATTTTGGGTGAGATGTACATCAAAGAAGGTGTCTTTGGTAGGTGGTAGAGGTGGTTAGCAGAGTAGTAACCTTGCCTTTGAGCAATAGGATGAGGAACTTCCAGAAGCAGCCAGTGAGTACAGATGAGATTGTGTGACGCTGCTGTAAGCACTGTTAATACTGTGGGTAATCCAGCCCTGGCATACCGGAGAATGGTGTTGATTTCTGTTGCATCTGTGTTGATTTCTGTTTGCTTCTCTTTGTTTTTTAGGATGTAGAACAAAAGAAGAGTGGAAACTACTTTTTTTTGGATGATTAAAGTGAATCTGAGAATATCGATAAGCCATTTATTAAGAGAAACATTTATTGGGATTTTTGTCGTATAAAATTTAAATCAGGTTTTATACACCACATGCTCTAGAGCTTGAAGTATAATTTACTTACTGTAACATCAAAAGCCAGTTGTGTTGTAAATTATTCTGAATACAGAAAATGCCATTTTCTGATCTTGATGATAGAACCCTTTTTGTGCATAACATTCTAAAATGAAGACATTTCAAGCTATACAAATTACCTCCAGGTTTCCATAATGTATAGGAAAATTTTCAGTAGGTTTATTATATATTCATGTACCAAATGCTGAGCAGTGTTGCCCCCTTTTAAAAATCTTGAAAAAGGTTTCTGCACTTACATGGTTTGCCAAGTATGCCGTTAATGAAACTGCCCTTATTTTAAAATCCAGTTGATGACTTCACTGATTAAATTTGATAAATAAACATCAGGATTATATTTATTTGTTTTCAGTCTTTGCATTAAACTGTCAGTATGTTTAGACTTTCAAAGGAAGATTACTGCAGAACACCACTGCTGGAAACAAACTATTACCAACTTTAGCATTGTTTACAGTGTTTTTGGTGCTTATATATCTTGAGCAAAAAAAAAATCATTTCAACACACCCTCCTCTTCCCCACCCAAAAAAAAAAAAGACCCTAACTTGATTCTGAATTACATGTAGCATTCCATAAGATTCTATATTCTGTAAATATTCTCAAAATGTCATTTTTTATAAACATACCTTTGTGTAATCACTGATCAAGATTTAGGAAAAAGTATTTTAAAGAATGTTTGTTTCCCTTAAAAGTACAGTACAGGCTCAGAATCTTTATAGAGTTGGTCCCTAAGCATCTATGTGTTTTTAAACTTCCACAGATTTCTGATGGGCAGCCAAGGACTGTAGCCACTTTTCCTAAAGGCAACAGTGCCGCCGAGGAATGCCCAGATAGCAATACAAATCATCCCTTGGTACCAAATATATTTATTTCTAGGTTTTGAACATAGAGGATATTATCTAAATCTGTTTGACCTTTTTTCTTTTTTTTTCAGTTTTAGATAGTGTGTAGCAGGAGTTCTAAAAACTGATCCAGATTTCTTGAACAGTGGGATACCTGTAGTGTGAAACCACTTTCAAGTATACTTCTGCCTAATGCCCTGAACTGGGACCAGCTCATACTACAAGTGGGAAAAGGCATTTAGGACATAGACAAACTTCTAGAGCTCCCTGAAACTACGGAAGCTTTAATTAATATGCAGACAGTTGGCGGAAAGTGGTTTAACAAAGACCCATTAGGCCTTTTAAAAAATTAATTTATGTGAGTAATCTATGTTTGTTGTGAAAATTTCAAATATATAGAAATAAATGGAATAAAGAATGATTTCCCTTCATTTTACCCTCCCGGAGGTTACCAGTGTTTGTTTAATAATATATATCCTTTCATGCTTTTTAACTAAGTGTGAATATGTAAAGGGTTTGCTTTGTACATAAATGGGATTATATTAAAATAAGTAGTGCCTATTTTTAAGGATAGGTTAAACTTGTGAATGATTATTTCAAATATATTGAATAAAATAAGATAAAAGCTATTTTTAATTATTCTGTACTATGTAAAATATTTTTGATATAAGAACCCAGTTCTTTCTGCTTATTGCTGATATAGAATATGTATCAATTCTATTGTTTTTCATGTAAATGAAAATTTTAAAAAGGAATTCGATGTTACTTAAAATTTTGTACAGGTATAGAAAAGGACTTAAAATATTAACACAAAGAAAAGTGTTTTATAAATTTCTATTACCAACTGAAATACCTCAGTGCAGATGTTAACTCTCTTAAAAAGAATGAGACTGCTCAATTATATCATTTTATCCTGGTTAGAAAAAATTTCTAAGCAAAAAAGCATGGTGCAACCTAAGTTTATTATAAGACACCACTGCTTATGAAAATGCACAAAGTACTAAAATACATAAAAGGACACTCAAAAACAGTGCTTTTGAGAAGGATAACTTGGTTAGGAACAGAACAAAGGAAACACACACTCACCCCTTTTGCCTTTTGAATTTTACATTTTGTACATATCAGCTGTTCATAGTTAACACAGCATGTAGCAGTCTAAAAACGTAGTGTATATGCAACTTTAGTTAACCTGATTTTACACCATAGCATCTTGAAGCCCAGTACCTTCTCTTGCTTACAAATTCAATGTGTAGTTTGGTGTCTGACATGTAGTTTTGCTTACTGTGTTGAAGGAATCAATCTACTCATCACAGAGGTTCTGTTTCTATAGGAAGACTAGGTAACTACTTTGGTTACGTAATTTCAGTCCCTCATTAGTATTTCATGCTCATATATGTAAAGCCCTCAACCCCAGTGTCTGGTGAGTTATGAGTACCATATGGTTCTCAAGAGAGAGTTCTGGGTTGGAGAGTCAGAAAGGGCTACAAAAGAGGAGGCAGCTGCAAGGGAAATAGAACCTGTAAAGATGGTAAAATAATCCATGTGAACCAGAAGAGAGGTCAGATGTATCAGCATGGGCACCCAAGAGCTTAGTGAGAGGAAAGGATAATACAGGCAAGAGTGTAGTGAGCTTTCAGTGCCTTCAAGATTTAAGGTAGAAGTTTTTACATGGTCTGAGTAGGAATAAATGAGAAAACAAAACCAGTTCGGGAAACGGAATTATCAAATAATCGGTTCAGCAGCTTGTAATTCTTTTTCATTTTATAACTTACCAGTAACTCCTCCCTTGCCTAATTGGTAGGATAAGACGTGTGCTCAGCTGCAGCTGGTGGCTCATAACTGGGCTAAGTCCATCATGACAGTCTCTTCATAATATCCTAGTTGCTTGCAGCTCAGCATGCCATGTTGACCAGGTCTAGCCAATAAGCTGAACGAAGCCTCTTGGAGTTTCTGGAAGCCCTTTTGCTTTCCTAATAAAAAAGAGATACATCTGGTACACTTTGTGGCTGTGTTGTGCCCACAAGGTGACGAAAGGGAAATGCTGAGAAAGTCACAAGGTGCCATCAAACACCACACAATGCCAACAGCCACATTCCTTCCAGATTTCTTAGGAAAACAAATCCCTGTTTAAGCTGATAAAACTCACAGATTTCCCTTGAGGTAAGAACCTTGGCTCTGAGGTCTCTTCAAAGGCTTCCCATTACTAGTGCCAGGGGACTGGATGACCAGCTCAGAACCACTTTTCATCTTAGCTTGCAGATTCCTGGACATCAAACCTAATTAAACAAGTATGACTACATTGTCAGTGGGTTTTTGTTTTTTCCTTCATAATCGAATTAGGCAAGGAGAGGCCTATCTATAGAAAATGTTTCGTTACCACTATTGCCCCTTTGACTGGGGTGCTCCTGGTGGCCGGAGTGTAGTCACGCAGTCATGTCTGACTCCTGTGACCCCATGGATTGCAGTAACCCGCCAGGCTACTCTGTCCATGGAATTCTCCAGGCAGGAATACTGGAGTGGGTAGCCATTTCCTTCTCCACGGGTGCTCCTGCCGTGAATGCAAACATAGGAGTTCCAGCTCCCAACTGCACATGCCTGAGTCTGCCTCCCGTATCTGTACATCTTCACCTGATGAGACTGGCGACCACGTGCATCTGTCCCCTCGTGGAGCAGAGCCTTGTGTCATTTCATGTCTGTACTTCTGGTTTCTAGTCTCCATTTTTGGCCCCCGATTTCTGAACATATGAAAGTATAAAGGACTAAGTTACACTACTAGAAAGAGGCATATCCTAGGTAGGTACTAAAAACAGCATTACTTTTAGTATAGCTGAAGGCATTTAATCCAAAGCCAAAGTTTTCATTTTTAAAAAACTAGCTTACTACAAAGATTTTTGTTATTGAATTCAGTTAATAATTTCCTAGTGCAGTATTTCTATAACATTCGAAGAGATATGAAGCCCTAAGAACCACAGTTTTCTATACTTAACATCCCTAGGATTTTTTCTAAATGTGAAAAATAAAATGTGACCATAGTAATGACATGTATTTTAAAAAGTTGATTTAAAAAAAATAAAAGTTGATTTTTAAGCTCCAGTTTCTCTAATGAACTCAAAGCATCAATCTAAAAAACTGACATTCATACCAACATCTGCAGCTTGACGATTCTGAGGAGTGCATGATTCACTTTTGGTAGAGCTTATAAATTAGGGTCTATGAAGGGAAATTGTACTTCCTCTTTTGCAGTTTATTCACTTTCTTGTATCATTCCCTAGAATTGCACTTAATTCAGTTAGAAAAGTAGAAACTTGGGCTTAAAAGTACTTAAGTATACTGGCTACATTTTCAAATAAAAGTTTCAAACAATGCTTTATCTAACTTAAAAATTCATTTAATCTGAATTATTCGCAGATAATCCATATATTCCCATTTCATTTAATGACTGCTGAGAAAGAGAACAGGACTAGCTCTCACACCACTTGGGGCTAGGTTCAAACCTAAATTCTACCACTTACCAGTCACATGACCCCAGCTTTATTATACATGTAATATAGGGAAAAAGAACAATACTTACCCCATAGGTTATAAATCCCATGTGGTGTTTAACTGAACATACTATTTTCTGACTGGATAAAAGCCATGGAAATGCTTAACTTCAGAATTTCACTTAAATTCCTCCTAAGATTTATATGCTATATTATATATTACTGATTAAAACCCTACAGCCAAAGAACCACAAGCAGAATTGAGAGACAAAATTTAATATATGCACACGGTTTTATATATAATGCAGCATCACACCATGTAGGGCATTTACTCTTATTTTATACATTCAGATATGTTTGAAACACTTCTTAAGGCTACAAAACAGAACATAGAAAAATAAACAGGAATATATTCAACACTTACAAAAAGTGATATGATCAAGAATATAAAGTACTATTTTCCTTTCAACACTTCAAAAGATGTATATATACTTTTTTTTTTTTTTACAAGTAACATCACAAATAATCACATCTTCACATGCTTTAAGTATTATTTGTACTCAGTGTAAGGCTATTATCATTTTTCATAAATTTTTTTCTAGCTCTGTAACAATGCAATTTTTTATCCATTCAAGTAAATTCAACCCCAAAGTTGCTATTTCCCAGCATTAAGACATGCACCCACCCCTCTTGTAGGATTTTCTAAAATTTGTATTTCAGGGGAGAAAAAACCTAAATTAGTGGGAATTCCCAGTTAGTGGGAGAGTAAGTGGCTTACACTAACAGCAAAACCTTAGTTCTTTGAAACTGACATACTGGAACTGAGCCATTATTAAGATTTGAAACAACACAATAGCATTTAGACATTAAATAGGAAGCAAAATACAGTAAACAGAAATAGTGTAGCCAAATATGCATTCTTTTCAGCTACACTAAAATGGACCTTGCTTAGTACCCATAAGTGAAAGACTAAGGTAAAATAAATGAGGCATAAATAAATATTGCTAGTTCTAGAATGGCTGAATGTTTTCTAAACCAGAAATGGTTAGAAAGGAACTTTATTGCACCAAGTCAATCATAAGCAAGTTTGCAGTTCACAGGCATTATTCAACCTTGAGTCACAAAGGAAACACACTGCAAGAATATAGAGTTGGCATCAAATATGATGACATTTCAGTAGGGAAAACCTACTCCGGACAGGCCCCAGGAGGGTCTGAGCTTAGGTCAGCCATGAAAACGCACACACAGGTTAACGGAAGAACAGGATGAGGACTACCCAGATGCCAGCATCCTGCCGCCAAAGGGTATGTGGAGCAAGAACTGGAGATCTATCTGAGAGGAAACGAAGAGGAGAAATACACACAATACTGAAAGGAGAGGGGCTGGAATCAAGGTTAGCAAAAGCCAGCAAAAATGAGAAGTGAGCTTTGGTCATGCTAAACGTTTGTTCTTCAAAATGTGTATGATCATTAAGAGTAAGTTTCATAATTTCCAACTCAAAGTACAAATGATTCTCACTTCTAAGCTTTTGCTTTTCTCTGAAACATTTTTATCTCATGTCAACATACCATATAACTCCATTAAAATGGAGGACAAAGCTTGCTTGGCCCTAGTTTGACCTCAGCATAAGGCAAAACCCCTGGACTGATATACTGAAAACAAACCTAAAGGAAAAACAAAAACAGACCTTCCTGCAAAGACTGATAATTTTAAAACCTAATAATCAAAAGTCAGAGTTCTTTCTTCTTATTCCAGAGGTCACTGACTAAAGTACCAACTGCTCGAGTTCTCCTTCAGCACTGTTTCCACCACGTCCTGGAGGTAAGTATGAGAAACAGGAAGCAACTCGGCATTTCCTTCAGGAACTATAGAGTATTGTTACTCAACTGAGGTAACACAGAGTGACAGTAAAGAAACAAAACAGTATTCTTTCCTATCCAAATTTTAAAACATTTCCAGAAGAAACGGAGATCAAATCCCAGTCAAGAAAACAAAGGACACAGAAAAAGATTTTTTTTTGGACTCCTGAGATCAAACATACACTGCTGAACTTTTAAATCTTGTCACTATACTAATGTAATTTTCATTAAAATGATCAGGTAAGCTAATCTTACATATAAAAGCATGAGCTGAAAGTGGAGGACCCTCTCATCTTCTCATTCTGTAACAACTGTTGATGATGACTAAGAAAAAAAAATTCTTAAGCAGTACCTTCCCCAGTACCTTCCTCTGGCTTAGAAGGTGACAACAGAAATTCCTTTCAACAGGTTCTCTCAAGAATCTTTTTCTTTTCCACACAACAATCCCAGTCTACAAATTTCTACCTAGCACCATCATAATAAAATGTTATCTTTCAAAGTGCTCTCTAAAATCCTATGTTACAAAACATCTACACACTAATCACTACTCAAATCAGCAGTTACACAGACATCAGGTAATTAAAACAAAGAGGTAAATAACCATTATTACAGTACAGTGGAGATTCACTGAGCCAAGCTGGCATCCAAACATTCCCGTAGGTTAGCAGAGAACCCAGAAAACTCATCTGCTTCAGTTTGTCAAATTCAAGTGAATTGTATTTGCTTTTAAAGTAATTTGCTTTAAAAAAAAAAATCTACTTTTGGCTAGGTGTACTACACATGGCATGCAAAAAGAAATTACTACATTATTTGCATAGCACTCAAACTTCCTGATCAAAGGAGAACATAAAAAAGGGCAGAATTTCACATTGATATGTACAAATAAGAAATACAAGCTACAGCAATTTTTTTACACAGTAACATGGATGAATGAATACTGTGTTAATTCAGAGAATTGAGTCTCCAAATGGGAACAGAGTGCAACATGCAGAGGGAACTTCTAAATGAATACTGCAGAGACCAGAAGGAAGCAGGATCAGAGACATATTACCAAAGGGGCAACAAGCTACACGATGCAAAGCAAATCCACAGTCTAGCAGCATCCTCTAGAAAAAGAACTCAAAGTCACAATCATCCTTTTGTGTATAATAGTTCCAGCCGAGACAAACTGAACATGCAAGTATCAAGTGGTACACATAAACTGATGGTGCAAAAGAGAAAAACGAAACACAGTAACTATAGAAACCTGTCAGGCTAAAAATTTTTTTAACATTTCTTCTCACAAAATATTTAAATCTGTCAGTGCATTAGTGTTAAAGTGGCATTAAAAAACTTCTGCAGTTTTAACAGATGCAGATTATTTTCAAAATGCATAGCATCTACGGTTCTTTCGAGTAGGCACCATGATATTTACACCAGTGCTAAGAATTCTTGGTGGGAACAGCCATTTCATTAGATTTCCTATGATTTCTTAAACATCTATTCTTGTATGCAATCTCAAGTTCAACAAATACTCACCAAAATTCAAAAATATACCCTATGAATATTAAAAGAACTATATACAACGTTTCTAAGACACAGGTTAATAGGCTGCCTTATGTGTAATATTAAAGAGAAGACATCATTCAAGTTTGACAGATATTGAGATGAAAGGCCTTTGGGTTGGAAGCGTTTCAAAAGACAACAGTGTTTTAGGCTAAGACCTGTTTGAGCCCAGTTTATGACTAAGGCATTGCATAATAAAATAGACGTTTCTATTTGGTGCGATGTTATATTCTGGAATCTATAGTGTGTCGAATGGTGTATTTTGTCACTTTAGTAAACACTACAAAGCACACATT
Source organism: Moschus berezovskii (assembly GCF_049115385.1). Taxonomy (NCBI): domain Eukaryota; kingdom Metazoa; phylum Chordata; class Mammalia; order Artiodactyla; family Moschidae; genus Moschus; species Moschus berezovskii. The sequence goes on along the minus strand of NC_142478.1, from coordinate 15,943,256 downwards.
TTCCAACATCTGAAATTAAACTTATATAAGGAAAAACAAAAATCAAACACTAAACCTATAATGGTTCATATTAAGCTGTTTATAAAAAATACTTTAACAAACTACTTTTTATAGGGGCAGTCACCCGATAAATAGGTTTTGTACGCAGAAAAATGGCAACACCAGGAATTCAGCTGCCCCCGTGAACACAGATCCCAAATCTGTCCAGAATGAGAGTGAAGGTAAAGGGGGAGGGGTGGAGAGAGTTCCAACTTGGGTTTTTATTGGTTTTGCTGCTGTTGTTCTTAAAGCCTTCAGACGCTCCGCGCGAGTGGACGCAGCGACGCCGTCAGGCGTGCTGCCCCCGATGGCCGTCCCCCATCCCCGACCTCCTCCGGTCGCCCCGGAAGGGCCGCCCGCGGGCGCTGCGGGGGAACTGGTAGCCCTCGTCGCGGCTCCTGCCCGGCTGCCCCTTCCAGGGCTCCTCGCCTCGGGCGTGCGGGTACCCCCCGCGGCCCGCGGAGCCCCAGTCGCTCTTGTACTTCCGGCCCCCGAAGGTCTGGTTGTAGAACTGCTTGGGCCGGCCGCTCCTCAGGATGTGGGACACCTCGCTCTCGTCCTCTGAGCTCTCTTCTCTCGGTCTCGGCACCCTGCTCTCCGCAGCGCCGGCCCCGCCGAGCTCGGCAGCAGCAGTCTGGGGCTCTCTCCCTTTCTCTGGTTTCTCTTTCGCGCTTGCAGTGGTCCTTCTGGGCTCCGGGCCCGCGGGCCCCGCGTCCCTGTCTCTGCTCAGCGGCGGGGCGGGCACGCGCGCCCGGCCCTCAGCGGCGGGAGCCCCGGGAGCCCCGGGAGGCGGCGCCGGCTCCGCCTTCGGCGTCTGCGACGAGCGCTCGGCCCGGCCGACCGACTTGCCAGCGCCGGCTTCGGCGGGCGCGCGGGGGTCCTCGCTGCCGGCCTCGGGAAACTCCTCTGCGGCCGGCACGGAAGCGCACTCTTTGGAGAGATCCAGGGTTTCCAGGGGCAGATCCAGTTCTCCCTTCTCATCGGAGGGCAGAACAACGTTCTGCCTCATGACTGGATTCTCGATGAATCCCTGAAAAGGGTACCCATACCAAACGTGAGGAAAGAAAGGCGGTGCGATGGGGACCGGGCCTAAGAACGGGTTCGGGCCAAAGGACGGCTGCGGGAACACGTTCTTGCCACCCAGCGACTCCTCGTAGTCGGCGTGAAGGAGCTGCCCCGCGTTCTCCGATTCCAGGTCCGCCTGGTAGGACAGCTGTCCGTGACTGTCGGACACCTGAGACGGAGGGATGACCAGGGGAGAGGAAAACGCGGGCGGGCCCATCTCTGCCTGTGGCATCTGGCCGTTCACGCTGCCCTCGGGCTCCATGGGGAAGTGCGCATCTGGACACGTACAATCACTCTCGTTCTGAGCAGAAGGAGCTTCTTGGAACCACGGGTTTTGAGGATACATAGGGACAGGGACCTTTGGGTACATCCTGCAGGCTGCCAGGTAGGCCTGGTGCAGAGGGTACAGGTAAGAGTGTGGGGCCCACATAGGACAACTATATGCCTAAAAGAGACAAAAAAGAAAAAAACAGTAAGATAAACTACATGGCAGGGGGTTTGTGGGGGGAGAAGTTTGAGTGGGCTCAAGGTAAGTTTCTCACCTCTGCAAAGACCAAAGACGAGACCCCTCTGACACACAGCATGCAGAGGAATCACAAAATTAAGTCACTGCCAAGATTCCATTCCTTGTTCTGAGCCTGAAACCAACTCACAGCCCTGATACAGAGGCTTGACAGGAGACAGTAATGAGCCTACCCACAGACCACCGTGATCAATAATTCCATCCTGTAGATCTAACTGCACAGAAGGAACCTGGGGTGACAGAGATCTCAAAAACCACCAGCAGCAATCAAGCCTCCAACTTCCAACATCTCAATCACTGGCTGTTTGGAATGACCTCTACTCATGTTCTGGCCCTACAACTAACTCAGCATGTGACTCCGTTAGCCAACTACCTACCTAGACTGGAGAGCTTCTATCATTAAAAATGCTGGTACAGAGGTAGGTGATCCCCAGCGTTTGGACTCCACAGTTACAGGAGCCCCCAGAGCAATCCAACTGCAAGGATTAAATTTAGACCTCTAGTCAGGTAAGGCGAAATAATGAAATGAAATACTCCAAATTGTTGCCCTGCAAAAGGTTCAGCCTACACAACAAAACAAAAATTTACCAGATTACTGGCTAATTAATCAATTAGCTGTACAGCCAACATTAACTAGAGAAATATAAACTCGGCAATGAATGTAGAAGATGGAGAAATTAATCAAGTCTGTTTTTATGAACTGGTCTGTAGGCCATGGTAGCACTTGATGTTTTAACAGTCCAGAACCCACAGAAACGAAGCCGGACAGGAGACAAGACAGCACTGACAAGAACAGAGCTCTCCAGCTCTTTCTAAGACAAGCCATCTCCAGGCTGACCACCTCCCGCAGGAACCTCTGCTCTGCCAGGGAGCCCTGCCTTCCACGGCTGGCCTCCTCGCAGTCTTTCAACTGAGGCAGGAAAAAAGAGCACCGCCCCGTTCCATAAACGGAAACAGGCAGGCTCCAGAACTCGCCCAGGGCCAAAAGTGCAGACCTTTCACCTAACTCAAGACGCACTTCCACTAGGCTGTTTCCCTAATACACTCACAGGGTTAAATCACTGTCAATTAAAAGGAAAAGGAGGCAAATGGTGGCGCCTCAATCACCACCAAAAACAAACTGTAAGGCACTAAAAATGCTAGTTCTTAATAAGATCAAGTAAGCCTAAGGTTATTGACCAACAGGTTAGAATTAGTAATTTAAAACAGTATTTAAAAAAAAAGTATTAAAATAACTTTAAAATGATAAAATGTAAATACCTTTACACCAAGATTGAAGAAGAATCGAAGAATGTTCTTATCTGAAAATAAGTAACATCAACACTAAAGTTATACATTCATAAAAAGCTTTTTCTCATTATCCTCAAATGATACACAGTTCTAAGGACAATTTGCCTACTTGAACTGTTTTTTCCAGCCTGTAATACAAAACATGGATTAAAAATTATAACCAAAACCAGGCTCCGTTACTGTAGGGTGATTCCGGGTACAACACACTTTTTCTACTCTAACATGCAAGTCCCAAAATGGCTTAAACTGAGATTTTATGACTAAAAGCAAATCTGTACAAAGAAAACCCACATGTTCACTGCATTTTTTTTCAACTTCTCTGTGGGGTTTAAAACATTATGAAATAAAAATGTTGGGAGATAAGAGTAAAAATCAACATAAAACTCATTAACAAGATTAGTAGGATAATACTAGCTTGGGTATTCATTTAACATTAGCCAGTTACCCACAGACTCCAACATCAAACCACTGACTAGTAAAATTATCTACAACTATCCAGGTAAAGAACAGTCACTGCATTACCATTTCAGTTTTGCAGATACGAAAGTTCACAAACACAAACTAAAATCTCTTTAGAAAACAAGACACATTTGAAAGGAATTCCTTTAAAATATATATACATATATGTATATACATGACTGCGTGCAGTACTATAATGACAGCTATTATGTGTTATGCTCATTTCTTATAATTGTTTCATGGACATGAAAAGAGTAGTTGCAAACACCAAACCACTAATACGAAAAGCTCAGTAATGTTTAGTTGTCTAGTTAGTAACACTATTAAGATAATTCAAAATGGATTCAGGCTTTTTGCAAACATGACAGGGTATGCTGCAGTTACTAAACGTATAGAAACATATCCCATCATAGAGAAGCTGAAACAAGAGTGAGTGATGGACAGACAGCTGCACCTCTGCCATCCTCCCCAAGCAAGTCCTCCAGCTCACTCGGCAACCTGACCTCTGCCCTCTACTTACAATTCTCACTGAACTCACAGCAGTACTTGCTAAATAAAATTCACCTGAACTTGGAGGAGGCGCTCACCTTTAGGCAGGTCTTCCCCTGCGTGACACAGTGAGTAAGGTGGTGCGATGGCTCGATCTCCCTTTTCGTTACAAGGAAACCCAGGATACAGTGGGTCCTGGTAAAGGCTCAATGTCTGAGGCAAAGGCATCAAGGGCTGGTTCATGGCCTGTATTGACACAGGAACTGGAGAGGGTGTCAAATGAGCTTGGGACACAGCACAATCAGGTCCGGTAGTCAGAGTCTGTGTCACTGACAAGACAGGAATTTGGGCAGGGACACCTACAAAAGAAAGGGAAAGGAAATCAAAAGCTATGAAGAGGTAAAAGACAATTCTCCTCTGCAAATAAAAGGTAACGTTAGGCTAAAAGGTAAGGAATGCTATACCATCACACAGCTGGGAAAACAGCGTGTGCTTAAGCAATTTAAAGAAGTACTTATGTCCACCAAGCACCCTCCTGGTCATGCAGGAGGAAATGAGGCCAAAAAACTGGCTCTGAGCCAGTAACAGCTCTTACAGACACATGTAAGACACACAGCCTGTGTCTCGTGGGGCCATAAAGAGCTGAGGGGGTTGGAGGGGACTGAAAACTGCACTGCCAGCACCGATCAACCAGAGTTCACAGGTCTTGCTCCCGAGACGCTGAGGGCGGACCTTGAATGAGCACTGCGTGAACCTGGCCCTCCAAGACGGCAAGCAGAGCAGTACAGGGATCACAGAAAGTTCTGAGGCTCCATGCACCCGATCCTGCTCTGAGGTCAAGCTCACACTCACGACTGTCAAGACTTGGAGGACTTTTGCTGGTTGGTTCAATGAACTTTTAAAAATGTTATCTAACCTGTTGGTCCAAATGTTGTAGGTTCGCTCGGCCAGGCGGGCACAGTGGCTGGTAAGGAAGGCACCGCAGGAGTTAGATGTACCTCTGGAGAAACTAGAAGGGGAGCTGGATTTGACAGAGACACATGTTCTGCTGGCTTCTTCAGGAAGAAGGGGTGCAAAAAGACAAGAGTTCATTGTGCTTAACACTAATTCATCCACCGAACGCATCGTGAGTTGCCTGCCTCTTACACAGCTGCAGTTTCTACATAAATGGTCTTTCTTCTAGTCTTCGAAATGAAAGAAAAAACATAGGAGCTAAAAATTCCAAACTAACAAATTTGATCCAGTGATTGCCCACCAAAAGTCACAGAAGTCACCAGTGGGGTTAGAAACAAACTATAAAGCAACCTGAACCAAATGCTTTAAGAGAAAGAAGCAAAGTCACTGAAATCACCCTGAAATTCATGAGTCCAGAACAACTCCTCACACAAAGAGCTAACATAAAATCATACGCTTTCTACCTGACGTGAAGGATGTTAACAGAAAGACAAAGGATAAGAACTTTCTCTACTCCTGTAATAGACCAAGAACCAAAACAATCTGTTAGAACTCAGGTTCTTTCATCATTAAATCTGTAAGCTGGCAGTACTGCCTTTTAGTGGAGAAGGCAATGGCAAGCCACTCCAGTACTCTTGCCTAGAAAATCCCATGTACGGGGGAGCCTGGTGGGTTGCAGTCCATGGGGTCGCTACGAGTCTGACGTGGCTGAGCGACTTCACTTTCACTTTTCACTTTCACACATTGGAGAAGGAAATGGCAACCCACTCCAGTGTTCTTGCCTGGAGAATCCCAGGGACGGGGGAGCCTGGTGGGCTTCCGTCTATGGGGTCACACAGAGTTGGACACGACTGAAGTGACTTAGCAGCAGCAACTGCCTTTTAGACATATGTCCTTTCTAATCTCTTCAATCATTACATTCCTTCCCTTCTATGAAATAATTGGTAAGCATGCAGAGATGTCTCTAAGTTCTGAAAGAAAACAAATTTCCCTTCAAAAATCTTATTTTCAAGCCAACTCATCACAAAGGCAACATAAAGTATCAGATAAAAACTTATTCAAATTCAATTCAGAAGAATGGTTTGCATGTCCAGAAAACATTCCATTGAGACCATTCCAGACTAACTAAGAACAGAATTAGAGAAAAATCGTAATTGCATTCCAAATTATGATCTATTAATAAATTCTCCCATTTCCTATTACTTTCTGTTTTTAAATAGCGTTCAATGTCAAATACAACAATATACTTACTTGCTCTGTAGGAGGTGGGCACTCTAATTTCTTTGATTTTGATGGTGATGAAATTCTTGTACACTTATCATTGCTAATATTCTTTGGAAGCAAAAAAAAAAGGGGGGGGTCATTTTCTATTTCAAAGACCCACATTCTGGGATAACCATGCTACCTTTATAGTTCACCTATCTGCACCTGACTGAATCCTCTAACAACTGAGTATTTTTTTCAATTGTATCTGGTCTTCAACAGGTAGGTATTTCTGCCTGCATGTCTTTATCACATCAAACTATAGGGCAGTTTTAACTAGGGGCATGGTTCCAAAACAGCATTTTTCCCTTAAAAATCTGTAATACTATGGAGTAATGGAAAGTAAAGGTCATCATAATGCACCCTAGAAGAAATGGATATAATTTGTGAGTGCATCAATTTTCCTCAAGCATTCTAACTTTCTCCCAATTTTTTCCTGCTTTTCTACTTCCATAACACTTTGTTACAGCTTCCCTGATGGCTCAGTAGTAGAGAATCTGCTTGTTGATATGGGTTTGGAAGATCCCCCAGAGAAGGAAATGGCAACCCACTCCAGTATTCTCGCCTGGGAAATCCCATGGACAGAGGTGCCTGGTGGGCTACAGTCCATGGGGTCGCAAAAGAGCTGGACAAAACTTAGTGACTAAACACCACTTGTTATAAAATGATGAAATCATCTCCATCTTTTTCTGCACTACCACAGTCTTCAGGAAAAAGAAAAAGACGCGATTAGTACTTAAAACATTTACCTCCAATGTGCCTGGCTCAGGTTTTTTATCCAAGGGAATATGTCCATGGACAGAGTCTATAACAGATCAAGATAAAAAAGACAGCATCAGCCACTAGTCAGGTGTGAAGACAGAACAACAAAACATGAAGACAGAGAAAGCTGGAAGTACCATGTTAACCATGATCAGTCAGTGAATAATAGTTTTCACAATTACACACCACGCTTTGTTTAGCTTGAGTCAAGGCTTCTCTGAAACAGTGAGATGTGACTACATTGCTCATCATTAAACAGGAAGAGTTCTTCTCCCGACGCCTGACTTTAGGCCAGAATCAGATCTCCAGCATCTGCTTTCCAATGATGGAATAACATACCTTTATCTTTCCGTTCTTCGGCATCCATTCTCCGCCTGCTTCCTTTTCGATCGCTTCCATGGGATGATTTTCTCTGGATGCCTGGGTTGCTGCTCTGAGAAACTGACTGGCTGACTGATGAACTCTTAAACAATATGTAACACTTTGTGTTAAAAGATTTACTCACAAGTATATGAACAGAAGTCTTTTAATTAATCTTACTGTTCACACATCTGACTAAAAATCTCAAAATTCATCACCTTGTATCTGTAAACTTCCCAGCCTACAAAAAAAAAAAAACCAACCTAGGGTTCATATTAAATACTCTACAGTAACTGGCTTATTAATAAGCCAAAGGATGAGGAAATCAGACTCTTGGCCTAGTAGTTAGACTTCTTCATATGCCCACATTTCAAGAAGCCACTGTGACCGAACCTGTACGATGCAACTTACATTTCCATTCTCTGCACAAAGAATAGCACCCTTCATACCAACCTTAAAAGCACCCACTGCAGAGCCACAGTCTTTTGGGGAAGTGGGGGGGCCCCCCCAAGGGCAAGGGGCAGATATAGGCACTAGAACTCTTCTCACTAAAAGAGCACTGACTGTCAGCAAACCCCCCAAGCCCTGCATGAGCTCCAGCTTCTAACTGGTGAAGCACAGGGACTGGAGTAAGCCTGGCTTTTCAGCTCAATTACCAATGAAGGCCTCTACTCTCCTAGGATATGTGAGGAAACGCTGCACACTGATAAGAGATCTCGGCCCTCAGAGATCTCGGCAGGCATTTTCTAGAAGACAAACCTGAGTCACTATCAAGTCCAAGACAGGATCAAAAGCCTGTTTAAACACAATGAGTATGAAGACCTCATTTTAACAATCCAAACATTTCACCATCTACTCCCACATTACAGCAGCTGTTTCTCACCATTCACTACTGCAAAAAAGACCAAAAAAAGCTGTGAGTAGAAGCTTAAAGATCGGTAGTTTTTTATTATCTAAATATTATGGAAAAATAACATATCACAGAGATAAACTACACTCAGAATAGAGACCAGGCCTAATTCACATATGAGTTTGGGCACATCTTCCAACAATTCCTAAACTCCAATCCCTGTGCCAGCCTGAACTATACTATTCCAGGTGAGCTGGTCTCAGCTCAGCCTCTCCACCTCTTTAAGAATTCCACAAAGGCCAGAAAATGTGTGGAGCTTTAATGTTTTATATTGATATAAATATACATACCAACATATAATATACATATACACATAAATATATATAAGGTGGCTGGTCTAGCATTCCCTTTTGCTTGTGTATTCCACTGTTAAGAAAGTGTTCCAACCACAGCTCATGTGCCTCACAGAGCTCACAGCTGCGTCACAAGTCATTGAGTGCCACTCAGCACTATGTCAGACCACAGGCTCGGGGAGCCCAGTGCCCCCACACTCAAGTAGTTACCCTGCCCCTGTGTGCCAATGACCCCTCCTCACACGGCAGTTACTGTTTCCCCTTCTGACTCCCTCAAAAGAATTAAGACACTTAAAGGCAGAGAACATTTGTCTCCTGTCTCATCAAGAAGCACCCGTCACAGCTCAGCATCTGACACAAGGAGCAAAGGTGAAGCCACAGGGCTGCACCCACCACCATCTCTAGCGCTGACCACTCTGAACCACAGCTCTCATTTGTATGTACCAGGTTTTTCTTAATAGGTCCTGGGTATGTTTAATAAGGAACACTGAAAAGAATGTCCCAATTTTACAGAAGTATCCTGTTAACTAAATCATACACCTCCACTGCTTAGGGTAAGTTACTGGCTTTGGCTGGCAAAAACAAACAGGCTTCAATTCAAATCAAAATACTCAACTTGAAGTTAGATAAACAATCAGCTCACCTCAACTCTGCCAGCAACTAGATATATCTTTAGGCCTCATCTGCCTGATGAGGATGAAAAGGAAGGGCAACTACGTCATCCCCAAGGTAACCTTCAGTGTAAAAATGATTCGTATACCATTAGAAACTATGGTTGAGTACAAAAACTGGATTAAGGAGAGACTTCTGAAGGGTAACTTTTCCAATTCCTTTTTATATACATACAGAAAGGGCTGGGAAAGCCTGTTCATCTCTGTTCTGAATCTCATAGAGTAAGCGAGACTCTTCTATGGCTTGCTTCTCTCTGCGCTCTTCTGGAGAGAGGCCGAAATAGTTAGGTTCTCGAGTCGTGGCATCAAAATCCTCAGCTCTCTCACGATCAGGTTTTCTGTCAAATAAGACATTCTTGGATGAAAAAAAGACAATGTATTTTGTCCCTAAAATAATCTAAAATAACATTTTCAGCAATACAAATATTTGCTATCTTAGTTACACTGTGACATTACAGAACTTTTAGCTGCCCAATTAATAAATGTTTAGCAAGAGGAAGCAGCTGAATTATTAGGATTTCAGAGTCGAGACGACAAACTTACAATGCAGGAAAAGAAAAATGTAACTCACTGCCAAATGATACACATCATCACAGATTTTTCTTCTCATCGGAGCATAAATATAAGCATCGTATGTTTTCTTTATGCCATATTCCAATATTTTCATAACACTTCTCTTTCAAAGGAAAGGGAAAGTTACCAGTTTAGGCCTCGAAAGCATTCTAATTTTCTATTCTAAGTAAAGGACAATGTTAAGAGAAACACCAGGACCACCTTCCTGCTTTTTGATGACACTGTCAAGAGAAGATGAAAGCTGAGGGGGAGAAATGCACAAGACGAGATACTAACTGTACTGCTGTCATTTCAACACAATTGTGGTCAAAGGAGGAGACAACAAAGTTCATGGACAGAGTCGAGCAGCCCATAACATAACCCTAACAGTTTATTTAACTATTACGGGCAATGTGAGTACTGTTTCTCCCAAGTCTAACAGTTTCACAACAGTGGGAAGTGAAAATCCAAAGCCTACAAGAAAAATACGTGAGGAGATACCATCTCCCTAAAAAGAGTGGGAAGGACACAACTGATATCATCTGATTCTTTTCCCTCTGAAAGAAAGAATGGCCATTTCATGTCCTCAGTCCCACTTAAAACCACATCCTAACTCCAATGGGGCGGATGTCAACCCCAGAGTCTTAGGGGAAAAAAACAGGGGAGCAAGTTTAGACCCTCCATCTTATACCGGTCCTTCTCAAACCCCTGCGGTCAAAGACTCCGAAGGCTCAGCAATGGCCAGGAGTCTCTGCGTAATCAACACCTGCCAACCACTGTGCGCGCCTCCTCACCTGAGGGCACCAGCCCACCCCGCCCACCAGCCACAGAGCACCAAACCGGCCCTGTCTGGGACGAGCTGGAGGGGAAGGTCCAGCCCGGCATGTCAATCACTCTCAGCACCTGCGTACTGAAAGCACACAAAGCAATCCCGCTGGTTTTTGTTATACTCTGTTTGTTTTCTCAAAAGGAAGAGATAATATCAATGAGAAAGAAATTTTAAGAGTGAGAGGTCACAAGGTCTCATGTCCAACATCACTGATCTTTAATTCTATAATGTGAATTCCAAATTACTGTGTTAAATATTAGAAATAAAGTCAAGATGAATTCTAATGAACATTAAATCGAGTATTTAGCTATAAAATTCTAAATTTTGACTATAATTTTTAAAAATCTTACTTTATTCCATCATCTGCAGTCTCTAAATTTAATACATTAGCAAAATTCATTCTCACACCTACGTCCGTGAAGGCTTACTCACTGCAAATACAAATGGGTTCTTACATCATCAATCACAATGTCAAAAATTCCCCGAAGTTTCATATTTATGCACTATCCACTGCCTTCTGCCATCAAGTGCTTTTACATACCAACTAATCTATGCCTTGGAGGAGGAAACAGCAACCCACTCCAGTACTCTTGCCTGGAAAATCCCATGGATGGAAGAGCCTGGTAGGCTACAGTCTGTGGGGTCGCAAAGAGTCGGATACAACTGAGCGACTTCATCTACACCTACCTAATATATGCCTAACATAAACAAGAAAAGGACAGCATCTGTATGATCACTCAAATTCCTATCAGACTGGATAAACCACTAGAAAACACACTGGATAAAAATTCAGTCTGTGGTAAACAAAGTGCATTTAAGTCAGCCATTGGCAGTCTCTGTACTTCCTCCTGAGGTATTCTGCCTGTAGTGAGTAACACTTCAGATGCTCATGGAGTCTGGTCAGTGTCCGCATGTCAGACTTCAGCCACAACTAGGCAATTAAGGGCATCAGTTTCATCTTTTGGGGGAGGTAACCCACCACGGGCCCCCATCTCCCTTTCCCAGCATTACTGGATATGCCAAGAAGGCAAGGCCCTGATTACTCTGTAATCGGGCCATTTCTCAGGGCTGTGTATGTACTGACCATTCTTGAGACATGAAGTAATTCTTTCTTACGATTGATTTTTAATCATTTGTTCTCATTAGAATTTCTGGACAATTAGATTAAGAATACATACATACTTTTTATACATGTTAAAAGATCCCTGCCCTTAGGATACACAAGTATCTGTTAACACTGCCTCTGCAGAAAGAGAAGAAGACCCTTAAGAATCCCTTGGACAGCAAGAAGATCAAACCAGTCCATCCTAAAGGAAATCAACCCTGAATACTCATTGGAAGGACTGATGCTGAAGCTGAAACTCCAATATTCTGGCCAGCTGATTCTAAGAACTGACTCACTGGAAAAGACCCCGATGCTGGGAAAGAGTGAGGAAAGAGGAGCAGGGGATGACAGAGGATGAGATGGTTGCATGGCGTCACCGACTCGATGGACGTGAGTATGAGCAAGCTCTGGGAGATGGTGAAGGACAGGGAAGCCCGTGTCTCAGTCCATGAGGTCATGAAGACTTGGACACAACTTAGTGACTGAACACCACCACCTACAGAAGCAAGCTAGACAGTCTGGATTAACAAGGATGGCAAGGAGAATTATCAGAATAAATTTTTGAGTGTTTTGGATTTTGAACGATATCAATTTTCTATCCTAGTTTGTTCAAGTAAAAAGAAAAATGTAATGGATGTGAGATATTGGTATCAGTTATGAATTGGAACTGCGTCTCCCAAAAAGGTATGTTCAAGTCCTGCCCCTTGGGGTCTGTGCATGTGACTTTATAAACAGTCTCTGCAAGCAAGAGTAATCACATCAAAAGGAAGTCATTATCGAGCAGGGTAGGCCCTAAACCCACAATAAGTGGTTCCTCACTAGAAGAGACACCCATGAAGAATACGTGATGATGGCGGCAGAGACTTATATCCACAAGCCAAGGATTACCAAGGGCTGCGGACAACACCAAAAGCAGGAGACGCCTGGAACAGATTCTCCCCTAGAACCTTCAGAGAGGGCAGGCCCCTACCACACTGTGACTTCAGACTTCCAGCCTCCAGAACTGTAACTCACTTCTGTTGTTTTATGCCTGTCTGGGGTTCCAGGCTACCACAGCCCCAGGAAACTACACAGTACTGGCATCATGTCAGCCTAAGAACCTGCAACTCTGTCTTGGAGATGGTACATGAACTATCTTCAATGACAAAGTGTTAAGGACATTCCCAAGAAAGGGGAATGCCCAAAAGCCAAAAATAAAGAAACTGAAGACCAGAGCTTGGCAAGCACATAAGCCAGTCCTACAGCTGCTCAGGTAACTGGGGAGGTCGGCCTTGGAGGGGAAAGTATCAGCCCCAAGCACCCACAGGAGACACGGACAAGGCTGCAGGAAGAGGGCGGCCTCCACTTAAAACACACTTTCTCAAATAAAGCTCCTCTGAACAACACAGACTACTCTACAGCTCCGTAAGCTACTCAGAGGAAAAGCAGATTAGGGAAAATTTAAAATCAACAACACAGGAAACCACGACCTGGAAGCATATTCAGAAGCACATGCCTCTGCACATTCAGTCAGAATGCCGATCTTGATCACAACAACCTGCTCAATATCAGACGCACGACCGCAAACAGTCGTAACCTACCAGACCGAAGCACGCTGACCATTCTGGCAGTTTCACGTTCATATATAAAAGAAAACTAACCTCACCCTGCAGGGAACTGCAGTGCCAGCTGGAATTCAGTATTAAACACATTACAGACTACCAGAAAGCCATGCAGTGCCAGGAAAACACCTGTCTGGGATAAGATCTAAATCACTGAAAAAAGTTATTCAAAAATAAAGATGTCTAATTTCTAATCCAATCCTGAGAATAAAAAGAAATACTATGTTGCTTTAAAAAAAAGATTAATGTGATACAGCATTATTAACTATACTACAGATTCTGTTCAAATTTCACAAAATTTTATGCTAGTGTCCATTACTATTTTCATACTTTATTCAAGATTCCACATTGTGTTTAGCTGCACTGAGCAGGTTCAGCTGCATGCAAAAAATTCTGATAAATTCTTTTCATTTTTTTTCTGCTACAAATATTTTCTAATTTTCCTTCTTGGAGCTTCTTAGATACACCCATGATTTCAAAGTGGACATTTAGTTTCCAAATACATGGGCTTTTAAAAGTATCACTGAAATTAATTTCTCATTTTGATATTAATTTTTCATTTAAAATGATTTCTTCTCTGCAATCACCCTCTGTGTTTTTCAGTCTTTTAACTTTACTGACACTTTCAATGGCTAAGTCAAAGATCTCTCTTAGTAAATGTCACATTGCACTTGAAAGTATGTGTTGTTGTTCAGTCACTAAGTCGTGTCCGACCTTGCAACCCCATGAACTGCAGCACACCAGGCTTCCCTGTTCTTCACGGTCTCCCAGAGCTTGCTCAAATTTATGTCCATTGTGTCAATGATGCCATCTAACCATCTCATTCTCTGAAAATATGTGGGTTATTTTCAAACATCTTTTGATATTGATTTCTAATAGAATTATTTCCACCGTGATAAGAGAACAGACTCTGTATGATTTCAATACCTTTAGACCATGAAATTTCTGCACCTCACTGTATATCCCTAGATATGTTCCAGTGTCTCCTGGTTTAGAATCTATGGTAAGTCGAATACCATTTGTAAACTGCTGTTGTGTGAAAAAAAAATCAAAATGTCTTAAACTACAAAATTACTTTGATTTGTGTGATGAGAGTGATGAAGAACTGAAATCCACACATTATTTTATCAACACTCTATTACAGCTTTAGACAAGTATATGAACAAAAAATTATAACTTTCTAAATGCATGTAACACAGCAAATGAGAAATGCTGGCTCACTTAACTTGCAGCTCTCTTGCATTCAGGAAGGTTACCTTATGATCTGTGAGGGTGTTCTGCTCAGATTTTTGTGCTCGCCGGAGGTTTTCTGAGACTGTGACGCTGCAGAATTACTGGAGAATGCATGCTGTCTCACTCCTGAAGGGTGCTGGAGGCGAGGCGGTAGAGCTGACGGGGCTTTTATTGGCTTGCTTGAGTTCTTTGGCCCTCTGAAATCCATGTCTATGACACGAAGCCAAAAGTACTTCGTAACTCTCCTCCTATTGTCAAGTACCATCCCCTCCCCCAAAGGAAGACTAACATGATGAGCTCCTACCAGAATGGAAATTCTGTCCCGAAGGGGGTTTTTTCATCTTCTTCCCTGACACTGTGTTCCAGCTTTCTGAGGGAGGCGGTTTGAAGTTCTTCGGTGAGTATCTTTAAAAAGAAGAAAAAGACTTGACGTAACCTAAAGGACTCTACTGAGACCATGCACTTAAATATTCTACATAAATCTTTTATGTTCAATTTACCTAAGAACTTCCAGTCTTAGTTCTTATAGTAAAAACACACTATAAAGTACAAAGCATTCAGCAATCCACAAGTAACTGTAATCAAATGACAAAGGTCAAAAACATATTTTCTAACCTAAAAGAACAGAAGATTGAGAGGTCTTAATCACCATCTAAGCAAAAGATTAGATAAGGAAGGAAGGAAGGAAAACCATTCTGTGAGCTGTGATGACAGTACTGTAGCCAAGGATGGGGAATGGAGAAGCCTTTACTGTGTCAGAGATGCACACAGCCGCATAAGCATCTATGAGAAACGGTGTGACATCTGGGATTTACTTTCAAATATTCCAACTCTGCTCCTTTCTTCTGCTCTAAGGGGTTAGGGAGAAGAGATCAGGAAAGATGCCAAACCTGCTGTTGGCTATGAGACTAGGGTGACGGTTATCTTGGGGTTCACTTGACTACCCTCCTCAGGTGTGTGTTTGAAGTTCTCCATGGTAGAGTCTAAGTGGAGCTTACTACCTTTCCCTCAAGTAAAGGCTGCAGCAGCTGAAACAGAAGTTGCTCTAAAATAACACTGTATCATGGCAAGTATTTCACTCCACCAGATAATCGTTTATTGAAAACTACATGCAAGGCAGCAATGAATGACATCGGAAATGAATACTGCCCCTGTCCTCCAAAGCTTCAGTTACAATAGAGTTAATTTTCTAAACTGCCTTAGTGAAGAATGGCACATTTTAAACAGTAAGGAATGAAATACGTATCTTTTATTCAAAATACCTTAACACAAACACTAAATTTGAACTCAAACGATTTTTCTAAAAGATCTAAAAAAGTATATTTCTGTATACACCCGCAACACATTTAACTGAATTTGCAAAAAGACAGGGACGTTTAGAAATGCTTGTGATTACATCAGGCTAAATCGGAAGAGAAAGTGAATTAACACCTTAGCTGCAAACAGTACGTACTTCTTTCCAAGTTCTGCGACCAAAACTGGCCCATTCTCAGAGTGAACCCCTTGAAAGTCTGCATTAGAAAATTTTCCATTGTGATCCAACCTAACCTGTTGAACAAATTCGCAAAGAAAAATCAGTCACCTGATTCTTTAGCATCAATGACATGTTTTTAAACTGCCATTTCATTTCCAACTAAAGCGTAGAGGAACATACATAGTTAAAAACAAGCTTCCCTGGTGGCTCAGAGGTTAAAGCATCTGCCTCCAATGCGGGAGACCCGGGTTCGATCCCTGGGTTGGGAAGATCTCCTGGAGAAGGAAACGGTAACCCACTCCAGTATTCTTGCCTGGAGAATCCCATGGACGGAGAAGCCTGGTAGGCTACAGTCCACAGGGTCGCAAAGAGTCGGACACGACTGAGCGACGGAACGGAACGGAACGGAACGGAAGTTCAAAAGAGTACGCCATAATGCCTTTGCTCTCCCAGACCTGTGAATCTCTTTCCAAAATACTTTGCTTACTTTCCCATGTTTTTTCTAAGCTGTCAAGGTTCTAAAGGCAGGGCTGGAGCACCATACACAAACCAGGATTCCAGGTCCCGCTTCTCTACTGGGCAGCAAGATGACCTCGGGCGAGCAACTTACCTCGGGCTTCACGGGCTCATATGCAAGACAGGGCTAATTATAGTCTCTACATCACGGGCACCAAGAGGGCAGTGAGGCCCACACAGTACACATAAGGGACACCGGCCTGCACACAGCAGCCGCTCAACACAGGCGAGCGCCTGTTATGAAAATTACATTATCTTCTCACTTTTCCAATATTTAAAACACTGTAAGATGTAAATGTGACCTTTTTGCTCCCTAAAAATAGATGCATCGTCTCCTAATATACAGCTGGTTATTACACAACAGCACATCACGACAAGAAAGTCAGCCTTTTGCTTTCCTTCTGGCAGAGGGCGCCCCCAACCCTGCTCTAGCAGCCGGATGGACACAGCCTTGCTCAAAGCCATCTCCCGTTATCAGTACCACTAGCCCTCAGCATCCACAGGGGGACTGGGTCCAGAACTCGAGAACACCAGAGCTCCTGGATGGGTACTAAAATGGCACGGTACAGTCACTCTCCCCAGCCAGACGTGGAGGGACAGCAGCCACCCATTCCAAGCCCTCAAGCTGAGATTTCATTCTTTGGTCACAGCAAGACACTGTTTCCCTCTCCTCAAGAGTTTAACATTAAAAAAGATTGTCTGAAGCTAATTTTTATTTAAAATTGAAACTACATTTACATGCTTACTCAGATATGCAGATGACACCACCCTTATGGCAGAAAGTGAAGAAGAACTAAAGAGCCTCTTGATGAAAGTGAAAGAGGAGAATGAAAAAGTTGGCTTAAAGCTCAACATTCAAAAAACTACAGTCGTGGCATCTGGTCTCATCACTTCATGGCAAATAGATGAAGAAACAGTGACAGATTTTATTTTTGGGGGCTCCAAAATCACTGCAATGGTGACTGCAGCCATGAAATTAAAAGACGCTTGCTCCTGGGAAGGAAAGTTATGACCAACCTAGACAGCATATTAAAAAGCAGAGACATTACTTTGTCAACAAAGGTCCTTCTAGTCAAGGCTATGGTTTTTCCAGTGGTCATGTATGGATGTGAGAGTTGAACTATAAAGAAAGCTGAACACGGAAGAATTGATGCTTTTGAACTGTGGTGCTGGAGAAGTCTCTTGAGAGTCCCTTGTACTGCAAGGAGATCCAACCAGTCCATCCATTAGAAGGACTGATGTTGAAGCTGAAACTCCAATACTTTGGCCACCTCATGCAAAGAGTTGATTCATTGGAAAAGACCCTGATGCTGGGAAAGATTGGGGGCAGAAGGAGAAGGGGACGACAGAGTATGAGATGGCTGGATGGCATCACCGACTCAATGGACATGGGTTTGAGTGGACTCCGGAAGTTGGTGACAGACAGGGAGGCCTGGTGTGCTGCGATTCATGGGGTCGCAAAGAATCAGACACAACTGAGCAACTGAATTGAACCGAGTAAATAAAAGTCATCTTTGAGTCAGAGACCCTGGTGGCTCAGATGGTAAAGAGTCCACCTGCCAATGCAGGAGACCTGGGTTTGATCCCTCAGTCAGAAAGATCCCCTGGAGGAGGAAACGGCAACCCACTCCAGTGTTCTCGCCTGCGGAATCCCATGGAGAGAGGAGCCTGGCAGGCTACGGTCAGTCCATGGGGTTGCAAAGAATGCACAACTGAATGACTAACACTTTCACACTTTCCAGAATAAAACTTCAATTAAATTTTATCCAAGTGAAATAGTCAAGTAGCAGAAAAGGAAAATACTCTAAAAAGGAAAAAATTAAAACAAGTACCTGCTTTACCTTCTGCTTTATCAAGAGCATCTACTTTACAAAAGAAACTGAAAGCTCAAATGAAACATACTCAGTTTAGAATAATGAGTAAAACAATTTTAGTGATAAAAGTATAAAATACTTTTATAAAAGTATAAAATAAGTACTTTCTCTTCTCTACTAAGAAGGGTGGGGAGGGAGGGCCCTCTTCTCTTTCGTACTCTGCCAAGTTCCCCAAGTCACTACAATAAAAGATTCCCAGATTCGGTACTGTGCTTAGAGCACATTTCTGACAACCCGAAAAGAATCACATCCTCTTCTTCCTCTACTTTCAAAATACCCTCGAATCAGAACACTACTGAAAGTTCTTAAGGTAGGGTCTGTCACTGATACCAGAAACAATCCTGGGCCCCCAGACACTTGTCACAAACCACTTTATCATGAAGGAATGACTATTTCCTCCACAAGTCAAGAAGAAATGTCTGTCAATGGCTATTTCAAAATAGTTTTTAAAAGGTAACACTTTTTGATGAGAACCATTCTTGATGACAATTATCTTCCAAATAACAATATTTTTGGTGTATGGGGGCTGCTTTTGTTTTAGAAAGAGTCATGTTCTTTCACAGAAGCTTCTCCAGTCTTGGCATTAGTAACACTTTGGACCGGACGATCCCTTGCTGTGTGTGTGCTGGGGGCGGGGCGGGGTGGGGAGCGGTTGGGGGGGGGGTGTCCTGTGCATTCCAGGATGTCTGCCATGCCGGGCCTCTATCCACTAGCTATCAGTAGCACCTTCCCAGGTGTAATGACCAAAAACGTCTGCCAACATTGCTGGAGGGCAGGCAGGGGCGCAGTATCACTCCATGTAAGGAACGCTGACATAGCTCAACTTTCCCCTTTAACAGTCAGCTGCAGTAAGCCCAGAGCAGCAGCTTATTCAAAGTAAAAGGCAAAACTTCTCTAACAGTTCCCTTTCTTTTCTCAATCCAACAAAAGAACAATGTGTTATATAAAAATTTTCCAGGATGACTTTCATAAACCAAACTGACCCGTATTGTCAAGTCTGAATCAATGTCAGTACATTATCTGCCAGCTATAATGAAAGCATCTAAAAATCTAAAATGTTACTGTTAATGGCTTTGAAGCATGCTGCTAAGTTGCTTCAGTTGTGTCCCACTCTGCAACTCCATGGACTGTGGCCTGCCAGGCTCCTCTGCCCATGGGATTCTCCAGGCAAGAACACTGGAGTGGGTTGCCAAGCCCTCCTCCAGGGGATCTTCCCGACCCAAGGATCGGACCCACGTCTCTTATGTCTCCTGCACTGGCAGGCGGGCTCTACCACTAGCGCCACCCAGGAAGCCCAGCTATAATGAAAATATCTGAAAATCTAAAAGGTTACTGCTTCATCTTTGAAGCGAGTACTATCAAAGACTAAACTGCTTTAAAGATCAAGTGAAAGGTCACACAGTTTTAGATATATATGATTTTGGTAATGTATTCAAAAGCTAAATATTCTTAACTATTAAAATGTATACATGATAAAATATATTCTGAAACCTCAAATTAACAACTCATCCAAACTTGAGCTGTTTTTTAGTTCCTATTAGAATAAATAAGATTTAAAGTAAAATCTTTTCTTCCTCTACATAATCACTTACCTGGCATTTATCTCCAACTTCATACTGTAAGCCAGCAGCAATGGAATAATCATGTTTTTGTTGAACTGTAAAGAATATCAGCATAATATCAAGTTGATGTAATCATTTTCAAGGGCCTCAAAGTAAATTTCTGGAAAATACAGATTTTTTTAAACTCACCTTGTTTAGACTTTAGCCAAATTTCATATTCCACATTTCTATAGACTGCTGGACTGAGTGACTTAAGAACCTTTCTAGACAAAGGAAGGCTAGGAGAGTTTCCATTGCTTTTCGGATGCTAAATAAACAAAGTTAAGAAGTCCAATCAACACACAAATGCTTTTAAAATGTGTTTGAGATATGCATAAGAGAAAAATCAAAAGAAGAAAGCTTTAAAAATTAGGAAGTCACCAAAAAAATGTCTTACGAGATGATCCTGACTCTATTGAAAATGTACCAGAAAAGAGAAAAAAAATTAAGACTATAAACGCGTATGCTTTCTTATATTGAAGAGATAGTTTAAAACCATTAAATAAAAATACCTGATCACTTGACAAATTTTTAAATCCATTCACATCATTAACAGTGGTAGGCTTACTCCTACAAAGGAAGAAATACAGATATCATTAGGAGTACAAAAATGTTGTTCACACACCGTTCACTTACTCTGACCTCACAGAAAAGTCTCAGAGTTATAGTCCACAAAGTCAAAACTATATTCCAAGGAGCTCAAACAAATGGAAATGTGCATATGTATATGTAAGCGCATACACAATGTACGTGTGTGTGTGTATGCATGTAACTCAAAGATTTCTTTTTTCCTTAAGTTTACCAGTTTATTGCTACCAACCATCTCCTCCACCCTCCTCATGCATGCGTGCTCAGTCATACAACCCCAAGGGCTGCAGCCTGCCAGACTCCTCTGTCCATAGACTTTTCCAGGCAAGAATACTGGAGTGGGTTGCCATTTCCTTCTCCAGTCAAAGATTTTTATCAGTCATTCGTACTGACTTAATCAACAAGAAGAGAGGAACAGAAATAAACTGTGAAATGTGGGATGATTGAGTAACTGAGTTTATAAAAACACTTAATGTAAAAACTTCCTTTCAAAAATATATCAATACGTATGTGTGTGTGTGTGTGTGTGTGTGCGCACTCAGTCGTGTCAGACTCTGTGATCCCAGGGACTGTAGCCCGCCAGACTACTCTCTGTCCATGGGATTTTCCAGGCAAGAATACAGGAGTGGGTTGCCATTTCCTTCTCCAGAGGATCTTTCAGACCCGGGGATCGAACCTGTGTCTCTTGTGTCTCCTGCATTGGCAGGCGGGTTCTTTACCAGCCGAGCCACCAGGAAAGTCCATCGATAGATGAGGCTCCATTAAACAAAATACTCCACTACAAGATATACAATCCGGTGAAAGTAGATACAAGCTAAGTAAGTTATCAGTCATCATTAATGCTGCTAAGTGCTTTGGGGGAAAAAAGGTAGAAAAACTGCAGTGTTCAGGCCTAGCTCAAATAATAAAAAATGGGATAAAGAATGATATCTTTTTGAAAAAAGAATTAAAGGAGACGAGAGAGCAAACCATATGGCTGTTTAGTACTGCAAGCAGATGGGAAGCAAGTGCAAAGACCCTGGGGTAGCCACGAGGCCGGTGAGGCGGGATGGAGTGAGGGCGGTTGACTGGCTGATAAAGTGAGAGGCTACCTGTGTTCTTCTGTCATATAATTCCTCCTCCTTAATAAACCAATCCCTAGTCTCCAGGAGTCACACTCCTAAATGCAGCAATATTTAAGAGACTCCAACTATCTAGAGTCTAGATTTAAAAAAGCACCCTAATTTCTAATACTTCCAGATTCGTCAATACGAATGTGAAGAGAATACAGGCAGAGAAGTACACTGGCGTCCTTGCTTTCCCCTCATTACCACACCATGCCGATCTGTCTTGCCACGGTTACGGAGCAGTCTCCCCTAAATGAAGCTCTGTTTTCCCTAAGCCAGACATGACACTAGTAAAGGAAACCTGAATAATGCAACAAAAAATTCATCAGAAAAGCTTCCATGTTCCCAGAGCTACAGTAATGCAGGACAAAAAGGAAAGCTGATCACGACAATGTACACACCATCCCTGGTAAACTTCTACAAGCTTCCTAGCCTCTACTCCACACTTCACCGGCCAGCTGCCATCCCAGACCCAGTTTTGCTAAAGCCATCAGCACCACCCACCACAGGGCATGTGCTCAAGTTCCCCCACATCAACTCATGGTGATACGTTAAACAGTGAGTCACTCACTCTCCCTCCCAACTTCCCGGATGCTCCATAACATGCCTTAATCTTACTGGGCACCTGGAGAAAACCATGCAGCACAATTTCCATCTATGCAAAGTCACTTAATTCCAGGATGAATTTACAATGGTAGACCCAGATTTTAATCTGACTCATTTCTTTCTTATGGAGAAATAGCAGTCAATCAAACTTTCAATCAGGATCAACCATTTAATTCAAGAAATGCCTGGAATTACAGATACAAGGAGATATATTTTATAAGTCTTTAATAAAGAATTAAGATATCCTGAGGCTTAGTTTCATCTTCCTCTAGCGTCACAGTACGCAACATCATAGGATACTTTCATATTCTCATACAAAAGTAATAATATACTTTCAGCTTCACTGAGGATGAAATCAGTTAGTTCTTAGAACATACAAAGTACATTTCTTAATATCATTGATAAAAATTCATACACATTGGACATTACAGTTAGGAACTGGGCTGTGCATTGTACATGTGCATCTCATTTCACTCTTATAAATCATCTACCTTAAAGAAATACTGACATATCCTCATTTATATCTGTGGGATTGAGGCTTTAAGCAACTTGCCCTAAATTCAGTTAGTTGGCAGGAACCCAGGAATGAAACCAGGTCAGAATGTCCACAGCCCAAGCTCTTAGCCACTACCCTGTATGTCTTAGGTGGAAAACAAAAATAAGTTTCAGACTCTTAAGTTAAAAGGTGTTTATTCACACCATAAACAAACGTAAATAAATAACATTATTATCCAGAGCTGTTCACATATATTCCAACTTGGGATTTGTATCATATAAAAAGAAGGGGACGCATTATCTAAGAAAAAAAACAATAAAAGAAAGTCAAGGAAATCAAAATGGCCATTTTTCATCACTGGTTATGTAAGCAATTGACAGCCTAACCTGAAAACTTTAGAATATACACACATATAGAGTAAAGTCATTCAGTCGTGCCCAAGTCTTTGTGACCATGGAATTCTCCAGGCCAGAATACTGGAGTGGGTAGCCCTTCCCTTTTCCAGGGGATCTTCCCAACCCAGGATCAAACCCAGGTCTCCCGCATTGGAGGTGGATTCAACTGAGCTATGAGGGAAGCCCCCACACACACACACATAGGTAGAACCAAATCTATTTCAGAGATATATGCATCATGATTACACAGAAATAGATGCTTAACAAAAACAAACAAAAATAAACAAACAAAAAATCAAATTCCGAAAGAAACAGTCCCATAAGAAATGAGATAACAGTAGTCGGAGGAAAAAAGAAACTTCTTCAGATTCTGCTGTAGTTTAGAAACACCATAATACCTCACTAAGTGAGGCAACTCCATACAAAAACGTTTACTGAACTGTTTCCTTGTATGGCACTACAAAGGTACTTTAGGACAAAGTCACTCTTACTTGCAACTGTCATCCTCTGAATCTGATATTTCACTGTTGTCTTCATCCGCTACTTCAGAGCTATCTAGGCCCATCAAGATTTTACTGACGTCAGTTTTAAATACCTTCTCGTACAGCAATTCATAAAGCAGAGCTGCAGTTAACAACAAAGAGATGTTACACAGCATTAATTTTATGTTCTAATATAAAACTGAGATGCCCAGGCTTCTAAAACCTTAACTAAATACCTTGTAACACCTTATGACCAATAACACAATTTAATCAGAAAATCACCTAGAGAGCAACTAGATGTCTGTCTTTGCAGTTAGTTAGTTCAAAATTATCACTGCCTGTTGTCTGCATGATACTGAGGCAGACACAAGACGGTGAGAGATGGGGTCTCTTGGGGACTCGTTTGAGGGGTAGACACCTCTGTGATGGACTCTCAGTGCACTTGTTTTGATAAGGTTTGCTGTAATTAAAACAAATGAGAGTCCTGAACTCCATGCAGAGGTTCTGAGCATTTGGCAATATATTTGTCTGTTTTCTGGAGTGTGGGTTTGTTTTTATTTTCCTCTTTTTGTAAAGCAGAAACATTGTCTCAATATGCTTCAGTGGTTGCTGAGAATACATTTTACAATGGTTTCTTTTTAGTCCCTTGTGAAAAGGTATCTTCTTTCTAGCAAACTTAGTGTTGCTTCAGTTTTCCATCCAGGCCTCTCCGGGATGGGCAGGTTGTGAGACCTGCCTAGTTCTCAGCTTCTCCCTGTGAACAGCTGGAATAAGAGCACTTCACTGGGCCGGGATTACATATGAAAGCAGTATGGACAGGCTGGCACAGTGCGTACAACCACAGTGAAGTCACTGCTCACTGTGCGTGCTGAATTTTATCAGCCTTGTCGCACAACTGTGATACCTTTTTGTACTACTGTTAGCTTTCAATACATCAATATATTAAATATAAGTAATATAAAATTATAAATTGATCTGTTTTGAGATGTGAAGTTTGGCTGTCTGCATCCTGGGCTATGCTCTCTGCCTCTCCCAGTCAAGCAAAAGCTGGACATTCCAGCTTTGAAAAGGCAGGCGTCATGCACTGTCTTTACTGGGCTTTACTGGGCCCCTTAGCTAAAGAACAGGGGGAAAGGCTGTCATATGCCCAGCACAGGGCTTCATATGAGTCACGTGCACTTTGTCAGAACAGATGATAAAGAAGGGAGGAAGGTGCTGCCACAGTAGTAATTTCCAACTGGGAGAGGTGAAGAGGTTTTCATCCTCCCAAGAAACACCTGGCAAAGTCTGGAGACATCTGTGGTTGTCACATGGGAAGGAGAGAGCTCTGCTGGCATGTCAGAAGGTCAGTCACTTAGTTGTGCCCAACTCTGCGACTTCGCAGACTCCCCTTCCATGGAATTCTCTAGGCAAGAATACTGGAGTGTGTTGCCATTCCCTTCTCTAGGGGATCTTCCTCACCCAGGGACCAAACTCAGGTCTCTGGCACTGCAGGCAGATTCTTTACCATTTGAGCCACCAGGGAAGCCCCACTACTGGCATCATAGATGCTAAACATTCTACAATGCACACAACAACCCCCAAAACAAAGAATTATGTGCCCTATACATTAATAGTAACAAGGTCACGAAACCCTGGTCAACTGACAAATACAATCAAATACTGATTTCCTCAATCATTGAGATTTTCAAGCTAAGCACTAAAAGCTTTAAAAACATACAAATCTTTATTAATGATACTAATTACCACAGGAAAATATAACTTTGTATTTACAAGCCAAACTCTAATCTGCTAACACCTTTTTCCTATTGAAACAAGTTTTTATTAGAGTATTAAGATTTCTGGTCACCTAAAGTTCTCAGAAATATATTTTAACACAACAAAACAGTGTATCTGCCCTGAGTTGTTTGCTCAAGACCATAAAGCTTAGGAAGAAAATTTCTAAACCAACACAAGGGCGATACTTACACTGACACATAGCAGAGGTCTCTTTATACGTTATGGGGTAGACAATATCATAATGGTTTCCATTTGAAAAACACAGTAATACCTGAAAGGGAAAAACAGAATACATCTTTCAGCCCTTCACATACAACATTTACACAGCTACTTGTATCTCTAATATCTCTCAGTCACTAGTAAATAAATTTCCAGGTAAAATGTTTTAGAAGTAACCTAAAGCTGTAATGTGGTCACGGTACATCCATATGTTGAAATGTTACAAAGTCAATGAATCAGAAATTCCTAATGACTTGGGGAAACACTTACTGCGTCCCAAAAATCACACACAATCTGTAAGAACAAATGATCTCAACTACTGAAGGAGAAGGGTTAGAAGACCGTACGATGCTTACCTCTAAGGAGCAGGATCAAAAGTACACTTTTTTCTGCTTTACAGCTTTACGTACCTTCTAAATAATCGATCACTTATACAAAGAGCAACGCACACTGACTTTGCTGAGACTACATCATATTCCAAAAATTACACTGTAAAGGCCAAAGCCAGGCACCTCGGACACCCACAAGTTCTTACAAAGGCATATTTACCTCAGTTCCCTCCCCCTGCCACCATAAACGTGGTGACGAGACACTTCAACTTGGCCTGGATAGCCCAATGCAGATCCTGAAAACAGAATTCTCTAGTAATGAATCATGGTGCTTCCCCCTGCTTTGTAGGCTTTACATCATTTTTCAGTTGTTTCTGCTTTGTGACTAGATAATAACACCTTAGCCAGTAAACTACCTCTGTAATGGGAAATATATCAGTTAAGTGTTTCTGGATGCAACAGTAGAACCTATTTTCACAAGTTATTTTTCTATCTAATGCATATATTGCTATAAAACAGTAATAGTCTAGTTAATCACATACACTGGCATCTCAATTATTTTTCTCTAATAAAATGTCATGATAGAGTTCAACATTTGTGTGCAAAAACAAATACAAAATAATAAAACTTGTGAATGATTAATAAGAACTTAAACTCAAAAAGTCACTTAAAAACTATAGCTCAGGCAGTCAAGATGGCAAGTGAGTGGTTCCTTTACTTAAATCCTTTAGAAAAACTTAGAACAATCCTTACCTTTTCAGGAAAATTATTTTCAGTTACTTGTGAAGGAGAAACATTTGGTTTCTGGTAAATTATAAAATCTTTCCTGAAAATAACATTTAGAAATTACTTCTGGTGAAACACACTTCACAAACGGAGATTTACTCGTTCATTCCTTCACTCACGCAAGAGTCAAGCACACCAAGCAACATTCGAGGCCCTGGAGAAAGAGCCGTAAACCAAAGGCAGTCACGGGTAACTACGCTGTGACATACTTAAGTAAAAAGTATCCTTTTAAAAACAAGCAAAATTTTAAATATAATTTTATATACAACTTCAGATATAATTCTAAAAGTAGACCTCAAAACCACAGAAATCATGGAGATAAAATTTATAAAGACATTTTTAAAAGGCAAAATAAAGCATTCACCTGATCTGCTAACAGACAAAAAGTTGTAAAACTGACAATCTGGTGCTTTGCCTTTGTTCTAGCCACTCAATGCTACCAGCCTCGAGAAAGTAGGAAATCATTTCTCGAGAAGGCTTGTAAGTGATTCTGCTATTTTAACAACTCCGTTACCATGGAACATGCTAATTTCCCACTGGCTTTATTTTTGTTTATCTATGTTATTACAGGGCTTACCTGTACATAAGAGAAAGGGCACTTATTTCCACTTGGCCAACCCATTCCTGTATTGAAGAAAAAAAGTTGGCCCGTAAGTGTCTACTTTTTACGATACCTTAATACACATCTTTATATGATACACCCAATTAGCTAGAGGAGCTCATTAATATTTTTTTAATTTAATTTCAGGATAATTGCTTTACAATATTGTATTGCTTTCTGCCATGTGTCAACATGAATCAATCACAGGTATATTTATGTCCCCTCCCTCTTGAAACTCCCTCCCACCTCCCACCCCAGCCCGCTCTTCTAAGTTGTCACAGAGCTCCAGTTTGAGCTCCCTGCATCACACAGCAAATTCCCACTGGCTATCTATTTTACATACAGTAATATATATATATGCTTCCACTCTACTCTCTCAATTCTTCCCAACCTTTCTTTTCCCCTCTGTGGCCACAAATCTTTCGTCTATGTCTGCATCTCCACTGCTGCCCTGCAAACAGGTTCATCAGTACCATTTTTCTAGACTGCATATATATGTGTTAATATATGGTATTTGTTTCTCTCTTTCTGACTTACTTGGCTCTACGTTCATCCCGGAACTGACTCAAATGCATTCTCTTTAACGGCCTGAAGAGCTCATTATTAGCAGTACTGAGAATACTATAAAAATATTTTTATAAAACGGGCTAAAATGTGCACTAAAAAGTAGCCCAAGTCTTGGTAACAAATGTCTTCAGTAACAGGGCTGGAATAAGAACTCCTACTGACGCGGCAGGGTGACAGAGTAGTGTCTCTAAGCTGAGAACTTGCAGAAGGCAAAGGCTCCAGCTGAGGGCTCAGCACAGAGCCCAGCACACAGTATGTGCTCAGGAAAGAGGACATTGCCTAGAAGCAGAGCTCAAGGGTCAGAAAGGGTGAGAAAGGGCAGGTCTGCTCTCTTCAGAATCATCGAAGGTACAAGGAAAGCAGTGTACCAGGATCATTTTAACATGTGGTAGAAGTTTTAGTACTAAAGGAGTCACTTTAAGTCCTTAAGCTTTTCAGAAGGAAATGGCCAGTATACATCAAAAATTTAAATACTCTTTAATTTAACCTAGCAATTCAACTTCTATAAAACCATCCTAAAGAAATATTTCGTATGTCCACAAAAGTGTATATAAACAAGGATGGCCACTATAGCTATCTGTAATAATGTAAAAAAAATATTTTAAAGATAGCCCCAAGATTCCACTAATAGGTAAGGAATAATTAAATAATTTATCATTCACCCAAACTATGTATGGAAATATCATGCAATCACCAAAAAAATGAGCTATACTCCTATGAAATGACCTGGAAAGATCACTCAGACTATTAAGTGGAAAAAGTCAGTAAAATAATCCTATTGTGCAAAACAAATATATACAGACACATACACAAAGAAAGAGAACTAGAAGGATACATCCTAAATTGACAGTGGAAACAGGAATTTAAAGATGAGGGGGAAAGTAAGGATTTTCACTCTCCATTCTGTAATAAATCTTTGACCATGAGGACGTATTCCTAAACTATCTGTGAAATTAGTGAAGACTTAACACCAAGAGTTACTGAAAATAAGAACTATAGTGAATGAATGCTGCCACTTTCACCTTCAAAGCAGAGACTTGAGATAAGGAGAGGACTTTGGATGATGGTTTGAAATCCTCTCAGAAAAGGATCCTCTTTCCCCACAGAATTTGCACTTCAATAAATCTTAAAAATTGGCTCTGTTTTTCAAAATGAAATACGTGCCATACATTAAAATAGATTTATTAAAATAGGCCCCTGTCTAACAATCACAGCCTCTCATAAACTCCACAAGCAATACCTTCTGGTATAGAGGAAATCCCTCCCTGGAACCATCTGCTGAGAGAACATAAACCCAAGCTATTCCATTGTGTGCGGAGTGCACCGCATCACTTCGTGTCAACAAGACACTGCATCTCAAATCAGGCACCATTCTGTAAGTATTTAGTCTTCAGAATAAATTCTGTTGTAGTCTGGTTAAGCAGACAATGGCCATGACATCTTGCCTTCTCTAACGATTTTTTTTTTAATTCATGTTCTATCATTGTCTTCTACCTGAACGCTCTAATTTTACTTACTCAACACTCTATGTTTAGTCTACTTTCTCATTGTGGGTAAGAGCACAGCATTTCTACAAAATCTATTTTTAATATTGTAAAGAACCATACTGTTTCAAAAACACTAATTTAAATGTTCTCAGATAGTCATCAAAAGCAAACTTTCGTTCCTCAAAAGACACTATTAAGAACACTAAAAGACAAGATACAAATAGGAAGAAAGTACTGGAAAATATATATCCAATACAGAACTTATTATATTCGGTATAAAATACTCTTACAAATCAACAAAAAATAATAAAGGACAGAATCTATGAGCAAGACATTTCACCAAGAAAGATATACAGATGGCAAATAAGCACATGAAAAGATTCTCAACATTACTAGAGAAATGCAAGCTAAGATCACAACAAGACACCACCACACAGCCACTAACACAGCTACAATTTTAAAAGGCTGATGATCCTGAGTGTAGCTGAAGATGCAGAGCAGCTGGAATTCTCACTTACCGCTAATGACAAAGCAAAGCGGCACAGCCACTTTGGAAAGCACATTAGCAATTTCTCATTAAGTTAAACATGCATTTACCATATGACCCAGGAATTCCACTCTCAATAATATTAACAATATTAATTAAGAGAAAAGAAAACGTATGTCCATAGAAAGACTTGCAACCAAATACTCTTAGCAGCTTTAATAACAGCCGTAAACTGGGAAGAAATCATACATCCATCAACTTGTATATTGCTAAAACAAGTTGCAGTACATCCATACAATGAATGGCCATTCAGCAATAAAAATGAACTATCACGCAAAAGACAACACTGATGAATCTCAAAACGCTTCCATTATGCTAACTGAAAGCAGCCAGACACCTAAGACTACAAACTATACCATTCTATTTGTTCGAGTCTCAAAAAGGCAAAACTTCGCACATGGGTGGGGGTAAGGGGAGTAGAGATTACTGGCCAAAAGGTCTGAGAGTTTCTGGACAACGGAAATGCCCTGTGTGGGGTCTGTAGTGGGGCTCACCCAGCTGGATGCATCTGTCAGATTCCATCAACTATAAACTTAAAACATCTATCATATGCCAATTTTACCTCCATAAAGCTGACAAAAATATATTCTTTTTGAGGCATTTTTCAAAATGCTCCACTGATATTTTTAAGGAAAAAAGGAGAAAGTTCTCGTTCTCTGAGAACCGGGTGAGGCAATGGAGCTTATCAATTGACTACATTTCTCTTTTCCTTTCACACATTTCCTGTATCAGGGAGAAAGAGAAGCACACACAGAAATATTTATTGCTAATAAGAACAAACACCTGTTCTGTTTAGAAGGTACCTACAACATCTGGAGAAGGCCTTCCCAGACTGGGGAGAGGAGTGTCCTGGGAATAACACATCTGGCTGGCCAGCACCCTGGGAAGGAGACACCTGTTTCCAGGTGCTCAAAACTGCAGCAACCTGCCCCCCTCTCCCCTGCAGATCCCCAAATCAATCTCAATTCCGTTCACACTGCCTCACGTCTCTCCCTGCCCCCTTCTCTCCTCATCCCTTCTCCCAAAGAGAAGGGACGTCTCTTCTATCCTTTCTCAGACCCTCAGCCCAAGAGCCTGAACTGCTCAAAAAGATTACCATAAAACGATACTGTGGGGTTTTTTCTGACCAAAAATTAATAAATGGGTCTTTGTCATTCCCTTCATCTTCTACAAAGGAAATAAAAATCACCAGTAACAACTAGAGAGAACTGTTAACATTCTGGTGTTTAATCTTTTCTCTCTGTGACACAGGCTTCCCAGGTGGCACAGCAGTAAAGAATCCACCTGCCAATGCAGGAGACTCAGGTTCAATCCCCGGGTCAAGAATATCCCCTAGAGAGGAGAATGGCACCCAACTCCAGCGTTCTTGACTGGGAAATCCCACGGACAGAGGACACTAGCAGGCTTACAGCCCACATGGTCACAAACAGTCAGATGATGACTGAAGTGATGGAACAGCAGCAGCAACTGTAGCATCATACCTACACTTCTTGGGACACATGTGCCTTCTCACTGGCACTAGATACTCCTCCCTACTGCAGGGACACCCCTGAGAACAGCATCCACAGCCCAGCGAATCCTGCATCCCTGGGGCCTGGCCGTTCTTAGTCCACAACAAGCACTCAAATTAGACGCAGGGAATCGAAGAGCCCCCACACAATGCTCAAACACCTCACTCTTGTTAGTATACCCTTTCCTCCCTGTGTGGCTCCTCTTGGCGTGTCTTTGTTGTCGTTTTAAATCTAACAGTGATCATATTATCTCGGGGGATGAGGGAACATTCTACATGGCATTCCGTTAACATTTGGGTTTTTACACAAAGAGCTTTAGTTTTCTAATGCTCTAATGCAGGAGAGGAGAAAATAACAAACAGAAAAATTCTTCTAAATTCAGAGTGACTGAGAAAGTGCTGGCAGTGGGAGTCGGTGGGGAAGGGCTGTCCTTCAACCCTTAACAGTCTCTTGCTACTTCTCACGCAGACCATATTGAGGGGAATGGATGGAACCTGTCTTGTCAGCTGCCTAGTAAGGAAGTGATCGAATACCGCCCTGTCCACCAAGCCCGATACACACACCAGCACCTCACTCTGGAAATCCTCGGCAGTGTTATTTTAGGTCTTTTATACTACATTCACGAGTCGTCATGACGGATAAAGAAAGCATAGACTCTGTGCTGAGCAAGGCAACGCTCATGGCACAGGGCACAGCACCGGCTGTCTTCCAATTACACGTGCAGCTAAGACAGGGCCACGTATAAGGAAACTCCTCCACACACTGTAACGCTAATCTCACACTGTAATGAGTCTGGAACATATTATTTAATATATTAAAAAAAATAGAAACATATTACAAGATTACTACATACCTGTGGATTTTCCAAACGTTTTAAATATTCTTCAAATGACCCTTCTATAAACTGCAAAAAGGGAAAAAGGCCTATTAGAAATCCATCAAAAGTTAATTTCTTCACTGTGAATTACTGAATTTTTACACAGACCTTGGATACAACACTAATAGTAATATATATACACACACACACACAGAAAAAATCTAATTATGAAAATATGTACAAAATATTAAGAAAACATCATAAAGATACACCAGAATTTAAAGAAGGAAATACTGTCAGGAACCACTTCCTGGACAGGATCTGGAGGGGCACTGGGACAGCACCCTGTGAGGCAGCGGCAGTGGAGAGGAATCACCTGCACAGCAAGATCGGGGCCGCTTCGTGGGGTGAGCACACCTGCCTGCGCCAGGAGCACAGGCAGGACCATTGGACCAAGGGAGGAGGCAGTGCAAGGTCACGGCAGGTGACCTCAACAGAGAATGTACATGATTAAAGCAGCACTTAAAGATAACTGGGTAATGGCCAATGCTTAGAAGAGAGCTAAAGACAGAGGCAAGAGCTAAGAAATATTAGTTTCCTAATAGATTTGAATATTCATTGTCTCTTAGATCAATTATACTAAAAACAAAGACAAGAACTAATAATGCTGAAGATATTTTGAAGAATCAACAACATTTTTCTAATCCAGCTTGTCTCATTATTTTAACAAGAAAACAAAAAAATCTGATTTGATTCAAGCTATATGATTACATTTTTTGCTTTTCTCATAGCAACTGCACTAATTTAACTGAGAAAGCTCTAAAAGACATTCATCTGAAATATCAATTTCAATTTTATTTCAATTAAAGCCTCGGTTAATTTAGCAAAGTGATATACTTAAAAACTTTAAAATACACTGCTTGGTCTATAAAGATCTTTTACATGTCCTTTTTTTTAAGACAGAGATTAATTCTTTTACAGATGATATACTCTAATTTCCTAAATTATCCTAAGTTTAAATGCATACTTGCACTAAAACAGCCACATATTTGAAATATTCCACCAACCAGAGGCTACT
The DNA here is from genome assembly GCF_049115385.1 of Moschus berezovskii. NCBI lineage: Eukaryota > Metazoa > Chordata > Mammalia > Artiodactyla > Moschidae > Moschus > Moschus berezovskii. The sequence goes on along the minus strand of NC_142478.1, from coordinate 15,909,999 downwards.
GTTCTCTATTATATTTAGAATTAAAAAAAATAAAACAACCCCACAGAACCATTCAAAGTTGCAAGAAACTTAAGCTGTGGTCTGACACAAGCCTGCATCCAACTGATTCTTCTTAATAATCAGAAAGTACTTACCTAGGCCCTGAGTAAACATTCTCAACAAAAAGGCACACCCCTCTACCCTAGACAGTCTTTTCCAATTCTGGTCAATAGAAACTGGTAGAGGTATTCATTGAAAAGAAAGTGAAACTTTCCCCCTCAGAACTTTCAACCTCTGATCATACCGCCTAAGACTGTAAGAGCTCAATAAATACATGCAAAGCACTTAAAACAATGCCTGGTTCAACAAATGCTGGCAATTTCCACTACTGTCAACAGAGCTTTACCCTCTGGAGCCAATATTAACTAATTCACTTGTAGTTTCTTCAAACAGTTAAAGACTACCTCTCTACCCTACCTTCCTCTCCGCCATAATACTCTCGTATCTAGCCTCCACATTACCAGCGTTTTAAAATAAGACAAGTTTTCAAATCTTCTGATCAAGCAGGTAACTCTCCTTCCTGGAATATATTACTGTTCATCTTAAAACATGGCATCCAGAAAAATGTCACCAGTAATAAAATTTTGCTTAAAAATAGGAATTCCAACCCAAGAGCATCTCTAAACACTATTTACCTTAGAATAAGTCTTAGAATTGAGTTATGTGCAAAGTGTCAATGTTCTTTTGGCAGTCAACGAGAAGAAAATACCACTAAAGATTGTCAGATGATAATTCTACGTCATAAAACCAATAACCAGTAAATCTTACAAGGCTTTCAATGTAAAGTGAAAATAGGTCACTGTGGCATCTATTTCACAGCCTACTACATACTACTAAGAAAATTACAGTCAGTTGATAAGATATCCTGTTAAGTACTAATTAACTATACTACATTCTATTAACTAGTAATCATTATTTATATAATTACAATGTTCTGATATGTGGTTCATTATGATGAACCCTGTAAATTAAAAATCTATAAATACCTCCTGATAAAATCAGAGGCTCAGCATTAGCTATGCTCAGTATATTTCTTATACTCCAAGGTCTGCAATTTTTTACAGTTCACAGGGAGTCACCAATCACGGAAACCTGTTAGCCTCCCTGATCACGTCAGACAAGGCTCACTAGTAACATGCTCAGGTCCCGCCCAAGTCACCCTTCCAGCCTTCACAGCTCTGTGATCCATCTGTCACAGAAGCTTTCTAAATGTCTGAATAAATGAACACTGCAAGATGGCCCCTAAAAAAAAAAATCACAGCTGACTGTGGATTTGAATTTGAATTCAAAAAAGCCGTTCATTTTTATAAGGTTTATCTTCATAACCTGCAATCAGATCCAACCTGTGAAATTCCCACTAGACCACTCGAACGGCTATCATGTACCTATGAGTCAAGGCACCATTACACGTTTAAAACTATCGATCACCTCTTCAAACTTCTCTCGGTTCTCCCGAAGGTAATGAATGCAGGCCATCCTGACTTCGACATGGCGAGACTGGGAGTGCAGCACCTGTGGAAGAAACAGCAGCACACTCTCAAGCCCTCTGTCAGAAGGAGCTCTGAAGCTGACCGAGCACCTTCCTTCAGACCCAACGTGACCTCACCACCAACAGGTGTCAAGTCTCCTCACTGCCCTTCCTGTCATGTCTAACTCTGCATTCACTCTCTCACCTCTCCCACCAACCTGAGAGCTGACACACCACACACCAACAACTGTACTTCTTAAGCCAGATGTCACTCGATGGACAGCTTCTTACCATTTCTCCTTTAGGTCACTGAGACCATGCCTTTGGGGAAATTTTTGTAAACTTACACTTTCCTCTCCTGGCCACCCCTCTACTATTACTTTGCCCGTCACAAAGCAGAGCTGACAGAATCCCTGCTACGCAGCGCTCAGCTTCATCCTCGGCTTGTTGGAAAAGAGAACGAAGAGGTGACTTCAACAAAAAAATAAGTCTTTGAGGCTTTCTGCCCGTAATAGAGAAATTGCTTTTTCCCAGTAACTTTGAATTACTTGTCTTATGTAAAAATGTAAATCCACCGTGGTTTAAGAAAAAATTAAGGCACTCATTCTTAAATCCTTAGCTGTCAGGCTTACACGATTCTGGAAAGAACATCCAGGGAGCAGCACACAGGATGCAATCGTGTCTCTGTGTGTTATCATCCCAATGGCTTGCAAACGAGCTCTTCTGCCCCAAATCTTAAAGCACCACCTGAAATAAGCCATACTACGAAGATGATCCACACCCTCTCACTTTGCAGCCTCTGCTGTCTTCTGTTAAACAACTAGTTCAACCAAAGAATAACTTACTGGCATTTTGCCTTTTAATAAAAGTCTAAAGCTTTGGTTTGAAATCCTTTGGCCAGTCTCTAATACTTTACCATGCTAAAAAAAAAAAAGAGAGAGATTAAAATTATTTTCTACTACTAGGTGTCTCAAACGAAGGTGTTCCTGCTACCCTACAAGGTCAAGGTAGAAGGGAAAAAAACTGACATTTAAAATAACATCTCAAAACCACTACCCAGGGCTCTTGAGAATTTCTATTACTATAAAGTAGCTTTAAGAGCTACAGTTTCAACTGAGTGAGCCTCCCTCATGTTCAGGGTGAGCAGAGAATTCAGGAAAAGGGAAGCTCTGGTTGCACCTGTTACAGGTCTCTCTGGATAACAGCCAAGCTCATTTATACCCATGGAACCAAGAGGCACAGCTGCCTGGAGAGCTAGCAGGTCCCTTTACATTCAATTCAGATACTCTGCCGATGCACTAACTGAGGTGAGCAACGCGCTGGACTTCAGCATCCTAGCTGGCTTTCCGCTTAACAAGCATGCGAACACTGCTGCCTTTAGAAACTACAAAAAAGCATCCATCCTTACATACTCTAAGCCTCCAGAACCGGAAGGACTATTCAAATGCAAAAATCACCACCACGTAATTTTTTTGCCCATTCAACAGATGACATTTAGTAACACTTCCTACACAGAAGCTACGCTAGACGCTATTATGAATCAACAAATTCGTCTGAGTAAACCAGTGTCATCCGATAGGGCATTTCTGCCATTAGCAGAATGAAGCTAGTCTTATAGCCATTTACCTAGCAACAGGTGGCAGACATAAGTGAATAAAGCTTATGATTTTACATCAAACACAATGACAGGCATGTTTTTTCTCCTTTAACAAACATTTCATTAGCACATGAAATCTGAACCTGCTACTCAGAAGCAAAATTCTCAGTGCGAGGTGCCCAGGGTGCTAGGGCTTTATAGAGCAAAGGAATGTTAAGAGAAAGGAGGCTAAACCACAACTGTTGAAAAGCAAGTTCAAGGGCACTCAGGAAGAATTCAAATGGTATGACAAATATCTTTGCAAATTATTATATACATGAAAATAACCTAGAAATAGGAGGCTTTCCAATCTTAGGGCAGACAGAGATAATAAACAAAGAGAAAGGCTGAGACACTCTGCTTCACCAAGCCCTCTAAGAGGGCCCTATTTTTAGCTCCAGGGCCACAGAGCTGATTCAGGTCAGGCCTCCTGCAGGCCCCAGGCCAGAACCGTAAAAAGGGAAGGGGTTATTTAAATCAGGTAATTTGGAGGGGAAGACTCTGGCTAAATCAAGTCTCTCCCCCTGCATTTCCCCCACCAAAGGCTGCCATTTAGATCACTACTGTGACTCCCTAGTAGAAATGGTAGTTATTTTAATATTACTGGAGAAATTGTTGGCAAAAAGTAAATCCTTTGTGCACACTGTTAAAGGGCAGCCTGAGGATGCCGTTACTTCCCTCCCCACCACCAACACACACGCCACCTTTGGCCATGAAGACTACACCTGTGGGCCATGTCTATCGAAGAACAGAGTTTGCCCCAAGAGTCACCGTAGCAAACTTCCTAAAGGCTCAGTATACTAAAAGTCAGCCTCCCATAAATGGAAGGGACATTCCCTCATGCCTAATTAAAATCCCATCACAGTGAGATATAATAAAATGCATTAGCTACTGTTAGCAATGAGCTCTTAGTGTAACCAGCTAGCTACTGTTCATTTCTACTTAAAAAGAGTCTATACAATTGAGTTTGCCAATTATCTATGGCATGTAGTTCTGAACCAGCCCCACCTTTCTGCTTCAATATAAACTATGATGTGGATAATCCAACTCCAAACAAGCACCATACTTCTCTTATTTCTATTTGCTTCCACCTCTTTCCTTACCAAACTCTTGCGAGAGCCAATAATATGTTTCAATAGGGATTTAATTCATTTCCACATCTTCCCTCTGCTTCTGGAGGTGATGAGGAGACTCAGGAGGACGAAGCAGGACAGATGGTGATCCAGAAAACTCACGAATGGGACAGACTGTTTACCTACTAATAGTAAAGACTGGGATCTGTTTGTGTGAACATCTCCCGCAACATTAGAACATCTTAAAAAATTCTAAAAATAAGAGAAATCGATTGAACTGAAAAAGACACAGCTCAGTTTGGGAAGCTTTGCGAAGAATGTTTGAATGACAATGCCAGCCACAAAATGCAAAGGTTTGGACCAACTACATCAATTTCTTGTTTCAAAAAAAAAAGATCTTATGCTACTGGAGTGAAAACGAGGGCCTTTGGAAAATAAGTGGCTAGCCTTTGGACTTTGAAAAAAACAAGAATATACTGGTCTATAGATGTTTAGGCAAACATTTACTCACAAAAAGAAATTCCGAAAGCTACTTAGCATTAAAAAAGGTGAGAGAAAGAGAAACAGAAAAACTCCAAAGGCGGGCAGAAGAGGGAAGGGGTAGATCTTAGGCCAAAGGAAAGCAAACTGTGAACGAGAGGAAATACACACCAGGACAGTAATGTGAAACTTATGTCCAACTAATTCAACAGCTATTTTTCAACACAGGATGGGTCTCGGTGGCTGCACACCTACCAACTTCAGTGTTACATAATAGGGAATAAGCTCTCTTACCAAAAAAATAAATCAGAAACATTCTCCCAAGAACCGTAAGGGGGAAGAATTCGGCCAGGGACCTGAAGGACCCCAGACACTGTCTTCCTTCCCACTACTAACTTTAAAACACTAAGTCAATTTTTATTTTTCAGTTCACCTACACTGCCTTGCAGAGCTTAAAAGGTGGAATCTACTCAAAGACAATTCTGTGCAAACATTCTACATTTTCTAAAGTCTAGTTTTCCCAAACTGCACATTTCCCCCACTCCTGACTCAAGCGGACATCCGCGGGCTTGGCTACCCCACGTTCCAAAGTCCAGGAACAGGGGGGAAAAAAAACGATCCCACGAGTGGAGTCTGGCGCACCACCTCCTCTAGTAAACATTCTGCTTACTGGTGTGAACGCTGTGCTTGTAGAGCCAAAAGGGGAGGCGAAAACCAGCATTTCGCCAAGTTCCCACCCCTCCGGCAAGGGTGCAGACTCTCCGGCAGGCCTCACGGGCTAGCATCAACTCATTACCTCTTCGCCAGGAGGGACGACACCCAGATCATTTACAGGTTTTTAGGTTTCGGTTCGGAGCTCCCAGTCGCAGGGCAGCGTCCGGTTCCGGGGCGACAATGGGCCGCTGTGACGCCTGCGGGGCCACGCGCAGCGCGCCCGCCGCCTCCCACCCGGCCCCCCGCCGATCGCCCGCGCCGGCCCCCGCCGCGTTACCTGCTCCGCCACGGCTCGGAACAAGCACGACCCGTCCTTGGCGACCAGCTTCCGATACAAGCCCAGGGTGCGCAGATAGGCGTCCATGGGCGTCGCGTCCTCGCGGGGCGCCGCGCCGCCCCGGTCGCCGCCGTCGGGGGCGCCGACGGCCGCCTCCATGTTGCCGGTCGCGCAGCAGGCCCGGCGCGACGCGGGCTAGCCCCACATGGCCGCGCCGCCGGCTCCGGGGCGCCCCGGCCGGGGGCGGGCAGCGGCTGGGGCTCGCGCTGGGCGGGCGGCGGCAGGCGGCGGCGGCGGCCCGAGGCGGCGGCCCGCGCGCATGGGGAGCCCTGCCTAGTGCATGGCCGGGCGCACGCGGCCGCCTCCCGCGGGGCCACGCGCCCGGGCGAACCGAGGCGGGGAATTCACCAAAACCCGCGAGCGAGCAGGCACTCGCCGCGGGCCTCGCCGCCCGGCTCGGCCACCGGGGCCCGGGGGTCCCGCGGGTCCCACCCCTCCACACACACACACGTTTCCGCGGCAGACGCGGCGGCGGCGAGGCAACCCCCGCAACCCGAGCGCGCCGGTCCGGGCTCCTGGTGAAAGCGCGGCCTGCGGGCCCCGCACCGGGAGCCGAAGCAGCCGAGGGAGAAAGGCGCGGCCTGACCGTCTCCCCGCCTCGCAGGAGGGCGCCGGAGGGGCGGGCAGTGGGCGGGGGCGCCCGGCGGGAGGGCAGCACCCTCGCAGCCCAGAATGTGTTTTCGCTTTCGGCCCCGACCGCGGAGAGGACGGCGGGAGCTGTAGTTTGGGCCGCGGCAGGAAGTCGGCCTGCGGCGGGCGGGGACGCGCGGCCGGCCTACCCGGCGGGGGGAGGCGCCCGGGAGGCGCGCGGACTACAAGTCCCTACAGCGCCGCCGCCCGGAGCCGGCTTCACGCTCCCCGGGCACCGCGCGTCCTCCGGCAGGCCGCGGGCCTCCGCCTGCAGACGCGCGCACACCTGCGCGCGCCGCCCCGGCCGGCCGCCCTCTGCGCCGCGGGCTTGCGGGAGGTGCGCGCGCCCCGCGTGCGTGGAGTTGCCAGGGACACGGAGGCCGCTGGGCCGGCCCTTTGTGTATTTCCAAACAGAGGGCGCACCTGTCCGCTCCCCTCCCCCCGGCCTCTTCCCCTGACGTTTCCATGGAGGTAGCTTTAACGGCTTAAGCAGAAAATAGACCGAATTGGCGAAGCCTCCTGGAACTCGCTTCGTGCGGGGCGATATAGAGTGCCCATAAATCAGCCGTGGACTGCTGATTCCTATTAAAGATTAGAAGTACAGCTCTGGGGGTTTATAGCAAGATGATGCCTTTGCCACAGACATTTTGGTTCACCCTGCCACTGTAGCTGCCCACCCCAGCACAAAGGGATGTCGCTGGTGGGAAAACTTAAAGATTTTTTTTTTTTCCTTTTTAGAAAACCATCTTGTAATTGTTTGATAGCGTGCTGGACATGCCCTGGGTTCCAGCGGTGTTTGCTGAAGCATTCCTGTTCAACTTCCCACCCTAAGAAGTTGAATGACAGTGTATGCCTTTAGAACCTAGAATTTATCCAGTTTATTTTTGTGACACCAGAATTTTATTTTTAATTCAAGTACAACAGCATCTGGTATCCCAATTTTTTAAATACACGGTTAATCATAAAATCTACTCTTGAAGCCATGGTGCGGCAGGGTGGGGCTGGGGAGACTAAAGAGTTACTGTAGATTTAGACATGTGGTCAAACAGACTTTTTGGAATGGGGGCAAGGAACGCCAGATGGTGAGATGGTGAGATGGCAAGGCAGGCCAGTGCAAATTACTGACAATTCTATTTGAGAAATCTGTTTTCAGTACTTGGTGCAAACAATGACTCGTGTGTTCACTCTCCTTGGAACGTTTAGATTTGACTTCTTAAGGTTTAAAGATTCAAATATCCAATGGTGTTGTTTTTAGAGAAGGCAAAAAAAGGATTCTGACCTAAATGAATTTTCCTGTCCCACTATTGAATTTTATACATTTTGTAGAGAAATACACTTCAGAATCCCTTTTAGAAAAATCTAGCTTCAAGTCAAACCTGTTGCTTTTCCTTCTTTAAAAATATATAATTTAAAATATATGATTGCACTCTCATTCCATTCAAAAAGAACTGCCCAATTTTGCCACTACTTACAATATGGCATTTTCTTTTTATAAATATGACTTGCCTTTTAAACCCACAGAGGAATGGAAAGTAAAGTAATATCTAAACAATAGCTTAAATACTGAATTCTTAAAATGAATAGATTCTGTAGTATTAATAAGCAACAGACTTTCTTATATGCCAAAGAAAACCATGCCTTTCCTAACATTTATGTAATTTAGAAATATGAGTTCTGAAGCTAATCTCCAAATCAATAGGTATTTATGGAAAATCTACTGTGTCTAGCATGCTAGACAACTGCATTGCTAATTATCTTGAGAACATATTAGAAACATATTTCCAGGGGCCTCACGTTTGAAAATTTATCAAACCTTATTTTGTAATTGAAATGTTCATGACTACATTGTTTGTGATTACATTAATTTTTAGACGTCATTAAAAAGCTTTGCTCACCTTTTATATGTGCAATAATTTCATTTTGAGTGGTTAATAGTGTTTCAAACATATTTTCTATTTTAAGCCTTATCTATATTTTAACCTTATTTGAATGTGCTTACATGAATACATTTTTTTAATGGAATATCACTATTTTTTAAAGCCCCCAGATTCCTTTGAAACACTTTAAAAAGGAAACCAAATACATCATTAACACTACCATGTCTTTATTTTCCATTACAAAAATGTAATTCACTCACAGTTGTACAAATAAATGAATATGATTATTTAAATAAGTACTCTAGTTGACACTATAGTTGACTTACAGTATTTTTAAATGAATCATTAAATACTAAGAAAACAGAGGCTCTAATCAGAATTCATCACTATTCTAGTACTGTTATCAGAGTACTAGAAGAATAACACATTTCCAGTCATTTCTACACTTGATGTCCTGACAAAATCACTTATTATCCTCATTCCTGCTAAATGAGTGCAGATCAGCCTCACTCTAAACTGCCTGCTTCTGCTTCCAAAATTAGAAGTAAAACACCTGTTGTATCTGACCAGGGGCCTGTTTAAGGAAATCCTTTAGGTATTTTGAGACCTGATCCAAGACAGACCCTCTGTATGCCAAATCCCCAAATATAGCTCCCTGTTTAGGCAACATTAAAGGATCCTATGACTTTAAACTGAATCAATGCTTATAGAAATTCACTTGCTAACATGAACTTCTGAAAGTTTTCAAGAAACTACATCTGACTGACCATGTTCGCTCTGAGGAAGCCATTTCTGATTAGCAAAAGTGAAGAGCAGACATTTTAATCAAATATAATCTAAAGGATTCAATGCTCCTGAGACGGTAACGAAATTAGTCATCCCAGGCAAATGTATCAACTGTTTTTCTTGTATACAGTTAAATACCTCAAGTCTGTTTGCTCTGACAAACTTTGGAGCTAATAGTTGTATCTGGTGGAATTTTTTTGTTTTAAAAATGATAGATTTTCTGCAACTTTTTTTCCAATAAAAAGTTAGGTGTTATGGGGGTGGTGTTTAGTCGCTCAGTTGTGTCCAACTCTGCGACCCCATAGACTGTAGCCCACCAGGCTCCTTTGTCCATGGTATTTCCCAGGTAAGAATGCTTCAGTGGGTTGACATTTCCTTCTCCAAGTAGGCATTCTCCCGTATTCACTTATGGTAGGCATTCTCAAAGATGGCACCCAATGATTCCTGCCTCCTGGTATTCACTCTCCTGTATAATCGCCTCCACTTTATAGCAGGATTGGTCTCTGTGATCAATCCAATAGAGCAAAAGTGATGGTATTAATATATTGCTGCTGAGATCAGGTTATAAGAGATGTTTTTGGTTGTTCTCTTATATTTCCTCTTTTGTGGGTGACTCACTCTAGTGAAAGCTGGTTGCTCTGGGGAAAACTTAGAAGTTCTCCTGATAGGGAACTGGAGCCTCAGCCAACAGCCACGAAAGTCAGCTTTGAAGTGAGTCCTCCAACCCAATCAAGCTTTCGGATGACTGCAACTCCATGAGAAACCCCTCATCCAGCCAAGGTCTGAGATTATTTTTTTCTTTGAATTCAACCCCCCCCATCCCCCACCAACGAGCCAACCCAAGCCCTGCCAGTGAAAGCACAGAGTCCTAACCATTGGACCACGGGAAATCCCCAGGGCTGAGCTTCTTAATTCTAAGATTCTTGATCTCACAAGCTATGTGAGTTAATACATTTTTCTTGTGTTAAACTCCTAAATGTTGGAATAACATTCCAAAAGTAAATAAGACAAACATAACACTCCACTGTTTCTCTTTACTAGGTGTGTGTGTCACTTCAGTTGTGTCCAATTCTTTGTGACCCCATGGACTGTAGCTCATCAGACTCTTCTGTTCATGGGAATTCCCAGCAAGAATCCTGGAATGGGTTGCCATTCCCTTCTCCAGGAGATCTTCCCAACCCCGGGGTCAAACACATTGCAGGTAGATTCTTTACCCACTGAGCCACCTGGGAACCCCTTTACTAGGTAGACATAGAATATATGTCAATAATTCATGAAAATAATCACTAATTTAATATCTTTTGTGCTAAGCAAAGTTGCCAGTAAGCGGATTATTTTTAATTCATAAAATCCTTTACAAAATACAAAATCCTAAGAACGTCTGAGTTTTATTGCCACATAACATTTTGGTTTGTTTTCTATAAAAACTCAAGTAATTAAATCCTACAAAAACCCTGTTTTCGAAGAAAGAACTATTTCTCTCAGACCCTATGTGGTAGATTACTAACTGTCCTCCAGTTTACATTTTATTGCTCCTGAATATTACTTCCATAGTCATGCACACATTTCCTACCTTGGAATTAAATGTGATGATGTCACTGCTGTAGGCCAATGAGATGCGAACAGAATTGATGAGTTTAACTTTCAGTCTATTTGTGTTAGTTGCTCAGTCATGTCTGAGCATGTTTGTGACCCCATGTATTTGTAGCCCGCCAGGCTTCTCTGTCCATGGGATTCTCCAGGCAAGAATACTGGAGTGGGTAGCCATTCCCTTCTCCGGGGGATCTTCCTGACCCAGGGACTGAACCCTGGTCTTCTGCATTGCAGGCAGATTCTTTACCATCTGAGCCACCAGCAAAGCCCTTAACTTCTAGTTCATTTCCTTAAAGATGAAGCCTTCACCCTTGACAGTCTTTCCTGCTTTCCTTCTGCTCATTTGAAAGCATGGTTGAAACAAAGCCAACACTAACTACAAAGACAATACTCTGAGAGAACAGATGAAGAAGGTGAAAGAAAACAGAGTCCCTCAGTGCTTCAAGGCCGGAAGGCGTGGACTGTTTTATGAGAGAAAAATAAACTTACTTAACCAAGCATTTTTTGTTGTTTTTTTTATTACACTACTTAGTCTATGTGTCCTGGCATATTTTTCTTTCAATATTAAATAATGGTGAGTGAAAGTCGCTCAGTCGTGTTCAACCCTTTGTGACCCCATGGACTATACAGTCCATGGAATTCTCCAGGCCAGAATACTGGAGTGGGTAGCCTTTTCTTCTCCAGGGGATCGTCCCAACCCAGGGATCAAACCCAGGTCTCCCATATTGCAGGCGATTCTTTACCAGCTGAACCACCAGGGAAGCCCAAAAATACTGGAGTGGGTAGCCGATCCCTTCTCCAGTGGATCTTCCTGACCCAGGAATTGAACCCAAGGTCTCCTGCATTGCAGGCAGATTCTTTACCAGCTGAGCTATTTGGGGCCAAATAGAATTTAATTTACAAGAGTTACTTCCTTAGTTGCGCAGAACATTTTTTTTTTTCCTAGAAAGTTCGAAATTTTTTCTTTTTCTGAAAATTTGGGAATCCCAAATGTTAAAGGACTTCCAAAAAGGTTTTCTGATATTTCTTCATCACCAATCCACATTCTCCTTCAGCTGCCATGTTGCCACTGTTGGCTACCTCCTCATTGTGAAACAGAATGAACTGAGTCAATTCTAAACCCCAGAGCTGACTGTAGTCCTGACACCCTATTTCCAGTGCGATTGGAGGAGTCAAACTATGGTTTAGTTTCTCTCAGCAGCTGTCACTTCCTTATGAGGTCAGCACATTGCTATGCTCAAGTTGGAAAGACAAAAAACCTCACAATAGACTGAGGCTCTTATACAAACAGAGAGTCAGAGTCCACCATCTCTGTAAATAAACCCCACCTATTTTCAGCCTTTTACTTCTCCTTTAACTCATCTCATAGCGTGCATGCTTGGTTGTATCTGACTCTTTGTGACTCCATGGACAGTAGCTGCCAGGCTCCTCTGTCCATGAGATTCTCTAGGCAAGGATACTGGAATGGGTTGCCATGCCCTCCTCCAGGGGATCTTCCCCACCCAGGGATCATATTTGTGTCTCTTGTGTCTCCTGAATTGGCAGGTGGATTCTTCACCACTGCACCACCTGGGAAGGCCCTCCTTTCACTCACTTCAGTGCAATTCAGTCGTTCAGACGTGTCCTACTCTTTGCAACCCCATGAATCACAGCACGCCAGGCCTCCCTGTCCATCACCAACTCCCGGAGTTCACTCAAACCCATGTCCATCGAGTCGGTGATGCCATCCAGCCATCTCATTCTCTGTCGTCCCCGTCTCCTCCTGCCCCCAATCCCTCCCAGCATCAGACTCTTCTCCAGTAAGTCAACTCGTCGCATGAGGTGGCCAAAGTATTGGAGTTTCAGCCGACTTCTCAACTCTCACTCTGACCCAAGCAAATTTACAAAGTCACCTTACAAGGAATTTACTATATCTCCCCAGTGTGGGATTGTAAATTCTTCGTAGGCTTGCAAAATTTATGATTATTTTGTATTTCCCACATGTCTAAGAGTGTATTTGCATTTATATATTCAGATCAGCGGTTTAATAAACAGTCATTAAATATTTTCCTTTGTTTCCAATAAATCTCTCAATTATAAACATTTTAAATGAAAGTGTAGGGATTTCTCTAGTGGTCCAGTGGTTCCATGCTCCCAATGCAGAGGGCTTGGGTTCAATCCCTGGTCAGGGAACTAGATCCCACATGCAACAACTAAAAATCACACCCGTGGCAATGAAGATCAAAGATCCCAAGTGCCTCAATTAAGGCGGGTACAGCCAAATAAATAAAATTTTTTTCAGTTCAGTTCAGTTCAGTCGCTCAGTCGTGTCCGACTCTCCGTGACCCCATGAATCACAGCACGCCAGGCCTCCCTGTCCATCACCAACTCCCAGAGTTCACCCAAACTCATGTCCACAGAGTCGGTGATGCCATCCAGCCATCTCATCCTCAGTCGTCCCCTTCTCCTCCCGCCCCCAACCTTTCCCAGCATCAGAGTCTTTTCCAGTGAGACAACACGTCGCATGAGGTGGCCAAAATATTGCAGTTTCAGCTTTAGCATCAGTCCTTCCAATGAACACCCAGGATCGATCTCCCTTAGAATGGACTGGTTGGACCTCCTTGCAGTACAAGGGACTCTCAAGAGTCTTCTCCAGCACCACAGTTCAAAAGCATCAATTCTTCAGCGATCAGCTTTCTTCATAGTCCATCTCTCACATCCATACACGACCACGGGAAAAACCATAGCCTTGACTAGACGGACCTTTGTTGGCAAAGTAATGTCTCTGCTTTTTAATATATTATCAAGGTTGGTCATAACTTTCCTTCCAAGGAGTAAGCGTCTTTTAATTTCATGCTGCAATCAGCATCTGCAGTGATTTTGGAGCCCAAAAAAATAGTCTGACACTGTTTCCACTAAGAAAAGAAAATGTATAATTCTGGAACCTGTAGTTGAGACCTAAGTATTTTGCCAAGACTGTGTGTCTAGTTGTACATATTTTTCTTTATAAACAAAGAAGTGAAAATAATCTAAATGTTAAACAATAGAAAACTGACTATACTTTAATATGCACAATTTGAATACTATCAAGCCTGTTAACGTGAGCGGGTCTGTGTGTTGATCACAATCGCCCAGAGAAATTCTGAAAAACAGAGAAGGGAGAAGGGAGAAGATGGGGATAAAGACTGGGTCATGGAGACAATTATTGTTGAAATTAAGCGACGTGTATGGGTGTTCATTATACTATTCCTTCCACTCTGTTCATGTTTGAAACGTTCTAAAATAAAAAATGGTTAGGGACTTCCCTAGCAGTCCAGTAGCTAAGACTCCCGCTCACAATGCAGGGGGCTCAGGTTCAGTGCCTGGTCAGGAAACTAGATCCTCCACGCCACAATGAAGATCGAAGATCCTGCACGCCACAACTAAGAGCTAGCCCAGCCAAAGAAATAAATAAATACACTTTTTTAAATGTTGATTTTGTGAATCCTACTCCAGGTTTCTTGAATCAGAATAGCAACAGATAGGACAGAGGAATCTATGTTTCATGAATTTCCCCAGGTGATTCTGAAGATCATCCAGCATATCCAGGAATAGCTGAAAATTCTGATGGCAGCAGAGAGGCAGTGCCTACTACACATGAAAAAGGAAATTATGGATCTTTAAATTAACGAGAGGAGGAAATAGACAGCTGACCTGTATTCAAGCCCATAATCCCTGTTCTAAATCACCACAAAAAATTCTTAAAGATTCCAATCTTTAGGTTGTACTGCCTATTTATATAGGTAAGTACATATCAGAGATATTGCGGGTTTGCTTCCAGATCTTTACCATAAAGTAAGTCACATGAATTTTTTGGCCTCCTAGGGCATATAAAAGTTATGCTTATACGATACAGTAGTTTATCAAGTGTGCAACAGCATTATGTCTAAAAAAATTCAATATATGTACCTTAGTTTAAAAATACTTTATTGCTAAAAACTGTTAACCATCATCTGAGCCTTTGGTCAGTTGTAATTTTTTTTGCTGGAGGGCCATGTCTCAAAAATGTTTGCAGTATTGTGAGAATTGTGAAAATGTGACAGAGAGACATGAAGTGAGCAATCATTCTTGGAAAAATGATGCCCAAAGACTTGTTCAACATAGGATTGCCATGAATTTTCAATTTGTAAGAAACACAGTATTTGTAAAACGCAGTACCGGAAAATACAATAAAATAAGGTATGCCTATCACACCATTAGACAAAGACATAGAAAAATAAAATTGCATTGCTTAAGATTATTGCAACATAAAAATACTGATTTTTAAAATTAAAGTTATAATAAGGAATTGTTAATAAAAATACAGAAGTGTACCATCATAATTAAAACTAACAAAGATATGGAACATACTACTGCAAAAAGGAGTGTAAAAGTTAACTAAAATCATTTTAATAGCTTTCTTGAGAATGCAAATCACACAATAAAAATATATATATTTAAAGTATACAATGTTAAAAGCCTTGATATATATCTCTATCTATGAAATCATCACCCAAATCCAGATCATGAACATATCCATGACCCCACTGAGTTTCCTGTCCCCTGTGTAATCTGTTTATCCCAGCCTTCCCAATCCTCAACTCTCCTACTACTCTGTTTCTGTCACTGCCTTAGTTTGCTGAAAATGAAAAGTTAAAGTATTAGTCACTCAGTCCTTTCAGACTCTTGGCGACCCCATGGACTGCAGTCTGCCAAGCTTCTCTGTCCATGGAATTCTCCAGGCAAGAGTACTGGTGTAGCCATTCCATTCTCCAAGGGATTTTCCCAACCCAGGGATTGAACCCCAGTTCCCTGCTTTGCAGGCAGATTTTCTAGGACTGCTATAATAAAATACCACAGACTGGGTGACTTAATACAGGGTTTCCCAGGTGGTGCTAGTAGTAAAGAATCCACCTGCCAATACAGGTTAGACATAAGAGATGCGGGTTCAATCCCTTGGTGAGAAAGATTCCCTGGAGCAGGGCATGGCAACCCACTCCAGTATTCTTGCTTAGAGAATCCCATGCACGGAGGAGCCTGGCAGGCTACAGTCCCTGGGGTCACAAAGAGTCAGACATGACAGAAGCGACTTAACACACACACAGCTGACTTAACAGAAATTTATGTTAGCACAGTTCTGAAGGATAGAAGTTTGAGATCAAAGTGTTCTCAGAGTTGATTTGAGTACTGTTTCCTCAGCTTATAGATGGAAATTTTTTCCACGAGACTTCACATGATTTTTTCTCTGCATCCATCTGACTAAAAATGTCCTCTTAAAAGGATGCCGGTTAGATTGGATTAGTGTTAATTCGAATGGTCTCATTTTAAATGGGGTCGCAAAGAGTTGACTCGACTGAGAGACTGAACAACAACCACCTCTTTAAAGAACTGAAAGTGTTAGGCTCTCAGTCGTGTCTGACTTTTTGCAACTGCACAGACTGTAGTGACCCC
Source organism: Moschus berezovskii (assembly GCF_049115385.1). Lineage (NCBI taxonomy): Eukaryota > Metazoa > Chordata > Mammalia > Artiodactyla > Moschidae > Moschus > Moschus berezovskii. The sequence goes on along the minus strand of NC_142478.1, from coordinate 15,893,918 downwards.
ACAGACCACGGTCTACCAGGCTCCCCTGTCCATGGGGTTCTCCAGGCAAGAATACTGGAGTGAGTTGCCATTCCCTTCTCCAGGGGATCTTCCCAACCCAGGGATCAAACCCGGGTCTCCTGCATTACAGGCAGATCATCTGAGCCACCAGGGAAGCCCAAAATGCTATCTCCTTAAATAGTTATAGCCTGAGGTACTGAGTGTTAGAACTTCAACAGGTAAGTTTTTGGGTCTGGTTCAGTTTATAACAGAAACTGTAGATTAGTTTGCAGTTTCTACAGTTTTCTATGAATTAACTCTTTCAAAATGAACCATCTCTTTGCCTGACTTCATTTGCTGGCAAACTCATCTTGAGATTGATCCATTCATGTATCAATAGTTAATTTCTTTTCATTATTGAGTAATATTCCATTCTCTGGACACACTACACATCGTTTATCCATTCCCCTGTTAATGGGTGTTTGGGTTATTTCCAATTTGAAGCTATCAAAAATAAAGCTGCTGTGACCTCTTTATTTCTCTTGGGCAAATTACCTAGGAATGTAATGGCTAGGCCATTTGGTAGGCATGCATATAACCTCATAAGAAACTGCCAGTGAATTTGAGACTTATAATAAGAAATATATATATGGTCTTTGTTCCTCTCAGTTGCTGGAACAGAGCTCCTAAACTCTCAGAATTTCCTAAATGAAGAGATTGATAGAGGTGTCTTTGTTAACAGGCAGCTTTTATGGAAAAACCCTAGGTAACCTAAGGATGGGCTGGTTGCCTGGGGAACCGATTATGAATAAAGGGTTGGGACTTTTAGTCCTACGCCAGCTTCCTGGGAGGAGAGAAGAGCTAAAGTTTGAGTTCAATCACAGATGGCCAGTGATTTAATCAACTGTGCCTATGTACTGACGGAGAAGGCAATGGCAAGCCACTCCAGTACTCTTGCCTAGAATATCCCATGGACGGAGGAGCCTGGTGGGTTGCAGTCCATGGGGTCGCTATGAGTCAGACATGACTGAGCGACTTCACTTTCACTTTTCACTTTCACACATTGGAGAAGGAAATGGCAACCCACTCCAGTGTTCTTGCCTGGAGAATCCCAGGGACGGGGGAGCCTGGTGGGCTGCCGTCTATGGGGTCACACAGAGTCGGACACAACTGAAGTGACTTAGCAGCAGCAGCAGCAGCAGCCTATGTACTGAAGCCTCCATAAAATTCCACAAGGACAAGATCTGGAGAGCTTCTGGGTTGATTAACACTTGGAGATTCAGGGAGAGTGGAGCTCTCAGAGGAGGTCGGAACTCCATGCTCCACTTCCCATATCTTGTCTTTTGCAAGACTTTGCCTGGATTCTCTCTGTGCGTGCAAGCGTACTCGGTCATGTCTGAGTCCTGGCAACCCCATGGACTGTATCCCGCCTGGCTCCTCTGTCCATGGCATTTGCCAGGCAAGAATACTGGAGCGGGTTGCCATTTCTTCCTCCAGGGGATCTTCCTGACCCAGGGATCAAACCTAAGGCTCCTGTGTCGGCGGGAGAATTCTTTGCCACTGAGCCACCTGGTCAGCAACCATGGCCTAAAGCCTCTCTTCAGACACAAAGCTGGGGTGATCGTAGGACTCACAACATCCGTTTCTCATCTCCCAGTCATCGCTGTCCTTTGTTAGCTAACATCCATTGTCCTGAAAACCATTGTTTCATATATTTCGCCTGGACTTTTGGTTATTTCAGGAAAGAAGGTAAATAAACTCCCTGTTATTCCCTCTTGAGTGGAATAACAGAAGTCTGAAGTAATGCTTTAAAAATAAATACATAACAACATAATGATTGTTTTCACAGGTTTCTTTCAATTAGGGTCACAAAATAAGCCTAAATTTCTCTGATTTTGACTCCAGGGCTGCTGTACTATCTTGACTCCTACTGGAGATTCTTTGGTCCAGTCAACTCTGTATCTTTATCCCTCCTGTCTTACTGAGATGTTGTTGCTCAGTCGGTAAGTTGTGTCTGACTCTTTACAACCCTATGGGCTGCAGCACACCAGACCTCCCTGTCCATCACCATCTCCCGGAGTTTGCTCAAATTCATGTCCATTGAGTCGGTGATGTCATCCAACCATCTCATCCTCTGCTGCCCCCTTCTCCTCCTGCCCTCAATCTTTCCCAGCATCAGGGTCTTTTCCAATCAATCGGTTCTTCCCATCAGATGGCCACAGTATTAGAGCTTCAGCTTCAGCATCAGTCCTTCCAATGAATATTCAAGGTTAATTTCCTTTAAGATTAACTGGTTTGATCTCCTTGCTCTCCAAGGGACTCTCAAGAGTCTTCTCCTGCACCACAGTTCAAAATTATCAATTATACAGTGCTCAGCCTTCTTTATGGACCAATCTCACATCCATACATGACTACTGGAAAAATCATAGCTATGACTAGGTGGATCTTTGTCAACAAAGTAATGTCTCTGCTTTTTAATACTCTATCTAGGTTTTTCATAGCTTTTCTTCCAAGGAGCAAGATCTTTCAATTTCATGGCTGCAGTCACCATCCAGTGTGATTTTGGAGCCCAAGAAAATAAAGTCTCTCACTGTTTCCACTTTTCCCCCTTCTATTTGCCATGAAGTGATGGGACTGAATGCCACAATCCTGGTTTTTTGAATGTTGAGTTTTAAGCCAGCTTTTTTCACTCTCCTCTTTCACTCTCCTCCAGAGGTTCTTCAGTTCCTCTTTGCTTTCTGTCATTAGAATGGTATCATCTGCATATCTGAGGTTGTTGATGTTTCTTCTGGCAATCTTGATTCCAGCTTGTAATTCATCTAGTCCAGCATTTCACATGATGTGTTGTGCTTTAAGTTAAATAAGCAGGGTGACAATACATAGCCTTGACATACTCCTTTCCCAGTTTTGAGCAAGTCTGTTGTTCCATGTCTGGTTCTAACTGTGATCTACCTTTTAGAAGATGCCCTGTGCCTTCTTCCCACCATGTGGCAAGGGTCAACCACAAATTGATATATACAAAGACCGATCTTCATAAACAGCATAACTTTGAGAAACTGCTTATCTCATTACTCTTATATACTGATCTATGCTTGTTAATCTGCTTGTGTGGATATACTTTTATTTGAAGGTTTGTCCAGCAAATCTTTGCAGTGGCTGAATTCACAGGCTACACAAATACACCAGTACTATCAGAGGAGCAAGAGTTTAAACAAAAGTTGACAATAGAATTATAAGTGAAGAGAAAGTTTTTCTAAAAGTAAAGAAAGTATATATATGTGACACATACCAGAGATACATTTTCGCTCTGAAAAAATACAACAGAATCTACCAGAAAACTTTCAGAATTAAGAAACAATTCAGCAAGTTTGCAGGATACAAGATCAATAAAAAAAATCAACTGTATTTCTACACATTAGCAATGGAAAATCTAAAAATGACATTAAGTAAACAACTCTATTTACAACTACATCAAAAAATAAAATCGTAGTAATAAATTAACAAAAGAAGCTCAAGAACTTGTGCAAAACTATATTGTTTGTTGAAAGAAATTAAAGACATAAATATACAGGACAACATCACATATTTATGGATCAGAAAACTTAATATTGTTAAGAGGGCAATTCTCCTCAAATTGATCTACAGATTCAACATACCCTATTTGTTTCTCCAAAAAGATATACAAATGGCCAATAGGCACATGAAAAAAATGTTCTTTATTAATCATGGGTATGTAAATCATACCCATGCAATCATGCCCTGACTCAATGGACATGAACTTGAGCAAACTCCTGAAGATGGTGGAGAACAGGGAAGCCTGGCGTGCTGCAATCCATTGGGTCACAAAGAGTTGGACGCAAGTTAGTGACTGAACAACAATATAAATCAAAAGAAGAATGAGATGCTCAGTACAAACCCAACAGGACGGTTACAGTTAAAGAGACAGACAACAAATTTTGGTGAGGATGTAAAGAGAGTGAGACCCTCACACACTGCTGAAGGGACTGTAAAACAGTGCAGCCACTTTGGAAAAACAGTTTGCCAGTTTCTCAGAATGTTACACTTAGAGTTACCATAGTATCTAGCAATTCTATTCTACTCTAAAGGTATATGTTCAAGAAAATTAAAAACATATATCCACACAAAACCTTGTATAACTAATGTTCAAAAACAAGCCAAAAGGTGGAAATAACTCAAATGATGAATGGGTAAGTAAAATATAGAGCCCTTTAATGCAATACCATTCAGCAATAAAAATGAAACAAATACTGATACACACTACAAAATAAATGAACCTCGAAAACATGCTAAATGAAAAAAGCCTGTCACAAAATGCACATGTGTAATTCCATGCATATGAAATGTTCAGAATAAGCAAATCCAGAGACAGAGAGCAGATTTACTGGTGCCACAGGCTGCAGTGGTGGGGAAAATGGGAGTAAAAATAGGACAGTTCTTGAGGAGAGATGGAGGTGTCTAAAATTAGATCATGGTAATGGTTTCAGAGATCTCTGACTATACTAAAAATCATGAAATCGTGCACTTTAAAAGGGTGAATTTTATGGCGTATGAATTATACTTCAATGCAACTGAACCTTGTAGTTGATTTGAAGGCAGAGAGTAAAATGCATTTGTTTTGGGGTTTTTAAGTTTATTTCAGATACTTGCACTCCAAGTATCTTAAAAACCCCAAAACAAATGCATTTTACTCTTTGACTTCAAATCAACTACAAGGTTCAGTTCTATAAAGTGAGGAACATTTTCTTCGGCCAAAATCTACTATGTGTTCAGTCAATTCAATTAGCATCGGTTTCCTTTTCCTCAATTAGCAAAAGCAGTTGAAATGCTTAGACTGAAAAGTTAGGTAATATAATAAGCTTATTGGGTATTATTCGTCTCAGAAAAATATCTGTAAGTTTACTAATAACACGTTCAGTCTTCTAATTAGCCATTTTAAAGAAAATCTTATCCACAGTTAATCTAAGATGCAGAACAGGAAAATAGAGTGCCAAGAAAAATTAAAACGTAATGCCAATAGAATGAGAAAAATGTAACAGGGTATGAACTTCCTACTTGTATTAATATGTTTTCTTTCTTTGCAACAAACACATTCCAGGAAGAAGGTACTTTCACTGCCACTGCTGAGAACAAATGAACACGGTATTTCCCTAATCTGTGAAAAAACTCATCAGAGGCCCATGGGCTATTGATGTAAGCATGCATTTTTTTGTTGTTGTTGTTGTTAAATATTTTATTTATTTATATGGCTGTGCCGGGTCCATCTTGCAGCAGGCAGAATCTTAGTTGTGGCACGTGGGATCTAATCTATTTCCTTGACCAGAGATTGAACCCTGGCACCCTGCCTTGGCAGTGCGGAATCCTAGCTGCTGGACCACCAGAGAAGTCCTTAAGCATGGGTTTTAACAGGTCATCAAGGTCTGTTGTGAAATAAATTTAAGAATAGGACATTTGATTTGTGTGACTATATAAATAAATACATGTGGGCTTCCCAGATGGCTCAGTGGGTAAAGACCCCACCTGCCAATGCAGGAGACACAGGAGATATGGGTTCAATCCCTGGGTCAGGAAGATTCCCCTGGAGTAGGAAATGACAACCCATTCCAGTATACTTGCCTGGAGAATCCCATGGACAGAGGAGCCTGGTGGGCTACAGTCTATAGGGTTGAAAAGCAGCAGACACAAATGAGCGTCTAAGCATATGTAAATAAATATATAGAGAAAGCTGAAAACATGTGGGGAGAGGTGAGATAGGGGCTGATTCTTGGGATACAAACATAGAAAAAAATGTCATAGAAAGTAGGATTCTCCTGCCTAAGCAATGCCAGGTGAATGGACTAAGGATTACCGGGAGGCCCTATGGCCAGCCAGCTCCTCAAGCCTTCAAAGATATAAACTTCAGGCCCCTACACACACAGATTCCCTTGGCAGGCATGGTCGCAGTACCCCAGCTTGACAGCTGACTACTACCTGAATGCAGAGGTTTCACTCCAAGGTGTAAGCTTTGTCCAGGTCCCAGTAGGGCCTTTGGCCGGCACCCAGAGTAATGAGAGTGCTAGCTTAAGAAAAAGCCACATTCCGTGCTCTACCCTGACATGTAGTGGTGGCTACTCTTTCCTTTCCTGAAACCTGAAAAGACACAATAAAAAAGAAGAAAAAAATTCTTAAATGGTGCATTTTAGCTACCTTACTGGATTGATTATTTACCCATAGTCTCTCAATCCCAAAGTGACCCTTTCATAGCTTCTGTAATGATGCCAAGACTAGAACTTTGTGAATTCCATTTCCCAGACTCCTTTGCCAGCCGGCTGCTAAATTCTGCCAGTAGGAGGCGCTAGAATGAGACTAGAAGGTGGGAGAAAGAAAAAGAGACTGCTCTCCTGACTTCTTTTTTTTTCCTGTTCTTGGTTGTGTTAACCTAGCTTCTTCTAGCACCCTCAGCTTCACCGTCCCCTCAGAGGCAGCCAGGCTTCCCAGGTGGCTCAGTGGTAAAGAAGCTGCCTGCCAACGCAGGAGACACAAGAGATGCAGGTTCAGTCCCTGAGTTGGGAAGAGAAGGAAATGGCAACCTACTCTGGCATTCTTGCCTGGAGAATCCCATGGACAGAGGAGCTTGGCGGGCTACAGTCCATGGTGTCACAGAGAGCTGGACACATGAGAGATCGAGTGTGCAAACATACACACACACATATACAGAGCTAGCCAGGCAGCATGCACTTCTCAGATGCTGGATCCCCAGTTCTAGAGGGACCCTTTCTCCTGGGAGGTGAACGGTAATCCCAATAGCCTCCCTTCTGTTTCCCCTGACCTATAGACAACTGCTGCTTCTACTGTCAGCTCTGGGTAAGTCCCTATCTTAAATTTCCTAGTGTTTTTCTTTTATCTTTCTTTCCCTGACTGGACTCACTGATATAATACCAAACTCTGCTAGCTGTAACATGAAGAGCCACCCAACTCTTCCCTTACGAAGATATGGAAAGACTGAACTGAAAAAGAAAAGGAAAACTGCCAAGTTTCGTTCCTTCGGTAGCTCAACCTACATCATCAGTTCAGTTCAGTTCAGTTCAGTCGCTCAGTCGTGTCCGACTCTCCGCAACCCCATGAATCACAGCACGCCAGGCCTCCCTGTCCATCACCAACTCCCGGAGTTCACTCAAACTCATGTCCACAGAGTCGGTGATGCCATCCAGCCATCTCATTCTCTGTCGTCCCCTTCTCCTCCCGCCCCCAACCTTTCCTAGCATCAGAGTCTTTTCCAGTGAGTCAACTCGTTGCATGAGGTGGCCAAAGTATTGCAGTTTCAGCTTTAGCATCAGTCCTTCCAATGAACACCCAGGATTGATCTCCTTTAGAATGGACTGGTTGGATCTCCTTGCAGTCCAAGGGACTCTCAAGAGTCTTCTCCAACACCACAGTTCAACCTCCTCCTTAAATTTTGAATTCATCTCAGTTTGAACATGCCCTATTTGTTTTTTCAACATGTATACCACCTAAACAGCTTCCACTGCTAGTGAATGAATTCCCATATAAACATTTGAGCTTTTTTTTCTTAGAGTATGTCACACATTTTTATAAAAATAAAATTTACTTTAGCTGCATCTGGAGAGCTAAAGGCCACTTAGTAATATATTTCCATGTGATTCCCCAGATCAAAGTAAGAGACTACCAAATTCTCATCATCAGTCGTCTACCCTAAATCAAAACAGCTCTTCTCATGGCAAGACTTTCAACCCTTCCTTTTACACTTTTAAGTAGTCTCCTTTCACCTGGAGACTTGGTAGAGTTTCCTTGAGACATTATCTGCCCTCCTCCTTCTCTGGCTAAGGTGTACTGGAGAAGAGTAGAACAAAGCTAATGGATAGTATTTCTTCAAAAATGGGTACTTAAGAAAATGCCATAGATACTTGGTGCCTGTGACTGATTTCACTGCCTCTCAGCTCCAAATTCACATTTCATTGCCTGTGCTCAGTCCTGACTCTCTGTGATCCCACCAGGCTCCTCTGTTCATGTGATGGACAGAGGCAAGGATACTGGCGTGGGAGGAGCCATATGCTCCTCTATGATAATGAAGCTGGACTTCCTCCTTTGTCAGTAGCGGGGGCTGGAAGAACACTGGAGCAGAAGAGTTTCTCTTGCTGGTTGCAGCATACTCTTGTCCTCAGGCTCCCAAAGTGGTCATCAGCACCCAGGACCATTAGCATTTGGTACCTCCCTAAGAGTGGCTTCTCATGGTACCTCTTGGGTGACCTTGCAGCAGAGTGCTGAAGGCAAGGTGTTTCCCCATGAACAAGTTCTCCTGGAAATTCCAGGGGTAGGTTTCCAACAAGTTTCACCAGTATGGTACTTTTTTTAACTTTGCCATCTGATGAGTGAAGGCCATGCTATTTCCAAAGAAGTCTGGATGTCAGTGGCTTCCCTGGTGGCTCAGCAGTGAAAAATCGCCTGCCAATACAGGAGACGTCGGTTCCATCTCTGGATCGGGAAGATCCCCTGGAGAAGGAAATGGCAAACCACTCTAGTACTCTTGCCTGGGGAGTCCCATGGACAGAGGAGCCTGGTGGGCTACAGTCCATGCAAAGAGGCAGACACAGCTGAAGCCACTGAGTATGCACACACACATATATATTACAGGGGGGAGTGAAATTTTTAAAAGACGACCCATGTTAGTGTAGATTTTTAGCCATTGTCCTATCCCATTCCTGCTTCAACCTGACACAGACTTAGCTAGTGTTGTTTTTTGTTGTTTTTTAATTTTTAAAAATCCCTGAGCATGGACCAAGCCCACATCCCCTGCATTGGAAGGTGGATTCTTAATCACTGGGCCGCTAGGGCGGTCCCGTTAGCTGGCGTGTAAACGTCAGATTCTGTGCTGCTCATTGCAGTTTCCTGTCTGTCCTGCACTGCTGCTCCCTCATTTTGGAAAATTAAGTTATTTCTCTGGTGGGTCTGCTCCCTCCCATTTCTATCCACTGTTCTAAATTTATTATTCTAAGGAGGCAGGCAGTATCCACCCTGTTAGAGGATTGGGTACAGAACACAAACCAGAGACTTTGCTTAGTATTTTCCTGAATTAGAAGTTAAGGAAGAGGGACTTCCCTGGTGGTCCAGTGGTTAAGAATCTGCCTTCCAATGTAGCAGATGCAGGATCGATCCCTCGTTGGGAAACTAAGATTCCCAAATGCCATGGGGCAAGTAAGCCTGTTTACCACAACTATTTAGCCTGTATGCCGCAACTACTGAGCCCAAATTCTGCAACTAGAGAAGCCCATGCGCTGCACGGAAGACCAGAAGCAGCCAAATAAATATTTAGAAAAGAAAAAGAAGCAGTTAAAGAAGAAAGTTATTTTCTCTTTGGCCAAGGTGGGAAGATGTAAACTGGGAGCTAGCGGTAACTATGGGACCAGCCTTATGGAAAAAGTCAATCTAAGAAAATGAAGTTAATATACAGAAAAAAAAAAAAATAGAGAAAAAAATGTATTGGACTTCGAGTGCTTGGTTTTTGTATTATCATAGGCACAAATGTGCCCGTGTCCTTCCCACAGTTCAGTTAGTTTTTCCTAAGCTACTTTGAGTTAGGTTTTTATCACTTATAATTGAGTTCTAAAGTATTATCTGTTCTTAAGACGAGTTGACTCACTGGAAAAGAGTCTGATGCTAGGAGGAATTGGGGGTGGGAGGAAACGGGGACGACAGAGAATGAGATGGCTGAATGGCATCATCGACTCGATGGACATGAGTTTGAGTGAATTCCGGGAGTTGGTGATGGACAGGGAGGCCTGGCGTGCTGTGACTCATGGGGTCGCAAAAAGTCGGACACGACTGAGCAACTGAACTGAACTGAACTGAAGACCTCTGATTATATTCTTACTTCCATTCCTTAATTCCTTCAGTGCACTTTATCTGTACTATTTACTGTACTACTTTATACTGTGCTTTCCCCCTAACTGCCAATATGGTACAACTCAATATTTAGCTTATAGTACATTAGACCATATTTGGGCACACACATTCTGCTCTTACCAGTTAGATGGTAATCTTCACATGTTTTACAGTGCCATGTACATTGGTCTGCTAATTAGTTGATGGATGGGAATTCCCTGGAGCTATACATGCAGTTATCTCTTTCCCTTTTGGGATCTTGTTTAACTGCATATGTAACTGTATACATACCATATGTAAATAGTCCCTGGTGCCTCAGATAGTAAAGAATCTGCCATCAATGCAGGAGACCTGGGTTCAATCCCTGGGTGAGGAAGATCCCCTGGAGAAGGGAATGGCAACCCACTCCAGTATTCTTGCCTGGAGAATTCCACAGGCAGAGGAGTCTGGTGGGCTACAGTCCACAGGGTTGCAAAGAGTCAGACATGACTGAACGACTATCACTTCCAACTTTTCATGGGATATGGTGCCTAGGATATATTAAGATAGCATACTGTGATAACAATACTCTCTCGTTTATTTATTAATTTACATGCTTTATTTATATATTTTTTGAGATATAGTTTATTTACGATATTAGCTTCAGGTGTACAATATATTGATTCAAAAATTTTACAGATTCTGTTCCATTTACAGTTATAATAAAATATTGGCTATATTCCTTGTATTTTACAATATATGATTTTAGGTTATTTATTTTATAAATAGTAGTTTTTACCTCTTAATCCTCTAGTGCATGCATGCATGCATACTAAGTCGCTTCGGTCATTTCCAACTCTTTATGACCCTACGGACTGTGGCCCGCCAGGCTCCTCTGTCCATGGGATTCTCCAGGCAAAAATACTGCAGTGGGTTGCCAGGCCCCCCTCCAAGGAATCTTCCCAACCCAGAGATCAAACCCATGTCTCTTGTGTCTCTAACACTGGCAGGCAGGTTCTTTACCACTAGTGCCACCTGGGAAGCCCTAATCCCTTCTCTACAGGATCATCTAAAAGATGATGTTGTGAAAGTGCTGCACTCAATATGCCAGCAAATTTGGAAAACTCAGCAGTGGCTACAGGACTGGAAAAGGTCTGTTTTCATTCCAATCCCTAAGAAAGGCAAAGCCAAAGAATGCTCAAACTACTGCACAAACTACATCTCACATACTAGTAAAGCAATGCTCAAAATTCTCCAAGCCAGGCTTCAGCAATATGTGAACTGTGAACTTCCAGATGTTCAAACTGGGCAGAGGAACCAGAGATCAAATTGCCAACATCCGCTGGATCATGGAGAAAGCAAGAGAGTTCCAGAAAAACATCTACTTCTGCTTCATTGACTATGCCAAAGCCTTTGACTGTGTGGATCACAATAAACTGTGGAAAATTCTGAAAGAGATGGGCATACCAGACCACCTGACCTGCCTCTTGAGAAACCTGTATGCAGGTCAGGAAGCAACAGTTAGAACTGGACATGGAACAACAGACTGATTCCAAATAGAAAAAGGAGTACATCAAGGCTGTATATTGTTACCCTGCTTATTTAACTTATACGCAGAGTACATCATGAGGAACACTGGGCTGGATGAAGCACAAGCTGGAATCAAGATTGCCAGGAGAAATATCAATAACCTCAGATATGCAGATGATACCACCCTTATGGCAGAAAGTGAAGAAGAACTAAAGAGCCTCTTGAAGAAAGGAAGAGAAGAGTGAAAAAGTTGGCTTAAAGCTCAACATTCAGAAAACTAAGATCATGGCATCTGGTCCCATCACTTCATGTCAAATAGATGGGGAAACAGTGGAAACAGTGGCAAACCTTATTTTTGGGGCTCCAAAATCACTGCAGATGGTGATTGCAGCCATGAAATTAAAAGACGCTTACTCCTTGGAAGGAAAGTTACGACCAACCTAGACAGAATATTAAAAAGCAGAGACATTACTTTGCCAACAAAGGTCTGTCTAGTCAAGGCTGTGGTTTTTCCAGTGGTCATGTATAAATGTGAGAGTTGGACTATAAAGAAAGCTGAGCGCCGAAGAATTGATGCTTTTTAACTGTCGTGTTAGAGAAGTCTCTTGAGAGTCCCTTGGACTGCAAGGAGATCCAACCAGTCCATTCTAAAGGAGATCAGTCCTGTTTTCATTGGAAGGACTGATGTTGAAGCTGAAACTCCAATATGTTGGCCACCTGATGCGAAGAGCTGACTCATCTGAAAAGACCCTGTTGCTGGGAAAGACTGAAGGCGGGAGAAGAAGGGGATGACAGAGGATGAGACGGTTGGATGGCATCACCGTCTCAATGGACATGAGTTTGGGTGGACTCTGGGAGTTGGTGATGGACAGGGAGGCCTCGCGTGCTGCAGCCCCTGGGGTCACAAAGAGTCAGACGTGACTGAGTGACTGAACTGAACTAAGGGGATCTTCTGGACCCAGGGATCAAACCCAGGTCTCCCACGTTGCAGGTGGAATCTTCACTGTTTGAGCCACCAGGGAAGCCAATCCCCTAGTATTTGTTATCAAATGAAATTTTGCCACTTGCAGCAACATAGATGGAGGGTATCATGTTTAGTGAAGTAAGTGAGACAGAGAAAGACAAGTGCATTATGTTAGCCTCTATTAAAGCTTTGTTATATTATACAACTGCTTTGTAATGTGATCTTTTTTAGTTGTAATAAGAAGTATTATTATTTCCATTGTAACTCTGAGAATATTGAAAGTAAATCAACTTGACAGAATTTGAACCAAGGCTTAACTGACTCCAAATTTCATCCATTCTGCTATGCTGCTTCACCAGTAATATACAGTATATTTTATTTTATGCATATACACTATATTTTATTTTTTTCAAAAAGTTCACTTTAATATGTGTATCATTCAGCCAGGCACCATAATGAATTGTCAACATAACATGTTAAAGAGTAGAGTCAGAAGCATCACATACTATGCATTTCTCACTTAAAAAAATTTTTTTATATAGTTGATTTACGATATTGTGTTAGTTTCAGGTGTACAGCAAAATGAGTCAGATATACATACACACATATCCACTGCTTTTTAGATTCAGTTCCCATAGAGGTCATTCCAGAGTATTGAATAGAGCTCCCTGTGCTATTCAGTACATTATTACTTCTCTATTTTATATATAGTAGAGGGTATATGTCCATTCCAATCTCCCAATTCATGCCCCTTCTTTACCCCCGGTAACTTCAAGTTTGTTTGCTACATCTGTGACTCAACTTCTGTTTTGTAAATAGGTTCATTTGTACCATTTCTTTGGATTCGTGATATCATATGGTATTTGTTTTTCTCTATCTGACTTACTTCATCCAGTATAACAATCTTTAGGTCCATCCATGTCACTGAAAATGACGTTACTTCATTCTTTTTTATGACTGAGTTACATTCCATTGTATATATGTACCACATCCTCTTTATGCGATTCTCTTGATGGGCATGTAGGTTGCTTCCATGTCCTGGCTATTGTAAATAGTGTGGCAACGAACACTAGGTCACATGTATCCTTTCAAATTATGGTTTTCTCTGGATATATGCCCCAGAGAAGGCAATGGCAACCCACTCCAGTACTCTTGCCTGGAAAATCCCATGGATGAAGGAGCCTGGTAGGCTGCAGTCGATTGGGTCATGAAGAGTTGGACATGACTGAGCGATTTCACTTTCACTTCCATGCATTGGAGAAGGAAATGGCAACCCACTCCAATGTTCTTGCCTGGAGAATCCCAGGGACAGGGGAGCCTGGTGGGCTGCCGTCTATGGGGTCACACAGAGTCGGACACGACTGAAGCGGCTTAGCAGCAGCAGCTGGATATATGCCCAGGAGTGGGATTGCTGGATCATATGGTAACCGTATTTGAGTATTTTACAGAATCTCCATACCGTTCTCCATAGCGGCTGCACCAACTTAGAATCCCACCAACAGTGTAGGGGGGTTCTCTTTCTCCATACCCTCTCCAGCATTTATTGTTTATAGATTTTTTTCTAACTAGTGTGAGGTGGTACCTCACTGCAATTTTGATTTGCACTTCTCTAATTATTAGTGATGTTGAGGATCTTTACATGGGCCTCTTGCTCACCTGTATGTCTTCTTCAGATAAATATCTCTTTAGATTTTCCATCTATATTTTAATTGGGTTGTTTTTGAGTTACATGAGTTACTTGCATATTTTAGAGATTAATCCTTTATCCATTGCTTCATTTGCAAATATTTTCTCCCATTCTGGAGGTTTTCTTTTTTTTTATGGTTTCCTTTGTTATGCAAAAGCTTTTAAGTTTAATTAGGCCCTCGATTTGTTTGTTTTTGTTTTTATTTTTATTACTCTTGGAAGTGCATCAAAAGATCTTGCTGTGATTTACATCAGAGTGTTCTGCCCATGTTTTTGTTTTTTCATTTTATTTATTCATTTCTTCTCTGTTTGCTGTGGTAGGACTTCCAAACCTATGTTGATTAAAAGTGGAGAGTGGAATGATCTTAGAAGAAATGCTTTCCATGTTACACTATATTTTAAAAGAAAGATCTTTAAAGGCACATTGAATATATTTTTACCTTTAGCTATAGGAAACGGTTTAGGAAGAATAACCGTTTAGGTTTATTTCAATGCACCAAATAATCATTACTAAACATTGAACAACATAAAGACAACTTTTATTCTTCCTTTAAAATTCCAAATCTACTCAAGATAGGGATTCTCTTTACTGGCCTATTTAATGACATATACATAATGAGATGGGGGCATTGTTAGGAATGTGGTCTTATCAGCCTGATTTGCCCTGAATGTTGCTCTGTTTTGCAGTAAAGAGAAGCCCTGATTACAGTCTTCAAATGACACTATCGACCATTTAAAGCTAATTTTATTCTTCTGAGAAATATAAAACAGATACACACAAATAGGCCTGTAGTTGGCCTAGTCTTAATATCCACTGATCAAATTGTCTTCTCTTATTTTTGTTTAAATTTTTCTTCATATATAGAAGGAGATCTCTTCAAGTATAGAAAATTTATATACTTCAAATTTTATATCAAATTGTTTATACATTGATTAAGATATACAGAGCAGCATTTTCTCAAGTAAATAGCACTTTTTTGAGGGCGTGGGGCTATTAGAGTTTAAATCATAAGTCAAAATTACTTTCAATTTCAAGGATTTTTTTTTTTTGGTGAGTTGACCCAGCTAATTCCCTTTTTCCCTAAGCTACTTTGAGTGATTATTCACAATAATGTATTAATACTTGGCTGGAGTTTTTATTGCTAGTATTTTTGTAAAAGGACTATTGTTGACATAAATAAAGTAATTGCAATTCATTTGCTGTAGTTCACATTTCAGCTCTACAATCTGTTCCCGGGGAGAAGCCTGAAAAGATTAGTGGAGCGGTATTGACTACCTGCAGTCAGAAAATGTTTCAGTAGCTCTATTTACGATGTCAAAACAGAAGAAAAGCAAGATATTTGTTACACCAGTCGCGTTTTTGTTCTCAAGTGTGGCTGGCAAATAACAACTTTGTGTTATTATCACACAATAGACTATGGTTTTGCTTTCATTTTTCCCTTTTTTAACTGAAATTACAAGTCATCCAGAAGTTCAGAGGCTAATTTTGTACCAATTAAGAAGCAGCAAGGATACAAGTTTCCCTCTGAAAGGCATCATAAAGCTGGGTTGGTTAAATCAGGCCTCACTTAATACTGAATCTGACTTTGGAAACAACACTGTTAAAGGCAATTCTAGTGAGAGCATAAAGCCTTAGAAGCCTTTTGTTTCCGATGCAATCCTATGGTTTGGCCTGTATGCAGAAGACGGTTAATCTATAGACAGGCACACATTCATGAATGGATTGCTCAGGGTGGCAAACACACACATTCAATCAAAACCTTTCTGCAAAGGGGCAGATTTTCACATGTGAACTCCAAGTGACAGGAACACACACTTAACATGCCTCTCTGATGCTTCTGAAAGGACATCTTAAAGGAACTTTTCCCCTGTGACTAATAATACTAAGGAATTGTACATGGGTTTACTTCTGCCCTGTGAGATTTTCCAATAGCTCAGTTGAATTCTTTTTTTTTCCCGATCACTGCTGAAATTAAAAAGAAATTCAGATAAGCAGACAGACTTTTGTCCTTGAAAAACACTCTTTATTACCATCTTAACTCTTAAAAAGAAAACTATTTAAGTCATGAGGGCCACACCGGAAAATGGAGAACTTTTCTGCTCAGATGGCCTGAAAATTAAGGTCAAATCTCTAAGTTCCCCACTCCCACCTTCCATGTTCTGCCAATAAAGAAAACAAACCAGTCTCTTTCTCAGAAGCTGGAGGGCAGCACTGAAGACAGCCTCAGAGAGCAGAAAAATACCTGCCAACAGACACTGAGAAAAAGTCTAAACTGAACAAACCCCCAGGCCTATGAGGCAGTGTGTGTTCCACTGCTTCCCCACGTGCATGTTTCTTATCGCTTTCCTATTTAAAACATGGAGTGGGAAGAATGTTTTAATCCAGAGTTTTTACTGTTGTAACCTAGGAACAATAATTTGAGGTTTCTAAGTATGTAAGTGTCACCATGGAGACAAAAAGAAACCTCTCTGAGATACACTCTGCCTGGAGCTTACCTCTTAAAAAAAAAAGAGAAAGGACATCAAATTCAAAGGATATGTAGACTCATGGACTGTTGAGCTAGGTGAACCTTTGGTCTTTTACTAGCCCTGAAAATGGATTTTTAAATTTTTATTTATTGAAGTAACACTGGTTTATGGACTTCCCAGATGGCACAAGTGGTAAAGAAGCTGCCTGCCAATGCAGGAGATATAAGAGACACGGGTTCAGTTCCTGGGTGGGAAAGATCCCCTGGAGGAGGGCACTGCAACCCACTGCAGTATTATTGCCTGGAGAATCCCATGGACAGAGGAGTCCAGTGGTCCATAGGGATGCAAAGAGTTGGACGTGACTGAAGTGACTTAGCAAATACACAGCACACAACACTAGTTTATAATGAAAACAGATTGTTTTTTAAATGTCCAGATACATTGTTAGTTGCTTACAAAGTGCTATAACCTCTATTGGGAACAATTTACAAATCATCCTCATACTTTTTGACCCAGCAGTTCTTCTTCTAGGAATTTATCCTACAGATATATTATAATATGTACATATATGCTAAAAATGCATACATGAGGTTATTTATAGTGACATTATTTGTAATAGCAAAAGCCTGGAAACGGATGACATTCCTATTAATAGGGCACTGGTTAAAATAAAGTATGGACTACTATGCAGACATACTGATATAGGATCATATATAAGCTATACTGTGAAAGATTGAAAGCAAAAGGAGAAGGGGACAGCAGAGGATGAGATGATTAGACAGCATCACCAACTCAATGGACATGAATTCGAGCAAACTCTGGGAGACAGTGAAGGGCAAGGAAGCCTAGTGTGCTGGAGTCCACAGGGCTGCAAAGAGTTGCACACGACTTAGCGACTGAACAACTACAACATCGTACTATGAAGCAAAACTAGCAGGTACAGGGGATTTCCCTGGTGGCTAAGACTATGCTCCCAACGTAGGAGGCTTGGGTTCGATCCCTGGTCAGGGACTTGGAACCCACATGCTGCAACTAAGTTCACAAGCTGCAGCTTAATTCGAATGCCACAATTAAGACCCAGCACAGTCAAATACACAAATATTCTAAAACAAACAAAAAAAGAAGTACAGTGTACAGTACACTACTATTTACGTGTAAGGGAGGGATAACTTCGTTGTTTGTGTGTGTGTAATATATCTTTGTACAGATTCACCAGAGAGTGCTAATATTGGTTTCTTCATGATGCATGGAGCTTAGTAACTGGGGGTACCGGGAACGGGGGGGAGTCCCTTCACTCTATACCTTTTAGCACCTTTTAAGTTTGAACCATGAAAAAATGTACTATTTGAAAAAAAAGTAAATGTAAACTGTGTGTGTGTGTATAATTTTTACTTTATATAAAACAGTAAGTTTAAACAATGTGTGTGTGCTAAGTCACTCAGTCATGTCTGACTCTTTGCAACCTATGGACTGTAGCCCACCAGGCTCCTCTGTCCATGGAATTCTCCAGGCAAGAACACCGGAGTGAACTGCCATGCCCTCCTCCAGGGTCTCCCGACCCAGGGGTCGAACCTGAGTCAGGTGAAACAAAACTGTTCACTGACCTACAGAAGTTTCATTAGTTCCACCCACATTCAGGAATGTCTTAACATTTCTGCTTTTCATCTTGTATACAAAGATTCTCTCTTGTGGAAAAGTGTGTCTGGAAAATATATTAAAATAGTCGTAACTAATTGAACATATGTTATGTGCCAGGCAGAGTAGTCATCTCCTCACGTATGTGTTCTCAATTAATTTTCTCAATGACATGAGATGGCCACCCTTCTTCCCTTCACGTTACAGAAGTGGACATGGATGCATCACAGCTACAGTTCACACCCAATTCTTACTCCCTCAAAAGCTTGTGTTTAGTCATTCTGCCACGCTAGCGGTCTTAACTTCTTTGAATATACTTAAATTCGCCAAGGAACGTTGGCTGTATATCAACTCACTAAAATTGGATAAGTAGAAAAAAATGTCTAGGTATTATCTGGCAACTGGTTATCTCGTTTGATCAGTAAAAGAAAAAAGAAAAAAATTGTTCCAGAATAAGGCCAAATATGTTGGCTGCATTCTTGCATGCCGATGCGGTGTAATCTTGAGGCCATCTGGTCAAAATCTTAAGTCATTAAATATAATTTGTGATTAAATAGGAACTTACAACAAGGGTAGAATGAACCATTAGGGAAAAAAAAACCACTCTTCTTTGGTGGCTTGGTATCAAGAGCCAGATGTGAAAACATCAGTTAGCTTTGGGTTGGTGCAGATTTAAAATTTCTTAGGTTCACTGGACTTTAGTCTTGTGTGGTTCGAGTTTCACTTAGCATTGGAAGTATGCAATTTCGGTCTTCAAAGGATAAAGATATTTGAAAAGCATCACAGGACTTCAAAAGTTTTATACCAAACAATGCTGATTACTTCAATATAAACAAATCAGTACCATCTGGATTATCTGCAACTTCACACAGAATCTTAAAGGGAAAAAATTAAATGCCTGGAAGGATACAAGAGGGCTTGGTCAAATGAAAAATTTGGGAAATAGACTTCTCTGGGTAGGTTTGTGGACTCTCCTCCACTCAAAAAATTATCTATATTCATTGTGTAAATCAGAAGACTAAAATTTAAAAGGTAATTTCTTTGCCATATTGCAAAAAAAAATTCAACGATATTCAAATGTTCATGTAAAAAATTAACACCACCTACCTTTAAGAGCTTTGTTGTTTACAAAAGGACAAAGCTTTTTTCTTTTACATGGATAACTGTGACTTTTGAAAGAGATCACTGTAATACATTTTCAAGTACTTTGATGGCACTAATATTTTTTTTAAACTCTTATTTACATCCCCAAAAGCTTGAGATAGTTTCTAATGAAATATATATATATATATCGTTTCTATCAGAGTCCAGGCAAGAAAACAGAAACCACTCAAAGTCTTTCACAAAGGGAATTTTAGTTCAATGAATGACATGGTCACAAAAAAGTGATGGAAAAGCTAAGAAGGTAAGCAGACGACATGGAGGCAACCCAGGTATGAGCAACACAGGACCCTATAACCACCCTAGATCAGGCAACCAGAGGAGGCAGACTGATCAAATCTAGAAAAAAGGCTTCAGTGGGCAGCCCATTCCCACTGAGCTGTCATTCGCCAGTGTCTGCCAGCCAGGAGGTGCTGCCTGGCAGAAACTGAAGCCAAAAATGTGATACAACCTCCTGCAGGAGCTGCCTGAGACAGAGTTACAAATAACTTGCCTTCTCCCACCCTCTCCAGTGCCTCTCATCAACTGAACCTACCTGGAAGCCAGGGAAAGAAGGAACTGGGAGAATAATTCCCTTTGATGTAGAGAAGCGCATAGGAAGAGCAAAGAATGGATCCCAGAGTTTAGCCTTTTTGCTATTCAGCATCCATTAGACCAACTCAAGAGCGACTTCCTGATTCTACCTAATGTTAGGGCACTATCCCTCACGCAAGCAAGGATTCTGACATCTTCAGGAGACACAGAGTCCTAGCAGCCATTGTGTCCCTCTCAAGGTTCTCTGGGTGATACATAATCCTCCCTGGGTGTGGATCCCTGTGGTCCTGGTGACCTACGAACTCAATTGCAAAATTAAGCACTACCAGCTCTCATTTGGGCTTCCCAGGTGGTGCCAGTAGTAAAGAATCCGCTGGCCAATGCAGGAGACAGAAGACTTGAGTTTGATCCCTGGGTCAGGAAGATCCCCTGGAGGAGGGCATGGCAACCCACTCCAGTATTCTCACCCAGAGAATCCCATGGACAGAGGAGCTTGGCGGGCTACAGTCCATGGGGCCGAAAAAACTGAAGCAACTTAGCACGAAACTCTCATTCAATGTAATGGGGAAGAGAAAGGGGGAAAAAAAATCTGAAAGATAGAGAAAAAATATGGTGGATGTATATACGAATTTTATATACATAAATATAACTTAGGTGTGTGTCTGTGTATTTTTTAAAGGCACAGTTGCTACAGTCACTGTTTCTGTTAACTATTACAAGGTCAAGGGTGGTATTTATTATTTCCTTCACCACCCATTTTATAATCCTCTCATTCGCATCCCTCACCTTGACTGGTTGGGATTTTTTACTTGATTGGGGGACTAAAACCTTTATCCCATGATATTCCAGCCTTTATTGGGTTGTTTTGGCTTAGAGTTGTCTCCTCCTGGATCACACCTTGCTATTTCCTCCCTTGGGCATGATGGCATTTGCTTCCAGTTATGGACCAGGAAGCAAAGCTAGATGAACGACAGGAAAAGATTGGTAATGAAGCCATGCAGCATGGCTGTTAGCTGTCTCCAGCTAACAGTTCCTCTCTATGTTTCTGGAAGACTTGCGAGCAAGGTCCTAGGTCTTGTTTGGCTTTTTCCTCTCTCTCTCAACTGCAGCCACAAGTGCTGGCCTTATTTTATATTCCATACCAGGCAATCCCAAAGGAAATCAACCTTCAATATTCATTGGAAGGACTGATACTGAAGCTGAGGCTTCAAAACTTTGGGCACTTGATGTGAAGAGCCGTCTCATTGGAAAAGACCCTGATGCTGGGAAAGATTGAGGGCAGGAGAAGGGGATGACAGAGGATGAGATGGTTGGATGGCATCATCGACTCAATGGACATGAGTTTGAGCAAACTCCGGGAGATGGTGAAGGACAGGGAAGCCTGCTGTGCTGCAGTCCATGGGGTTGCAGAGTTGCACACGACTCAGCAACTGGAAAACAACAACTGAACAACTGGATCAGGTATGCCTCTCAGGCTATTCTCACAAATGACCTCCTCTTTCTACTTTGAGAACATATCACCTGTACAATGAGGTTCATGCAAGGATGTTCTAGTTACCTCAAGTGTCTCCTACACAATGACCTGCCTTACTACATCTGTGGTTGAAACAGAATATTGACAAAATGAAACACAGACGTCAAATTTGGGAATCATAATTGTTGGTGGTAGGTACAAAGAGGAAAGGGTTAACCTGTAGAAGACAAATCCCCTTGCAGAACAGTCTTCCAGAAAGAGTTGGCTTTCTGCAAAGTTCTACTGAAACTGATTACAGTTTTGTCATAAAGACACTGGCTAATGACAAGTGTTGGACCAAGACTCCCTCATCCTGATCATACCAAGGAATGGAATGGTGCTTCTTCAACTGTGAATGTAAAGGAGCTGAGTCATGCAACCAACTCACCACATTCAAGGCTTGAACTTTACTCCCCATTTCATAGCAGGAGATAAGGGAACTATGCTGAACTAGCAGGATAGAGCTAGAACCAAGTTTCATTTTGCTGTGTTATCCCAGGCTCTGATCATGCCCAGTGGTTGTGTAAGAAGGCTGATGCATTTCTAATAGTGCAGTCACACACTGGAGAAGGAAATGGCAACCCACTCCAGTGTTCTTGCCTGGAGAATCCCAGGGACGGGGGAGCCTGGTGGGCTTCCATCTATGGGGTCACACAGAGTCGGACACGACTGAAGTGACTGAGCAGCAGCAGCAGCTTGAAAGTTTCATAACCCAAGGATGGGGGTCCATCTCCCACAGGCTAATTCAACTGGAAGTCTCTGCTCTGCCCTAGAACAGATGGGCTATGAGAGGATATGTAGTCCTGAGACTTCTGGTTTCTCCGTTCTTCCCTTATAAATGTAACTGTTTGTGCATGCTATGTGGTAATTTCCCTGTTTGCTCCACACCCATCTTGGGGCCTCTGTTCTGATTCGCATATTGTTTCATTAGGGTTATTTCTCAAGCATTTTTCTCAGATTCAATACAGGAGTGATATATTCCTGGAATCTTTGATTATAACTTTCTTTCTCAGTTGGCTGATTTTTTAAAAAATCTATGTAAAGTATTGCAGAGTTTCAGTTCTTTTTATAATAATGGGTAGATGTTATTCCACTCATTTCTAGCTTCTGATATTATAGATTTGAAGTCAGATAGCAGTTTGTCTTTCTTTGTAAGTAAAATCTTTCTTCTGGGCTTCCCTGATGGCTCAGCAGTTAAGAATCTGACTGCGATGCAGAAGTGGCAGGAGACATGGGTTTGATCCCTGGGTAGGGAAGATCCCCTGAAGGAGGCCACAGCAACCTACTCTGTATTCTTGCTTGGAGAATCCCATGAACAGAGAAGCCTGGTGGGCTACAGTCCACAGGGTTGCAAAGAGTCAGACACGACTGAGCATGCAGGCACATAAAATCTTTCTTCTACCTGGAAGCTTTGATGATTTTCTTAAAATCTTTGGAGTTTCTAGTTTACCAGAATATGCCTATATCTTTTCTTATTAAAACCATCTGGAATTCAACAAGCCAGTTCAGTTTGCCAGTTTTCAGCTCAAGGAAATTGTTCTCGTTAGCTTTAATTATTCCCTTTTTCTATTTATTCTATTATTTCTTTTTATTCCACTACGGAATGCCTATTATTCATATATTGGGTCTTCTGGACCTAACTTTCAAATCTCTTATCATTTCCCTAATGATTTGCATTGCTTTTAGTTTTGTTCCATGTTTTGAGATCTTTTACTTGAACTTTAGACCAGTAGTTACTGTCGTTCATTTTCTCAGTTGTGTCTGACTCTTTGTGATGCCATGGACTGCAGCACACCAGGTTTCCCTGTCCTTCACCATCTCTCCGAGTTTGCTCAAGTTTATTTCCATTGAATCAGTGATGCCTTCCAACCATCTCATCCTCTGTTACCCTCTTCTCCTTCTGCCTTCAATCTTTCCCAGTATCAGGGTCTTCTCAAGTGAGTTGGCTGTACACCAGTAATTTGGGTCTTCAAACATTTTCTCTTTGCATTAGTATGTTGATTCCCAGTTAATTTGTGCAGTTCATGAAACTCTTTTAAAGAGTTTTCATTATACTTTTAATTCTCTCCTGGTTCTCTTTGAATAAGGAATTATCCTGAGTATCCTGTTTATTCATCTTCTCTCTGGCTGCTGGGCCTAGTTATATTGACCTTCTCCCCTTTAAGAATTGGAACTACAGATTTCAGATGCTAGCATCAGTATTCTCTAGTGCTGGTCTTTAATCTCTCATCTGGCTCAGAAACGAGAAGGGCCTGCAGCCACTCCCTCCCAACCAGAGGTTATGTTCATTACTGGCTCCACTCCTCCACTCCTCCCTGCTGCTGCTGCTGCTAAGTCGCTTCAGTCGTGTCCGACTCTGTGCGACCCCATAGACGGCAGCCGACCAGGCTCCGCCATCCCTGGGATTCTCCAGGTAAGAACACTGGAGTGGGTTGCCATTACCTTCTCCAATATATGACCTTATAACATGGCAGTTGGAGAAGGAAATGACAACCCACTCCAGCATTCTTGCCTAGAGAATCCTGTGAACAGAGGACAGTGGGCTGCTGTCCATAGGGTCGCACAGAGTTGGACACGACTGAAGCAGCTTAGCAGCAGCAGCAGCAACATGGCGGTACCTTTCCATACTGGATGGGCTTTTCTGCCTAAGTCATGTGACTTGATGTAACCAGTGGGACGTTTGTAAGCAGAGGCTTGAAAAAGTACGAGCACATTTCCATTTGCTGTGTGTTTCCTTTGCCTTCACTGTGTGTTTCCTTTGCCTTCACCCCAGGGATGCCTCTGGGCTAACATGTAGAAGGATGAGACACATGGAACAGAGTTACATCATCCAGTTGACTCTCCAAACACTGCCTCATCTCATTCTGGTCTGCTTATAAAGCTAATAACATAGGCTAATATAGATAATGCTATCAAGGATATCTTTAAATTGTAAAAAATAAAATAACATAAATAGTTATTTATGTTTCCAGGCTTCACAGGCATCTTTGTCCATTAGAAGTCAAAGTTCTTATAATGATCTCCAAGGAGGCCTTAGATGAGCGTCTACTTTCTCCACCTCCCTGATTTCTGAAAATCTCTGATTTTCCTTCTTGTTCCTTCTGTTCCAGGCACACTGGCCTTGCTTTTCATCCTTGGGTAAGAGTGGGGGGTGAGGGTGCTCTCTTGCCTCAGGGCCTTTGCATGTATCTGGAATGCCCTCCACCTTCTTACCCAAATAGCCAAAGGCATGACTTACTCCCTCGACCTTCCTATCTCCTCTGAGGTCACCTTCCCTCATTGCCCATTGATTTTTCCCCCCACACTCTTTTTTTTCTATTTATTTTTCTCCATAGCACTTGTCATAATATAACATACACTATATTTTACTCATTTTGCTAGCTTGCTCTCTTCCTCACTAGATTGAGGGCAAGGATTTTTGTTTTGTTTTGTTCTCTGCTACATCTAATATCTAGGCAATGCTTAGTAAATACTCATTGAATTGAATAAAGCAATCAACACTTTAAAACATTATCTTTGGGAACTTCCCTGGTGGTCCAGTGGCTAAGACCCCACGTTCCCAATACAGGGAGCCTGGTCAGGGAACTAGATTCACATGCCACAACCAAAGATCCCACATGCTGCTGCATCGAAGACTGAAGATTCTGTATGTCACAACTAAAACCTGGTCATCCAAATAAAAATGAATAGAAACAATTTGTTTTTAAAAGAAAAGAAAAAGAAGTGGGTAAAATTCACAAAAATAAATAAATAAAACATTATCTTTGGCCTAGAGTCAGATGCTTATTTTTATTGTAACAGAACAAGCATTCTGTTTGTCGAAAAGTGGCATCATGTCATTTTCAGTTCAGTTGCTCAGTCGTGTCCGACTCTTTGCGACCCCATGAATCACAGCACGCCAGGCCTCCCTGTCCATCAC
This sequence comes from Moschus berezovskii, assembly GCF_049115385.1. Classification (NCBI taxonomy): domain Eukaryota; kingdom Metazoa; phylum Chordata; class Mammalia; order Artiodactyla; family Moschidae; genus Moschus; species Moschus berezovskii. The sequence goes on along the minus strand of NC_142478.1, from coordinate 15,868,652 downwards.
CAACTCCCGGAGTTCACTCATGTCCACAGAGTCGGTGATGCCATCCAGCCATCTCACTCTCGGTCGTCCCCTTCTCCTTCCGCCCCCAATCCTTCCCAGCATCAGAGTCTTTTCCAGTGAGTCAACTCGTCACATGAGGTGGCCAAGTCATTTTAAGTTCAAGCAAAATCTAATGGTGGCTGAAGAGAGATGGTCATTTTTGATACAATTTATTTAATCTATTAAGGGCCTATCACTGTTCTCATTGTAGTAGATGTGATGTGAATTTTTGATAAATTTAAATGTCCAGATAATTTTTTTCTCTGAAATAAAGGGCTAATTATGTCTCCACAAAAGCCTTAAAAATCCTTAAACACTCTTAACAGATTTCTCATCAAGTTAAAACAGAATATAGTTTTGGTCATTAGTGAGATGTAACATGAGTTATGCAGAAGCTTGGCTTAGATAAGTGAAAGTTTCACACTCGTATCCAATTCTTTGCCACCCCATGGACTATACAGTCCATGGAATTCTCCAGGCCAGAATACTGGAGTGGGTAGCTGTTCCCTTCACCAGGGTATCTTCCCAATCCAGGGATCAAATCCAGGTCTCCCTCTTTGTAGGCAGATTCTTTTCCAGCTGAGCCATCAGGGAAGCTTAGATAAAATAACCTCATAATGTATTTCAAATAGAGAATTAATTCAGCTTTTCCATCTTTACAAATTGTTGACACATAGGTTTTCCCCCCAATTAATAGTGAGCAATGCTTATAATAGAATACTTATAAAATACAAAAAAATAAACAAAAAAATCCCCCTTTTTCCATTTAATTCTGCATGTTATTATGTATTTTTCATAAATGTGGTTATAATTGCAACACCCCAATCTATATGCTGCTATTGCTAAGTCGCTTCAGTTGTGTCCAACTCTGTGTGACCCCATAGACGGCAGCCCACCAGGCTTCCCCGCCCCTGGGATTGTCCAGGCAAGAACACTGGAGTGGGTTGCCATTTCCTTCTCCAATGCATGAAAGTGAAAAGTGAAAGTGAAGTTTCTCAGTCATGTCTGACTCTTCGCGAGCCCATGGACTGCAGCCTACCAGGCTCCTCGGTCCATAGGATTTTCCAGGCAAGAGTACTGGAGTGGGGTGCCATTGCCTTCTCCACAATCTATATGGGTCTTCCACAATTTATCTAATTACTCTGTTATAGAATTTGTAAGCTGTTTTCTATTTTTCTTTACTATAAATAAAGCCTTGATGATCATCCTTGTACATAATTCTTTGACTGTATCTGTTATATGTATTTTGGATAAAGTCACAGATATAGAACTAATAAATCAACATTTAAAAATTCGGTGCTACATATTCTCCTATTATTTTCCAGAAATACTACATCACTTTTTACTGCCATCAGCAGTGTGTTAATGCATCTCATCCCTCTCCCACCAGCACTGAATTTTTTTCTATTGTGGTAAAATATATATAACATAAAACTGACCATTTAAACCATTTTTAAAGTGTACAGTTCCGTGGCAATCAATATTCTTACATTGCTATGCAACCATCACCACATTCCGTTTCAAAACTTTAATCTTACCATAATGAAACTCTGTACCAAAAGAACTATCATTTCCTTTCTCCCCTCCCCTCAGCCCCTAGCAGCCACCATTCTATTTTCCATATCTCTGAATTTAACTACTCTAGGTACATCATATAAGTAGAATCACACAATATTGTCCTAGTGTGACTGGCTTATTTTGCTTAACATAATGTCCTCAAAGGTCATCCATGTTGTAGCATACATCAGAATTTCCTTCATTTTTAAAGCTGAATAATATCCCATCACAAAGCTGACCATGGATAAACATTATCCATTCATCTGTCAATGGATACTTGGGTTCCTTCCATCTTTTGGCTATACAGCATTATGTTTTAAAGACTTCTCCCTATGCAGTTTTAATTATACTTATTTACTTTATTATGATGCTAAATGTCATAGTCTGTGTGCAAGTCAGAAAAGAATTTCCAGACATGAGGCAGAATACAGTTTACTAGAGTGGGAGATCCGAGAAGGCACTGGCAAGCCACTCCAGTACTCTTGCCTAGAAAATCCCATGGATGGAGAAGCCTTGTGGGCTGCAGTCCGTGGGGTCGCTAAGGGTCGGACACGACTGAGCGAATTCACTTTCACTTTTCACTTTCACACATTGGAGAAGGAAATGGCAACCCACTCCAGTGTTCTTGCCGGGAGAATTCCAGGGACGGGGGAGCCTGGTGGGCTTCCGTCTATGGGGTCGCACAGAGTCGGACACGACTGAAGTGACTTAGCAGCAGCAGCAGAGTGGGAGATGCTGTTAGCACAGCAGGCCAACAGGTAGCCAGTTTTGAGGAAGGTAAAACAGGAAAGTGAAAAAGCTGGCTTAAAACTCAACATTCAGAAAACTAAGATCATGGCATCTGGTCCCATCATTTCAAGGCAAATAGATGGGGAAACAATGGAAACAGTGAGAGACTTTATTTTCTTGGGCTACAAAAGAAATTTCGTGGCTGTAACCACGAAATTAAAAGATGCTTGCTCTTTGGAAGTAAAGCTATGACAAACCTAGACAGTGTATTGAAAAGCAGAGACATCATTTTGCCAACAATGATCCATGTAGCCAAAGATATGGTTTTTCCAGTAGTCATATATGGACGTGAGAGTTGGGCCATAAAGAAGGCTGAGCGCCAAAGAATTTATGCTTTAGAACTGTGGTGCTGGAGAAGACTCTTGAGAGTTCCTTGGACTGCAAGATCAAACCAGTCAATCCTAAAGGAAATCAATCCTGAATATTCACTGGAAGGACTGATGTTGAAGCTCAAGCTCCAATACTTTGGTCACCTGATGCGAAGAGCCGATTCATTGGAAAAGACCCTGATGCTGAGAAAGACTGAGGGCAGGAGAAGAAGGGGATGACAGAATGAGATGGTTGGATGGCATTGTCAATGCAATGGACAAGAGTTTGAGCAAACTCTGGGAGATGGTGAAGGACAGGGAAGCCTGTATGCCGTAGTCCATGGGGTCACAAAGAGTCAGACATGACTTAGTGACAGAACAACAGCAGCCAATTTTTATAACCTCAGGAGAGAGAAAATTCCTACTGGAAGGGTGGCATTAGGTGATAGGTTAGGATGCTATAGAGTGGGTAACAGGGTGGGTATTTTACCTAATATGGGGCCAGGGAACTGGCCAGTTTAGATTCAGAGGCTCACATCAACAATTGCAATGGAGATTGATTTGTTCCAGAGATTTTTGTCCTGTGACCCTGGTATAGGACTCCACACTGAACACATAGGCATTTTTTCCCCCTCTTGATTAGTTTCCTGGATTTTAATTTTGCTTATGCTGGATTTTGGGGGAAGAGCTTCCTGACTTTAATAAGTATTACAAAAAAGTAACACAGGAATATATTAAGCTAAGAACATCTCATGTATGTTTGTATCAAGAGTGAAAAGTTCTAATACTTAATCATGTGGGTTTTTGTTTTTTTTTTTTGCAATTTGCCATAGCTGCCTTTAGATGGCATTAGATCCTTGGGGATGTGTTGTGGAGATTTTTGGATACTGTATAGAAATAGGTATGTTTTGACAAGCATGATGGATTTTAAATCTGGCCCAAATGTTATTTGGGACCTAGAATGCAGGAGAAATCAGTACAGAAGTTGAACATCCTAAGGCCATATTCTGGCTATATTCTAACCAAGTCCTGGCCTTTTGCTTTTTCCTAACAGCAGATTTGTCCAGGTCTTCACCTTGGATTAGTTTTAGAACAAAAATCTTAAAAATGTTTTGAATTTTTATTTTTTTCAATATGAGTTCCTAAGCAAAGCAGAGACTATCCTCTCTCCCACACATGGTACAAGTTTGGGCAGAAAGGGTTTTTTTTTCCATACATGTAAGTGTCAGAGGAACACACTGACTGAAACCGCCCACCCTGGCCAGACAGCGTAGTAACCATTTGCACGAGTTGTTTTAGGATGGAGGTCCTGGTAAGGAACACAGAACTAATAAGCCTCCACCAACCAGAAGAGTTCGGGAAAGGTCAAAAGGAGACATCACGTGTCCAACCACCTCCCAGCATCCTTCTCTCCGGCATCCATCTCGGCTGAACAAGGCGTGCACCACCAGGAAGGACTCTGAGTCAGAATGATTGGCTAAAGACAACCCGGAAACTAATCCCATCACCATCAAACCCGAGACTGCAAGCAATGTGGCAGAGCAGTTCTCCTGGGTTCCCTCACCCTCCTGCTCTCCACCCAGGTGCCCCTTCCCAATGAAATCTCTTGCTTTGTCAGCGCATGTGTCTCCTCAGACAATTCATTTCTGAGTGTTAGACAAGAGCCCTCTTTCAGTCCCTGGAAGGGGTCCCCCTTCCTGCAACAAAAGGAATCACTAACGTTCATTTTTCTGAATCAGCACTTCAGACATCAGAGGTTTTCCTTGGCAGAACAGGAGCTTAAACCAAATACCTTGCAATGAAGTATGAAGGGAACTGCTTTCTCCATGATTTTGATGTTTGGATTTTGATATGAACTAATGATTCTGTGATTCATGGGGTCGCAAAGAGTCGGACACGACTGAGCGACTGAACTGAACTGAACTGAATGATGTTGGTATTCCTACTTTCTGCTACAACTTTCAGAGCTTGTTCTGCTGAAAGAGACTTTTTATTTTAATTTTCAAGTTGCTGTAGTTTCCTGAAAAGATGCTTTACTCTCAGCAAAAGAGAACCTGACTGTAACACATTTCCCTTTTTTGGCATGGACTTGAAGGGCTAGTGGTAAAAAACCCACCTGCCAATGCAGGAAGACTAAGAGATGTGGGTTTGATCCCTAGGTCTGGAAGATCCCTTGGAGGAGGGCCTGGCAACTCACTCCAGTATTCTTGCCTGGAGAAAGAATCTCATGAACAGAGGAGCCTGGCAGGCTACACTTCATGGTGCTTCACAGAGGTGGACACAACTGAGCGGCTGAGCGTGCATGAATGCACACATGCAGGCGAGCAAGAGACTCCCCAGGGCCTCAGGTTGGCGGTTTTGTGGCAAGCCTTTCCTCCAGTGTGGGAACTGGCTGGCTCCAAGATCTTGGTTACCTGGAGCCCCTAGACCACACTGTCTTCCAAATGAAACCAAAGTGCTGCTGAAAGCTAGAAGGAAACTTTTCAAACACACTGGATTGCTTGCACAAAGACTTCTTTTAAGGCAAGGGGGTGGGGGTGGGGGTGGATGGGTGGAGACAATAAGAACAAGCAACAATATGTTGCTTTTTCATAAGTAAGTGCCTTGGCTCATCTCTCCCTCTTGAACCATTAGCTGTTTCTTTAGTAAAATATTGCTAATAACACAGGGCCTGTTTGTGTTATTAGCAACAACCTACATCATATATGTGATAGTAATTTGAACCCTTTTAAAGAAAAGGGTATTTCCATTATAACTAAGGTGGAGCGCTAACAAATTTTGAAAACCTATTATGTACCAAGTGCCTCATATTTCTTAGCTAAAATAATATGTGCAATAACCCAGAATAACGTCACAATAAGTATGACTGTCTCCATTTTATTAATAAAGAACTGAAAGCCGGAGAGCTTAAAGAAAAAATATGCTCACAGCCACTGTGGAAAACAGCATAGAGGTTCCTCAAAAAACTGAAAACAGATCTGACATATGATCCAGAAATTTTACTGCTGGGTATACACTCAGACAAGACTATAAAGCAAAAAGAGACATGCACCCCAATGTTCATAGCAGCACTGTTTACAATAGCCAGGGCATGCAAGTGACGTAAATGTTCAATGAATGGATAAAGAAGATGTAGTACATATATACAATGGAATATTACTGAGCTATAAAAAGAATGGGATAATGCTATTTGCAGCAACATAGACTAGAGATTATCATATTAAGTGAAGTAAATCAGAAGGAGAAAGACAAATATCATTTGATATCACTTATATGTGGAATCTAAAATATGACACAAATGAAATTATCTGTGGACCCATAAACAGACTCACAGTCAAAGAGAACAGACAAATGGTTGCCAAGAGGGAGGAGAGGTAGGGAAGGGAAGGATTGGGAGTCTGGGATTCAGTTCAGTCACTCAGTCGTGTCTGACTCTTTGCAACCCCAAGGACTGCAGCACACTAGGCTTCCCTGTGCATCACCAACTCCCGGAGCTTAGTCAAATTCATGTCCAGTGAGTCAGTGATGCCATCCAACCATCTCACCCTCTGTTGTCCCCTTCTCCTCCCACCTTCAATCTTTCCCAGCATCAGGGTCTTTTCCAATGAGTCAGCTCTTCGCATCAGGTGGCCAAAGTATTGGAGTTTCAGCTTCAACATCAGTCCTTCCAATGAAGACCCAGGACTGATCTCCTTTAGGATGGACTGGCTGGATCTCCTTGCAGTCCAAGGGACTCTCAAGAGTCTTCTCCAACACCACAGTTCAAAAGCATCAATTCTTCAGCGCTCAGCTTTCTTTATAGTCCAACTCTCACAGCCATACATGACTACTAGAAAAATCATAGTTTTGACTAGACAGACCTTTGTTGGCAAACTAATCTCTTCTTTTTAATATGCTGTCTAGGTTGGTCATAGCTTTTCTTCCAAGGAGCAAGCATCTTTTAATTTCATGGCTATAGTTACCATCTGCAGTGATTTTGGAGCCCAAGAAAATAAAGTCTGTCACTGTTTCCATTGTTTCCCCATCTATTTCCCATGAAGTGATGGGACCAGATGCCATGATCTCAGTGTTTTGAATGTTTAGTTTTAAGCCAACTTTTACACTCTCCTCTTTCACTTTCATCAAGAGGCTCAACTATATGTTAATAAAATTAAAAAAATACTTGCTCAAGTTCATATAATTATCAATGACAAAACCAAGATCATGGTTCATTCAGACTGAATATATTATAGATACAGAAACAATTTATTTAAACTTGAAACATAATTGGCTGTGTCGACTGAAAAAAAAAGCACAGCCTAAAAGTTGGGAATTATGTTTTATGCAGCAGACTTCCTGAGGACTATAGCCCAGGATGGCAGCCTCTCAGATAGCTCTGAGGGACTGTTTCAGAGAGGTAAAGTAGGAGTCAAGACGTACAGAAGTTTTTGTAACAAAGACCAGACAGCTGGAACTTCAAAGAGTACTGTTAATTAAAGAGAACTAGACATCTCAAGTTAAGTAATTTAGTGCTTTTCTATCTATCGGAAGGTGCAAGAGTACGGGCTCATTGAAATTATCCCTTTGATAAGCATCTTAACTATCTGGGGCGAGTATCCTGTTTTTTTCCCATCCTGAATTCCCCTCAGGGTGTACCGACAGGGTCCAGGACAGTGGCTGATGGCTTGATGGTCACAATATCCTTTGTTTACTGAAGCAAATTGTCCACACCTGCTTAGCCCAAATTGACATCTTTTGAATCTTTGTAAACTTTTCATACCTTTTCTCTCTTTAATAATCTCTGACTATAATAAACTTTAGCTGTATTTCACAATTTTTCTTTCTGTAGTTATATCTTAATCATAATTGACAGCATTTTAGCTTTTATTAATTGAATTTGTAGTCTAGTCAAGGTTTGATCAAGGGAAAGGATGACCAAGGTAGGTAGGTAATACCATTGAACTCATAAACTGTTAGTTTAGTTGGATCTCATTTCACTGCACAGCGCTTGAATAAGGATCCAAGAGAAGGGACATCTGCTGAAGCAGGTGACCATCCAGAGGCTAACCACAAGGCGCTATCAGCTGAAGAGGAAGGGTAGTTAGACAAGGGAACTCCCAGGGGAGGGAGGGATGAAGGAAGGAGCTTACATGGAGCCTCTGGTGAGACAGCTCCAAGGGCAGCATCAGCTTCAGGTCTTTTTATTGCAAGGCTCTGTCTTATCAGTGTAACAACAGTTGGGTGATGTTTTAGAGGTATATGCAAAGCAAGTAGGCACTGAGTTGTTAACATTTGAATTGTTTAGGCTACTTTAAAAATAACTGGGGACTTGCCTAGTAGTACAGTGGGTAAGAATCCACCTGTTAATGTAGGAGACATGGGTTTGATCCCTGGTCTGGAAAGTTCAACATGCCGCAGAGAAGGTAAGTCCGTGTGCCACGAATACTGAAGTCCGTGCGCCACAACTACTGAAGTCCATGCTCTGCAACAAGATAAGTCACCACAGTGATAAACCCACACGGCACAACAGTTGCCCCCGCTTGCTGCAACTAGAGAAAGCCCATGCGCAGCGAACCAAGACCCAGCACAACTAAGAATAAGTAAACAATTTTTTAAATAACTGGAAGTGTAAGGATTTGAATTTGGTGCCAATGGGCTTTTTTTTTTTTTAAAAGACATTTAATTAATTAATCTATTTGACTGGGCCAGTTGCGGCATGCAGGATCTTTAGTTGCAGCATGCGAATTCCTAGTTGCCAACTATGGGATCTAGTTCCCTAACCAGGGATGGAACCCAGGTCCCCTGCGTTGGGAGCCTGGAGTCCTGCCAATGGGCTTTTGAGCTAATGGAGCTCAGCTTGCAGGGAAGAAATAAAGAACCTGGGGGCCAGTATACAGAGGCCTTCTTTGCTTTGTTTATGTAACAATCTATCTCAAGGCACCAGATGCGCTTACTTGTTTTGGGAACAGAGAATAGCTTCTTTCCATCATAGAAAGTATCTGATCCAACTAAACTAACAGTTTATGAGTTCAATGATATTACCTATGGCTTTATTTACCTATACTTGTATAGAGAAAAAACATTATTTGTGCTAAGTAAAAGTAGGTGACTCTACCTTCAGATATAGTTGTATTTTGAATCTGAATTTCTTAGATTACAAAGGACTTCTCTGGTGGCTCAAATGGTAAAGAATCTGCCTGCAATGCAGGAGACCCAGGTTAGATCCCTGGGGGAAGATCCTCTGGAGAAGCGATTGGCTACCCACTCCAGTATTCTTGCCTGGAGAATTCCATGGACAGAGGAGCCTGGTGGGCTACAACTCATAGGGTTGCCAAGAGTTGGGCACTACTGAGCTTTCTTTCACTTTCTTTCATGATTACAAATTTTGGTATCACTTTGGAACATATTCAAATATTTCTGCCTCCAGCTAGAACCACCTAAGGATTTATGTTTAATTGCTTCTTATCCATATATATAAACTACATACACATGGATGAGAAGTCCAATGAAACCCTTAACTCCACTTCTACCTTGTAGATGCATATGTATCTATCTTTAGTTTATAAGACAGTTCTTATTCTGATATGTTACTAGCTTTACTGTAACTCAAAATATTTACAACTGGAGTATACATTGACTGCAGGTTTTCTCCTCCTGGCCTTGGCATTGCTGGCAGCTCCAGCCAGCCTCCTCTGCTCAAGTTCATTGAGGCACCAGCACCATTCTTTGCCCTCAAACTCCAGGGGACATATGACAAGCCTTCCTAAGAATTCTTAGTCTCTATACATTGTATCACAACCTGGGTCTGTGCAGCTGCAGTGCTATCTGCTTTCAAGATTTCCATGAAGGGAAATCTCAACGGAATCCATAGGCTCTTAGTGGATGCTGGATGTTGGATGAGCTTAGTGATGTTAAACTAGACAGTTCTTTATTAGTGGTGAGCATATTGTTTAGTACAACAGATCTTAATTGCTCCCTTCTCTGGGCTTCCCTGGTGGCTCAGTGGTAAAGAATCCACTTGCCAATGCAGGAGATACTAATTCAGCCCCGACTGGGTAAGATCCCACATGCCTCAGAGCAACTAAGCCCATGTCACACAACTATGAGCCTGTACTCTAGAACCCATGTGCCGCAACTACTGAAGCCCAAGCTCCTAGAGCCCATGCTCCACAACGGGAGAGGTCACCGCAACAGGAAGACTGCAAACCTAGAGAGTAGCCCCTGCTCACCACTGCAATGAAAGGAAAGTCCACCCAGCAACAAAGACTCAGCACAGCCAAAAAACAAATACAAATAAACTATAAGAAACTGTGACTTCACTTCCTGTATATAACCATACACATATGTTCAGTGAAAGCCATAAATAGCAAAGTTGTATGTCTTGCGTTGTTTACATTTTTAAGCTGCTTTATTCAGATATAATTGACCTGTGATAAATTGTATATTTTAAGGTGTATACATTGGTAAGTTTTTAAAATGTTTTATTTTATTTTGGAGTATAGTGGATTTACAATGTTGTGTTAGTTTCAGATGTACAGCAAAGTGATTCAGTTATTCATATACATGAATCTATTCTTTTTCAAATTCTTTTCCCATTTAGGCTTTACAGAATATTGACCCAAGTTCCCTGTGCTACACAGTAGGTCCTTGTTGGTCATACACTTTGATAAATTTTATACATATGAACTCATCACCACAATCAAGACAATGAAAATCTCCATCACCTTCAAACATTTCCCTGCATACCTTGATTATATTTCTCTCGCCTCTCTCCCACTCAATAACTGATCAGCTTTATGTCACTAGAGATTCGTTTATATTTTCTAGAGCTTTAAGAAAATCAAAACTTTTAATATATTCTTTTTGTCTGGCTTCACTCAGCACTTTATTCATCTGTGTTGTTGACTGTATCAGTAAATCATTCCTATTATTGAGTAGTATCGTTGTAGAGATACACTTTGTTTACCCATTCACTTCTTGATTGACATTTGGATTGTTTCCAGTTTTAGGTTATTAAAAAAATCTTCTATGAACATCTGTCTTTGTTTGAACATATGTTTTCATCTCTTTTGGGTAAACACTCAAGGGCGGAATGATTGGATCACAGGGCAGGTGTATGTTTAACTTTTTAAGGAACTGTCAAATTGTTTCCAAAGCGACTGTACCATTTTACATTCCATCAGAAATCTATGAGAGTTTCAATTTTTGAATGAATTTTGGCCCACACTTTGCATGGTCAGTCTTTTTAATTTTTTTTTTTTTTTAGCTCATGTTTTCTCATTTCTTTAAAGTTTATTATATTTTCTTATAGACACAATCATAATTATAATTGATGTTTTATACATTTTATTGTGTACCCTGTACTCTTACATTTTATGTTCTACTTATATTAATTGAACTCTCACAACAGCTAATATATATGCTATTGTTCCCATTTAAAGAATTAGGAAGCTCAAGCAGAGATAGAATAAGAAACTGGCTTAGGAACAATTAGTTAATATGTGACAAGACTGAAGATTTATTAGTATAGTAATGCATATACATGAGCTATTGGATTTTAAGACCAATGAACAGACCAATAGACATATAGGATTAAAATTTAGAGACTATATGTCTAATGTTAATAGGTATGGTGGTGACATAAGGGTATGTTTACAGGAAATTCAATCCAACATCAGTATAGTATATTAGCATTTATAAAACATATGCTGCTGCTGCTGCTGTTGCTAAGTCACTTCAGTCGTGTCCGACTCTGTGTGACCCCATAGACGGCAGCCCATCAGGCTCCCCCATCCCTGGGATTCTCCAGGCAAGAACACTGGAGTGGGTTGCCATTTCCTTCTCCAATGTGTGAAAGTGAAAAGGGAAAGTGAAGTCGCTCAGTCATGTCTGACTCGTAGCGACCACATGGACTGCAGCCTACCAGGCTCCTCCATCCACGGGATTTTCTAGGCAAGAGTACTGGAGTGGCTTGTCGTTGCCTTCTCCAAACAGTCTTTTTAATTTTAATCACTCTAGTAGGTGTGTGGTAACATCTCCTTAGTAGCTTTAGTGACTAATGCTGTTGAGCATCTTTTCATATGCTTATTTGCCATCCATATCTGTTCAAATCTTTTGCTCATTTAAAAAAATTTAGTCCTTGTTTTTCAAAAATAAAAAGAAATAAAATAATATTTATTAGAAGACCATTCCCTGAAGCAAAAAAGTAGATATCTGTGGCTATCAGAATCAAAGGAAAATTTTAAATTTTAAAGTTACGCATTTTTGAAATTTTTTTTTTTTGGCAGTGAGCATGTATTACTTATTAGGAAAAAATGATTTATCTTTCTTTCTTTTGCAAATGTACGTTTAAGACAATCTTTATAGATTTGATCATTTGGTGAAGAGGATCCAGAGAATCACCTTGGAATAATGAGAACTGAGTTATATACCTCTGCTCTTACCTCCTCTCAGATAGCATTATAATGAACAGAGCATCTGGGAACAGCTGGTGGAAGAAGGGTATGGCTAGAGACAGTGCTAGAAAGGAAGTGCTTTGATTAGTCTTTGTTTTGCTCTGCAAGCATGGGGAATTGGGAAAGAGGCTGAGCTAAGCCTCTAGAAAGACAGGTGAGTTCTGGAGAAAGATGTGTGCTCAGATGCTCCGTTGCATCTGACTCTTTGGGAGGATGAGCAGTCTGCCCCCAGGGAAGAACTTTGGGAAGAGATATCAAAGAAGGAGCATTTAGGCAAAATTGTCCTGTCCAGGAAAACATCCCTAAAACCAACATTATTCATTAATGCTTTCTGGAGCTCAACTTACATTTTCTGGGGAATCTCCAGGTTGATACAGAAAGAGAGCAGGGGTGGACCAAGGAGTAACTTTATAACATTCAGCTCACAAAACAGATTGAGAAGAGGAAGTGGTCTAAGAAAAGAAAAATGTTGAACAAGTACAAATTAAGTCTTTTTTTTTTTTTTAGGATTTATTTATATTTGGCTGCCCTGGATCTTCATTGCGGTGCACGGGCTTTCTCTAGTTGCAGCAAGTGGGGCCTGCTCTTCGTTGTGGGGCACAGGCTTCCCACTGTAGGCGGCTTCTCTTGTTGCAGAGCATGGGCTCTAGGGCACGAGGGCTTCCGCAGTCAGATCCTGAGCTCTGGAGCACGGACTCAGTAGTTGTGGCGCACAGACTTAGTTGCTCTGAGGCAGGTGGGATCTTCCCAGACCAGGGATCAAAACCATGTCACCTGAATGCAGGTGGACTCTCAACCACTAGACTACCAGGAAGCCCCACACATTTAGTCTTAAATCACTTAAAATAACTTTTAAAAATTGTAAGGATAATTTTTAAGAGCAATTTTTGGTTGCTTTCAACAAAACTGAGAGGTTTTCTACACACCCCTTTGGTCATACATGCATGGCTTTCCCCTTTATCAACAACAGTCTCCAGAATGCTATAGATTTTTACCAAAGATGAACTTACACTGACATATCATTGTTACCCAAAGGTTATCATCTCCTTTAGGGTTCACTCTTGGTTTTGTCCTTTCTATGCTGCTGCTGCTGCTAAGTCGCTTCAGTCGTGTCCGACTCTGTGCGACCCCAAAGACAGCAGTCCACCAGGCTCCCCCATCCCTGGGATTCTCCAGGCAAGAACACTAGAGTGGGTTGCCATTGCCTTCTCCAATACAGGAAAGTGAAAAGTGAAAGTGAAGTCGCTCGGTCGTGTCCAACTCTCAGCAACCCCATGGACTGCAGCCCACCAGGCTCTTCTGTTTATGGGATTTTCCAGGCAAGAGTACTGGAGTGGGGTGCCATTGCCTTCTCCCGTCCTTTCTATGAGTTTGGACAAATGTGTAATGAAACGTATCTATTATTATAACACTATATACAGAAATTCACTGCCTTAAAAACTTCTCTGCTCTGCCTATTCATCTCTTCCTTCTGTCTTCCCTGGCAACCACTAATAATTTCAATTGCCTCCATAGCTTTGCCTTTTCCAGAGTGTCCTGTACTTGTAATCAAGCAGTATGTATTCTTTTAGGACTGGCTTCTTTCCCTTAGGAATATGCATTGAAGGTCCTCATGCTGCTTCATGGCTTGATAGCTAATTTCTTTTTAGCACTGAAAAATATTCCATTCCTGGATGTACCACAGTTTGTTTATCCATTTACCTGTTGAAAGACATCTTCGTTGTTTTCATGTTTTGGCAATTATAAATAAAGCTGCTATAAACATCCATACACAAGTGTTTTATAGACATAAAATTTCAGCTTCTTTGAGTAAATAGCAGGGAACATGATTGCTGGATCCTATAAGAGTATGTTTAGCTTTGTATGAAGCTGCCAAACTGTGTTCCGAAATAACTCTACCATTTTACTTTCCCACCAGCATTGTATGAACGTCTCAATTGGTCCACATTCTTGCCAGCATTTGGTGTCGTCAGTGTTCTGAGTTTTGGCCATTCTAAGGAGCTTGTAGTGGTATTTCATTGTTGTTTTAAATTGCATTTCCCTGGTGATATATAATATAGAGCATCTTTTCATAGCTTATTTACCATCTGTTTATCTTCCTTGGTGAAGTGTCTATGAAAATCTTTGGGTCATTTTTAAATTGGGTTCTCTTGCTACTATTGAGTTTTAAGAATTCTTCGTATGTTTTAGTGGTCCAGTGATTAAGACTCCAGCACTCCTAATGCAGGGAGCACAGGTTCAATCCCTGGTCGGGGAACTAAGATCCTGCATGCCACCTGGTGCAGCCAAAAAAAAAAAAAAGGAATTCTTTGTGTATTTTGGATGTGTGTGTGTGTTAGTCACTCAGTCGTGTCTGACTCTTTGTGACCCCATGGACTATGGCCCACCAGGCTCCTCTGCCCACGGAATTCATCAGGCAAGAATACTGGACTGAGTAGCCATTCCCTTCTCCAGGGGATCTTCCCAACCCAGGTATCGAACTTGGGTCTCCCACACTGCAGGTGTATTCTTTACCATCTGAGCCACGATGGAAGCCCATGTTTTGGATTACACTCCTTTATCAGATGCCTTGCAAATATTTTCTTCCATTCTGTGACTTGTCTTCTCATTTTCTTGACATTGTCTTTTGCAGAGCAAAAGTTTTAAATTTTAATGAAGTTCAATTTATTAATTATTTCCTTCATAAATCAGGTCTTTAGTGGTGAATCTCACTTAAAAAAAAAAAAATTTAGAAATTCACGCTCCCAATACAGGGAACCAGGGTTTGATCCCTGGTCAGGGAACTAGACCCCACACGCTGAAACTAAGCCCAGGCATAGCCAAATAAATAAATACTTTAAAGAAATAAAGTCCTCTTGATTAGGTAAAGTGAAAGAAGAGAGGCAGCATGCATCCATCAGAGGCCTAACAGAAAACACAATCATAAAGTCACTGAGAAGATTATAATGAAGATACTACTTACTGAGATGTGGTCGGGGTTACCGGAAATATAAGATGATGACCGAGCTTCCGGAAGCTGTTGCCAGTCACAGACCCAAAGGGGCTGCAGGAAGGGGCAGCTCCTAGATGCTGACGGAGAGGGGCTGCTGGACAGGAGTGTGGCCTTAAGTAGAGGAACCACTAGGGAGTCAGAAAGCAGGGGAGCCGTGATGTATTCCTCACAGGTCAGCGGCCAGAGGTTCAAAGAAGAGCTGGGATGGATAGTGAAACTGGACGTGCACATCCTCACAAAGAGTCCCAATGAAATCCCACTCTGTCCATCCATTCACTCCTTAACCCAGTCACTTCAGCTAGAAAGTAAGAAAGAATGGTTTCAGCCTAGAGACTGGTGATTCCTAATTCCTTTTGGCTCACAGACTCCAAAAAGCACATAAAAGCACCTTCATAAATTTACATATTATACTTTTCCTTCTTACAGACAGGGAGCCTTTATTAAACAAGTAGATTTTTCCTACTGATATTCTTCATGAAAAAAAATTGTGGCCAATATCTGAAAATTTGTTTGCAATAAATCGATTGAATATTTAAAATTAGAATTCAATAGGAAACTTTTGCTCAAAAGGAAATTACAAAGGTATGTGGCTTTTTTTCCTTTGCTTCAATAAGAATAATTTCCTTTGGAATGGTCACTGGCATGCTGAAATGTCATATCTGACATGTTCACATGTCCATTCTGACAGCTGTAAGTTATGAAATCCCTGATAACAAAGGTAGGTATTGCAGATGGAATGACAATTCCCATTTCTTGCTTTGAA
The DNA here is from genome assembly GCF_049115385.1 of Moschus berezovskii. NCBI lineage: Eukaryota > Metazoa > Chordata > Mammalia > Artiodactyla > Moschidae > Moschus > Moschus berezovskii. The sequence continues at coordinate 15,852,770 of NC_142478.1, read as the reverse complement.
AGAGAAAGACGTCAAAATTCTCAAACAAGCTGTGAGTTGGATTCCTTTTGTACCATTTCCTTATCCTCCAATCTCAGAGGTCATCTTTGCTTTTGTTTTGTTGGCTATACAGCACAGCATTTGGGATCTTAGTTCCCCGACCAGAGAATGAACCCTTGCCCTCTGCAGTGGAAGCGCTGAGTCTTACCACCGGACGGCCAGGGAAATCCCCGGGTCATCTTTTTCAAGATCTGCTCCACTGATACTATTTGGTATTTTGAACAGAGGTAACATGCAGAGCTCTGCAATGCTTCTCCATTCTAGAGGTTTCTTCCTGAGGAGAACTTGCCACCCTGGGTTCCAGCTGGCAGAAAAAAGTTTCCCAGATCTATGAAGTTTCTTAGCTGTCTATCTCCAGTTTTCACTTCCAGAGAGGAGTCTGATCCAGAGAGTAAGTAGTTTTCTAGAAACTTCTCTCATAATAAGGGACTTTGATTAAGTGTGTGTGTCCCGAATTTAGACTGTCTGAAGCTTGGAACCACCTTGTAAAACCTTGGGGACTTAGGCAAGTGACTTGTTTCTGTATGCCTCAATTTCCTCATCAGTGGATAATAACAGTACCTATTTGATAAGAATGTTGTGAGGATTAGATTAATTTAGATAAAGCTTTATAATAGGGGCAGCCACCATTTTGGTATTATTCTAATAGCCACATACCTTTGGAAAGTGAGTGTTAGTCACTTAGTCATCTCTGACTCTTTACGACCCTATGGATGGTAGCCCGCCAGGCTCCTCTGTCCATGAAATTATCCAGGCAAGAATACTGGAGTGAGTTGCCATGCTCTCCTCCAGGGGATTTTCTTAACTCAGGATCAAACCCCAGTCTCCTGCATCGCAGGCAGATTCTTTACCATCTGAGCCATACCTCTGGAAGGCTATGGAAAAACTCTTCCCTGTACTCATTCTTCTGTTCATTCATTCATGTGTTTCTGAATATTTATTGAGATCAGCACTGTGCTCTGTGCTAGAGATATAATGATCAACTAAAACAGAATTAATCCCTGACCTCCTTGAACCCATAGTCTAGTACGGAACGACCTATGTGAATCAAAGAATCATAACTGCAAATATAAAATTACTATAGAAGAAAGGTACATAGTTTTATGAGAACCAATAGTGGAGAGATATGACCCTAAAGAAGTGTGGTTTAATCTGAGATCTTAAGGCCAAGAAGGAGTTCTCCACCTTGAATTCAGTTAAGTGCTGCTAGATTTGCTTTTCAGACAGCTGAGATTTTCTGTATAACAGAGGAGAACTTCATTCTGGTTTCCTAGCAAAACTTCAGAAAAGACAGAAATTCAAGGTTCTGACATTGGATAGGTCGATGACTTTTGGAGTAGTAAACAATTTTAACCAGAGTTTGTCTTTGACATGAATGCAAAAGAGTCTACAATGGAACGAGTCTCGGTGATGTGTGGAATTTCTTTTTTCACCAAGCCATAAAGCTCAGAGGTGCTGCCCAATATGGCTGGGTCTCCAACTGTGCAGTGTCTGAGCTGAAGTTTTGTCTGGCAGATAAAGTTTTTACGATTTCAAAACCACAGGAAATCTCTGAACTTTCCAAAAGGATTCCCAACATAGGAATCCTCCTCCGATACTCCTCCTTTGATACTTTGTACAAACAACATGCAAAACAGGACTTGGCTATGCTAAGAGGTGTCAATACTTTGATGAAGAGAAATGGTCCCCAATGTTCATAGCAGCTCTATTCACAATAGACATGACATTGAAATATCCATTGACAGAGGAATAGATAAAGAAGATATGATAAATACATATATACATACTTGTGTAAAGAAAGTTGAGCACTGAAGAATTGATGGTTTTGAACTGTGGTGTTGGAGAAGACTCTTGAGAGTCCCTTGGACTGCAAGGAGACCCAACCAGTCCATTCTGAAGGAAATCAGTCCTGAATATTCATTGGAAGGACTGATGCTGAAGCTGAAACTGCAATACTTAGGCCACCCAATATGAAAAACTGACTCACTGGAAAAGACCCTGATGCTGGGAAAAATTGAGGGCAGGAGGAGAAGGGGGCGACAGAGGATGAGATGGTTGGATGGCATCACCGACTCAATGGACATTAGTGAGTAAACTCCGGGAGTTGGTGATGGACAGGGAAGCCTGGTGTCCATGGTCTGCAAAGAGTCAGACACGACTAAGCGACTGAACTGAAACACATATACACACACATATAAATATTCATACATACATACAATGAAATACTACTTCAGCCATGAAAAGACTGAAATGATGCCATCTGCAGTAACAGGGATGGATCTAGAGATTATCATGCTAAGTGAACTAAGTCAGAGAGAGAAAGATAAATAGCATATGCTATTACTTATGTGTGAAATCTTAAAAATGATGCAAATGAACTTATTTACAAAACAGAAACAGACACACTGATACAGAAAACAAACTTAGAGCTACCAAAGGGGTAAGATGGGGGTATAAATTAGTAGGAGGATGGGATTAACAGATGCACGCTACTCTGCAAAAAACTGATAAACAACAAGGGCCTACTGTCTAGCACAGGGAACTATATTCAATATCTTTCAATAACCTTTAATGGAAAAGAATCTGAAAAATGTGGATAATACATACATATATTTAAGTGATATATAAAAAGAGAGGGAGAGAGAAAGGCAATTCCTCAATGATCTGCTCAAAATACTGAAACAGATTTTAGTGATTCTGCAATGGATGAGAATATCTGACAGAGCATTGCCTGAGTTTAAATTTTCCTCCAAGGCGTAAATAAGCTTAACCATTTCCAAGACATATGCTTCATCAAAGTCCTTTGTCTGGTAACAGATAAAACGACAATAAGCAGTTTTCTAGGATGGCTGAAGACAACATTCTTTGTGTTGAAGCAAATCCAATTTTGGTGAAATTTTAATGTTTTTCAATTGAGCCTGTCCCTTAGGCAAAAAAGCAGACTGGGTGATAAATTGTCAGGATGGAGTGGACCACTTCGGCTCTGTGTTTTCCTACTTCCATAGGTAAGCATCTTGCCACCCAAGACGGCTTCTGACTTTTGTTTTGTGTGCATGTTCAGTTACTCCAGTTGTATCTGACTCTTTGCAACCCTCTGGACGATAGCCTGCCAGTCTCTTCTGTCCGTGGGATTCTCCAGGCAAGAATACTGGAGTGGGTTGCCGTGCCCTCCTCCAGGGGATCTTCCCATCCCAGGGATTGAATCAGCATTTTCTGTATTGCAGGAGGATTCTTTACCACTGAGCCACTGGGGGAGCCCCAACTTTTGTGTTCCATTGATACAAACAAACCGAACTATATATATGGTGATATTTCCTAGCCTGAGTTGGTATCAAGGTATAGATAGACAGATAATAGATATTCATTTGCAATTCATATTAAAGGAAGGCCTGATAAATATTATCACTGGTCAATGATGACAGTTATAAATGACCAAACAGTACTTTGCTTTACAGGTTTTCTTTTTACTTTAGTGTGAAATAAATGTTTTAGTAAAAAAAAAAAAGCTATGCAAAAAGTTTTGCCCCCATAACTTTAAATATTGGAGAAGACAGAAAAATATATTTTCCCACAGGTTGGAACTTTGGTCAGAAAGCTCAGACTAACCTGGACTTTAAACCCCACCTGGATCATGTTTAATCTTACAGTACTAACCTCTCTCTGGTGTCTTTTCCTCTCTGTTTAATTTCAGTTTCACCTTTACAGTACTTTATGTATTAGATCTAACTGTCTGAAGTGAGATACAGAATCATTTTAATAATTTAGAGCAACAATTTATAAACTATGGTGCAAATGTCCCTGAAGTCCAGTGAGAAACCTCCTCACTTTTCCCACCCTTGCCCAGCCTTTGCACCTCCTCCCCTCTCCTCAGACTTCTTTTAACCCCACTAAGTTTCTCAAGAGTTGTGTTTGTGGTTTTTTTTTTTTTTTTGTACATCAGGACTGATCATGTGTATGCATGTCTCAGAGAATATTCTCTTCTCCTGGCAAGGTTTTTCAATCTATGTAGGATCTGAGAAGTCTTAGGGGATTCAGAGATGTCCTTTAAAGTGGTCTGGAACCAAAACCTCCACATTCATTACCCTATTTGGAGTAGCATTTACCACAATTCTTTTCTTCCTATGACTACTTCTTCCTGCTGCTGCTGCTGCTGCTAAGTCGCTTCAGTCGTGTCTGACTCTGTGCGACCCCATAGATGGCAGCCCACCGGGCTCCCCCGTCCCTGGGATTCTCCAGGCAAGAACACTGGAGTGGGTTGCCATTTCCTTCTCCAATGCATGAAAGTGAAAAGTGAAAGTGAAGTCGCTCAGTCATGTCCGACTCTTAGCGACCCCATGGACTGCAGCCTACCAGGCTCCTCCACCCATGGGATTTTCCAGGCAAGAGTACTGGAGTGGGCTGCCATTGCCTTCTCCAACTTTTTCTTAACTTCACTCTATTCTTCTAGAAGACTCGTTACTTTGGACCATTCACTCATCATCACTTTTTCTTGTATTCTTTTTCTTTCCTCATTCTATATCCTTATCCACTTAAGTTTCTGAATTTGCAACCTCCCAGTTACCCTAAATGTGGCCTTGTACGGAGCGCCCTTCACTTCATGTCCCCAGCAGGGGTCAGTCTAGTTCCTTCCCAGAGAGCCATATAGTTCAATTACCCATGATCAAGTTCAAAAACACACTTTCTAGTCTTGGTAGAGTTCCAATTTCCACATAACATTATAAATACCTAAGAGTCAACATTCACATTGTACTCTTCTCTATTCTTATTTAATACTGGCTGTGCAATGGCAAGCCACTCCAGTACTCTTGCCTAGAAAATCCCATGGACGGAGGAGCCTGGTGGGCTGCAGTCCGTGGAGTTGCTACGAGTCAGACATGACTGAGCGACTTCAATTTCACTTTTCACTTTCATGCACTGGAGAAGGAAATGGCAACCCACTCCAGTGTTCTTGCCTGGAGAATCCCAGGGACGGGGGAGCCTGGTGGACTGCCGTCTGTGGGGTCACACAGAGTCGGACACGACTGAAGTGACTCAGCAGCAGCAGCAGCAGCAGCAGTGCTTTAAGCCTTTTTTGAAGCTACTACTTTTATTTCAGAATTGTATTTATTTTTGCTATAATTCCTACAGGAAAGGCCAAATCATGCCTTAAGTACATTACAGAGTAAAATTACTGCACTTTTCTCTTTTTCTTCAACTCAAGCTTTATCCTAATAAACTGGGAATTGTTTTTTATATGGATGAATGAATTAATTAGCTGTGTTGAGTCTTAGTTGCAGCACAGGGGATCTTCAATTTTGTTGTGGCATGCAAACTCTTAGTTACATCATGTGGGATCTAGTTCCCTGACCAGAGATTGAACCATTGGGAGCGTGGAGTCTTAGCCACTGGACCACCAGCGAAGTCCCACGGGAGAATTTTGTATGTATGTATTTGAAGCACTTAGCATCTAAACAATATAACAGAAATACAATTGAATTAGGATATATATTTTTAATCAAGCATTCTCTTTAAAATTATTCATTTTGTTTAAATTTATACCATTTATACCATTAAAAATGCATTGAGTTTATTATCTAAATAAAAAAGAATCAGGAAAAATTAGCAACATAATAGCTAGTTATGAAAACATAATAAAGTACTAATTAAAGTAATTATTAGAGTTGAGCTCAGGGAACAACTTGATTTAAACAGAAATATCACACCAATGATTCTATCAATACTTTTTCATTCTTGCTTCATTAAACTAGATCATTCCCACAAGGATCAAACATGCCGTTGTTTTTCTCCTCTTAAAACAAACATGAGCCTTTTTTGAGCCTTCTTCTCCAGCCATTATCCCGATTTTCTGCTCTTTGAAACAAAACTATGTCGGACTTGGTTGTATTTTCCGTCTTTCTCTCCGATCATTCTGCCTTAAGTCCATTCAAATCAGGCTTTCCCCAACACTCCTCTGAACCCCAGGTCACCAGTGACCTCGATGTTGCTAACTTCAATGGTCAAGTCTGGTTCTCATCCTGCTTGACCTAGGAGTAGCATTTGACAGTCATGCTTCTTCAAACGTTTTCTTCACTTGCTCCCAGGATGCCACAAGACCCGATTTTCCTGCTACCTTGCTGATCCTTCATTGTCAATATCTTTTCCTAGGTTCCCTGCCTCTTTCTCTGGATACTGCAGTTCCATAGCTCTGTCTGTTGCATAATCTTCTGGTCCATAACTTCACTCATTTCCTAGATTATCTCTTCCAGATCTATGGCTTTAGATTCCATCTGTTCACTAACGAATCATGTTCCCCTGCTGATGACTGAGATTAATGAAGATAGCTAACACCCAGAAGAGTTCACTCTCTCACCTACCAGGAGTCAGAAGGAGCCGGAGGGACCCAGTCCACAGCTGATGTGGCAGATCCACAAAGTCAGCAGAGACTCAGGTTACTTCTAATTCTCTGCTCCATCATCCTAGCATGGGATTTATATTCTCAGGTCCACCTCATGATTTGAGAGGGTTAAGTTAGCTCTAGGCATCGTCTACACATACCAGGAGGAAGGAAAAGAGAAAGGGGAGCCACCCAGCAGACCAGCTCTTCTCAAGAAGACTCTTTTTTGGAAGCCCCACCCCCCAACACATACATACATTTGCAAGTTTGTCTCAGTTCAATGGCTAGATTCAGTCATGTGCTTACCTTTCGCTACAAGGGAGATTGGTAGTTGTGGCCTTCATCCCACATAGCAATACACTCAGCTAAAATTGAAGTTCTGTATTAAGGAGGAAGAGAAGAAAGAATATTTGATAAGCACCTAGTAATCTCTGCTGGGCTTCCCAGGTGGCTCGGTGGTAAAGAATCTGCCAACAATTCAGGAGACACAGGAGAAGCAGGTTCGATCCCTGCATCAGGAAGATCCCCTGGAGGAGGAAATGGCAACACTCCAGCGTTCTTGCCTGGAGAATCCCATGGACAGAGGAGCCTAGGGGTCTACAGTCCATGGGGCCACAAGGAATTGGACATGATTGAGCATGCAACAACAATCTCTGCTATAATATCAATATGTTGAAGGGTCCCATGTAAATATCTCCAGCCCTGTACTCTTCTCTGAGCCTCAAGACTTACTTGTTAGCTCTGCTTAGATTTCTATGTAGCAACTCAACATGAGTAAAGTGTTCCCTTTACAATGTAGTCTCAGGCATGAATACCTGGTTGGGATGAACTGAGGAAAGGAGGAATGAGAAAGAAAAGAGCATGAATATGGAGAATCTTTTCAAGGAATTTTGATATTAAAAGGAGCAGAGAGGAAATAATTGCAGTAGTGAAGTTCTCAAGAAGATAAGAGTGGGAATTCTCAGATGGTCCCATGATTAGATTAGGACTCTGAACTCACTGCCGAGGGCTTGGGTTTGATCCCTGATGGGAGAATTGCCACGTAGTATGGCTGAAAAAATAAATAAATAAAATAAAGAAGACAGGGTGGATGAAATGCAGCGTGTAAGTGAGGAGACTGGCTTTTGCTGGAAACAAGAGTTTACAGTTATAGCTTTTAGTCAAGACAGCTCACTAAATTGAAGCTTTGATAACCTACTCTGCACCAAATAAAAGGCAATAATATGTCGAACCTAAAGAGAGAAAACAATCAATATAAATCCTGGTTAAAAAAAAAAAGATAAACATCACCTCAGTGGAAATAGAGCAATAATGTCAAAGCAAGTAGGCTGAAGCCACAAACTTGATAGGAAATCCAGAGAGCACAGAGCTCTGGCCGGAGGCATAGTGGACACTAAAACTGCTCCGTGAAAAATCAGATTCAACTTCATAGCTTAAAAACTCCCTTCTCAGAAGTGAGAAAATTTTTATATATTTATATTAAGTAAAAATACTGAAAAATATCAAAACTCTAGATAACTTCTACTTGGAAAGGTGGCTTTTATAAAGCTACAGAACTAGGGAGATGGGGTTACCCAGATACAATAAAAAATTGAGCCAAGCGGCCTAATTGCCCTGTGACCAGATCTGCAGAATCTACAATATTACCTTGGGTCAGGAATTCCAAGTTACTACTATAAGACTTGGCTTTTGATCAAGGGTCTGCTGACAGAGAGGGGTGAGCTCATGGTTGAAGGCACAGGGAAGGATAGAAAAATGTTAAAAGCTTTCAAATGCTTCAACATGAGCCTGTAACCTCAAATTCCAAAACGTGGATGGATTTAATGCTGAAAAAGAAGGCCAACAAGATCAAAAATTAGAATGTGAGTTGACTACAGATTAAATCAGTTTCATCTCTGGAGTAGTTTGATATATTTTAATATAAATATGATTGAAACGATCAAAGAATTAAAGGCATAACTTTTACCAAAAAGAACAAGAGATTGTGGAATAAAAATGAACAAAGATGAAACATGAAAGAGATGATCAAAAATTTGTACATAAAAAATACAGTTATTGAATCCAAAAGGGAGGGGATATGTGTATATGTGTGGCTGATTCATTTTGCTGTACTGCACCAGCTAACACAACATTGTAAAGCAACTATACTCCAATTAAAATTAATTAATAAAAAATACAGTCATTGGAGTACACATGTATTAGATTCGAACCCCAATACAGTCAAAAGGAAAATTAGTGACTTGCAAGACTGTCAAAAGGAATAGCCCAGAACTCAGAAAAGAGAGCAAAGAGAGAGGACAAGGTTGTGGACAGTGGTAAGATGGTGTATTTGGTGGTGGGAGACCAGGCTGGTCTCTTTGTATTACTTTTATTTTCTCAGTAAAATTAGAGGTGAGGTATTCAGCCCTGAAGAAGGAAATGGCATCCCACTCCAGTACTCTTGCCTGGAAAATCCCATGGACAGAGAAGCCTGGTAGGCCACAGTCCATGGGGTCACAAAGAGTCAGACACGACTGAGCGACTTCACTTTCACTTTCATTCAGCTGAGGAGGATGAGGATGTGCTGAATGTCAGAAGAGAAAGCATAACAAGTGACAGTCCTTGTAGAGACTGGGGAGTAAATTAAGGAAATATGCAAGGATAGTCAGGAAGTACTGGTGGTCCTCTCCAGCCTCTCCAGTAAGGGGTTCCTTTTAAAGCCCAACTGAACAGAATATGGACCAATTTTTAAAGATTATCTAGAAACTGCTAAAACGTTGTTAGTAGTCTTGAAAACTAGACGAATGAGCTTCTCTGGGAAAATAATCAGTATTAGTGTTGGTATATGTCACAGACTATGGGCTTTAGTTTAGAAATTTATTCACAAAGGTTCTTAGTTTTTCTGGAAATGAGATAGTAGCATTGTTTCAGCAGTTTTTCTGAATTGTCTGTGTGGTTGGCTTTACTACCCTGTTTGCTAGGAAGAATTGGCCTGTAGTTCTCCCAAGTTAGCAGAATCAGTGAAATTTAGTATAAAGCTGTCATTTTTTCCAGTTAACCAATTTTACTGTCAAGTGAGTGATTCTTTGCTGATTGGCTCCACCACAGATTTATGATTTCCAGCTTCAACTGGGTCTTCAGTGCTGTTAGGCAATCATTCCTGTGGCAGAGACCATGGATGAGTTCTCCAAAATAATTCCCAATCCTGGACTCCCTTATCTTCATCTGTAACTGGAGCTAGAAAACAAGAGCCCTCTCTTTCCCAGAGTCCTTTGCTGCTAAGAGGTGGCCACATAGCATAGTTCTGGCCAGTGAAGTAAAGGGTTTCCCTCTGCAAATAGAAAGGAAATGCTCTCGAGGACAATTTTTTTTCCTTTAGACCATCTTTTCCTCCTTTCTTTTTTCAGCGTTGAACTTGTATGGGATGCCTGGAAGTGCAGCAGCCATCTTTTGACCATGAGGTAATAATCATGAGAAAGGAATTCAAGTTCCAAAGACAATCAGTGAGCCACTACACCATTTGATGGACTCATTGTGTTTCATTGAATGAAATAAATACCACCACCTCCCTTCCCCCCAACCACTGTCCATTTGGTCAATGTTAGGCTTTTGTTGATTAATTACAGTTTGGACTAAAACGTTCCTTAGACCCAGTTGGCATCTCTCTTTTTTCACAGTGGCAGTTCTTAGTGGCCCCTCCAAACATCCCACAAAATTCTAATTTTTTTTTCCAGAATATATGTGGTTTATGGGAAGCCATTCCCTTCCTGTATCTAGGGATGAAGCACTTAACCTAAGCTAAGCCAATTGATAAATTCCATATTCCAGCCATAATGTTTGGCTCACAATTGATTATATGACCTAAGACAGTCCAATCAGAACGAGTTTCGGGGCTTTTCCTGGAAATTCTGAAACATCATCCCTCTCTTTCTCCAGCAAATGCAGTGTGCAGAGGCAATGCCAGGAACTGCTGCAGTCATTTTGCTACCATGTGGCAAGGCAGCCTCAGTACACAGCTGTCACACTGAGAAGGACAAATCTTGCACCCTCACAGCCAGCCAGCCTTCTGATTGAACCTGAAGCCTGTCCCGTAATTCCTCTTTATTGTTTAATCATCTCAGGTAAGCTGAAGTCTTACTGATACACAGTTCCAGTGTGGCCTCTAACTCTTGGCAGGAAACTTCATGTCCAGGGTATCTTTCACTTACTCCTCCAGTTTACTCTACCCCTTTGCTCCCTGTTCTGTGCCTTATGAGGCTGAACGGTTTTGACCACATCAGTCGGAATCCTTACCTCTGACTTCCAGTTGGATTTGGCCAACAGGAAGTACCAGCAGGTGATCAGAGGTAAGTGGTGGGGGTGGGGTGGGGGGGTAGATTAAAATCAAGGTATCTAATTTCCTGGACCCCTCCTTGTGGGGTCACTGCAGGCTGGCTGGGCCCCTTGGCTGAAGGCCAGAGCTCTCATCAACCGGTCTCTCTGGACAGAGTATTCTCTCTTCCTGTTTAATAACCACATCCTCGTCTTGCCTTTCAGTCTTATGTGGGTATGGGTCCTCAGCGATGCAAACTAGAGAACTGCCCCATGTCTGCGGTTTCCCTGCACGCTGAGCAATTGAACCACGTCATCTACTTTGTGCTGAGGCCCTGACTGACACATCTTATTCTGTACTCCACCAACAAAAGAGAGGTCCCATGTCCCCACACCTTCAGTCGTCACCTGGAGGGCCCACACATCCTTCAGCTCTGTGCTTCCGAGATTGCAAGGGAAGATGCAACAGGTTCATGCCTCTTCTCTTTCTCATGGGCATAGCAATAATCATGCTTTTCCTGCATGTCTTACCAGGAGTGTTCCAAGAATTAGATGGACGTGAATGTACTTAGAAGAGCTGACTACTGTACACACGGGAAGCATTGTTACCATTAGTGTTGGTACTACGGAGATGGGTCAGCCCAAGTTCTAACTGCAGTTCTAGTGGAAGACGTTTGAATGCTCGCTCTCTTCCTCTTTCTCTCAGTTTAAATGCTTCTGCCTAAGCACATACAGGCCGGCCTGGTGAGCCTGCAGTAAAGAACCCACCTGCAAAGTAGGAGATGCAAGAGATAATGGGTTCCATCCCTGCGTCAGGAAGATCCACTGGAGGGGGGCATGGCAACCCCTTCTGGTATTCTTGCCTGGAGAATCTCACGGACAGAGAAGCCTAGTGGGCTACAGTCCATGGAGTCGCACAAAGAGTCGGACACGACTGAGTGACTAAACCACATCAACAAATACATACATGTGTTTTAGCAACAGCTACAGGTATCTCTAATTCCTGGCCATGTAATCCAATCAACCATCATTTCTGTACAAATCATACTTGTCCTTCTTGTCCTTTCTTCCGTGGCTGGTTATGTGATGGGATAAGCATGAACTCTGGAGCCTTCCAGATTTAGCTTCAGGTTCTGTTCTATCACTTACTCATTCTTGGTTAGCAGGGAAATCACCTAGTCTCTCTGAACCTTAGTTTTTTGTCAATGAAATGATGATGATGGAAAGCCTGGAATATTAAAATAATGTCTATAGAGGGCCTGCAGTGATGTTCTTCCCTCTTCCTTACCTGGCTCCAGGAAAAGATGTTGAGCAATGGTGCAGCTCATGTTTCTTGGACCCGAACCAGCAGGCCGTGGCTTATCTTATGTATGAGGGACAGGAAACTAGAATGCCAAGAGATGGACTTTGCGCTGATTGTGGCAAAAGGCCTGGGAGATGATAGCATGTTCAGGTCAGGGAGGGGACACTCCCTTTGACTGAAGCTTACTGGAAATCACACACTGTGGGTGGGACTAACTGCCCATGGGAACCCTTCCCAGAAGTAATCCATGTGATCTGAGGACATTTTACTGAAGAGATTAAGATGCCAGCATGAAGCAGCCAACCTAAAGCACAATTAATGTCTAACCAGCTATAAACTTGGAAATTGTAACATTCTGTGGGTGTCGATGGAAGTTATGATATTGGGATGATGGAAATATTAGTATTTTTGGAACATCTCCATTGGGCCTGGCCCCTTATATATGTTATCACATACATTATCACACTGTAGTCTCATATTAAGCCCATACAGTGGACATTAAGATGTTTATTCCACTCGACTGATGGGAAACTTGACATTCCAATAGCACAAAGCATGTAAGTAGCTCCGGAACAACTTCTCAATCTCATAGGAGGCTGAAGTATATAATATATATGGTGGGTGTGACTCTTGCTGTTCAGTCACCAAGTGCTAGACTGGAGCATGCCAGGCCTCCCTGTCCCTCACCGTCTCCCAGAGTTTGCCCAAGTTCATGTCCATTGAATCGGTGATTCCATCCAACTGTCTCATCCTCTGTTGCCCTCTTCTACTTCTGCCTTCAGTCTTTCCCAGCATCAGGGTCTTTTCCAGTGAAAAAAAGGGTATGACTCTAAGGCCAAAAATTTAGGTGCACAAGACATGTACCAACTTTATTCTTAAGTAGCAGTTAACATTTCTATTCTGAGTCACCATCCCATAAGGATAGCATACTCTTAATCTCTGCCAGTTTGGACTCTTGCCTCCTCCCTTACATGGTGTTTTACCTGAGTACTGACTTGATCTGGCTTATGTAATTTTGTTGGTTATATGGATTATATGGTTCCAAAGCATTGGTGGCAGCAGTTACGGCTGAAAGAAATCCAGTCTTCACTGAGAGGGGTGGGTCAGAGAGGAGTCTCTTCCTCCCTGAATGGTTCATGCAGGTTGTCAGGGAGACAGCTTTTGTTTTCATCTCTTCAACCCTTCAAATCCAGTGAGTTCCTCTCAACTATTTGTTTGCCTCCTTTGGATGCATGAGACTCAGCCTGTTGCTGCTCCATCACGATAGCTTAGACACTGAGGCTATCTGCCTGCATAGATCACAGAGCTATTTAGCCTCTGATATTATGGTACCTCCCCAGGATTCTGCCCAGTTCCTCGGTCTCAGGTCTCTTATGCTATTGGATTCCTTAATCCCAGCTGGGGGTTTGGCCCTTGCTCACGTCCCAGTGCCCAACCTGGAGAGCAGGGCACAGACAACCACCTATCTTGGGTCACACTGCTGTCAAACTCATCATTTCCCCTTTAGTTCTGTTCTTTTGTCAGATGTAGTGAACCCTTTTTTTTGGTGGTCTGGGGGAGACAGGGGGGAGGCGGGGCGGGTGGGATTCCCAGGTGGCGCTAGTGGTAAAGAACCCACCTGCCAATGCAGGAGATTTAAGAGACACAGGTTCCCTGGGTCAGGAAGATCCCCTGGAAGAGAAAATGGCAACCCACCCCAGTATTCTTGCTAGAGAATCCCACGGACAGAGGAGCCTGGCAGGCTACAGTCCATAGGGTCGCAAAGAGTCAGACATGACTGAAGTGATTGAGCTCATACACACAGAGTGCATCCTTTTTTAGTTGCTAAGAAAGGTAGTCAGAGAAGGGCTGTTCTTCACTGCTCTCAAACCTAGCCATCATTGTATTTTTATTCTAAGGAGCTAGCTTTTGAAACACAAACCTAAAAGACGTTCCATCTTTTTCCTGTTTTCTATTATCGCATATCTTCCCTGAGCTGATGAATTTCTAATGGTTCAGCTGCTTTCTGTGTTTATTTTTCTGTCTGTGTTGCTCGGCTTGCGAAATCCCTGCCCAGGGACTGAACCCAGGCCCCAAGCAGTGAAAGCACTGAGTCTTAACCACTGAACCACCAGAGAATTCTCTAGCTGTCTTAATAGAAGGAAATGCTAGGAAACAAATGAAAACTCTTTCAAAACGATTATCTTGTCTTTGTACAAATGACTTCATGTTTTAATTTATTTGAATACAAGAAGAAATAGAACTCCAAAGTGGATCAGAATCACACCTTAGTCAATTTTCCCTCTGCTGACTGGGACATGTTTTCTCTGTGGGCAAGACACATGGCAAGCCAAATGACCATTAGATTTGCTGTCAGAGTAATTAAGAGACAAGTGGAAAATGGGTTGAAATGCCTCCTTGAGAAAGACCTGAATGGGACAGAGATTATATACTGACCTGGAGCTGGCCCATTTCCAAACCACACTTTCCTTGGCTCCACCACGCCCATCTCTCCTTCAGTTTTCCCATCACTCTTTCCTTGCTTCTCATTTTGGCCCTCAGGTCTCTCTAGGCAGGGCATAGTAGAACTGTGCAGACCTTAATTTTCTGAGAGTTGTACATCTATTTCCTGCCTGCTAAAGAGGGACTGTGAACTCTGGGAGTAGGTGATGGACAGGGAGGCCTGGCGTGCTGTGATTCATGGGGTCGCAAAGAGTCGGACACGACTGAGCGACTGAACTGAACTGAACTGAACAAGAGACTGCATCCAGTGTAGCCTAGCTGAGCTTGAGTGTGCCCCAGACAGCTCAGTCTTGCAATTCTGGGCAACCTTGTGTATTCTCGGTGTGTTTTGAAATGAAAATACGTGCCCATGGTTAAAACACATACACAGGAAGAAAGAGAAGAGAGTATAGCATAAAAGTCTATTCTTCACCTTTGATCTCCCCACTGAACTTCAACTCAGTACTTCCCATTTCTCGGAAGCAATCATTCTTGTTTGTTTTTGTTCGGTTTTTTTGTTTGTTTTAATTTTTTAAACCAAAGTGTAGTTGATTTAAACATTGCCCTAGTCTCTGCTGTACAGTAAAGTGACTCCGTTAGACACATACATTCTTTTTTAGCATTCTTTTCTATTATAGTTTATCATAGGATATTCAAGATAGTTCCCTGTGCTATATATCAGGACGTTAGTGTTTATCCATCCCAAATGTAATACGTTTGCATCTATCAACTCCAAACTCCCCCTCTACCCCTTTCCCCTTCCCCTTCCCCTTCCCTTGGCAGCTACAAGTCTGTTCTCTATGTTTCTGTTTCATAGATAGGTTCATTTGTGCCATATTTTATTTTTTGTGCCATATTTTAGATTCTACAAATAATTGATACAATATTTTTTTTCTCTTTCTGACTTACTTCACTTAGTATGATCATCTCTAGTTGCATCCATATTGCTGCAAATGGCATTATTTCATTCTCTTTATGGCTGAGCAATATTCCATTGTATATAAGACTCCTCAAGAAAGAACTGAATCCCATATATAATGGAACACTCAGTTTGTAAAGAATCTGCCTGCAATGCAGGAGACTTGGGTTTGATCCCTGGCTTAGGAAGATTTCCTGGAGAACGGAATGGCAACCTGCTCCAGTATTTTTGCCTGGGAAACCCCATGGCCAGAGAAGCCTGGCGGGCTACAGTCCATACAGTCATAAAGAGTCTGACATGACTGAGTGACTAACACTTTCATATACATACCACATCTCCTTTATCCATTCATCTGCCAATGGACATTTAGGTTGTTTTCATATTCAGGCTATTGGGAATAGTACTCTATGATCATAGGGGTGCATGTACTTTTTTGAATTAGAGTTTTGACCAGGTACAATCCCAGGAGTGGGTTTGCTGAATCATATGATAATTCTGTTTTCAGTTTTCTGAGGAACCTCCATACTGTTCTCCATAGTGGCTGTAGCAACTTACATTCCCATCAGCATGTAGGAGGGTTCTCTTTTCCCCACATCCTCTCTAGCATTTATTTGTAGATGATATTTGTTATTTTAATAATGGCCATTCTGACTGGTTTTAGGTAGTACCTCATTATAGCTTTGATATACATTTAATAATTAGTGATGTTGAGCATCATTTTATGTGTCTTCTGGCCATTTGTATGTTTTCTTTGGAGAAATGTCTATTAAGGTCTTCTGTTCAATTTTCAATTATGCTATTTTGTTGAGTTGTATGTATATTTTGGAGATGGAGCCCTTGTCTATTGCATCATTTGCAAATATTTTTTCTCATTTCATAGGCTGTCTTTTCAATTTTTGGTGGTTCCCTTTGCTATGCAGAACTTGTAAGTTTGTGTAGGTCCCATTTGTTTATTTTTGTTTCTTTTTCTATTGCCTTGGGAGACTGGCTGAAGAAAACATTGCTATGATTTATATCAGCGAAAGTTTTTCTTATACACAGAGGCAATCATTCTTACCAGTTTCTTGTGAGTCTTTCTAGAGACACGGGCTTCCCAGGTGGCACTAGTGGTAAAGAACTTGCTTGCCAATGCAGAAGACATAATAGTTGTGGGTTTGATCCCTGGGATAGGAAGATCCCTTGAAGAAGGACATGGCAAACCATTTCAGTATTCTTGCTTGGAGAGTCCCGTGGACAGAGAAGCCTGGAGGGTTACAGTTCATAGGGACACAAAGAGTCAGACATGACTGAAGCGACTTAGCAGCAGCAGCAAATCTTGTATACACTCCACAAATTGTAATATATTCTGTTCATTGCTCTTGCTCCCTGCCTTTTTCACTTCACAGCATATCTACCCATTATGTTTTGAGGGTCCCACGCTCAGTTCAACTGTTTGAAACTACTCCACAATCACCACATATCTAATCGTCACTCCTAACCTTCTCTTTACCCTCCATTCATCATTACATCCATCTTCAGAGGACGTTATCTTCCTTCCTATTTGAAGTCACCATTGTTTGAGGACAAACCACTTGATATATACCATTAACAAATCACTTGAAAAAGCTCCCAGAAAACTTAACATTACCACAAACATGTGACTATTTACAAAGTATTTTCTTAATGATGAACAGAGCATAAAGGCACTCATATCTCTTGAAAAGATAGACACCTATCTTTGTCTCATGTTTTTATTCCTGTGAAAAGTGAAAGTGAAAGTTGCTCAGTCATGTCTGACTCTTTACAACCCCATGGACTATATAGTCCATGGAATTCTCCAGCCAGAATACTGGAGTGGGCAGCTTTTCCCTTCTCCAGGGGATCTTCCCAACCCAGGGATCAAACCCAGGTCTCCTGCATTGCAGGCAGATTCTTTACCAACTGAGCCACCAAGGAAGGCCAAGAATACTGGAATGCGTAGCCTATCCCTTCTCCAGCAGATCTTCCCAACCCAGGAATTGAACTGTGGTCTCCTGCATTGCAGGTGGATTCTTTACCAGCTGAGCTACCAGGGAAACCCTTTTATTCCTGTACCTATAATCTATGACCATGTCTAAGACTAAAATAATGTCCTTTAATGTGCTATGACTAGCAATTTGACAGTCCCAAGTTCTGAAAATGGATGCTGAAGTGGCTTACCCTTTATATTTAAACTGTTTCTACTCTAATAATATGAATTCTTTGTAAACCTATACGTCAAGATGGAAGACTTTGTTTAAAAAGAGACATTTCTTTTTAAGAAATATTATGGACTGTGCTTTATGGCATAGAAAGAAGGAGATCTAATTGTGTGGAAAGAACCTTTGAATTCCTGATTTCTCATGCTAGAGACACTGTGGGACAGGGTGGTTCTTGGGGGAGGGTTGTCTGGAATAGTTGCCATATCTCCTTGCTGGACAAGAGAATCCACTGCTCTGTGGGCCCTTGGTACCTCCTTAGCTATTGGTGAAAAAGCCAGGCTTTAAAGATTCTGCTCTGCTCCTGCAAATCTATGCACACTTTACATGAGAAAACCTTGTTCTTGAGAGTTTTATGTGAAGATTGATTACTTCTTCCTTCATGTCCTGCTCTATTTCACTCTAAACTTGGCCTTTGGGGTCAGACAGACCGGATTTGGATATCAGTTTTGCCACCGATAACTATAACTGCATAAACTTGGACCTGTTACTCAACCTTTCTTAGGCTTGGTCTGAACATCCACGATGTTGGGATTAATGGTATCGACCTCACAGGAAGTTTGTGAGCACTGAATGTGATAATACACATACAATTACTAACAGATAGCATCAAAAGCTCCTCAGTGTTTAGTAGTTCTTCATGCAACACATATTCGTTGAGAGGATAGTATATGTCAGAAACATACTTCAGGAGGAAGCTGAACTTTGCATTATAAACAAAGCCTAGGCAGTGAACGTGGATAGCAGGGCCCCAGGAGCAGGGTGAGAAGTGTTCTTCCAAACAGAGGGAACAGTGAGTGCAGATTACAGAACACGAGTGAGTGTTGCATCCTAGGAGTGGAAAAGGGACTAGGATGATTGGACCAAGAAATGCAAGATAGGAGACAGCCAGGGGTGAAGTTGGAGATCTTCACGAGGATTTATAGGTCAGGCAAAGATAGTTCTACCTTATATATGTAATATATAATATTTATAATATAGTTAATATATTAAATATTAATATTTAATTGTATTTGGCTGTGCTGGGTCTTCATTGCAGTACACGGGTTCTCTGTGGCTGTGTAAAGGCTTCTCTCATTGTGGCAGGTGGGCTGAGTCTCTCTGTGGCATGTGGCATCTTATTTCCCCGACCAGAGATCAAATACATGGCCCCCGCACTGGAAAAAGAGATTCTTAACCATTGGACTAGCAGGGAAGTTCCTGTGTTGTCTACTAAAAGCTGTAGCTAACCCTTATTAAGCCTATTCTCCAAGTGGAGAAAGAGATCCAAAGAAGGAAAATATTTGCCTACGACAAAATAATTAGTGCATGGCAGAGCACCGAAGGGTTTTAAGTAAAAAGTGACACGATCAGATTCTGCTTTAGAAGTAACACGAAGGCAGCAGAGTGGAGTCTGCGTGTGTGGAGGGCAGTGGCGGTGGGTAGGAAGGCCAAGAGGCAGGGAGGCTGTGGAAGTAATATACGTGAAACACAATGAGTTGAGACACTAGGAATCAGAGAATGGGGGCAGTCTGGAGTGTGCCTTCCTCCGCGTGGGGCGTGGCGAGCCTGGATCCCTCACTGGTGACACATCCATCAGCGTCCCAGGCTTCAGGGACTTGGGTGTGGACTGATGGATTCAAAGCAAGGGCAAGGTAGGGGAATGACAGGGGGAGGAGAGGGAAAGAGGAAGCCAGACACACCCTGTGGCAGGTCAAGCAGGGGGTGGGAAAGAAGGGAAGGAAAACATCAAATCCCAAACACGGAACCATCTCCCTCAGGGGATGGGAAGCTGTTTCCAGGTGTCTGTGTACTTGTTTAACATAAAGCCCCGGAAAAGGAAAGTCAACTCTACTTGCCCACACAGAGGCTAAGGAAAGGCCACTTAGTCTAGCTGCCTTGAGTCAGGGACTTGGGAGGTTGTATTTTTGTTTATATTTCATCTTGGCCGGCACCCTTATTTCACTGCTCTCAATTTTCTTATCTCCACGGTAAGTCTATCGAGTGCCTGTGTGTGCCAGATATTTCACATGTGCCGATTCATTCGCACAAAACACTGTAAGGAAGATATCATCTCTGTTTTACAGAAAAAGGAAACTGTAAAATGTTTGTGGAGAGATGAGATGGTTTTGATATGTATAATTATACTAGAAGAAGTTCTATTACTGTATTGCATTGGAGAAGACTTTCCTAAAGAAAATTAAAACCCACAAGCTTATGGATAACCAACAAGGACCTACTATAAAGCACAGGGAACTCTGCTCAATATTTATGTAACAATCTAAATGGAAAATGTATCCATTACAGCAAAATGAATCACTTTGCTATCTATCTGAGACTATCTGCTGCTGCTGCTAAGTCACTTCAGTCGTGTCCGACTCTGTGTGACCCCATAGACGGCAGCCCACCAGGCTCCCCCGTCCCTGGGATTCTCCAGGCAAGAACACTGGAGTGGGTTGCCATTTCACTCTCCAATGTGTGAAAGTGAAAAGTGAAAGTGAAGTCGCTCAGTCATGTCTGACTCGTAGCGACCCCATGGACTGCAGCCCACCAGGCTCCTCCGTCCATGGGATTTTCCAGGCAAGAGTACTGGAGTGGCTTGCCATTGCCTTCTCCGAGACTATCACAACATTGTTAATCAACTCCAATACAAAATAAAAAGTTAAAAACCCCACACACTTTTAAGAAAATAATTACAAATTACTCTCTATAAAAATTTTAATTGATGACACTTGAAAGACACTAAGACAAGTTAAATGTCAAGTGACAGGCTGAGAGAAATCATCTGCTCACATATATCAAGCAAAGTGTCAGTATACAAAGAGCACTCACAAATCAATAAGAAAAATCACAAATAACTCAAGAGGAAAAAATGAGCAAAAAATGTAAACAGGCAGTTCAAAGAAAGGGAGTTATAAATAGTCAAAAAAACATGAAAAGATGTTCAACATAACTAGAAATCAAGGGAAAAATCTTATTTTTAATGTTAAAAATAGCTGTAATACTTTAAATTTAGATAGTCACATTTTAAACTTCCAAGAACAGTAACTGATCCTTTTTCACAGCCACCTATTCTAATAGGTACAATATCTAGAACATTTCTCTGCTTCTAAAGTAAATCAAGCTTCAAACTTAGGCCTACTTTTGAAAATGTTATCTCTAGGGAAGGCTTTTCCCTAAACCCTCTAGATTACATTAGGTTTCTTCAGTGTATACCTTTGTATTATGATTCAATGGTTTGCCAAGTTTGCGTTCATAGTGGAGAATTGTTTTAAGGTTTATTTTATATTTATTTATTTGCTTATTTATTTAGCTGCATGAGGTCTCAGTTGCAGCATGTAGGCTCTAGTTCCCCAGAGATGGAACCCAGGACTCCTGCATTGGGAGCACAGAGTCTTAGCCACTGGACCACCAGGGAAGTACCAAGAATTTTTTTAAATGAGGTAATAGTGGAAGAAAATAATAAATTCCTTTTCAAAACAAGGAGACTCAGAACTCTGAAACTGTGATGGGCTGAGCTCAGCATTTTCACCGGCACCTCTGTCATCACCTCATTGGCCTTGCTCACTTAGGCCTAAATGAGCATCTCAAAGCAGCAGCAGTCTTACTGGAGACTGCAGGGCCTATCACGGGGTTGCCTTCTTGTGGAGAAGGAAAGCTCACTTCTTGCCACAGCAATTACTATTTCCTTTACTTAACTCTTCGATTTCATGGGGGGTGGGGGTGGGGGGCAGGTAGGAAAAACCTTTAGAGAAATGGTTAATACAAAATACAAAAAGTACAGAAAAAGTTACAAAAAACTGACCTTTCTTTATGGAATTTTGAGTAAAATTGATGTTGCCTTTTTAATTATGTTTTAATTTAACGTTTTACAGCTGAAGTGTAATTTATTTACACTGTTGTGCTCATTTCTGCTGTACAATAATGTGAATCAGCTGTATGTACACATATGTCCCCTCCCTCTTGAGTCTTCCTCCCACCCCTACCCCATCCCACCCCTCTAGGTCATCACGGAGGACTGAACTGAGATCCCTGTGCTATATAGCCACCTATTTTACACATGGTAGTGTATGCCTTTTTAATTATAATTGGCAATTATTTTACTATCATCATCATACCTTGAACATCAGTGTTAGGAGTAAAGCTATTATTACTCATATAACGTTGCTATTAGGATAAACCAATGCCTATGTTATAGTGGGACCAAAGAAAGGATGCTTTCTCTCACATCAGTTAGGTTTGAGCTTTAGAAACTTGAAAGGCTTTCTCTAGCATGCAGAAACTTGAACAAATTATCTGAGTCACTAAGTTAAGATTGCTGAGAGTCATTTAACGATACCTCACTTACCTTATGAAGAATCTCCAAGGATGAGCATAAAATGTCAGAAAATTTACTTGAAATGCATTGAAAGCATAGGTTTTGTGGTCCTATGGATCAAATTGTACTTCCTGGGGTGGGGGGAGGGTTAAACTAGGAGTTTGGCACACACACTGCTATGGATAAGCACAAAGACCTGCTATGGATACAGCACAGGGATCTATACTCAACATTTTGTAATAAGCTATAAGGGAAAATAATCCGGAAAAGGGTGTGTGTGTATATACACACACACATAAACTGAATCATTTTGTGGTATGCCTAAAACTAACACAACACTGCATATCAACTATATTTCAATAAAAATTCTACCTCCTGTGTACATAGCAATATTGACCAAACTAAAATTACAGCCATTTATCATATGGCCAGTCATGAGCTGACTGCTGTTATTTAGCTTTAACCAACTCTTCAGCTGAAAAGCTTGTTATCTGAGAGTAACAATCAAAGGGAGGATGCATTAGCTTCTAGTTCTTTTGTTCTCCATGCTCTGTCCCTGAGGAAAATTATATTCCCCAGGAAGCAATATAACTGGGCTATATAATCTTAGCTTCCCACAGAAATAGCTTTCTGAGATACAATAATTTTACTCTCTCAACTTTTATAGAAGTTTGCTATACAAAGAATTTTTAAAAATAAGACCCTAATGTTAAAATATAGTCTAGATTGTACCCTAATGTCCTTTATGAAAATATTTCTTTTTATATTTAGTGAAAGGAAATTTCTTTCTTTAATATACTTTTTTTTGGTATATGAAAGTTTATTACTACCATGTTTGCATCATCAAAACTTTTCACCTTAGTCTTTTCTTCTTGCTTTTGCATAAGGCCAAGAGAGACACTGGCTACTTTGACAACTTTAAAGTGGACTCCAAGAAAGTCACCAAGAGTGTGTTATTTTGCAATCAAATCCAGCAACAGAAACTTCAGTGTTTTCTGCAGTAAAGTTCAAGCAATCATCATTGGGTACGAAACTGTTGAGTTTCTTGCTCTTCTTGATCAGTTGGCCCCTGAAATACTTCCCAAAGCCAGAATTAACCTGTTTGGCTTCAACTCTGACATTTTCTGGCAAAAGTCCCTCTGCATGTGAAGTGCCTTCAAAGGGGCTGCTCTTCAGGGCTGGCCCAAATGGGCTCTCTTGTGCTGTTTATCCTGCCACTTCTGTCCCTGATGGTGGCTGCAGAGTTTCCTGGCAATATGAAGATCTTGACATGTGCCTGTCCCATTGATGCTGCAGGCCCAAGCAGAAAATCTAATATAAATTTTTTTCCCAATTGTGGTAAAAGATATATAACATAAAATTTACCATAGTAACCATCTTAAAGTTTAAAGTTCAGTAGTGGCCAGTGTATTCACCCCAATATGCAACCAATCTCCAGAATCTTTCATGCTTCAAAATCAGAACTCCAGACACATTGTGCTGGCATAGTATGGTATTTTGTGTGCTGACTTTTACGTGATGGTATTTTATGTGTCAGCTTGAGCCAGCACAGAGTCCAACTATGCGGTCAAACATTATTCTGGATGTTTCTTTGAGGGTGTTTTTGGATGAGATTTACATTTAAATTGGTAGCCTTTGCCCAAGCAGACTGCTCTCCATAATGTGGGTGGGCCTCATCTAAGCAGTTGAAGGGCTACATACAAAAATCAACCTCCCTCAAGAAAAAAGGAATACCTTCAGAAGACAGTCTTCAGATTTAAACTGCAATACCGGCTTTTCCCTGGGTCTCCAGCCTGATGGCCTACCCTGCAGATTTTGGACTTGTCAGTCTCCATAATCTCATGAGCCAATTCTTTCAAATAGATCTCTGTTATAAACATCATATTGGTTCTGTTTCCCTGGAGAACTTTATACACCAATTTAACAACAACTACCCCTTTCAGCATCATCCTAGCTCCTGGCGACACCATTCTACTTTCTGTAACCATGAATCTGACTACTCCAGATACCTTATATAAGTGGACTCATACAGTATTTTCCTTTTTGTGACTGGCTTATTTCACTTAGCATTATGCCCCCAAAGTTCATGATTTTGCCACGTGCCAGAATTCCCTTCGTTTTTAATGCTGAATATTATTCCATTGTGTGTATATACCTCATTTTATCCACCTGTCAATGAACACTTTGACTACTTCCATCTTTTGGCTGTTGTGAAAACACTGCTATGAACATGGGTGTATAAATATCTCCTGGAGACTCTGCTTTCAATTCTTCTGGGTATATATATATTCAGAAGTGGAACTGCTGGATCATATGATACTTCTATTTTTAATTTTTTGAGGAATCATCGTACTGTTTGCATAGAGGCTGCATCATTTTACATTCCCACCAAAAGTGTTCGAGGATTCCAATTTCTCCACATCCTTGCCAACCACTTGTTATTCCCAGCAATAATAATCCTGCAGGAACCCAAAATAACCCTCAGTAGGGGTCATTTTTGCTATGGGATGGTATTTTGTATGTGTGTGGTGGGAGGCATACTGATGTAGATTTTATCTTAGAAACTATGATGTTAAGACTTGATACCTACATAATTTAAGCAGGATCTACATGATACGAAACAAGTATTTAAATGTGAAAAATTGTGTCAACAAGCTACTTTACCCTGTGATACTAAATAATCAAAATGGCAGGTTTTGTTGTTTGGGATTTGCATTCAAGCAGCCTTACTCAAGGTTTTTCTTCAGAAAAGGTACATAGATAATTATAAATGTCACCGAGTCATTCTGAGTGGTAAGCATTTTTAAATTCAGGGAGAGTTTCTAATGTAAAGCAAGAAGGTGAGCCAAATCAGGCCTGCAGACTTATTTGACTTGGCCTGCACATTTGTTGGCCCACACATTGTTTTTAAAATTTTTGAATTAGTTGACAACTTTTTAAATGGAGCGAGTTCAGGCAAAAAATCTTGATTCCTAGTTTCTTGGGAAAAACCGAGCTGACCTGGCAAGATGGGGCCCTTCATTCCCACATGGCAACAGTTGGCTGAGGTTGAGTAGCAGCTGCCCTTCCGCCTGAGCCTCTGCTCTCCAGTTCTGCACAGTCCCCACCCACCCCGAGACAGCAGAGTGTGTGGACACCCAGGCAGCAGACGGTCCGTTTTGTCAGGAAGCGCTCATCACCTCCTGTAATGTCTAGTGGGACGTGAGACCCCTGGTGGGTGCTCAGTAGTTGCTGGCTTATTCACTGAATCTGGTTCTTCATGTGCTAAAATTATTTAGGACCTTTTGCTTTCTCTCTTGGTGGAGAAAGAGAGAGTAAGATGATGGCTTTAAATAAATGGAATACAAAAGGAAAAGGACTTAGACAATGAGAGACAGAGAAACATGTGAAAAGAAAATAATCACGCAAATGTAATTTTTTAACTAAGGAATTCGTCCTTGAATTCTTTTTCCATGAAGGAAACGGCACCCAGGAAATGTTTCAGGCGAAGCCCTCTGTTTAATACAAGACAGAAACAAGGGGCAAAAGTTGACGCAGCTGCCTTACAGTGGCAGAATTCCGGAGTTAACATAAATAGAAAGAGATACAGAAAACGAGGACCATATGGCTGGCTAGATCAGCTACCCTCAAGGCCACCCACTGAGAAAAATACTCAACTTATTGTTTCTTAGCACCTTAACTACTCCTTTTTAATCACTGAGGCACTTGGAGAAGTCCCTTTACGCTTCCAGGGGATAGCAAATGAAAAACCTGTTAAAGAAAAATGCGAGCAGCACTTTTCTCTCTCTCTGGTGAGTGTGTTGACTGGGAGAAAACGAAAGTCTTATGGAAGATGTGCCCTAATCTCCAACTCAAAACATCAACCCAAGAAAACAGTTATTTAGAGACTTTCCTGATGGTTCAGTGGGTAGAACTTCATCTTCCAGTGCAAGGGGGTGTGGGTCTGACACCTGGCAGGGAGCCAAGATCCCACATGTTGCTGTTGTTGATTAGTTGCTAAGTCATATCTGACTCTTTTGCAACCCCATGGACTGTAGCCCACCAGGCTCCTCTGTCCATGGTATTTCCCAGGCAAGAACACTGGAGTGGGTTGCCATTTCCTCCTTCAAAGGATCTTCCTGACCAGGGGATCGAACCGTGTCTCCTGCATTGGCAGGCAGATTCTTTACCACTGAACCACCAGGGAAGTCCAGATCCCATATGCCTTGTGGCCAAAACCCCAAACATAAAATAGAAGCAATAATGTAACGAATTCAACAAAGACTTTAAAAAATGATCCACATTAAAAAAAAATCTTAAAAATATAATTATTTTTCTACTTGCTATTATTCCACGGGCCAGAGTAAGTCATACAGTCAACACAGAGTTAGCCTGGAAAGGGACTATCTCAGGGTGTGGATTTAGCAGGGTGTGCTTTCAAGACCAAGGACCTGTTCTAGAATGGATAAACAGAAGCTGGGTCAGCACCCAGTCTGAAAAAACATAGTAGTTGATCCTTATTAAAATTACGTTTTAATATTTTTATCCTCTCTATTAAAGATCATGTTCACTTAAAACATGCAAAATGTAGAAATTATCAAGAGGAAAGATAAAAACCAGCCAAAGCCCACAGTCTAATTAAAATTATTCTTAAAAGGTGGTGTGCATGACTCCAGGAACCTCCCTGCACACCTACCTCTCCACCCAGAAGTGGTTCTGGCTCACTCACAAGCAGCTCCAGAGACAGTAGAGAATAGTAGTCTGGACTGAACTTGAATCATCTTCTATTCTCCTAGAACAGTTATTTTAAAAAAATTTTTTTTAATTTATTTATTAGATAATAACTATTGGGCTTCCCTGGAGGCTCAGATGGCAAAGAATCTGCCTGCAATTCAGGAGACCCAGGTTCGATCCCTGGGTCAGAAAGATCCCCTGGAGAAGGGAATAGCTACCCACCTCCAGAATTCCACGGACAGAGGAGCCTGGTGGGCTACAGTCCATGGGGCTGCAAAGAATCAGACATGACCGAGCGACTCAGCACACACACAAACTTTATTGGTTACTTCCTATAAGCCAGGAACTGGGCTAAGAGCTTTCTGTATAGCAGCAGTTCACTAAACCCTGACAATAGCCATATTAGTCCATGTTTCTGTTAAGGGAATTGGAACTTAGAGAGGTTAAGAAGGTCGCCAGAGGTCACACAGCTAGAGAGTGGCAGAGTCAGAATTTGCTGAACTCAAACAGCCGGACTCTAGATGTTGCATGATGTTTTACTGCCAGAGAGGAAACCAAAATTTTAATTTTAATTTTCAAAGCAATCCCTCCCTCTGCCCTCTCTGGGTTTCAGCCACAGAGGTGTTCCCTTAGGAGAACAGTTTTCTTTTTTAAATAAAAAAAATTTTAATTGGCATACAGTTAATTTATATTAATTTAATGTGTATAGCATAATGATTCAGTATTTCTACACTCTGCACTCCATTAAAAGTTATTACAAGAATGACTATAATTCCCTGTGCTGCACAAGACATCACTGTTGCTTGTCTACTCAGTTCTTTGAATTCTGTCGGTTAGTGCGCCTTTGCTCACCAGAGTTGGCAAACCTATGGAGAGAAGGGAAAGAGATGACCTGTATCCGTTGAAAATATCAGCAATAAAGAAAAAGAGAGAAGAAAGGAACAACAACACAAGCGGTCAAGGATGGAGAAGTCTGATACGTCAGTGGAGATTTTGCGATGTAAGCAGGGCTAACTTATCAAACAGGCACAGTACCAAGGGTTCTACGATACTTTTAGAGCCCATGAAAATCTTTTCATTCCTTTAATGTCAGAAGAAAAATAAACTCTTAGGTCAAGGAAAATAGTTCAACTTAAAATGTTAATATATTTATCATTATATCAATGCAATCATAAAATATATCTTATAAATGTCTTTTTATGAAGAAAGGGGCCACAAAGGCAAATGTGCCTAGGGTCCACACAAGTCACACACAGCCCTGGATCCAGTGGCATGTCCCAGCCTATTCAAATTTAGTCAACATGTATGTGCCATGCATTCTAGGATTTTTTTTTTTTTGCCACTAATGATATTATTATTCCAATTATAGAAATGAAGATTTCAAAACCTGGGAAGAAGTCAGGACAGAGAAAGTGATGGAGTTGGGAACTGCTCCAGAAATCCTGATTTTCAGTTCAGGTCTCTCTGAACAAACGTGCCATAGGAAGGGACAGATGTGGGGTGGAGATCAATACAGGAAAGGATGCAATAAAAATGAAAACTATAGGAGGTTTTATCATTGGCCAAATATCTCCGCAGGCATCAAACTCCCTTTCTGATGTGACATTTAGGTGCCAGAAAGATTAGGCGGCTCAAGAGGGCCTGAGGGAAAGGGAGTAAACGCCTCTGGGTGCCCAACTGAAAACAGTTTCGTTGACAATCTATTAAAACGAGAGGGAATATTTGCAAATCACATATTTGATAACATCCAAAATATACAAAGACCTCATGAAGCTCAATAGCAAAACAAACAACCCTATTAAAAATGGGCATAGGATCCGGACAGACATTTTTCTAAAGAAGACATACAGATGGCCAGTAGGAACATGAAAAGATGCTCAGCATCACTAATCATCAGGGAAATGCAAATCAAAACCACAGTGCAATATCACTTCACACCTGTAAGAACGGCTTTTATCCAAATGAAAAGCGACAGCAGATGCTGACAAGGATGTAGAGACAAGGGAACATTTGTACACTGTGGAGGGAAATGGAAATTGGTGTAGCCACTATGGAAAACAGTACGAAGGTTCCTCAAAGTATTAAAAGTAGAACTACCACCCACATGAGCCAGCAATTCCACTACCAGCTATTTATCAGAGAAAATGAAAACACTAACTCAAAAAGATATACGCATCCTCCGTGTTCATAGTCACCTTATTCACAACAGCCAAACATAGAAAGGCCCTAAGTGTCTGTTGACAGATGAACGGATACAGAAGACATGGTATGTATACACACACACACACAAACACACACAAT
Organism: Moschus berezovskii; assembly: GCF_049115385.1. Classification (NCBI taxonomy): domain Eukaryota; kingdom Metazoa; phylum Chordata; class Mammalia; order Artiodactyla; family Moschidae; genus Moschus; species Moschus berezovskii. The sequence continues at coordinate 15,823,838 of NC_142478.1, read as the reverse complement.
GGAGCATGACTTTGCCACAAAGAAAATGAAATCTTGCTGTTTGTGATGATATAGATACATCTTGAGAGCACAATACTGGACAACATAAGTCAGACAGAGAAAGACAAATACCATACGATCTTACGGATAGATGGAATTTTAAAACAAGAGCAACAAAACATCAGGTTCACAGATGCAGAGAACAGAATGATGGTTGCCAGAGGTGGGGTGGGGATAAGTGAAGTGGGTGAAAGGAGTCAAAAGGTACGAACTTTACAGACTTCCAGTTATAAAATAAACAAGTTCGAGGGATGTGATGTATAGCATTGTGACTATAGGGAACAACACTGTATTGAGTGCACATTTGAAAGTTGAGAACAGATCTTGAAAGTTCTCATCTTAAGAAAAGGACTTCTGCAACTATGCGTGAAGACAGGGTAATCAGACTTACTGTCTAACATGTATCACAAGATAATGATTTGATACTTGTGTATACTGTAAAATGATTTGCAATATATACGAATATATACCTGAAACTGATATAACGATGTATGTCAATTATACTTCAATAAAAAAATAATTTTAAAAAAAGAAATTTAAAAAAAGGGAAAGAAAGCTTCACCAAGTGGTTTACGATTAGATGTTTCACTTTCCTTTGTAATCATGTTCTCTAAAGATAATTAAGACACTAGAAAAACAGGATTCGTTTAGGCCCTTTGCAAAAGTTAAAGCTTTCTCATGAAATTTAGTAATATTGCTTGCTGCTGTTACCGTATTTAAAGAAAGGCTGCAATAAATTTTAGTAATGAGTTAAGGTTCTTCGCTGATAAATGTGTGCTTTCTAAAAATAGCTTCCACATAAAGATTGCTTTTGTATTTTATAAAACATACACAAATATCTGTATGTGTGCTATATATGTATAAATGTGTATATACATATATGCCCTTTCACTGTTTACTGTAAATTAATTTTACCCTGAACCTGGACTTGTGATTAGCTAGGTGGCACCATACGAGTCATGCAAACAAAAAAAGACATGATCTCATAAGTATTATTTTAAAAGTTTACCCTATTATTCAAAAGTCTTCATGATTCTAGAAGCAGCAGTCTCTGCTTCCCAAATGGCCAACTAAGGGAAATGAGATAACTACCCTTGCAAAAGCATAAGGAGAGGATAGTACCCCTGGGAGTCAAGATCTAATCATCACACCCCCAAAGTCATGATGGTCGAATCTGAGACAAAACCCATACCAAATCTAACCCTCCAATGTCAATGATCAGGTCCATATTAATTCAGACTAGGGTTTGCCTGAGATTCATTTTATGTAGATCTGAGAAAGCAATAACAGGACTTAGCTTACAACAGACACAGAAGCATATTTTCCTTGTTAGCTGCAGGGGAGAATAATGTACAGGAAAAGGTGACGTAGTGATTGTCTCACTTATTCTCTCCCAAATGAATAGCCTTCCACACCAAGGATGAGCTCACTCACTATTAGTGGAATAACATCTGGTGAGCAAGAGCCCCCAGCCGAACGTGCCGTTGGTTTGGGACTATATTTAACTGACAGAAACCTAACTATTGTTGCATGTATCACATATGCGGTCCAATTATACCGTGAAAAAAAAATCTCAAGTGGTAAGGAAATACTCCTGAAAGTATTTTAACATACAAGATTTTTCCTTATGAAGCAAGGCATTAACCTGTTCCAAAAGAGATCCTAGGCTATTATTAGAGGAGAATATCTTAGACATGTGACAGGGGCCTTCTCCTCTTTGGCTGAGGCATGGATGCCTGCCATAGCTATCTAAGTTTAAATTTCAAATCATGGATAGGAATCTCTCTCCTTCAATTTCCCTTCCCATTCTTAATTTCCAGGCAGGCCTGCCACACTGACGATGGTGAATTTTGCAGTATAATTTATCTAATAGATTTACTGTAAATGATGAATCACCCTAGTATTTAAATCTAATGAGTAATGCTGTAAGTCAATTTTGGTTTTTTAAAAATGCAACATAGCTAAGGTCATCAGTTAAATGTGCTAATACAGAGTAATGTGGATGTTCGGAACACGCACAGTTGGTCCTAACAGTCATGAGGCTGGGATACTCTGGAATCTGCTGTATGCCAAAGACTTTAGGGGAGATTGCTCACTTAAAATCATGACATTTGGAATAAGAGATAAGAATTTTATTCCATCAGGACTTGGGAGACTCCCTCAAGTTTAGGCATCTCTCATAGTTTTACCCTGTAACATGTAGTAACACTTTGCTGTGAAGAGGCTAGTAAGCTATTATTATTTGCATATAAAAGACTGATTATAAAAATAAGGTCTATTTACTGAAGAAAATGTGAGAAATTCACAAAAGCACAAAGAAAATACAATTCATTCTGATTCCAATCACCCAGCCCTTTTTGTGTACGTCAGTCTTTTTCATTTGAGTATATGTAAGCATTTTCTTGGCTGGATGCCATCACTGACTCGATGGACATGAGTCTGGGTGAACTCCGGGAGTTGGTGATGGACAGGGAGGCCTGGTGTGCTGTGATTCATGGGGTCGCAAAGAGTCAGACACGACTAAGCGACTGAACTGAACTGAACTGAAGCATTTTCTTATGTTATTAACTATTTTTCTGCAATCTCATTCTAAATGGCCATGTAATATTACATCATATGGCTATACCATAATTTATCAAATCAATTCCCTATTGGACACTTAGCACACTTCTAATTTCTGTTGTTATACTAGAATGGGTTGCCATGTCCTCCTTCAGGGGATCTTCCCAACCCAGGGATTGAACCCAAGTTTCCCGCATTGCAGGCAGATTCTTTACCCACTGAGCCACCAGGGAAGCCCAAAAATGCTATTATAAAGAAGACTGTGGTAAAGATCTATGTCACTAAATCTGTGCACACAGAGGTGATCATTTCCTTAGGATAAATCTGCAGAAATAAAACTGCTGAGTCAAAGTGAATGTTTTTAAGGGTTTTGATTCCTGTTGAGAAAGACTTTATGAGGGAATAAGAGATTTGTTTCCTTCTTTGCACAGGGTATCCCTAAGACCAGACGCCCAGATCTTCTTCTTCAGTCTACCTCTGGTTCCTTGACTACAAAACAAAAAGGAAAACAATGATGCTTATCCCACTTAAGGACTTACATTTAGTTCCTTATTTAATCTGCGCAAGCATCCTGTGAGATGGGTCCAGTGACTTGATGACGTTCAGACAGCCTGTAAACAGAGAAGCTAGAACTTGAACCTGAATTTCCTGTCTCAGAAGTCCATGCTATAAAACTACTAAGCTACAGAGTGTCTTCCACGTCTATCACTTATCCATTCGTATTTTCTTTAATTCAACAGACTGCATAGGACCTACTGTTCTAGGTATAGGAGATACAGTGGTGAACTGTGAAGTCCTTGACCTAAGGGACTTTCTAAGTGAGGAGACAGATGTTAAGTTATAATGTCAGTTAAGTTCTATAAAGAAAGATAAGGCAGGGAAGAGGGATAAAGCATGACAGGAAAGCTGTTTTAGATAAGGGGATCAGAGAAAGCCTTTCACAGTGGATGAAGTGATGAAGGGAGGTCACAGGGGTTTAAGGAGGACAAGCTCTCCAGACAGAGAAGCAGCGGCACCAAGGCTCATGCCTTGCATGTGTGAGGGAACCACACAGAGACTGCTGGGGCTGGAGCGCAGCAAGATGCTGGGGAGACCGTTTATACTGAGTCTGTGAGTTCAGTCTCAGCAGATTCAGGGGTAGGAGGCGTTAGAGATCAGAGACACAGCTGAGAGACACAGTTGAGCTCCCAAGGCTAGGGGAGTTGATTGACATTGCCTCCACGGTTCTGAGGAAAAAATGGCCAACTACACGTTTTTCTTCTATTCTTAAATTGCTTTAGGTAGCTGGGCGTTTAAGCCACGGTATTAAAACTCTAGCCCTCTATGCCTAAGAGCAACCCATGTGATCATATTCCTGGACTCAAAGGAAGAATTTAAACCCATGGATCATTCTGCCATATTCATTACCCATCCTCTCCAGGCAAGGGGTGATGCCTGCTCCCTATACCACTGCCTATAGAAAAGAAACAATCATTTTGACTTGAATGACCTTGCAGAATTAGGAAAACAGCCATTCTGGCATTCCAAATGATGTGGTTATTAATCACTTTAGAGGATAAACACATCTATCTGGAGACCAGCTGTTTCCTGATGTCATTTGGATTCTTCAGTCCCCCATGTTCTGCTGCAGGAAGGGATCTGACTTCCTTTCCATTCTCAGGAATGTGTCTTTTGAAAATTAATTTGGGATTCAATTAATGTATTATGCATTATTAAAAATCCAAGTGTTCTTACAGACGAATTTCTAAGAGTGTAGTAACAATATTATTGCTCAGCGGGACTTACCTGCAGCAGAGGAACACAAGACGTGGGGAGTAAGCTTAGAGCTTTCACGGCTACGATGTAAAAACCCGTGAAACTTAGTGCATGAAAGAGCTCGAGTCCCTTAGAATCATCCAGCTTCAAAATTTAATTCATTCTGTGTATTCTATAGGGAAAAACCTTAACAGTAGGGTGAGAATCTGCTTTAGGGAAATACTCCATAAGTCACTTGGATGGTAGTGCATCCTGAGAGCCTGGGTACCTGGAGACAAAGAAAAAGCAGTCCTAGCTATAGTTCTCTACAATAAACACCTACAGTGGGAGAAAACTGAACAGGTAGGGAATATGGGAGAGCGAAGGTGGAGAAATACAGGGATGTATCTTAAAATCTCTTGAGATGTAGACTATGCAGTGTTCTGTTTCATGATCTTTTTATTTCTGTGATGTAGATCCTACCTTTACCATCCCAAATCTTTAGTGAATTCTGCTGTATACATAAATGCCTTGTGAGAATGCAGTGTATGTGTGAGCCTGTGTCCTATGGGACTATACGGACTGAGCTCCCCATTTGGGTTTATGTGGTGCAGAATAGGGAAAGTGTATGCCACGTGGCAAGATAATCTGTCAGTTACACTAATCAGCAGAAGCAGAATTCAGAGCTAGAGACAACAATGAGAGTGACAGTCCCTTGGGAATTTTCAGAAATTTGGGGTTGGGCACTGGGCTTTGGAAAAAAATATGAAATGGGAGTTTGAATCATCTTAAGAGGCAAAGGGATGCATCTAACATCTGGGTTACATGGTAAGAAGTCATTTTGCTTTTGAAGCCTATGGCTTCAGTTAAGATACAAATTTCAGACACTGAAGTTTCTCATTTTTTTAAAATAACAACTTGGGTCTTGGGCTGAGTCTCTAGAAGTTACACAGCTTCCAATGAGTCAGTTCTTCGCATCAGGTGGCCAAAGTATTGGAGTTTCAGCTTCAGTATCTGTCCTTCCAATGAATATTCAGGACTGATTTCTTTTAGGAGGGACTGGTTGGATCTCCTTGCAGTCCAAGGGACTCTCAAGAGTCTTCTCCAACACCACAGTTCAAAAGCATCAATTCTTCAGTGCTCAGCTTTCTTTAGAGTCCAACTCTCACATCCATAATGACTACTGAAAAAACTATAGCCTTGCCTAGATGGACCTTTGCTGGCAAAGTAATGTCTCTGCTTTTTAATATGCTGTCTAGGTTGGTCATAGCTTTTCTTCCAAGGAGCAAGCGTCTTTTAATTTCATGGCTGCAGTCACCATCTGCAGCGATTTTGGAGCCCAAGAAAATAAAGTCTGTCACTGTTTCCATTGTTTCCCCATCTATTTGCCATGAAGTGATGGGATTGGATGCCATGATCTTAGTTTTCTGAATGTTTAGTTTTAAGCCAACTTCTTCACTCTCCTCTTTCACTTTCATCAAGAGGATCTTTAGTTGTTCTTTGCTTTCTGCCATAACAGTGGTGTCATCTGCATATCTGAGGTTGTTGATATTTCTCCCGGCAATCTTGATTCCAGCTTGTGCTCTGCTTTAGCTATTGGTAAAAACTGCACCAAATTCTACATTTCCCAGTATTTCCTGATTTTTGTGACCTTAAAGTAGTTCTTCATAGGGTCAGAGACTTTGTCAATTGACACATGAATCTTACAGAAGTTATATGCTGTTATAATATTCCTCACCCAACAACCGCCCCCCCACCACCAAAAAATACAACCACCTACAGCAAAGCCTCAGGAAGTAACAGGCTGGGAGATATTTGTTGAACGTGGGTCCTTGAATCTCCCCAGTTCTTCTTAGGAGACAGGCCTGGTGTAGTGGCAATGGCATGCTACATGACTATGGTTGTCCTCTCAGATAACAGGAAGCCCCAACTAGAGACCTACAAAACTTCTTATCAAGCACCCTATTCTAAAACTTGATCCTAGGGTCTTTCCTGGTGGTCCAGTTAAGACTCTGCTTCCCACCGCTGGGGGCAAGGGTTTGATCCTTGGTTGCTGGACTAAAATCCCACATGCTGTGTGATGCAGCCAAAATAACAAACAGAAAAACCCTCTATCCTACCTTTTATAAAGTTATAAGAAGACCTTTCTGGTGGTGATGATCTCCCAACAAGAACATGCCTCTAACAAAGGTTCTCCTTCATCCCTCTCCGGAGGAGAAGAGGAAACACAAGAAGAAGCGCCAGGCACAGAGCCCCAGTTCCTATTTCATGAATGTGAGATGCCCAGGATAGTACACAATCACCGCCATCTTCAGCCATACACAAACAGTAGTTTTGTGTATTGGCTGCTCTGCTGTCCTCTGCCAGCCTACAGGAGGAAAAGTAAGGCTTACAGAAGGATGCTCCTTCAGACCGGAAGCAGCACTAAAAGTACCCTGTATCAAGATGAGTGGGAAACCATCCCCATAAACACAGTTTAGACACCCAAAAAGTTATAAGAAGAGAAAAAGCCTTCAGCAAGCTTTATCACTTGGTTGAAATAGATTCCAAGCACAGTTCTCAGTATGCCACATCACCTTTGCCCCACTGAGCAAAGGTTGCTGGATAATTACTAGAGACCACATGCATGATTGTTTCAGTTACATCCTGAAGACAAGCATAAATTAAACTGCTCCAGTACTTGGGAGGGGATGAGCCCAGCAGGACTGGCCAGGGCCTCCCATAGAGCTCTATTTAACAACTGGTTGATTAGGATATACAGGACCTATGATATTATGCTAGCACGGTCAGACATCCTTTACCAAAGGATTGCATTGGGCTCTGTAGAATAATGCTATGAGCCAGAGAAGGACTTTCTGAATTCATATGTAGGATTTTCTTATGTACACTAAAAGAGTAACTTTTCCTATCTTAACGCCTACCTTTAGAGAAATCAGTTTGATCTGGACAGGGTACAATCTCAGGAACATTTTGCTTGCAATTTGAACTCAATTCAATCCAATTTAAGGAAAATGTGAACAAAATTAAAAGAACATTGAACATTTTTTAAAAAAAAGAATACTGAAATAACTCAGAGAGTTGAGGCATAATTCTTAGGATCTATAGCAGCTCTGAAAACCTCAGTGACTGGAACCAGACACTCAAACATTCAACACTGTCTGAGGTTCTTCTGGATCTCATTCTGCTACCCTGAGCATATTGATTTTACTCTGTTTTACTGTAGAAAGTAGGCTGTTCCTTTGTGGTGGGAAACAAAGTTTTAGCCAGTCCTGGGCTTTCATCATGCCTGAAGGAAAAAGGGCTTCTCTGATCCAATACTAGGTTAAAAAAGTCCTGGGGCAGGATTCTGATTGGCTGGGTTTAAATCATGTTTCCAATCCTTGGATGAACTCTTGCAACTGAAAATAAGAACCATGATTGGCTCAGGCTGGTTGCAGGTCCACTCCTGAGGTTAAGCGGGTAGATTCACTGTGCTACAGGCAGCTATCGTCCAGTGCATGCTAAGTCCTGTCTGACTCTTTGTGACCCTACAGACTGTAGCCTGCCAGGTTTCTTTGTCCATGGGATTCTTCAGGCAAGAATACTAGAGTGGGTTGCCATGTCCTCCTCCAGGGGATCTTCCCTACTCAGGGACCAATGAGTAGGGATCTTCCCTACTCATAAGACTGCATGTCTTCTGTCTCCTGTATTGACAGGCAAGTTCTTTACCACTAGTGCCACCTGGGAAGCCCAGGCACCTACACCGGTTTGTACCATTTGCCATCATTCCACTGTCTACTTTACTCTAACAGAATTCCTTTAGAGAGAAAGGAAGACTTCATGACTACCCATGAAGTCAACCTAGCCCAAAGAAAGAACTCTGAAAGCTTTCTCTTCATCTTGCTGTAACTAATATTGGCCATCAGGATGGATGGTCTTATTGCTTGGTGAGGTACTATGGTAGGTTTTATTTCTGAAGCACAGGCAGGCTTCTGGAAATTACCTGAAGGTAAGAAAAAGAAATCAAAACTTCTTGGAAAACTGTAAAGTGCTATTTCCATTGTGATTAGGGGAATACATATAGGCAGACAGCCTCACATTTAGAAAAACCCTGTCATCTTTAACATAAATTTAGAGGGCACTATCTTTGAAAAGTATTGTTTCTACTAGAAAAGGAACACGGGACATGTTTAATCCCACAGATATCCACTGGGAAACTGATGAGGGTGCAGAGGTTCACATTAGCCTGGCATGGAGACTTCAAATGAGTGATTGGACTTGTAGTGCAAAGCTCATCTTGGCTGCCCTTGAAGTCTCCCAATTAAAAGAGTGGATTGCTATGGCTATTGTGTCCTTGAGTTATCCAAGTGGGGTTCAAGGACAAAGGATGGGGTGAGGTAGCAGTAAGGATTTGGCTTTGGAAGACCAAAGAACTAAGCCATTCTTAGAAGTGGCAAGAGGAGACTGAAGTTCAAGCGATGGAGCAAAGTTAGGAACTAACATATTTTCACAAGAGGACACTTACAGAGGACTTACAATTTTTCCCCTTGGGCTGTGAGAATATGATATTTCTCTTCCCATTTTTTTTCTCCTCCTGTATTGTAAACCTCCCTAGTTTTCACTGGATGCTTCCCAGGTGGCGCAGTGGTAAAGAATCTGCTTGCCAACGCAGGAGACACAAGAGACATGGGTTTGATCCCTGGGGAAGATCCCCTGGAGAAGTAAATGGCAATCCACTCCAGTATTCTTGCCTGGAGAATCCCATGGACAGAGGAGCCTGGCATACAGAGGAGCCTGGTGGGCTGTGGTCCATGGGGTTGCAAAGAGTCAGACACGACTTACCAACTGAGCAAGCTAGTTTTCACCAACAATTTAATTAAGCCTATGAGATATGCACAAGTTCTGCATTGGTGTTATGGGGACTCAAAAAGAAGAGCCACAGAAGGAAGTGTGATCTTATATCCTTCCATGGAAACCATCGTCATTTCATGAGAAAAGGAATCCTAGATCATTAAGGTGGGAACCAGGATGAGAATCAAAGCAGAGCTGGGGGCCATGGGAAGCAGCAAGTGACTCACAGAAGCAGCTGCAGAGGGTGACTCAGGAGCAAATTCGAGGCAAACATCCTTTCTCTGAAAGAGTCTAGGGGAAGGTGACTCTGGGGTTGAGAAATGGGAATGGCGGGGGGAAGGGAAATACTGATTTTATTCTCTGCTATTATATTAATAGATCCTTTCCTCCTCTTCCACACCTCCTACTCTCTTCCTCAACAGTTATTGAATTAATTCCTCCTCTCAAGATGGCCCAAATGTACTTTGCTTATACAAGTATTATAGAATTTATTTTATTATACCATGGATTTTTTACTTATATCTGTTGTTCCCATGAGATTGCAATGGCAGAGACAATGATCTGTTCATGAGGGTGGAAAGCATCTGAGACAGTGCTCTGCATACTGCAGGTGCTTAATAAATGCTTCTAACTTGATTTGAAAGTGGTTTGCTGAGTTGATTTCCTTTTCTGCAAGAACCAATCAAGTTCAGGTCTAATCCTATCTGCACCCTTAAGTTTCCATTTTATCTATAATATTTTAACAAGTTTTACTATTTTGAAATAATATTAACGAATGAATCTCTTGGTTAGCTTCTCAAGGAAGCAAAATCACAAATTTTTCAGGTGTCAGAAAATCAGAGGTACACATTGTTCTTCCATGAAGGGAAAAATAACACCAGGGTGTTTGCACTTCAGCAAAATTCCTGATGGCTTTAAAATGATCTCAACTTCCCCTTAGGAAGTTAGGCTGCTTTAGGAAAAGAGTAATTGTTGGGTCAAAGGGGAGCCAGGTTTTCTAGTGATCCAAGCAGAAGGGTCAAATACTGAACAATTGATACTTAAAAAATTTCTGCTCGACAAACAGTGTGCAACTCCAGCCTTTTGTTTATGAAATTTTTTCAGTTTATTAAGATACACCTGACATATGACATCATGGGATTTTAAGTTTAAAATGTGATCTGATATGTGATATGTTGAAAATGTACCACAATGAGGTTAATTAACACATCTATCACCTCATGTAGTTATGATTTGTGTATGTGTTAAGAATTTCTATGATCTACTGTCTTAGCAACTTTCACAGCCTTGGTACAGTGTTATCAAATATACATAAAATACATTTCAGTTCAGTTCAGTTCAGTTGCTCAGTCGTGTCCGACTCTTTGAGACCCCATGAATCACAGCACACCAGGCCTCCCTGTCCATCACCAACTCCCGGAGTTCACTCAAACTCATGTCCATCGAGTCGGTGATGCCATCCAGCCATCTCATTCTCTGTCGTCCCCGTCTCCTCCTACCCCCAATCCCTCCCAGCATCAGACTCTTTTCCAGTGAGTCAACTCGTCGCATGAGGTAGCAAAAGTATTGGAGTTTCAGCTTTAGCATAAGTCCTTCCAATGAACACCCAGGATTGATCTCCTTTAGAATGGACTGGTTGGATCTCCTTGCAGTCCAAGGGACTCTCAAGAGTCTTCTCCAGCACCACAGTTCAAAAGCATCCATTCTTCGGCGATTAGCTTTCTTCACAGTCCAACTCTCACGTAAAATACATTACATCCCCAGAAATTATTTATCTTATAACTGGAAATTTATGTATCCTTTAATCACTTTTAATTGGGGTATAGGTAGCTCAGCTGGTAAATAATCTGCCTGCCTGCAATGCAAGAGACCCCAGTTTGTTCCCTGGGTCGGGAAGATCTGTTGGAGAAGGGATAGGCTACCCACGCCAGTATTCTTGGGCTTCCCTGGTGGCTCACATGATAAAGAATCTGCCTGCAATGCGGGAGACCTGGGTTCAATCCTTGGGTTAGGAAGATACCCTGGAGAAGGGAATGGCTACCCAATCCAGTATTCTGGCTTGGAGAATTCTATGGACAGAGGAGCCTAGCAGGCCACAGTCCATGGGGTCTCAAAGAGTCAGACACGACTCAGTTACTTTCACTTTTTCATAATTGACAAAACACTGTATTAATTTCAAGTGTACAACATAATGATCTTATATTTGTATTTATTGAAAAGTAATCACAAGTTTAGTTAGCATCTATCGCCTACATGTCTACAAAATTTTTTTTTTCTTCTGATGAGAAGTTTTAAGATTACTCTCTTGGTAATGTTTAAGCATGCAAGGCAGTATGATCACCTACAGCCACCACGCTAAACATTATATCCCCGTGACTTATAACTGGAAGTCTGTACCTTTTGATTCCCTTCACCTACCCCCTACCCACCCCTACCTCCACCTCTAGCAACCAGCAATGTGTTCTCTGTATCTATGAGCTTGTTTTTTTTTTTCCACATGTAACTGAGATGATACAGTATTTATCTTTGTCTTACTTACTTCACTTAGCATAATGTCCTCAAGGTCCACCCATGTTGCTGTGAATGGCACAATTTCATGGTTTTTATAGCTGAATAATATTCCATTGTGTGTGTGTATATACACAGACACACAACGAAATATGTGAGCTACATTTTCTTTATCCATCCATCCATCAATATATACTTGTTTCCATACCTTGACTATCGTAAATAATATTGAAATGAACATGGAGGTGCATGTATCTTTTTGAGTTAGTGTTTTCATTTTCTTTGGGTAGACACCCACAAGTGTAGTTGCTGGATCATATGGTAGCTCTATTTTTAATAGCTTGAGGGACCTCCATAATGTTCTCCATAGTGGCTGTACCAATTTACATTCCCCCAACAGTGTACAAGCTTTCCCTTTTTTCCACATTCTCAACAACAAATGTTATCTCTTGTCATTTGGATAACAGTCATTCTAACAGGTATGAGGTGATATCTCACTGTGGTTTTGATTTGCATTTCCCTGATAATTAGTAACAGTAAACATCTCTTCAGGTACCTACTGGCCACCTGTATGTATTCTTTGGAAACATATCTGGTCAGATCACCTGTCCATTTTTTAATCTATTGAATTATGAGTCCTTTATGTATTTCGGATATTAATCCCTTACCAGATATATGATTCACAATTATTTTCCCCCATCCAGTAGGCTACCTTTTCATTTTGTTGATTATTTATTTTTTGTGCAGAAGCTCTTTAGTTTGATATCGTTCTACCTATTTAATTTGGCTTTTGTTGCCAGTACTTTTGAGGTTATATCCAAAAAACCAAGCCAAAACTAGTGTGAAGGAGCTTTTCTTCTAAAAGTTTTATGGTTTCAAATCTTACATTTAAGTCTTGAATACATTTTGAGTTAATTTTTATGAACGATGTAAGGTAGAGCCCAGCTTTATTCTTTTGTATGTAACGTCCAATTTTCCCAGCACCATTTACTGAAGAGACTATCTTTTACCTATTGAGTATTTAGGCTCTCTTGTCAAATATTGGGCTTCCTTGGTGGCTCAACTAATAAAGAATTTGCCTGCAATGCAGGAGACCTGGGTTCGATCCCTGGTTGGGAAGATTCCCTGGAGAAGGGAAAGGCTACCCACTCCAGTATTCTGGCCTGGAGAATTCCATGGACGATATAGTCCATGGGTTGCAAAGAGTCAGAGATAACTGAGTGACTTTCACTTTCACCTTGGGGCTTCCCTGGTAGCTCAGCTGGTAAAGGACCCACCTGCAAAGTAGGAGACCTCGGTTTGAGTATTGAGTATTTTTGGCTCCCCTGTCAAATATCAGCTGACCATAGATGTGTGGTTTTTTGGTGGTAGGGAGGGGAGCAAAATAGTCCCATTTGAAGGAATGACACTAAAGAAAGAACTGAAGGATCACGGTATATGAACCTTTTGATGTGTTGTTGAATTCAATTTTCTAGGATTTTTTGAGAATTTTCACATCTGTAGTCATTAGAGGTATTGGCCTGTAGTTCTCCTTTCTTGTTGGGTCCTTATCTGGCTTTGGCATCAGGGTAATGCTGGCCTTGTAAAAAAATTTTGGGAGTGTTCCCTTCCTCTTCAGTTTTTGGGAACAGTTGAAGGAGGCCTGAATTTAAATCTTTTTTAAACGTTTGGTAGAATTCAACTGTGAAGCCATTTGGTCCTGCGCTATTCTTCATTGGGAGGTGTTCGATTACTGATTCAATCTCATTACTTGTTATGGGCCTGTTAAAATTTTTATATTTCTTTATCACTCACAATTGGTAGGTTACTTCTGTCATTTTGTTATTTGTTTTCTATATATAACATATAGCATTTTTGTCTCATTTACTACATTACTGTCTTTTTTTGTTTAGTGGATTTTTTTTTTATAGTGAACTGTTTAAATTACTACAGCAGGGCTATAGGCAGGCTCTGTAGCTCAGTGGTACTGTGGATTGCCCAGGGTCACTGTGTAGCCCCCCGGGTTATGGGGAGTCAGATGCATGTCAATAATGTCGCCAGTGTGCTGGCTTGGCTCCCTGCTCTAATGGGGCTGTAGGCTGGGCTCCGTGACTGCGCCGGTTCTCTGACCAGTCTTCCTGGACTGGCAGGGACTGGAGGCTTTGCTCAGGCTGGGCGGCATGACAGGCTCCAAGGCCAGTACAGCCCCTTGACTGGAAACCCTAATCAAATGAGCTCCCTGACCAGACACGGCTACCAGCTCAGCCCTGCAGATGGGCAGATCCACCAGCTGGAATCTCTGTTGAGGAGCCACTGCAAGCAGGAAGGTGGTTTGTCAAGATCTGAGCAGTGGCTGCTGTAAGCTCCACCCCTTCTATATCTCTATTTGATCCTCAACAGGTTGAGCCTGCAGATTTTCTCAGTGATCTCTAAGATCTGAGGCTTGAGTCGGCTTCCTGGGAAGCATCCTGCAATTGCTGGGGAAGCTGGAGGTTCACTTTGGGCTCTCTTTACCTACTGGCGAAACCAGAGGCCAAAGGGGACCGTCTCCATGCATCACTGGGCTGACCTGGGAGAGAAGTGATGCAGTTGGCATAGCCACTTCCTCTTACTTTATAAGTGGCCCTTCCCTGACTCTGTGGTCCAGGGTGCTTCGGCCTTACCCCTGGGCTCTGGGATTTTCAGTGGTGTCCTATCTATGGATAGTTGATAGCTTGGTCTTCTTGTGAGGGGAGTAAAGTTGGGAGTGACCCATGTCACTATCATGACAGCATCACTACCTTCAATCTTCTGTAATCACTATCTACTGTGGATACAACAGTCACATAAAAAGAGAATCTCCAAAAAAAATTTTTTTTGCCTTGTACATTCTGAGTGATTTTATTTTCTGTTTTAAAATAAATAACTGAAGATAATTTCATTCTGGACTGTGGTTGTGATACGGGAAATGAAAAGAACAGAGTGCAAAATAACACCTTCCCTGTAATTGCAGCTATCAAAACTATTGATACCCATGGAAGATAATATTACAGAAATGAAAAAGTTGTCTTGGGGAAGAACAAGAAAAAGAAAGAAGCTGTATTATCTGAGACAGACAAACCTGCTCTAAGAGAGACTCCTGGCAATATAGTGGTTTAGTTTTCTTCACATCAGTCCTGGGCAGGAAGGTAGACACCTATGCTTTATGTGGCCACGTGGGGACCCAGGCCCCTTTGCCTTATTCCCATACCATTCCCTAGGGCATGGCCCTCATTGGCTGGGTTGCAGTCACGCCTCTGTTCAGCTCAAAGAAAAGAGGCAGTGTGGAGGCATTTCTGCAGTGGCGTAGGGTCCAGGCTTAGAAACAGCCCTCATCGTTTCTGCTCTTGTTGTGAATATTGCTAAGTGGCTAGACCTAACTGCAAAGAAGGTTGGGAACTGCAATCAAGGAGGGCAGCCTTGTACCCTGAGCACGGTAGAGAATGGATTTTGGTTGATAATCTTTTGCTATTGTAGTTATCAGTCAATGAGAACTGTGCTTGATGATTTGCAAATACTGCCTCGTTTAATCCACACAAGCCTCAGGCCCCGTCACTTGTAACAGTCACCAACCATGTCTCCTCGCGTTGCACCGACTGTCATTACCACAGTGGCATTCTGAGCTTCTATTACCTTAAAATATTTTAACGTTGTTATACAACAATTCCAACCTAAAGAATCCATATTTCATTATCTCTGAAGCTCCTTTTGGCTCCAAAATATCCCTCTTTCATTTCCTACAAAAAAGAAATATCACAATACCTTACATTATCCATATGACAATTATATGGATCATTCACTGCAGTTGAATTAGGAAAGAGGAATAAAGACTCTCAAGGAAATTATGAGATGAAAATAACTGAGAGTGACTGATTCATGCTTTACGAATTTCATACTCTACATATTTTTATTTCATCCCCATCAATATCTAATGTCTACAGTAAATTTGCTTTTCACATATAAAAAATTCAGTAAGTTCCTATAACAGAAATGTGATTAGGGTCAGAATTCATATTTATTAAATAGGAGTATGGATTCGAATATGAATTTGGAACATCAGAGAATTCACAATTTTTATCACGTTTCCTACTGTTTTAAGAACACGTTCTCACATCACACACCAGCTAACCAAAGCGTAAATTTTAGAGTCATCCTTGGGTGGCTGCTAAATCTGGTGATTCATCAAGTGCTGTCAATTTGACTCCTCACTGTCTTTTCATTCCTTTTTCTCTACTTCTCCCTCCCAGAGCATGCCACGATGGACTTCCACTGCTTTCTTCATGTCTGGTCCTGCTTCGTTCTAATGCATTCTGCCACAGTGATATTTTCTTTTTTAAAAAAATACATCCAAGTGCTTATTCACTGTGCTGGGTCTTAGTTGTAGCATGTAAGATCTTCAGTCTTCATCGCGGCCTGTAGAGTCTTTAGTTTCAGCGTGCAAATTCTTATTAACAGTTGCAGATCTAGTTCTCTGACCACAGGTTGAACCTGGGCCCCTGGCACTGGGAGCTCAGCCAGAGTCTTACCTACTAGACCACCAGGAAAGTCTCTAGAAAGACAGTTTCTAAAACACAAACCTGATCAAGTAACCGTCTGGTGGTTCCAGTGGCTCCCCAGCGCCTTCAGTGTGTAGACCACATTTGATTGTATTGACATTCCTCCACCTCACATCCCATCTTTACAAACTCTGTGCAGCTCTCAAAATACGTTGTGCATTCTTCTGCTTTTGGGCCTTTGTATATGCTGTTCTGTCTCACCTGGCTAACTCCCAGGGTACCCTCAGGTCTAGCTTTCGATAACCAGTTTAATCAGAACTTCACCTTGATTGCCCAAAAAGAGTCTGTTGCCTTTTGTGCTTCCCTAGCATTTTGTAGTTAAACCTCTCAGCATTTACCAATATTTTGGGTATCTTGTGGTTACCAGTTGACTTATTGATCTTTCTACCTAAACTGTGCATGCCTGCTAAGTTGTTCCAGTCGTGTGTCTGACTCTTTGTGACGTTGTCGGCTGTAGCCCACCAGGCTCCTCTGTCCATGGGATTCTCCAGGCAAGAATACTGGAGTGTGTTACCACGCCTTCTTCCAGGGGATCTTCCCAACCCAGGGATCGAAGTTGAGTCTCTAACATCTCCTGCATTGATAGGCAGGTTCTTTACCAACTGGGTACCACATGGGAAGCCCAACTAAACTGTAGGCTCCTTGAAAGTAGGGGCTACATCTGATTTGTTTAATCTTCAGTGCCTGGCATCAGTCTGGCACCAGATAGGCACTCAATCAATATTTCTTGGAGAAAGGATGGAAGGATGAGAAGTCCTGACATCAACTTTGCCCTTCTAGAAGTGATGAGGACTATGTGTCTACTCTGACATCAGCCTTTACTAGGTCCGCTGAGTAATAAAATGAACAATTCAGGGCTCTCTGACTAACAGAGATGATGGGAGTAATTGCTTGTCCCTACTACAGGTGCCCATAAATAAATTGAATGAATCATGGTTGGGTTCCAGGTATGGATGCCACGAAAATGGCCTGAGAACTCATGGCAAGACCCTCAAAACGAAGACCAATTTCAAAGTTGGCTGCTCAAAGTGCTTTCTGGCATCTATGTTTCCGAGCACCACATGTGGTAGAAAGACAGTCCCATAAAAGTGAACCTGATTGTGTTGGACAAGTAAACTGTGCTTCTGGTAATTTAAGCATAGAAGCTGCCTTTATTGGCTCCTTCGTTGAGGTATGTCGTGGTGACTAATGAAGACATATCTGAGATGGGTGTGACTTGAGGGTAAGGTTAGGGCCTAAATTTGGCTGCTGAATACATGGCCATTGACCTTTTCAATATCTGGCAAACTCTATTTTGAAAACAGATTCGATCTTTAAATTATGACTAGAAAAATCTTAGCCAGGCACAGGTTCCCACCCATTGCTCCACTCCCAAATAAGACAATAACGGTCTCTGTCTTTAAAAAAATTGCAAACTGTGCTCTGAATAGGTAGGCTCCACATGACAGATACTTTTTCAACTGCCAGAGCCTTCACTTAGAAATAACTGTGTAAGTTAGGGAATGAGTTCTGTTGTGAATACAAAAATCTCTGAATACATAGAGGCTTAGACACATAGGGACTTTATTTTCCTCATATCATGAGTTCAGAGGGAGAAAATCCAGAGCTGGTAAAACAGCTCCAGAATGCCACTGGGACTGGTGTGGGCTGAATTATGTCTCCCCAAAGATGCCGAAGTCCTAATTTGTGACTGTGACCTTATTTGGAAAAAGAGTCTTTGCAGATGTTGTCAAGCTGAGGTCATTAAGATGGACTCTATCCAATGTGACTGGTGCTCTTATAAGAAGGATACTTAGGTAGAGGCACAGAGGAAGGCGGTCATATGAAGATGAAGGCCCAGAGGGAACTGATGCTGTCATAAGCTAAGGAACACCTGGGGCCACCAGAAGCTAAAAGAGGCAAGGAAGGATCCTCACCTAGGGGCTCTGAAGGGAGCATGACCTCTTGAAATCTTGATTTCAGGCTTCTTTTTTTAATATAAATTTATTTATTTTAATTGGAGGCTAATTACTTTACAATATTGTACTGGTTTTGCCATACATTGACATGAATCCGCCCCGGGTATACATGTGTTCCCCTCCAGAGCAGTGAGAGAATAAGTTTCCATTGTTTTAAGCCACTTAGTCTGAGATTCTCTGTTCTGGGAGCCCTAGGAAACCAACAGAGGGACCCAGGCTTCTTTTCTGCTTAGCTGTGCTTGTTGCCTTGTTTTCACATGATGGCTGCTCCACACCTAATATCCTGCTCAAGTTGCAGGCAGGAAGAAAAGAAAGGCCAACTGCTGGGGAAGTCTACCCACTTTGAAAGAGCTTTGCTGGAAGCCTCGCTGAGCAACTTCTGCTTCCATTTTGTCCTCTCCCCATCAACAATGGCATCTGAAAACCCAGTATTTTAGCTGGATGCAATGTTGTCATACATTCAATCCGACTTTTTTTGGTGAGGAAGAGGGAAAATGGCCATTCACTGGACAGTAGTGTTGCAAACTCTCCTTTACTAAATTAGAGGTTTATAAATACATTGAAGATGGGGTAAAACTAAGAGATCCGAAATTAATAGACTCTCCTGTGCTTCTCTTTAAAAATTATAGACTCTGAAAGCTAGAAGTGCATTTAACGGCTGTCCAATCAAACTCCCTCATTTTATACATGAAGAAGTGTCTGAGATGTCTTAGCAGCATAGCCAGAGTTTACAAAGATAGTGGTAGCAGAGTCCTTGATCTTCATATGAGCTGTGGCCATTATACTTGCTTTAATAATTAACACAGTCACGCAGTTAGTTCATCTTTAGGAGGTAAGACCCTAATAATCTCTTTACCAGGCTAAATGTTAAAATTCTACCAGGCACACACAAATACAAACAGACACACACACACTGACCCTAATAGCTAAGTATGGCATCGACTCATTTTGCTTTTTAGGTCTTATTTCCTTGAAGCAGAAAATGACAGGTTTTCAGCTCTAAAACCACAGGGGCAGCCACCTTGATGCTGACTAATATTTGCATAAAAAATCCAAAAACCAACAATAGTTTTCATGTGAATCAGTCTACTCAACTTTGTCTAATCCAGGATTTGATTTCTAGACCAAGAAATGTAAGATGTAAACATTCAGCTGATTTTAGACCCGCAAAAGGGTGTGCAGAGTGATTTAGTTGTATCTTTTCAGAAAAACTATTTGTTAAAATTCGGTCATTTGGAGAACTTCACAGAAGCCTTTTTGGATTGATGTATACGGTGGCTCAGATAGTAAAGAATCTGCCTGCAATGTGGGAGACCTGGGTTCAATTCCTGAGCTGGCAAGATCACCTGGAAAAGGAGATAGATACCCACTCCAGTATTCTTGCCTGGAGAATTCCATGGACAGTACAGTCCATGGGGTCACAAAGAGTCAGACAAGATCGAGCAACTAACACTCTACATCCTTGAACTTGGTCTCTGAGTGTTAGAAGTTCAGACGACTTTCTGGTTACTGTATAGGAAGTGTGCTGCAAAGTTAATGGAGCTAGGCTGAAATGGCATGAAATTTTAAATAAAATAAAATGTTTGTCATTCAGGTAAGATAAGATATGCTAATTTCATTAATAAAAGTTACTCCCACAATACACATGGTGGTCACATGATGAAATCTAACCTGCTCACTCAGTACCAAGATATAAACCTATCAGTTAGGTTAGGAAAATAGGCCACCATCCTAAATCAGACGTTAATAGCAGTTTGCAGATCCAGTGAAACTCGCATGGAAAAACTTGCTTCAGAATGATATATGCACTAATGCTCAGGGGTACTATTCTGAGTCATTCTAATACTGGCTTATATTTTGCTGAATTAAGCATTGCCTCAGGATGAGCAGTCATGAGACAATATGAGGCCAGCAGGAGATCAGAACAGGGAGACTCCAGGAGAAAATAATCAGTAGCTTGTCTTCTGCACAAGTCGCTTCCTCTGCACGTCTGCCAAGGCAGTTTAATAACTTTTGTTTTAGTTACGAATAGACAACACATTTTTTTGAAATTTGTTGTCTATTACTAACATGTATCTTTCTTGACACTGAAAGATATAAAAGAGGAAGAAGCAGGGCAGAATCCCTGGTATTCCTGTTCGCAATCACCCTTTTTCTTAAGACAACTAATATCATCAATTTTAATGTATTGTCATTAGATTGTATTGATACACTTGTATATTTATTTATGTATGTGTTTATTCTTTATTATGCAAAACTTCAAGAGAACAGTAAAATGAATAGTCATCCTCCATTTATGATCACTTGTTATTTCTCCACTGGATTACAATGAAGTGAATCTCAGATATCATATTTCATCTATAAATATTTTGCTATATATCCATCAAAATAAGAACTTTCTTAAAAATCTAATTGTAATACCAATTTTGTATCCCCCCAATTCACAATAATTCCTCACAATAATTATCAAATGACTACTCATCAAAGAAAGCAACGTTTCCATTTCTCTGACTCATATAATTTTTTCTGTTTTACCGTTGGATCCAAACAGGGTCTTCACATTGCATATGATTGATATGTCTCTTAAGTGTCTTTTAATCTATGGGTTCACCAGCCCTGTTTGTTCTTCTTTATTATTTATTTATCGAAGAACTTGGATTTTTCACCCTGTGGTATTGCTCACATTTTGGACTTAGCTGATTGCATCTTTCTAGAGAATCTTTTATAGTCCAAAATCAAAGCAACTTATTATCTGGCTTTTTCACTTCTGAATTTAAGTATTCACAACTTTTTGTCTTGTCTAGATAAAAATAATTAATTGGTAACAATGAAAGGTCAAGAGAATTTGCCATTTGACACAAGACAAAATTTGGGGGCTATCATTTATTTCTTTCCTTGCTTGAAAATATATTCAGAATTCAGATACTTCTCATGATCTCCACTTCTACCACTCTGGCCCCAGCCACCAAAGTCTCTCACTTGGACTATCTGCAATGACCTCCAAGGGCTTCTTCCTGAGTTTCTCTTTGCTCCTTCACCTTTAGAACCAGAATGATGCTAATAAAACCCAACTCAGATCACATTGACTTCCCAGGTCACTCACTGGTACAGAATCTGTCTGCCAGTGCAGGAGAAGCAAGAGACCCGGTTTGGATCCCTGGATTGGGAAGATCCCCTGGAGGAGGAAATGACAACCTGCTCCAGTATTCTTGCCTGGAATATTCCATGGACAGAGGAGCCTTGTAGGCTACAGCCCACGGGGTCTCAAAGAGGCGACCATGACGGAGTCACTGAGCGTGCATGCACACAGATCACATTAGTCCTCTGCTCAGGACCTTCCACGACTTCTTTCTTTACTCAGAGAAAAGCTGAAGTCCTTACAAGACCTACAAATCCTTTTATGATCGGCTGACTATGTGTTTCACCTTATTCACCAACTCTACTTTCATTGTCTCTCCTTCTGCAGCCACACTGGCCTCTGCTTTCCTTAAATGTATCAGCCACACTACTAGCCCACTAGTTCTTTCCTTTTCCTGCAACCCTCCTTCACCAGATACCCATATGTCTTGCCCCCTTGTGGCCTTCAGCTCCTTGTTTAACTGTTACTTTCTAAGTGCAGCCTCCCTGACCACCCCATTAAAAATCTCTTCCCCTGCTCCAACCCCATTCCTCTTGCCCTGTCTTGTTTTTCTTCATAATGCTTGACACCTACTAAAGCACTATATGACTTGTCTATTTCAAATTTTTCCTGTCTCCCTCCAATAGCATATAATCTTCATAAGTTCAGAGATTTGTGTCCATCTTGTTCAGTTTGGCTGTATCCTCAGTGATCAAAACCAAAACATTTGTTAAATGGATAAACTTCAGACGCTCAAGGAAACCTTCCTACTTTCTTCTGCATACAAAATTTCTCCTAAATTATCCCTGTTCAGAACATATTCAGACCAAAGCTTTTAGTTTTTGAGAGCTGGCTTACACTTATAGTCACTCTGTCCATTCATACTGTCATTCTTTAGACAGAAGTTGCTGAATTGTCCCTTGATGGATGGATAAAACCGATGTGGTACATATACACAATGGAATATTACTCAACCATAAAAAAGAATAAAACAATGTCATTTGCAGCATGGGTGGACCTAGAAAGTATCATACTAAGTGAAGTAAGTCAGATAGAAAAAGACAAATATCATATGATACCACTAACACGTGGACTCTAAAACAAGATGTAAATGAGCATATTTATAAAACAGAAATAGAGACATAGAAAACAAATTTATGGTTACTAACAGGAAGGATTGGGGATAAATGAGGAGTTTGGGATTAACTAATACACACCATTATATATAAAATAATAGCGAACAAGAACCTACTGTGTATCACAAGGAGCTATGTTCAATATCCTGTAATAATCTATAATGGAAAAGAATCTGAAAAAGAAGACATATATACGTATATATGTTTGTCTATATACGAAGACATATCTACATGTATAACAGAATCACTTTGCTGTACACCTGAAGCAAACACAGTACTTCAAATTAACTGCGTCTATTAAAAATGATTTAAAGATAAAATTAAAAAAAGAAGTAGAGTTGTTCTATTTGTTGGGTAAAGTGAACTGCTCTGGAAATATGACCACTAAGGACCTGTTGTAGATTGAACTGTGCTTCCTCAAAATTCACACATTGAAGTTCTAATCTGCAGCACCTCAGAATGTAACCTTATGTGGAAATAGGATGGTTGTAGAGGTATTTATCAATAGCTAAGATCAGGTCAAACAGAAGTAGGGTGCATCCCTAATTCTGTATGACTACTGTCTTTATGAAAAAGGGAAATGTGGACACAGACACACATCCAGGGAACATGCCATGTTAAGACGAAGGCCAAGATCTACAAGCCAATGACAGTCAAAGACAGTCAGCGAACCAGGAGAAGCTAGGAGAGGGGCATGGAGCAGACGCTCCCTCAGAAGGAACTGACCTTGCCAACACTTTGATCGGAAACTTCTGGCCTCTATAGCTGCAAGATATTACATTTCTGTTGTTGAAATCACTCAGCTTGTGGTGCGTTGTTATGGGAACCCTGGGAGACTAACACAAGACACATGGAACCATAGCATCCCTGTTTGGATTTGCAAGTGGTTCACATAACTGGTGCAGATTAAGCACTCAACACATATATTTGAATAAGAATTCATATATTTGAATGAGAAATGGGACAGTGATGCCATGAGATTGCTTCAAGGAGGGCAAGGAAGATGAAAGATAGACAATCATCACCAGATGGTAATTCCCACCGAGGCAGCGGTCATGTCATCTAATTATTCACTTCCTAGACTTTCATGCATTGGAGAAGGAAATGGCAACCCACTCCAGTGTTCTTGCCTGGAGAATCCCAGGGACGGGGGAGCCTGGTGGGCTGCCGTCTATGGGGTCGCACAGAGTCGGACACGACTGAAGCGACTTAGCAGCAGCAGCAGCATAAACCCTGCTTCTCGAAACACATGTGTTGAACCAAATTGAAAAGTGGGCAGAACAGGTGGATCACTTATGCCACCAAATGATCTTAGGTGGGAGAGGTTTGTGTGGGCTGACGCATTCACGAAGCTTAACCACCCACCCTGATTTCACACTGTCAGGAGTCTCAGTGCTCGTAGATTAGCATGGTTCTGATTGCTACTGTATTTAGCTGTACAGTACGTGGGCTTTAAGATATATCTCTAGGACTATTGGTAGACACATTTATTTTATCTTGGATCAGGTGGTTCAAGCATTTCTTCAAACTTAGATGTGTTAGTCTGTTGACAAATTACTATGAGGTACTTCATGATTTTTTAAATGCCCCCAAATTTCAAATGTCTCCATTATTCACCTGTGGTTGACTAAAAAGGACCACAAATTCCTTGATACTCTGCTCTTTGAGAGATGTGATCTGGTTTCGCTCCCTTGACCTTGGGCTGAGCAGAGATGCTGAGCCAGTCTTGGGTCTAGGCATTAGGGGTCTAGAAGCTTTGTTCTGGTCCTTTTGGACTCTCGGTTTTCATGGAAGAAGTCTGACAGCCCTGAGGCTAACACTCAGCAGCCTCATGGAGAAGGCACAGATTAAGAGAGAGAAAGAAATCAAGGGAAAGAGAGAGAGAGGCCTAGGCTGCCCCCTACCCATCTCTTCTAGCTGTGGCCTTCTGAGTCATCGCAGCTGACTTCCCGGACACTGTGGAGCAGAGACAAGCTGTCCCCACTGTGTCCTGTCTAAATTCTTGACCCACAGAAGAGTGAGACATACTAGTAATAAATTGTTGTTTTAAAACACTAAAGTTTGGAATAGTTTGTTATGCGTAAGTCAGTACTTGAAACATCACCTTTCATGCATGTATAGACAGTTTCAGGTATATCTTGTAACTTTTTAGGTGTTCTTTCCATGGCATCTAATAATACCTCCAAATCTTCAGAATTCCTTTAGTCATATTACAGTATGTACCAGTAATCATCTGTGCAAACCATTATCACTCAGCAACCATCTGTTCAAACCAGAGTGCCATTTACTTGGGGCAAAAGGTGCCAAAGCACTCTTCTGTGCCCTTTTTTATTCTTGGCATAGCATGTACAATTAGGCTCAATAAATTATTTAGAAGAAAGAACTTGTGTCTCTGCTCATGGAGCTTTTCTTTAATTGATATCAGGAAAAAGCAGACTTCTTGTTAGCACCAACAAAATATTAAAAACATTGATGCTGGCTTCCAAGAAGTACAAAATAATATGTATTTTGATAACTGATTAATGACTGGACTCGTTACCCGCCTTTGTGTCGCTACTGGAAACTATATAATGTGCCTTGAAATTGTTTGGCATACTAAAATTTCAGTGAATACCATTTATCAGCATTCCTCCTTTAAAAAAATATTTTTGCTGCTAGGTCATATTAATACCTTTGGAAACCTAATGCCAATTAAAGCTGTAGTCTATCATACACATATATTTTAATACTGACAATGTGATCTTAACAAAACAATTGCTTTGCTGCTGCTGCTGCTGCTAAGTCACTTCAGTCGTGTCCGACTCTGTGAGACCCCATAGACGGCAGTCCACCAGGCTCCCCCGTCCCTGGGATTCTCCAGGCAAGAACACTGGAGTGGGTTGCCATTTCCTTCTCCAATGTGTGAAAGTGAAAAGTGAAAGTAAAGTCGCTCAGTCATGTCTGACTCGTAGCGACCCCATGGACTGCAGCCTACCAGGCTCCTCCATCCATGGGATTTTCCAGGCAAGAGAACTGGAGTGGCTTGCCATTGCCTTCTCCAAACAATTGCTTTAGTGGCTAGCAATTAAGGAGAAACTGGAAGCACAGCAGATTATTGGTAAGGGATTTGCAAGGTTCCTCCAGCAATTTGCATTTCCGTTCCGTTCCGTTCCGTTCTGTCGCTCAGTCGTGACCGACTCTTTGCGACCCCGTGGACTGTAGCCTACCAGGCTTCTCCGTCCATGGGATTCTCCAGGCATTTAAATGCCTTGTAATAGAAGCTTCCATTGAAGGCAATTCATTTTCCTTTTAAAAGAGATGTATTTAGCACATGAAATTGAATTTGCTTTTAAAATTCACTCTTTATCCCCAGAATTATGTCAGACATATGGTCACAGTTGTTTAATGTGCCAACAAACTAGGGTGTTTGTTTGTATTTAGTATAAACAAACTACAAACATCCACATGAATATGTGAAAAAATTCTCTTTGGATGAAGTCAATCAGGCTTTATATGTTAAGGGTCCCTTTTATTAAATGAATCTCTGATGCTTTGACAAAACAAAGGGTGAGGAAATACCACACAAGGAAAATTGCTGTCTTTTAACGTGAATATAAATTGTGTGGTAAAAGAATACCAAATTATTCCACATCTCTTAAAATGGTATAATGAAGGACTGAGACATACTTCATGTCTCAAGCAAAAAGAAGTTCATAGCTATAATTTCAGCTGCATTTATTTTCAATCACAAAACCACTACAGGCTTCAGCACAACTTATAGTACTGGACAGCCAAGATGAAGCTCCAATACTCTGGCTACCTTATGCGAAGAGCCAATTCATTGGAAAAGACCCTGATACTGGGAAAGATTGAGGGCGGGAGGACAAGGGGAAAACAGGATGAGATGGTTGGATGGCATCACCGACTCAATGGACATGGGTCTGAGCAAGCTCCAGGAGACAGTGAAAGGCAGGGAAGCCTGGCTGCAGTCCACGGAGGCGCAAAGAGACACGACTTAGCGACTGAACTGAACTGAATAGGAAGTTTAGGATTGGCATCCCGGCTAGGCTAAGAGGCACGTGTAGCTGCTGGAGGGCTTCACGGGGCTTTGCATCATATGTGACTCAAATGATGCTACAAGTCACAAAATTGGTACTCACAGATGACTGTGTGACTTTGAGTAGCAACAGAAAGGGTTTCATGGGAATTTACAGTAGTTCTCTAAGCTTGCTCAAACTTTGATTCTGTTTACAATATAAACTAAGTCAAGACTCCAAGGAAACATGGCTGTGGAGAGTGTGTCAGGCTTTCGGTACAATGGTAACAAGCTCACTCACTTCGTCCCTGGCAAGCTCAGGAGATATTTATGGAGATATTTCTTCCATTCTTTGTCTTCTATTCCTGAGACAAAACAATTGGCCCAAGTTCTTTTAAATACCTCTGACCTGGAGAGACACAACTGTTAACTCTCTACAGATGCTATTGGAATTATATTCATTCGACAGATTTTATATCGTGCTATTTACATGAGTGCTCAAAGCAGTGTATATAACTGCAAAGCCATTTAGAAAGTGACCCAGGAAATTTGATTCACAGTGGGGGCAGCTGATCTAAATCACTTCTTGTTTCTCATCTTAAAGGCTGCCTCATAAAATCTACATACTTTGGCCAAGCTCTTCAAATAGACTTTTAGCCACCACATGAGTTTAGTTCCTGCCTCTATGACTTGACTGAGGGCTCAGCCACAGCTACGCGGGTGGCTTCAGAGTTGCACTGAGCGCTTTTATGTGGTTTTCTCGGGCTACTTCAACTGCCTTACCCTTCCGGGTAGCATCTCCAATTTGACTGGCTCTGATGAACACATCTTTTAGTCATTCAAGAGAAAGTTAGGGAAAGTTCTTTGTGATAGAAATACAAATTTGTCTCCCTTTCCCAGCATGGAAAATTTTCTACCTCAGAAAACTGCAAAACACTTGGAAGAATTTGATTGTCTCATTTTAATGAACAAGAAGCCAACAAAAACATCATCATCCTTGCTGCATTCAAGCCCCTAAAAGTTTGATGAACGGGAAGATAAAAGTTAAAGAAGAGGACAAGAAATTCTGTTTGCATCTGCTACGTCACCTGTCCATGACTAAGCACATGTTTTATCCAAGGCCACAGTAGACAGTTCAGTCTTATTTGCCAAGTATTTATTGGGCATCTCTTCTGTTCCAGGAGCTATACTGGAACTGGAGGTAATCCAGTTAAAAAATGAATAAAACATGGGTTGCAAGTGGAGTTCGCTGGAGAGCAGTGACTGAGATGGAGTAAGGAATGCAAAAAAAGACGGGATATATGTATATGTACAGCTGATTCATTTTGCCGTATAGTAGAAAACAACAACATTAGAAAGGAACTATACTCCAGTAAAAATTAATTTAAAAAAATAATACAGACCTTTTTTTTGCAGGAAAGTCAGCCCTGGAAGGAGACGTGGAAGAGGCGGGACTGAGAGGAGAGGCTTATCAGACGCAGTCAAGATCTGAATGTCTCGGCCAGCCCAACAGCAAGTTCCAGAGCAGATCCCTGTTGGAGGAGTGTGTGCAAAGGGCAAGACCTCTGTTGTTGGCTGGGGACCACTTCATGGACGCTCTGACCTTGCACCACTGCCTTTGCTCAGTCGTTCACTGGGGACTTAGAGAAGAGAGCATGAATGCCACTCCAATGCTGAGGGAAATCCCAAAGAAGCCAACAGTTCGGAACCTGCCAGGTAATCACCTTCCTCCTCCTGGTCATCAGGTCCCTTCTTAAGGGAGAGCTGAGCCTCACATCTCCATGCCTGCCGTCATCCACCTCGAGAGCCACCCAGATCGGTGTCTCCAGGACATATGGAGACAGCTCCTCACGGGCTCTGACGGACCTCACTTCCTGGAGGGAAAGGTGGGTAGGGGGAGGTTTGGGTAACAAAATAGAGCCCATCTCTGCTGTTAGCTCAGCGTTACAACTGGCGCCTGTCATCTCCCTCCTGCTTGCCATTCTAAAGTCCCTCCCCCTCAGCCACCACCCAGATCCATCTTGATCTTGGCAGTTTTCCCAAAGAGCCTGGCTCCGTATGAAATACAAGCTTCTCCTCCCGGGCTTCTTGCATGTTTCCATTCTTTTGGCGAAGAGTACCAAGAGGTGCTCCCATGGGGTCACCTACGCCCACACATTCTTCCTTGCCTCCACTGGGTATCAGAAGGCTTCCTCCTCGTGGTGTTCAGGGTCAATAACTTTTGACAAGATGATGATTCCTCTTCTTGTTTGCCGGTCCCTGAACATGAGAATCCCACAGGGCTCAGGGGAAAGCTGTAGCCTGAACTCCAATGACGCCCTCGCTGTGTCCCCTGGTGGCAGCCTGCCCCCTTTGGGAGCAAGGGCTTCCTATCCTGCAGGGCCCAGAGTTGTGGAGACAGGAATCCACAGAATGCCCAAGTAGATCACTGGGGGTAATAGGAAGCAGGGCCAATTCTGCTTCTATCTCTTTGTTCCAGATCCATGGATTCTTCCTAATGGGAGCACAGCGTCACTGAGAGATTTCTGATCCAATGAATGTATTGCTTCCTGATGGATGGGCAATATCCTTACAAGGCATTGCCTCTGAACTAGTGCTTCATCTGCCCCTTCAGCAGGCTGCTTGTTACTCTAACAGCCTGGCAACTTCTGGGTGATGTGGATAAAATCATACATGATATGACTAGTCAGTCCTATGGTCCTGTTGTCATTCAGTCACTAAGTCGTGTCTGACTCTTTGTGACCCCAGGGACTACAGCACGCCACGCCTCTGTCCCTCATCATCTTCCGGAGTTTGCCCAAGTTCATGTCCATTGAATCAGTGATGCCATCCAACCACCTCATCCTCTGCTGCCCTCTTCTCCTTTTGCCTTCAGTCCGTCCCAGAATCAGGGTCTCTTCCAATGAGTCAGTTGTTCGAATCAGGTGGCCAAAGTATTGGTCGTATGCCCACTTTTTTTTCCACTATTCATGATAAAATGATGTCTGCCGGGTCAAATGGCCCCACTGCAGAGCCCTGTCCTGCTCCGGATCCTACTCAAACATGGCAGCATTCTGTGTCACCTAGTTAATAGACTGAAGTACACGTAGGTGTGGAATATGGTGCCCTGGAACCCAAAGAAACCTAGTAAGCGCTATGACTCCTTTGCAGCAGGACATATTAGATTAGTTTAGAGGAATAACAGAATATCCCTGACCACTGGGTCTCCTAAAGATTCTCCTCAAATGGCAGGCCCCTCAATCTTCATGGGGTTTGTTTCCATCCTCCAGAGCATATGGATCATAGCAAAGCCTCCAGTGTGCTAGTCACGCCTTGTTCATTTTGCTCCATCAGCATGATGTCACTGACACAATGGATAGATATGATGCTCTGTAAAGAGGTCCAAAATGGTCCAGATCACACCAGACTATATGATGACTAAGGATGGGGGAGTTCACATAGTCTTGGGGGCAAAAGTCTATATTGTTGTCCTTTCCGTGTTAATGTAATGTGTTTCTGATTCTCTTTCCTGAATGGGATATAGAAAAACAAGCCTTCCAAGCAAATAACTGCATGACATGTTCCTGAGGCCATATTAACCTACTTAGGTGGAGACACCACAGCTGGCACAGCAGCTGCGATTGGAGCTGTGACTTAGTAGAGCATGCAGCAGTCTATAGCCACTTCCCAGAATCCATCCAGTTTCTGCAGGGGTGACAGTGGCGACTTAAACTGAGAGATGGTAGGACTCACCATCCTGGAATCCTTTAGATCTTTAATGGTATCATTAACCCTCAGTGCCCCCCCCAACCCCACCCCAGAATGCAACATTGGTTCTGATTTGCTATCTTGGCTGCAGGTGTTATGCCCAAGTCGCACAATCCCAATAACTACCGCAGGAGCCATTTTCCGATGCAAGCGCACAAGGGTCGGTTTATTCAAGCTTGAGCAGGGACCCCCACCGTCACTGATGCAGCGGATCCGGATAGGAGTCCTGATTCTCAATATACAGAGGTTTATATAGTATATCACGCGCGAAAGAACTGCAAAAGTTAGTGACTATTGCATCAGCCTAGAAGTGGTTGGTTGACCTTTACCTAAAGAGCACTTGGTGCATTTTGACTGGACTCTTTAAATTTACACAACCTGGCGCCTTTATGTTATTTTCTGATTGGCCCTGAGAAGGGAGTTTCTCCATGTTGCGGTTTTTCCAGGAATCCTTACTCATCCTTCCTCAAAAAACAATTCCAGGGATCTTTACACAGCCTTACTCAAAAACAATCCCAGGAATCTTTACTTAAAAACAACCTTATCTAAAACGGAGTATCTTTGGTTCTATGAGCAGCAAGCAAAGTACAGAAGCAAAAATGCATTACAGGAACATTAAGTTCTACATTAGGTTCTACACAGGGAGGTTCGTGTGGCATTGCAGAGATTTCCATTTGGCCTTCCCCTCTAGATTTACCCCACAGGCAAGAGACCCAGTAGAGCCTGGGCTTCCAACTGCCAGGTGTGTCAGTCACAATAATACATCCAGGGACAGGAGAATTAATTTAGACTTCATTTATTAACTACCAGATCTTCACTTATGAACTCTCCCCCGTTTGCCCCCACACTTACAGGTTGATGATGCTTCAGATTTCTGGGCATCAGTGTCAACTTGGACTCTATGTCCTGCGGATCTTAAAAAGTCTGAGTCTATTTCATTTCCACAATGTATAGCCCCTCAGGTATTGGGTTGGCCAAAAACCCAAACAAACTTTTTGACCAATCGAATACATGGCTGAAGGTTGCTTTCAGGGTGGACCCAGGGAATCTATATGGGACATGCTTGCCATGGTGTAGCAGGGTATTTCTTCCTAAAGATCTAGACATTCCCTCAGTCAAAGGGTTGCAGATCTGAAAACTGGCTCAGGTAGGAAACGGAGCAAAAGATCGTGAATTTTTATTTGGACAGCTATCTCCCCCTTCTCGCTTCTCCATTCTGCGTTCTTTTACTATGGATATTAAGCAACTCTTTGGTTGGGTACCTATTTTGCCCCTTGGGACACCATCTTCAATTAGCCATCTCTACAACTCTGCGAGTCAAAGACTCCTGGCTACCTCTCTTACCTAGCTTCCAGGGATTAAGTGCCATCACACAGCCTCTACTGTTATGAAGGAGTCCTGCTCGGTGACCGCTTATTGGCCAATAGATAGAGGCATCACTGAACCTCCGAGGGATGCTGGTGTTCCTCCCTCGCCAGTGCATTCTGGATTGCCTAGGTGAACGGTGTGTTCTCTGGTGTTCTTTTGGCCCCACTGAATATATCCATTCCAGCATATTCACCTCTCACAGCCTTTTCATCCCTCCCTCTGTTGTTTCTCCTAGACGCTCAGGCATTTCAACTTTGCTCAGGGTGGGCGACTGCTTCCTTCAGGCCACTAGAGGCCACATTAGCAGGGAGTTTGGCCCCTAGGTATATATTATATGCAGGTTTGATCCCTGGGTCAGGAAGATCCCTGGAGGAGGAAATGGCAATCCGCTCCACTATTCCTGCCTGGAAAAGCCCATGAACAGAGGAGCCTGGAGGGCTACAGTCCATGGAGTTGCAGAGTCAGACACAACTGAGCATACACACATGAGCATCATTATCGTTGCCCCTAGAGTCCTTTCAAGGGTATCAAATTCTTCCATATCCTGAGAAAGTGCCCCAAGTCTCTGAATTGTTACTAATACACTCTTCAGATCAATAAATAAAAAGGTACTCAAGGATCTGCTTTCAGGGAACTACCCCTGAGAATCTTAAGTGCACCTGGTTCTGATTTAGATGGGCTCTGAGCCTGATTCCTAAAAGCATGCGACTTTGGGAAGGCCTGGGGAGAGTGTGGAGTGTATTTTGTATGTCAGAAAAATGGGAATAACTGTAAATAATAATACTGAGGCCAAAGGGCAGACTTTGATAGTTTTGAAATATGCCTGAAAATGTTCCAATAGTCTTCCCATCAAATGGTGGGATCAATGTCCTCTACTCTTACACTGGGTGGGACTCGGGGCTGCCTCGGCTTATAGAATATGGTGGAAATGATGCTATGGGACATCGAAGACTTAGTCATAAAAAGCCTGACCACTACCTTCTTGGCTTCTGAAGATCTCAGACACCATATTGCGAGGAAGCTCTAACTAGCCCATAGGGAGAGACCGAATAGAGCCCCCGATAGGACTTCTGAATGAAAGGTCATCTGTGGTTTCAGTCAATGCTGGTGGCAAGTGTTAGAATGAAATCGCCTCCAGATAATTCCAGCCCCAGCTGTCTGTCAAGTCACCAGCAGCCATGAAGTCTTCTTAGCTGAGGTTCCAGACATCCCGAAGCAGAGATAAGCCATACCAACTGTTCTCTGTCAAAATTCCTGACCCACACAGTCCATGAGCAGAATAAAGTGGTTGTCTTATGCCACTAAGTTTCGAGTGGCTCATTTTCCGGCAATAGTAAATAGAGTAAAGACCAAAGGGACAGATATCAAGTACACTTCTTTATTTCAAGAGCAACTAACTAGAAAATATAATGTGAAATAAAACATCCAAAATATCAGGAAAGAAACTAGGAAAGAACCTGATAATGACTGCAAATGACCTTTATAGAAAAAAATTTCACTCTAATCAGGGACACAGAAATTAGATCCAAATCAACCTGATTTAAAAGCAAAAATTAAGCAGCAAAAGGTCACTGGATTTGACAATGTAAAATTAAAGATTTCTATTCAGAAAACTACACTAGACAAAGTGAACAGGCAGATAATAGACAGGGATAAACATTTGTGAAGTCTAAAATTGACAAAGGTTTAATTTTTATATTCTACAGCAAATGTCTGTAAGTCAGCAGTTAAAACAGAGAACACAGCTGAAAAAAATAAGTAAAGGAGATATACTGGCAAGAACATGAAGTCTGCATGAGTGATGAATGTCTGAAGAAAACTATAATGCTCTAAGAATCAAGGGAAAAGCAAATTAAAACCAAGATGATGGACTTGCCTGGCGGTTCAGTGGGTAAGACTTCACCTTTCAATGCAGGTCCGATTCCTGGTCAGGGAACAAAGATTCCACATACTTTGCCACCCAAAACCAAAACATAAAACAGAAGCAATACTGTAACAAATTCAATAAGGACTTTAAAAATGGTCCACATTAAAAAAAATCTTTAAAAAAAAGATGAACTAGCACATTATGCCCCCCAAATTAGGACAATGGATAGTATCAAATATTGATAAGACTGCAACAGGCTGGGGCCTCTCCTGCACTGAGGGAGTAGAAGTATGAAAGCCATGATGGTGAAAACTGTAGAAGTATTTTTGAAGAATTAGGGCAGCAGAGGATGAGATGCTTCGATAGCATCACTGACTCAATGGACATAAGTTTCTCCAGGAGATAGTAAAGGACAGGGAAGCCTGGTGTGCTGCAGTCCATGGGATCACAAAGAGTTGGAAACGACTTAGTGACCAAACAACAGCAACGTCCTATAAACCAAAGATCTCACCCCTCTCTATAAGGACTGCACAAGGAGGTAGATGATGAATCAGTCAGAATCCAAACAAGAAAATAAAAATTCTGCTAGCATTGCAAGTGGGATATTTAATACAGGGAGTTGATTAAACAGGTGTAAGAAGGATAACAGAGAATGCAATTGCACCCCACTCCAGCACTCTTGCCTGGAAAATCCCATGGATGGAGGAGCCTGGTGGACTGCAGTCCATGGGGTCGCTAAGAGTCGGACATGACTGAGTGACTTCACTTTCACTTTTCACTTTCATGCATTGGAGAAGGAAATGGCATCCCACTCCAGTACTCTTGCCTGGAGAGTTCCAGGGACGGGGGAGCCTGGTGGGCTGCTGTCTATGGGGTCGCACAGAGTCGGACAAGACTGAAACGACTTAGCAGTAGCAAGCAGCAGGAAGAATAAAACAGGTCAGAAGACACTGGGGTAACTCAGAGATTAGTAACTGGGGGTAGCAGCTGCCATTTCTAGAACTAGGGGGACAAAAGGAAAAGCGGTATGACATCAACATGGGGGCTTTGAGGAAGGGCTCCGGGGGTGGTACTGAGACCTCTGAGAGGAAGCTGCCATATAGAGGTGTGTGGATGACTTAAGAGATAGCCAGCTACTGCTTAGAGCAGTCCCAGGACGTGTGATGCTTCTGCTGCTTAAACCTCCAAGAAGAGTGCTGCGCTGGAGCCCTAGCTGCCGGTGTTGATGGAAGAATGCCAGGAGGAGCTGTAAGCGAGTAGAGGGGCCCCTTTCCCTTCCTCGCACTTTGTGTGATCATCTGCCAATACCTTCCATTGGAAGAATAGAACCAGAAGGCAGCTGGCAGGGAGTCTGGGAAATGCAGCTTGTAGAACCCAAGCTTCAGGACAGTTAGCTAGAGTGAAAGGCAATAAGCGAAAGATTTACACCCCAGTGGTTCCCCAAAGGCTCAGTGGGAAAGAATCTGCCTGCAGTGTAGGAGCGGCAGAGACTTGAGTTCGATCCCTGGGTAGAGACAATCTCCTGGAGGAGAGCATGGTAACCCACTCCACTATTCTTGCCTGGAGAAGCTCATGGGCGTAGGAGTCTGGAGGCTACAGTCCACAGGGTCACAAAGACTCAGACACAACTGAAGTGACTGAGCATGCACGCATGTCACTGTGGTAGCAGGAGACTGCAGCCAAAATAGGTGGCCGTGGCTAGAGGGGTATTAAATCAAATGTCATGGGTGCATACAAATGGACTAGGTAGCTGTGAAGCAGGCAAGTACGTGTGAGTAAGCTATATGGATATATCCCAAGAACACTGCTGAGAGAAACAAAGCAAGGAAAAAGCATGAGATTTAAAGCATTCCACCATATACGCAGGGCTTCTCTGGTAGCTCAGGAGGTAAAGAATCTGCGTGCAATGCAGGAGACCTGGGTTCAATACCTGGGTTGGGAAGACTCCCTGGAGAAGAAAATGGCAACCCACTCCAATATTCTTGCCTGGGAAAATCCCATGGACAGAAGAGCCTGGCTGGTCCATTGGGTTGCAATGTGTCGGACATGACTGAGCGACTAACACTGACTCACTCACCATGTATGTACATTTAAAGTCGTAACAGAAGCTTCTAGGCTAGGGGACACAGGAAGGTGCTGTGAGGATGGGACGCCTGCAGAAGGCATGGAGCTCGTAGAGCCCTGCCCTGAACCATGCCCTGTGCAGCCCTTCCATCTGCTGTTCCTGAGTTACATCCTTTTATAATGAAGTAGGAATCTAGTAAACAAATTAATTTATAAAACCATAACAAAACAATATTATATTTCTAAGAGGTTGAACACATATTCGAAGATATGGGAGTGGCAGGATGGGACAGAAGGAGAGATACTGAGATGGAAATTATATAGAGTCAAGCTGCCAGTAGGGGAGCAGTAGTTAGTCGGTCAGTCGTGTCCAACTCTTTGCAACTTCATGGACTGTAACCCGCCAGGCTCCTCTGTCCATGGAATTTTCCAGGCAAGAATACTGAAGTGGATAGCCGTTCCCTTCTCCAGGGGATCTTCCTGACTCAAGGATTGAACCCGGGTTTTCAACACAGGAAGATTTTTTACCGCCTGAGCCACCAGGGAAGCCCCCTTTGAAGATATAGATATTACATATTAAATGGGTGCCAAAGCTGCTGCATAAAGCCCAATTCCTGGAATTATGCACTACAATTGCTCTGGTGGTGGCCTATGCTATGGAGAGAAACAGAAGTGGCAGTTAAAAAGAAGGGCAAGAAAATAAGTAAAATCAGAGAGGTTCATTAATAGAGGGGGGAAAATAATGTGCTATGAATCACGGGACATAACAAATCTATATCCCTGAAGATTTTAAAGAAAGCTTTATTAATCATATTTATTGCAGATCTTTTTTTCTAACTTTGCCCTTTATTTTATCATTTTACAAGGCATCTGACATTCAGAGGTTTTTTCCCTGTCATTTTAGTAATTGATCTTTTCCTTCCTTATTTCTGCTAGTGATGGATTAAAGAGGCCACTGCTCCCACTGAGAGATGGTGTCTCCTCTTTCTGCTTCCCTTGAATCTGGGCTGGCCTTGTGATTTACTGTGACATGCAGCATACAGAATACAGGGAATGCTACTGCATAACTTTCAACATTGGGCCGTAAGCGATCTGCAGTTCCCATATAAAATAAATAAGCCACAAGGATATATTGTACAACACAGGAAGTATAGCCAATATTTTATAAAAACAACAAATTAAATATAGCCTTTAAAAAATGTGAATACTGTACTGTACCCCTGAAACTTATATAACATTGTACAGCAATGATACCTCAATAAAAATAAAAAATAAAGAGATCTGCAAAGCTCATCTTCATTGGTTCCTTGGAACCCAGCTGCCATGTTGTGGGGTGCCCCAGCCACCAGGAAAAGCCCCACGGTGGAGAACGGAGTCACTCCAGTTCACAGCCTCAGCTGACCTCCCGGCTAGCAGCCATCACCAACTGCAAGCCATAGGAAAGAGACACTTGGGAAGTGCTGGCACTGTGGAGCCTCCAGATTTCCACAGGCTTAGTCAATACCACTTGGAGTGTTAGCATTCCTCAGCTGATCCCAATCAACCCGGAGACCTCGGGCAGATTGTTTTAAGGCCTGTTTGTTAAGGAGCAATAGATAACTGAAACACTTTATCGCTTTGATACTGAGAAAATCCAGATATCAATGAAACGTCTTATCTATATTCTATTTTTCAAGAGTCACACAGGGTTTTAGCTTAGACAGTATGTTTTCAGTCAGCTCTCTGACTCAGCTCCATTTGCTAGATAATCCATTTGATAGTTTATCCTCTCATTTTTTGGTAATGCTTTTTTCTAAGATATTGAAAGAAGTTTTAGTTTAGTCTCTTTTTTAAACACAACTTAAATATGTTTAAGTTAACAAATGCCTGTTCTATGAAATGGAGGGGAGGCAGAGTTGTCTGCTGCAAAGATGACCTTTATTCCCACTATTACCTGATGCATTTCACAAACATTTTTCTCTATATTTTCATATAAGTGCTATCACCCAATACATCTCACGTTATAGCTCAAGAATACCACATACATGGTAGAGTTTATTCACTGTGCATGAGTACCCTACTGAGAAAGTAAACAGGTACTAAAGCAGGGCTGCCCTACCCCAGAGGAAGAGGTGTCTTTTGCTAACAGAGATCCTGCCACTTTATCAAGCCCTGGGTTCTTTGTGTTTGTTATACTGAAATAAGTCAAGTGTTTGTTAAGAGGAAAAAGGGTACGTGCAGTTCAGAGAAAGAGTGGGTTCAAGCCCTGTGTGCTTGGGTCTGTTTTCACTCAATGGGCGAGCCGCTTTCAGTTTTGACTCTGCTGAGGACCTGCCTGGACTGCTAATTTTAAATTTTATTTAGTTAGTTAGGCTGCACTGAGTCTTCACTGCTACCCAAGGGCTTTTCTTGTGGCAAGTGGGCGCTTCTCTGGCTTGCCGTGTAGGGCTTCTCACTGCAGTGGCCCTTTTGCTGCGGAGCCAGACTCTGGGTGGAGCAGGCTTCGTGAGCTGTGTTGCACAGGTTCAGTTGCCCTGTGGCAATCGGGATCTTCCCAGACCAGAGACTGAACCCGTGTCCCCTGCCTTGGCAGGTGGATTCTTAACCTTTCAGCCAGCAAGGAAGTCCCGCTCGCTCTATTTCGCTTAACACAAACCCCTGTGACAAACATCTGAGAGACATTTTGAAGAAGGCTACCACTAGATTTGGGCACAAATGGATACAGCCGTCCCTCCTCCTCTGCAGTTGCCATGGTTTCAGTCACCTGCAGTCAATCTCAGTCCAAAAACATTACGTGGAAAATTCCAGAAATAAACAACTCATAAATTTTAAATGGTGGGCCATTTTGAGTATTGTGATGAAAACTTGCACCTTCCCTTCCGCTTTGTCCTGTGGGGACATGAATCATCGCTTTGACCAGATGATCCTTCCCATCCGTCACTCAGCAGCCGTCTCAGTTATCAGATCAACCACACGGTACCACGGTGCTCATGTATAACTCACCCTTATTTTACTTTATAACAGCCTCAAAGCATAAAAGCGGTGATGCAAGCAAAGTTGACTATGCCAAAGAGAAGGCTAAAAGTGCTTCCTGTAGGTGAAGAGGTGACAGAAAAAAATTAAATGCTGAGGTTGCTAAGATCTATGGTCAGAATGAATCTTCTGTGAAAACATGAGGGAAGAAACAATTTGCACTAATTTTGCTTTCACACCTCAAACTGCAAATATGTTGCTACAGTGCATGATAAGTGCTTGGTTAAGATGGAAAAGACATTAAATTTGTGCAATATTTTGAGAGGAGAGAGACCATATTCACATAACTCTTACGACCATATCTTTTTATAACCACAGTTCTATGTTATTATCAGTTATTGCTGTTAATCTCTTACTGTGCTTAATAAACTTTATCATAGATATGCGTGTTACAGGATTTGGTGATATCTGTGGTTTCAGACATCCCCTGGGGGCCTTGGGACATATTCCCACAGATAAGGGGGGATAACTGTATAACAAATAGGGGAGAGTGAAGAGACAAAAATGTTACCAGTATCACCAAAAGGGAGGAAGGAGGAACTCTGTACTGGGGTAGATTAGGGTTCCCCCTGCAAATTCTTGTTCACCCAGAATGTGACCTGATATGGGAAAAATATCTTTAGATGAGGTGGGCCCTAAATCCAAAGACAGGTGTCCTTCTGAGAAGAGGGGAAGACACACAGAGATGCACAGAACAGCACGTGAAGATGAGGGCATCGGCTGGGGCGTCTACAAGCTGAGGAGCGGCATGGACGGCAGGCAATCCTCAGAAGTGAGGACAGACAGATGGAGCAGTCTCCCTCAGAACCTCCAGAAAGAACCAGCCCTGATAGCACCTTGATTTCAGACGTCTGGCCTCCAGAGCTGTGAGAGAATAAATGTGTATTGTTTTAAGCCACTGAACTTGGACTCCTTTCCTATGACAGCCCTAGAAATTTATATGGGTAGCTATAACCTATTGTTTATTTACAACTTAATATGACACTGTGGTAAAGAGTCTGCCTGCCTGTGCAGGAGACATAACAGACGCAGGTTTGATCCCTGGGTCAGGAAGATCCCCTGGAGAAGAGACTGGCAACCCCCTCCAGTACTCTTGCCTGGAGAATCCCATGGACAGAGGAGCTGGGTGGGTTACAGTCCATGGGGTCTCAAAGAATTGGAAATGACTGAAGCAACTTAGCACACACATGCCAGGTAAAGTCAGATCACAGGAAGTTGTCAATATCTGACTGTTCAACATAGTAGGTTATATATCTAGTTCACTTAATTTTCTCTGACACACATACACACTTTCTTAAATATGTTTGCAACAACCATGTGAAGTATCATTATCCATATTTTACAGATGAGGAAATTGGGGTTCAGAGAGGCTAAGTAATTCACTCATGATCTTATAGTCAATAAATCACAGAAGTGGAAAATAAAGCTCAAAATTGTCAGGCCCTAATGTCTCAGTGGTAAAAAAAAAAAAAAAAAAAACCTACCTGCGAATGCAGGAGGAGCAGGTTGGATCCGTGGGTGGGGAAGATCCCCTGGAGAACAAAATGGCAACCCACTCCAGTATTCTTGCCCGGAGAATCTCATGAACAAAGGAGCCTGGCGGGCTAAGTCTATGGGGCTGCAAAAGAGTCAGACACAACTTAGTGACTAAACAACAAAAATCCATGTAGTCTAATTCAGTGCTTCTCAAATGTCAATGTATAGAAAAATTACCTAAGGTTGTATTACCTAAAAATGTACTGCTCATGATTCAGTAGGTCTGGGGTGGGGCCTGAAATTTTGCATTTGTAGGAAGCTCCCTAATACTGTGTTAGCTCTGCTCACAATTGGATCACAGTAAGTACTGAGAGCAAGCATCCTGCCTTCCTTGACACTAGATACTTGATATGATTTCTTTTGAAGCAATTATTATGATTTTCTGTCATACCCAGGTGGAGTTATAATACAGATGGTTGAAAATATGTGGCTGGACTATTTTGGAGAAATGAGCATTGGAGGCATAGCTTTCAAGTCATCTGCAAAGGTCGATAGTGGAAAATATGTGATTGGAGGAGCTGAAAGGCTGTTCTGTTTAAATTTTTTTTCCATAAGTCATACTTTTTTGAAGGAACTGATAAAAAAAGAAAGTAAAAACCTAGGTATTCTCTGCATAATAATTTGAGGATATTTTCTTTTCATAATATATATTCTCAAAGTAGCACTTTAAAATGTCTTAGCTGGATAGATTTAAGTGCTATAGATTAATATTGCTTCTTTCAGGGCTTCCCAGGTGGCACTTGTGGTAAAGAATCCAGGTGCCAACACAAGGGACACAAGAGACAGCGGTTTGATCCCTGTGTCAGGAAGATACTGTGGAGGAAGAAATGGCAACCTGCTCTAGTATTCTCACCTGGAAAATCCCATGGACTGGCAGGCTACAGTCCATGGAGTTGCAAAGAGTCAGACATGACTGAGCACACACACACGATGAATACATAGTGACCCACAGGCCTAATTAACGAAATTCTTAGGACCAGAAGTTTAAGTGAATGCTTAACTTACTTCTTTCAAGGTAGAGTTTTGGTTTAGTGGAGCAACTGAAGGAACTGGGAAAAGGTTAAGGACACGCACATTTTCTATGGCCATGAAGGAATCTGAGCTCAAAAGTGTCCAGATACCTGAGATCTCTAATATGCAGCAGCCACATCACAGACCAAGAAATAAGAAAGTGGAGGGGGAAACATCTTTCAATTTTTTAAGAATTTTTTTTCTTGAACACTTGCAGAAAATTCTGGGATTAGCCTGTCTTTGTGAGTCAGTAATAAAATTCACATTAGACTCAGATCTGCTATAAAGGATTTACTTCATTTGCAATATTTTAAGGGCTAATTTGTAACATCTGCCTAAGTAAACAGAACTTACTTGGATAGTAGAGAAGCAAAACCATGTGTCTGAAAAACTGAATACAAGTACTTGATAGATTAACTAAAATCAATCCCAGATGGACATGTGGCCTGGCAGAATCTCAGGAGTTTTCTTGCACACTATTTGACAAAGGTCACACTATTAAAGTCAAGTAGCATCTTTAAGGACAAGGAATTCCGAGCATTGAATATATGAATAAGAAAATAATGGATGGTTTCCATTGCATTGCTGGCTGAAGATTGTAGAAACATTTTCTCTGAGTCTTGTGGCTAAGAGCTTCCTTGGAAGAAACTAGCCATAGTACCCCAGCTTTTGGCTGACTTAGAATATTGTTACTATAAATTGTCATTTGTAAGAAAAAAAAAGAATTGTCATTTGAGAGCAGTTTTCTCCTAGTGATCTCATACAAGTGTCAAATATTTGAGATCTTTCTCAACTCCGGAAACCCATAACCACCCATTATGACTTGATGGAATTATTTACCTTAAAGTAATGTATATTTGCAACCATAGTTATTGTATCATAGAATACATATGTATATTCTGTTAATTAAATCAGAAGGGGAAACAGATCTGGGGGAACCAAAATAAGAATGATTTCTTCATAACATATTCTAGGGGAAATCCTTCAAGGTGATTTAATAGTTCCATTGAAAGCGATCTTGATAGTGGCTAGTTAAGACTGCTCAAAGAGTGAAATTCACTTCTCTCCATCTCAGTGTGCTGTGTGGTAATATTCAATAAGAAAACAAGCTATTGTAGAGAACTGTGATCTATTCAGTAAATAGATCTGAATGCTTAAGTCAGTGATTCTTCTACACATGTAAGGTAAAGCAAGTTGCCCAGGTTGAAATGAAGATAATCAGAAAAGCATGTGGGAAGTCACAAAACTGATATTCTGCCTCTAAAGGAGAGATGATAGGTTACTATTTCTGTAATAGGGAAGAGCAAGTCAGACTCCATATTGGATCTGTTTCTTTTAACCTCTATATTCTATTGCTTCTGCTACAAGTTAATCACTAAAAGAAGACTGCTCACAGGCCAAACTAAACAGTACAGCCTACTCTGATGGGCTATATAAGGGCTCTGACACTTTCCCATTCATATAGAGATTAAAAGTTTCAGAACAGAGAATAATATCTGTCTTGTTGGTTCATTGGAAGCACTGATGTTGAAGCTGAAACTCCAATACTTTGGCCACTGATGCGAAGAACTGACTCATTTGAAAAGACCCTGATGCTGGGAAAGATTGAGGGCAGGAAGAGAAGGGGACGACGGAGGATGAGATTGTTGGAGGCATCACCAACTCAATGGACATGAGTTTGGGTAAACTCTGGGAGTTGGTGATGGTCCATGGGTCGCAAAGAGTCGGACATGACTGAACAACTGAACTGAACTGTTGGAGGTTTATAGGAACATGGTAACCACACTTGCATGGACAGTGGTGCAACCAAAGGATTGTACCAAGAAGTTTGAAAAACCAGCCACACTCTTTCCCCTTTCAGTACAAAAGAAACCTGAATTCTAACTTCAGTTAAGTTGGTTCTTTAGGACACACTAGCCCACCATCTTCTTGGTTTGTTGACTTTCCAAAGAAAGTCACTATTGCTTGCCCCAACAACTCATCTCTCAATTTACTAGCCTGTTGTGTGGCCAGTTGTATGAGCTTGAACTCAGTAACGTTTTTGTATTATCATCTTTTTTCTGTTAACTAAAATATGATCTTCTTCTGTAATTTAAAAATTCCAATAAAGGAAAAAAGTTCCAGTAAGTTTATAATAACTCCAGCAGTTGCAATTTGAAGGACTAGATCAAGAGTTTTACTACATGATGGTTTATCTAGAAGTTACAATGATTTATTGACTATCCCAAACTCATAACACATTCCACAATAAAGTTTCTTTTTGTTATAAGGACCCTGCTAAGCATAAGCACAGTCTCTTGATAAAAACCTTCTGATGATTGTTTTAAAATCTATTACACCCTTAAAATTGAGTAAGCATAAAATATTCTGTACTAAGACATTTTCTTGGCTTTCTAAGAAAGCCAAGAAAATGTCTTCATGTAGAATGAAAAATCAAATTAGTTTCCACTTTGGCTAAATACTTCACCATTTGTGGTTGGAAGATGCCAAACATCATTTTAGTTCTTTTCATTTAGGGATTAAAAGATAAATTGACCTTCTGTGAATGCACTTATTGTACACAGTATGGTCTTATTTCAGTCTTTCAAGTTGGCATTTTAACTAGGGGGACAAGATGATGACCAAGGCCCTGAGAAATGATCTTGATGAGAGTCTTCACTCCTACTTTATCCCGCCCATCCACTCCTCCACCCAGCTCTGCTGAGTTGGCCCTGTATGCCAGATGCCTGCCTCACACCAGAATGCAAGCCAGGGTAAGAACTGCACAGTGGCAGAGACAGAGATGTATGGTTCAAATGCTTCAAGAAAGGACTCACTGCAGTTAGCTCCCTCAGGATCTGATCTCAGCGTTTAGGTCAAGGTCACCTTTTACTTCAGGCAGCATCCAGTTACTGACCGAGTAAAACAGAGTGACTGAGCCCTCTCCGTGGGCAACCCCTACCTTCTGACCATACTAGGAGGCACTGAAAGTGGGTGCAGCCATTCTCAGGACCCCTCTCAGAGGTAATCTTGCTCGGGAGTTCAGGCCTCGCATCGGGCCGGCAGATTAGTCACATCTGTATTGTGCTTTGCTGTTCACCCTGCCTGATCCTGTTTACATCCCTTATCTTTCACCATGGTTCCATCTCATACATTTTTGCACGCCCCAGTCCAGCTCATATCTGTTTTCTGGAGAATCCAAGCTGTGAGCCTTGGTGTCAGAAGTGGTCCAAGAAAGCAGGTAGTGGGGTGTGGGAGCCAGGTCACCCACTCCTTTGCTGGTAATGAGGAATCAATTCCTGCCTGGAACAAGGTGGGAGGCTAACTGTTAAGACTTTCCAAGGCAGAGCTAGGCTGTGCCTGGGGAGGGAAATGCAGTAGTCTCAGAGATGATTCAGGCATTTGAAATGTATGTGGGAGATGAGAAATACGCTGACAGTGGGATCGAGTGC
This sequence comes from Moschus berezovskii, assembly GCF_049115385.1. NCBI lineage: Eukaryota > Metazoa > Chordata > Mammalia > Artiodactyla > Moschidae > Moschus > Moschus berezovskii. The sequence goes on along the minus strand of NC_142478.1, from coordinate 15,779,349 downwards.
TTGTTTTTAATTGAATTGAGACTCTATACACTGATACTGAAAATCTGAGAGCAATTAACAAATTGAAAACTAAGTGTAAAAGCCACAGGGTCTCCTTGGTAGCTTTCAAGGAGGTCCTCATCTCATGCAGTGGGCTCACAGAAAAACAAGATCCTATGCAGGATTTGGTTTTCAGATTGGCTAAGCTTCAAAGATGGCTGAAATTCAACCAAGGTAGTCATGACTCTGGCTGGGGAACCCTGAGTCCCTGATGTGTGAGATGAGGATGTCTAGTTGTATGCCTTGATAGATTTCACTCCTCAGGCTACTCTGAACCTTACAAACATGCAGAAGTGGCTTCCCCTACTTGAGTGTTAACTGACCGTGGGAATGGTCTGCTGAAGGGTCAGCTGAAGTGCCAGCTCCTCAGCCAAAATCTGGCCCTACTTCTCCCTCACCCTCACTCTATCATTATAATTACATCAATTTCTTTGGCTAAAACAACAACTCTTTGCTTTACATGTTTTGACTGTCAATATTGTTTTCCAGAGAGCCAAGTAATGTAGTATGATTACAGATTTTCTTTCACAATCTATTGTTTTTTCTGGAGTTACTACCTAGCTCTATATACACAAACACACACACATCACCATGGTGAGTATGTACTGTAAAGCTTACCCCAATCTTTCCTCAGAGACCTACAACCATTTACTTGAGTAACAGTATACTGGGAAAATGGGAATAACTAGACATTGTGAGGTTCTGTTGGACACTGTATCCAAGTCAGCACTGGTACCCAGAGGCACAGAGCATCATCAAACCTGCCTCCACACCCCCCACCCCCATTAGAGAGAGGGCTCAAGTATGAAGTTCTGGCCAAAGTCTGGCTTACAGTGAGGGTCCATAGACCTACCAGCTGGTCATTTCTTTGATACCCAAGGGACATGCTTGGCAACTGGAGTAACCTCCACCTTGTGTCCTTGGTCCTGCTCACCTTAGAGCAGAAGGAAGAGTCAAGAGCCAGTGGTCTGTCTGCATAGTATTCCCACTGCACCATTTTCAAACCCTCAACCTACACCTCTATTTTTACTGTTCTTCTTTGTCCTCTGTGATACCAAATACTTCCAAGTCCTTTTGAGCCTCTCAGAGGTGTGACTTGTTTTTAATCAGATGCTCTTCTGTAGGCACTTTATAGCTAAATCAGAAACATTTTTAATTTATGGCTTCCAAAAATTTTCTTAACTTTCTCATCTGCAACACCTCCCCTTGCAATCTGTTTTATTTACATTTGCTTTTGAATTTCTGCAAATTTTAAATCCACATTTTATCATTTTAGCAATCTTGGAGAGAAAAGAAATTTCCAACCTTCAATATTTAAATAAGCATCCAACTTTTTTCATATGTATAACAATTACCTTTCTCAGCTTCATTGATTTAAACTTGTATTCTTATGCTTCATTCTACTAGATTGTTCTTGGAATCTATGCCACATGGAAGGCTAAGATATTTGTAATTAAGAAAAAGTGTTTAAACGAAGAAACAGTAAAATACTGTTGTGTGTGTTCTATAAGCATGTTCATTTCAATTTATATTTCATTTTTCAATTTTTGTAATTAACAAAAAAGGAAGTTTGAGAATTAAAGTGTAGCTGGAATATAGAGGTCTTCACAGTTGAATAGGACCATGGAAGACAAGTAATATCAGCTAATAATAAGTAGTAACATTAATCGAGAACTTACTATGTGCTAATCACTGTGCTAAGGGTTTTATAGCCATTAAAAGAAGAACTAATTCAGTTCAGTCATTTCAGTTGCTCAGTTGTGTCCGACTCTTTTGAACCCCATGACTGCAGCACACCAGTTGCTGTCCATCCCCAACTCCCGGAGTTCACCCAAACTCATGTCCATTGAGTCAGTGATTTCATCAAACCATCTCATCCTCTATCGTCCCCTTCTCCACCCACCTTCAATCTTTCCCATTATCAGAGTATTTTCAAATGAGTCAGTTCTTTGCATCAGGTGGCCAAATTATTGGAGTTTCAGCTTTAGCATCAGTTCTTCCACTGAATATTCAGGACTGACTTCCTTTAGGATGGACTGGTTGGATCTCCTTGCAGTCCAAGGGACTCTCAAGAGTCTTCTCCAACACCACAGTTCAAAAGCATCAATTCTTCACAGCTTTCTTTATAGTCCAACTCTCACATCCATATATAACTACTGGAAAAACCATAGCTTTGACTAGACGGACCTTTGTTGGCAAAGTAATGTCTCTGTTTTTTAATGTGCTGTCTAGGTTGGTCATAACTTTCCTTCCAAGGAGCAAGCATCTTTTAATTTCATGGCTGCAGTCACCATCTGCAGTGATTTTGGAACCCCCAAAATAGACTCTGTCACTGTTTCCATTGTTTTCCCATCTATTTGCCATGAAGTGATGGGACCAGATGCCATGATCTTAGCTTTCTGAAAGTTGAGTTTTAAGCCAGTTTTTTCACTCTCCTCTTTTACTTTCATCAGGAGGCCTTTTGGTTCCTCTTCACTTTCTGCTATAAGGGTAGTGTCATCTGCATATCTGAGGTTATTGATATTTCTCCCAGCAATCTTGATTTCAGTTTGTGCTTCCTCCAGTCCAGTGTTTCTCATGATATACTCTGCATATAAGTTAAATAAGCAGGGTGACAATATACAGCCTTGACATACTCCTTTCCCGATTTGGAACCAGTCTGTTGTTCCATGTTCAGTTCTAACTGTTGCTTCTTGACCTGCATACAGATTTCTCAGGAGGCAGTTCAGGTGGTCTGGTATTCCCATCTCCTGAAGAATTTTCCACAGTTTGTTGTGATCCACACAGAGACTTTGACGTAGTCAATAAAGCCTAAGTAGATGTTTTTCTAGAACTCTCTCGCTCTTTCAATGACCCCAACGGATATTGGCAATTTGATCTCTGGTTCCCCTGCCTTTTCTAAATCTAGCTTGAACATCTGGAAGTTCATGGTTCACATACTACTGAAGTCTGGTTTGGAGAATTTTGAGTATTACTTTGCTAATGTGTGAGATGAGTGCAATTGTGCAATAGTTTGAGCTTTCTTAGCATTGCCTTTCTTTGGGATTAGAATGAAAACTGACCTTTCCCAGTCCTGTGGCCACTGCTGAGTTTTCCAAATTTGATGGCATACTGAGTGCAGCACTTTCACAGCATCATCTTTTAGGATTTGAAATAGCTCAACTGGAATTCCATCACCTCCACTAGCTTTGTTCACAATCACACCGTTGTGGTTATCTGTGTCATGAAGATCTTTTTCTGTATAGTTCTTCTGTGTATTCTTGCCACCTCTTCCTAATGTCTTCTGCTTCTATTAGGTCCATACCATTTCTGTCCTTTATCGAGCCCATCTTTGCATGAAATGTTCCCTTTGTATCTCTAATTTTCTTGACGAGATCTCTAGTCTTTCCCATTCTATTGCTTTCCTCTATTTCTTTGCATTGATCACTGAGGAAAACTTTCTTGTCTCTCCTTGCTATTCTTTGGAAATCTGCATTCAGATGCTTATATCTTTCCTTTTCTCCTTTGCCTTTTGCTTCTCTTCTTTTCTCAGCTATTTGTAAGGCCTCCTCAGACAACCATTTTGCCTTTCTTTTTCTTGGGGATGGTCTTGATCACTGCCTCCTGTACAATGTCACGAAGTTCCGTCCATAGTTCTTCAGGCACTCTATCAGATCTAATCCCTTGAACCTACTTGTTACTTCCACTGTATATACATAAGGGACTTGATTTAGGTCATACCTGAATGGTCTAGTGGTTTTCCCTACTCTCTTCAATTTCAGTCTGAATTTGGCAATAAGGAGTTCATGATCTGAGCCACAGTCAGCTCCCAGTCTTGTTTATGCTGACTGTATAGAGCTTCTCCATCTTTGGCTGCAAAGAATATAATCAATCTGATTTTGATATTGACCATCTGGTGATGTCCATGTGTAGAGTCTTCTCTTGTGTTGTTGGAAGAGGGTGGTTGCTATGACCAGTGCATTCTCTTGGCAAAACTCTGGTAGCCTTTTCCCTGCTTCATTTTGAACTCCAAGGCCAAATTTGCCAGTTACTCCAGGTGTTTCTTGACTTCCTATTTTTGCATTCCAGTCCCCTATCATGAAAAGGACATCTTTTTTTGGGTGTTAGTTCTAGAAGGTCTTGTAGATCTTCATAGAACCGTTCAACTTCAGATTCTTCAGCATTATTGGTCGGGGCATAGACTTGGATTACTGTGATATTGAATGGTTTGCCTTTGAGACGAACAGAGATCATTCTGTTGTTTTTGAGATTGCATCCCAGTACTGCATTTTGGACTCTTTTAGCAGACTCTTTTAATGGACTCTTTTAGAACTAATATTAGCGGCATTTAATTTAATAATTTCTTTGTATTTTTTCTAAGTTAGTTTTAATAAAAACTTTATCACAAGTAAATTTATATATAGAGTATGACAAAACAAATTAGCTACAATTTACAGATGACTTTTACAAAGACAGAGGCACAGGGAGATGATGTGATTTGCCTAAGACTAGGAGATCCAACCAGTCCATTCTAAAGGAGATCAGTCCTGGGTGTTCATTGGAAGGACTGATGCTAAAACTGAAACTCCAATACTTTGGCCACTTCATGCGAAGAGTTGACTCACTGGAAAAGAGTCTGATGCTGGGAGGGATTGGGGGCAGGAGGAGAGGGGGACGACAGAGGATGAGATGGCTGGATGGCATCACCAACTCTGTGGACATGAGTTTGAGTGAACTCTGGGAGTTGGTGATGGACAGGGAGGCCTGGCGTGCTGTGATTCATGGGGTCGCAAAGAGTTGGACACGACTGAGAGACTGAACTGAACTGAACTGAACACAGCTAATAGATGATGGGGGTGGACTTGAAGGCAAAGGGTCTGGCTCCACCGCCAGTTATCTTGATTTTCACACTATGCTACATTCTAGTGGGGAACCTAGATGTCCCAGAGTTTAGGAAGCTATTGTATTCCACCATAAATCACTCATCACGTGTGTCACTAGGTGGTAATGATCTGTACTAGTCTTCTTCCTCCGCTAGATTTGTGAGTCCCTTTGAGGTTATACACATACATGTCTCAATCTATTTTTGTTCACTTCAGTGCAATACCCACCAAAGTATAAATGTTCAGAAAAATGCAAGTTAAATGAATAGTGGCTCCTGATTTCAAACATTAGGAAGAAGAGCTATTTGAAATAGAATAGTTTTGTGGAGATGAAAAATAAAGGGATTTCTAACTTTGTTTTAGTACTATGGGAAAGGGAACAGGAGAATTTTACCCTGAGCTTGTGGAGAAATTTATTGTTAACTTAGAGTATTCTTAACTGTACCTTTAAAAGAAATCATCAAAGTCTGGCTGTGTATCAAGAGAGTCTTGCTATAACTAGTCATGAACTATGACCAAAAAGGACAGCTCTATATTTAAAAACTGTGGTGGTTGATGGGATGGTGGATGGGAAAGGAGGAGAAAATGGAGGAAGTGAAATTTACAGTTTTGTAAATTACAGCCTGTGGCAGGACCAAGATGCCTTGTTAATGTCGGCCAGAGAGCGAGTCAAAGGATGGTTACTCACACTTGTATAATTAAGGCTGCATTTTGATGTGATAAAAAGGCTTATTTGTTTTTCTTCTTAAATATAAGTTATTTAACCTATAACCTATGTAGCCCTTATTTTCAAATACCTTAAGTGCTCTAAAAATGTCTTTGGAAGTTCCTTTTTTTCCTCTGAAATTATTTAAAAAATTAAACTATAGTTGATTTACAATTGTTAATTTCTGGTATATGGCAAAGTAATTCAGCTATATATTAATATATGTGTGTGTGTGTGTTGTTGTTGCTGTTTAGTCACTAAGTAGTGTCTGACTATTTGTGACCCCATGGACTGTAGCCCACCAGGCTCCTCTGTCCGTGGGATTCTCCAGGCAAGAATACTGGGGTGGGTTGCCATGCCTTCCTCCAGGAGATCTTCCCAACCCAAGGACTGAATGCAGGTTTCCCACATTGCAGGCAGATTCTTTACCATCTGAACCACCAGGGAAGCCCAAGAATTCTGGAGTGGGTATGTGTGTGTGTGTATATATGTATATACACATATATATATACATATATACACCCACATTTTTTAGAAATATCTTCTTATAAAAAATACATTATTTTTTCATATTCTTTTCCATTATAGGTTATTACAAAATCCTGAATATAGTTCCCTGTTCTATATAGTAGGTCTTTGTTGCTTGTCTATTTTACATATAATAGAATGTATCTGCTAATACCAAATTCCTAATTTGTGTGTGTGAAAGTTGCTCAGTTGTGTCTAGCTCTTATCTGCTAATCCCAAATTCCTAATTTATACCTCCCCTAAAAAGGCTTACAGTTTGGTTAGTATTTCCTTTATTAACAGTTATGCTAACAAGCGATTTATCCCTAAGGGCAGTTGCCAAGACAGCCCTGATAATGGGACTACAATGACCCAACTCTAAAGATGGAAGGAAAAGTGAGCAAAAAATACAACTGAAGATCTAAATCTTCTGAGGAGAGAGAAGCCCAGAATTAAACACAGATACAAGACCTTCTACCTCTACTTTTGCCATTCAGAATTATTTACCTGTCAATAGTAAAGTTTAAGGGAGACATCAAGAAATCTTCTCTGATACTTTGAACATGGGGTCCCAAATAAACTATAAGATGGCCTGCTCCAGGACCTTTTAAAGAGGATAATTTAGTTGTCTCTTAGGGAAGTTGGAAACACACGGATTCTTCTAAGATGTATGTTTCTTGGTAATATGCTTGCGTGTGTGCTAAGTCACTTCGATCATGTCCAAGTCTGTGTGGCCCTAAGGACTGTAGCCTGCCAGGCTCCTCTGGCTATGAGATTCTCCAGGCAAGAGTACTGGAGTGGGTTGACATGCCCTCCTCCAGGGGATCTTCCTGACCCAGGAATTGAACCTACCTCTCATGTCTCCTGCAATGGCAGGCAAGTTCTTAACCCCTAGAGATACCAGGGAAGCCCAAAAGACCTTCATGAGATTATCGACTACAGTAAGCTAAGGAAGCAAATATGTATGTATGTGTGTGTGTGTGTGTGTATCCTTAGGGATCCAACATTCAGCACCACCTCTGAGATAAAGGCTGTCTTCATTTGCATCTCATTTCCTGTTCATGTAAGAGTGAGGAAGTCGCCAACATTTGTAACCAATCCATGTATCATGAATACTTTTAATTTCATCAATGGTGTTCAATATCTAACAATGAACACCCAATCAACACAAAAACCAGAGATTTGTTTCTGACAGTTAGTATGCTGATTATCAGGGTACAGGTTGTTGATCTCAAGATACAGAAAACTGAACAAACTGCCATGGCCCCCTCTGGAATGTGGGCTGAACATCCCTTAAGTGATACATTATTAAGACACTATAGCTTAACCTAAGAATACTACATCCATGCATGCTCAGTAGTGTCTGACTTTTTGTGACCCCATGGACTGTAGCCGACCAGGCTTCTCTGTCCATGGGATTTCCCAGCCAAGAATACTGGAGTGGGTTGCCATTTCCTCCTTCAGGGTAGGAGGAAATCTTCCTGACCCGGGGATCAAACCCATGTCTCCTGCATTTGCAGGCAGATTCTTTACCACTGAGCCACCTGGGAAGCCCAAAGTAACTACAGACCATTTTAATACTGTATTGGCCTAGAGGAACCACTCAAAGTTTGGAGAATTGAATAGGATATTTTGAAGAGCTTGTAAGTTGGAGTTACAGGTATGTCACTCAGTTACTTTTTCACAAGCAGTTAGGGTGTTCAGATTATTACAACTCACAGGATTTAGTTTTATCTTCCTGTTCTTTTGGGGGCACTCTGGAGAAAACCCTCGGTTTGCTTCAGGCTCCTGATGGGAACTTGATAAAATTTTATCACGATTCCAATGGGAAGGCCTCAGAAGGCTATTTATTAGTTGACTCTATAAACAAAAATTACTTTGAAGTGATGATAAAAATTGTGTATTTCAATAATTGCTCATATATTTGTAAACAACATGTTTAATTGTTTATCAAAGAGTGAAACTTTTGGGGAGAGGCAGTATCCATTCACCCCTGAGAAATGGGCCAAACTATCCATACTTCACTATCTTCCCCTGAGTTGCTTTGGGAATCCAAAGTGCATGTTGTAGAGCTAACAGTGGTCCAAGTGCATGGTGAACCACTGTGTACGCCCTTTTCTGAACTATACTAGGTGGAAGAGCTCAGGAAGAGGCATCGCAAACCTCCCACCACAACCTTAAGTTGATCCACAGAAGTTACACAGAGAATTCTCTCAGCCATGGCAGAGTGGAGCCCTCAAGGTGTAGTTCAGAGTGACAGAAAAGGATAAAGCCATTTAGATACTCCTGTAAAACTATATTCATTTAAAATTACTTTCAAGGGACTTCCCTGGTGGTCTGGTGGTTGGGACTTTGACTTGCAACTCAGGGGGTGCAGGTTCGATCTCTGGTTGGGGAGCCAAGATTCCACATGCCTCAGCGTCAAAAAATCAAAACATAAGACAAAAATAATATCATTAACAAGTTCAAAGAGATTTTAAAAATGGTCCACATCAGAAAATCTTTAAAAGAAAATAAAATTACTTTCAAGAAATTCACAACGTTATAAGCTGTTTGCAGTCATGTCTTACTCCTGAACACACTTTAGGTTGAAAACCTCACTCTCAGGCTGGCTGACAATGTCTCTTTAATTAAACAGGCTTTTCTGATAACATCAATTCCATTTGCCTCCTCCTCACCCTGCAACACATAGTTTTCTCCCCACACCCCTGTCCCTGGAGAAAAATCTGTGACTGTACCTGTACTGATGTATATCAGGTGTTTCCAACTAACGAATGTTTGGTTTATCACCTTGGAAAGTCCCCTTGTTTTTTGCCCCTTCACTGAAGAGAAAACAAGCATTTCTGCACTTGTGCTTTCATTTCTTGCCATCTGTGGCTTACTGGAATACCATATGTGCTTGCTCAATGTCATTATTTTGCCAACAATACACCCACAGTCTCAATGATATTTTCAACCCCTTGTATCGTACCCTGATGTCTATTTATATTGACATCCAGACATTTTCATTTCACCACTGGCGCAGAAATGACATTTTTGTGCCTAATTATTACTGTGATAATGTAATGCAATCTCCCTCCAGACAAACCCCCTTATTGCCAGCCACAGCTCAAAATTTTCTGATGATTGTCTTTGGCTTCTAAGAAACCATCCACTTAATATTGTGTGATTTCAGGAGTTTCTGAAGAGCAAGGGGCCAACCAATCCTCTTTAAACTCAATGCATGTACCAGCCATCAGAAGACATGAGTTATTAATCATGAGACAAACACACATACATTCCTGGCCCTGTTATTCATGCTTTATTGTGGAGTCATATATATTATTACAGAATGTGGAATAAAAGCAACTCTACAATGATTTCTAAAATATGTATTTGCCTCTGCTCTTAGATAGTTTAGGATATGGGTCGGGGAGACAAGCACACGGGGGTTTAGGAGAGTAACACCCCATGATGCACAGAATAATGCAAATTTGCATATTATCCAGTTAGCTCCAGTTCTCTGTCCAGTGACAGTTTCCAAGTTCAAGTGGGTTCCTCTTCTTATGTTCTGGGTAGTAGGCTGCGACTGTGCAGGGGGCAGTGGGGGGATGAAGTTTGATGGGGGAGACAGCAGGTAACCCCTACTAGGAAGCAGGAACCTAGAGGGTAGGTCTACAGTATCCCATTGGTTCAGTCTTTCAGATGGAATATGGTTGGGTTGACAGAACACCTTTCAGCAGAGCAGCAGATTCCTGGAGTTTCTCTCAGTGACCTAGAAGTCCCAGCCTACGTAAGACCCAGAATCATCCCCTTTGATATTTGGCTGCCAAGGGGCTGGGGGCTGGGAGAACTCCCACCAAGTGGTTCCAAAATGAAGCAAGGATCTGGCTGGATTTAGATGACACTAAGAATTCCCTAGTAGAACTGCCTCCTGGCAGGTGGGTAATGTTATCAACCACACGCTAATATAACTCCATACGTTACACAGTCTATAGGAAGTCTTTTTGGACCCCACTTATCATATTATTGTGGGATTCTCCCATAATTCCCTACTTTCTATTAAAATGTGATTGAGGTTTCCTGAACACTGATAAACTTAGATATGTGTATTATGACATTAGCACTTCAGCTCATATACCTTCTCCCTACTCCTAAAATATATTCATCATATAAGGTTAAGACCATGCCTTTTGGTCAGCTTTGCAAAACAAAGGCCAACCATATTTCAGACTCTGGCACCAGGAGATATATCAGTAACGTGTGCCTGCACAGGTGTGTGTGTATTCATATATTTAAACATGCTGTCATTTTTTCTGATTGAAGGCAAAGGCATAGGTGCATTCAGTTTTGTACTTAATATGCAGAATTGAGATGCTAACATGCAGGATGCAAGTAAATCAACAAAGCCTGAGGGCATCTGTTATGGGTACCATATAGAACAGATGCCCCACTTGCAATTAAATTTGAGCATTTTAATTTTTTCTTCCATTTTCAAAAGCAGAACTTGGCAGCTGTTTCAGTGTACAATGATTGGGGGTGGCGGGGGAGAAAATACAATGCAGCAGATCATTATTGTTTGGTGGAAGAGTCCCATAAGTGGTCTCCTCACTTACGTGAGTATGGTGTGAATAGGCCCCATTGTCCTGGTGGGCAGTGTCATTTTGAAAAGATATTCCTTGTTCTGGGAAGAGTCACTTAAGTGGCCTTGCTGAGTCACTTAAGTGTAGGGTGAGCTGGATGTTATTCTGGGAGAGGAATGTAGCCAGAACTTTGATGTTTGAAGTGTCTTTAAAAACTTGTGAGGTCATCACTGCAGAAAAAAGGTGGGAATTTCCCTGGCCAAGCTCTCTTGGGGCCATGCTGGGTTCTGAGAAATGACTCTGCGGATGAATAGAAAGAGTTTGACCACTAAGAGATATTTGGAATCAGGAATCAGAGGGCACAAGGCTCCTGTAATGGGACAAGGTGCTGGGGGTGGCCTTTTTCCATGAAGAATTTCTGTGGAAGGCCTTGACTTTGAACCAGCAGTTACAGTAGGAGCAGAGCATAGCAACTGTACCTCCTCTGGTGAGCTCTAGCACTGCCCTGGAGTTGGCTTCTAGGCTGTGGGCATCTCTTTATGGTCTTCTGTTGTTCCAGAGGACTCAACACAAGTGCTCTGAGACATCACTCACCCAAGATCTCTTAGCCTTCAGTGCTCTGCTTCTCCGGAGCCAGAATTTGTGAAGCCTCAGCTTTGTGAAGCAGTAGAGCAGTCAGAGCTTTGAGCAGGCAGGTCCTGGCTTGTTGGATGGAAAGTCCCTGCCCTGTATGCAACACTGACCCAGGGGTTCCTTGGCTATTGCAGGAATCAAGTACTGCCCCCAGCTCTGCCTTCTGGCCATGACTCCCCAAGGTGAACTTCCACTCAGCAGTCAAGACCCCCGTGCCACAGGCCTTGGTGTCACTTCAACTTGGCCCTTCTTCTCAAGTCACTTCTGTGCACTGTGAGGCCTCTGAGGGCCTCATGAAGTGGTGTGTGGGAAGAGAGAGGATGGGTCTCTGGACTTGCAATCATGAGGCAGCTCAGGGATTACACTCAGAGAATGAACTAGGATGAGCTCACGGTACTGGGCCGAGGGTCACCCCAACTCCACATAAGGTACAGAAATTACATGCAGAGAAAGGTCATGAATGGGAAAAAGAAAGAGACTGACACATGCCAAGGTACACACACACACACACACACACACACACACACACACACACACACACACACGTATCTATTTATGCACATATGCTACTCGTTACTGTTGTGGTGTTGTGCCTGTGCGCTCAGTCCTGTCTGACTCTCTGCAACCCCGTGGACTGTAGCCCGCCAGGCTCCTCTGTCCATGGGATTCTCCAGACAGGAATACTGCAGTGGGTCGCTATTCCCTTTTTTAGGAGATCTTCCCAACCCAGGGATCGAACTTACATCTCCTGCATTGCAGGCAGATTCTGTATCACTGAGACACCTGGGAATTCTAGTTATATAAATCTTAGGAAAGTAAGCAGTAAATACCCAAATGAAGTTAAGAGTGGAATAAAGAAAAGGCCAAAGAATAATTTCTTATAGGAAGCAAATCCAGAGCAGAGTCAAGTAGCTAGACATGTAAGCTCATACGAGAGATCTAAGTCCACAACAGAAAGAGACACTTTCTTCTCACTGGCCAAGCTGGCAGGGTTTCCCTGAGTCATACTTTTCTTTGTCATTAGAAGAGGTCAGTTTAAGTTAAGGTAATGGAAAGTCTCTGACCTTATGTTAACATTAGAGACTCAACCTCTAGGCAGAAAATGGTGATTCCTTTCTCTGTGATTCATTACCTACAAGTCTTCAGTTTCCTGAAATTCTTTTAAAATTCCAATATTTTCCAGCAATACATTATAGACCACAACTTTGGATAACACATTTCTCTTGCAGAGGAAGGAATGAATCCTCACAGCAATGAAATAAAGCTCTTTGTCTTTTGTGTCCCCTGCCCCAAGTAGCAGTGACACAGGTTATTTCTGAGTTGCATAAAAATATAATAATTACTTTATTTTATATGTTACTAGTTTTCTTTCTGCAAAGTTGTGCCATTCTTATTATTGTTGTTATCACTACCATTCATTCATTCATAAGCATTAATTAAGTAATTATTATGTGCTGGGCGATATTCCAGGAGCCACCAGATTGTCAGAAACAAGGTGCCTTACAGATATGTCTAACCCTCACAACAATATGGAAAAGTGGGGACTAGTCTTCACAAAGGAGAAAACATGGAAGATCAGAGAGCTCAGGTAACTTGCCCAGAGTCAGACAGCTAATAAAAGGCCAGGTACTTTCTGATTATCTGATTATAAAGTACTTTCTGCTAAACTAGTACAAATCTTGAGAACTTTTTCTCATTTTTTCTGTTACCCTATCAAAACTTTTTGTTGTTACTCTATATTGCTCATCACTACTGATGGTATCAGCTGTTTGACCAGTTAATATCTAATTTTCTTCTATTTATTTCATGAACAGGAAAGCTCTGATAGCCAAATACTTCACCATCTCTCTTACTTTAGGAAAGTTCCAGATAAAGCAAACTCAGCCTTCAGTGGGGAGAGATTCTTGGGAAACCTTGATCAAAGGACTTTGGGGGAAAAGGGGAAGTTTTGGAATCAGATCTTCCTAGTAAATATTCACTACTATCTTTAAAATAAATTCAAATAGAATTATTATAGATCGTAATAAATACTAGAGTATCAGCTAGTTCTATTGCTGGGTGTCATTCCAGAATGTATTTTGAAATCAAATATAAATAATTTTAAACTTGTTGTTTAAGGTTACCATACATCTACCTCATTTAGCACAGTAATTAAGATTTGGTTGTAATTAGGTCAACATGCACAGCTCTGTGTAACTCATTGGTTTGCTGGAAAGATAGGCAAGAGGTTATTTTTATTTTGTTTGGTTTTGATCATTGTGAAACAGGAGGGAAGAGGACAGGGCACAACCTTTAAAAGAATGACATAGCCCGAGGACAAGATATAAGCTGATTAGACCCAAATAGGTCCAAGATGGTGATTGAGACCTTGAGCCTCAGTATATACTCACTAACACCTCAGAGTTGGACTATAAAGAAAGCTGAGCGCCGAAGAATTGATGCTTTTGAACTGCGGTATTCAAAAAAATCTTGAGAGTCCCTTGGACTGCAAGGAGAGCCAACCAGTCCATCCTAAAGGAGATCAGTCCTGGGTGTTCATCGGAAGGACTGATGCTGAAGCTGAAACTCCAATACTTTGGCCACCTGTTGTGAAGAGCTGACTCATTTGAAAAGACCCTGATGCTGGGAAAGATTAAGGGCAGGAGGAGAAGGGGACAACAGAGGATGAGATGGTTGGATGGCATCACCGACTCAATGGACATGAGTTTAAGTAAACTCTGGGAGTTGGTGATGGACAGGGAGGCCTGGCGTGCTGCAGTCCAAGAGTCAGACATGACTGAGTGACTAAACTGAACTGAACACATCAGCAAGCTAAGTGACACTCACAGTTCCAAAACTGACCATAAAAGTAAAAAAATGGGCAGTGGCCCAATTCCTTGAAATCCCCACTTGTTTCACCAAGGAGCTGGAATACTCCTCTCACTGATTAGACTACGAAATTACCCAGCCCTATGAAAACTGACAACCTCTTACCCTGGGATGGCTCTCGCCTTCTAAGATAGCCTACATTCTGTCTGTGGAGAGTGTTTCTCTCTAAAAAATCTACTTCTTATTACTTTGTCTCTCACTGAATTCTTTGTGCCATGAGACATCAAGAAATGGAGCTTCATAAAGTCCTGAGACCAGGTGCAATCTCAGTTAAAAGACAGTGGGTTCAAGTCTCAATCTGAGGGACACGGTTTCAACTGGAGACTCAAAACTTAGCAAATACATCTAAAATGGGTTAAATTTCTTTTGGAGACAGGATAAATACCGGTTGATCCTAGAGGCATAGCTGTAGGAAAGTATCATGTGACGGACGGGAGAGTACGCCATCCCCAAATATGCCACTTTGGCCCAAGGATTACTGTGAGCTGGAGGGAATTAAGAAGAAGTAGATACAAGAGAAGTTCTCCATCCTCCCTTCTACTTGCCTAAAAGCAGGACATAGGTTTGTAAAGAGGTCTCCCCTTTCCTCTCCATCAGGAAAGACAGAAGTTAATAGCCAGAGATAACTCAAGACTCTTATCAGCCCAGCACCAGAGGAATCTACCTAACAACCTTTCAGTTCAGTTCAGTCGCTCAGTCGTGTCCAACTCTTTGCGACCCCATAGACAGCAGCCCACCAGGCTCCGCCGTCCCTGGGATTCTCCAGGCAAGAACACTGGAGTGGGTTGCCATTTCCTTCTCCAACTCAGCAGCAGCAGCAGTTTTAAATAAATGCATAAAAACTTATTTGTAATGATAACTATTTTTTAATCCCCTATGATTAAATTTAATGTGCTAATAATTTATTATATACACAAAGGGGCTTTTTTCACCAGTAAGACCTTGGGTGCCATAGAGATGCTATCTTTTAAATATTATTGCAGATTGGATGGACTGTTTTCCTCCAAATGGGAAAATAAATTAGGACTCAATAATATTATTTTACAGGTTTTTTTGCCCTTCACGTATGACAAAAGCTCTAAGAATTTTTTTGTAAAGGGAACTGTAAAGGTAGAAGAGAAAAAAAATGCAATGGAAGTAAGAGAGAGGCCAGAATCCTTCTAATCACCTAACTCTGCATACAGCATATAGTTTTTCTTCACTGTCCTGATTTGAGTAAGGAATGAAATATTGATTCTGATATGGGAGACAGGGATATGACTGGAGGCAAGACTGTGTTTTGTAGTATTTCAAAGAGGTTTTTAATTTTTCAGCCTCTTTTTCAAGTGCACCTAATCTGGTAAGTTGTCATGGCGTGTAACACAAGTGCATAATCAAGATAGAACTGAGATTTTTCTTTGTTCCCAAAGTGGACTTTTCAGTGAAGTACCTTTTCAATCTTGTTCAATCTGTTACTCATCAGTGTTATTATAACCAAATAGCTAAAACTTCCAATCTGGTCATTTTCAAAGATATTTCCAAAGAGAAATAATTTTAAAGGCCATTCAGGAAAAATACCTTTTACCCACTAGCTTTTATCTTCTTTTAGTTCCCCTACTTTGGCCATCTGATGTGAAGAGCCGACTCATTGGAAAAGACCCCGATGCTGGGAAAGATTGAAGGCACTAGGAGAAGGGGATGACACAGGATGAGATGGTTGGATGGCATCACCAATTCAATGGACATGGGTTTGAGCAAACTCTGGGAGATGGTAAAGGACAGGGAAGCCTGGTGTGCTGCAGTCCATGGGTCACAAAGAGTAGGACATGACTGAGCGACTGAATAAGTTCCCCTATATGTTTGCATTTGTTGTTTATTCACTATGTGACCTCCATGGACTACAGCTCACCAGGCTCCACTCTCCATGGAATTCTCCAGGCAAGAATACTGGAGTGGGTTTCCATGCTCTCTCCAGGGGATCTTCCTGGCCCAGGGACTGTACCCAGGTTACTTGCATTGGCTGGTGGATTCTTCACCATTGAATAACCTGGGAAGCCCCCCTATATATTTATCTCCCTATAATTTACCACCCTAAATACAAAGCCTTTTTCCTGTCGTGCCAGTTCTTTTAAAATGTATTGTTCTTTTTTGAGATGGTATATAAGCCCAAATTCTGGCCACCCCTTTGAGTAACTCAGGGTTTAGTATTCCTGTGTATGTGAGATGCACATGTTAATAAAGCTGTGTTTGTTTTTCTCTTGTTAATCTGTTTTTGTCTCTTAAATTTACAGGGCCCCAGCCAGAGAACCTAGGAGGCAATAGAGAAAATGTTTTTTCCCTCCCCAAAGGCCATGAATATCACCCAAATAGTGAAAGTGTTAGTCACTCAGTTGTGTACGACTCTCTGTGACTCCATGGACTGTAGCCAGCCAGGCTTCTCCGTTCATGGAATTCTCTAGGCGCAAATACTGGAGTGGGTAACCATTCCCTTCTCCTGGGGAATCTTTCCAACCCAGGGATTGAACATAGGTCTGCACTGCAGGCAGATTCTTTATCATCTGAGCCACCAGGGAATGTCACCTGGCCTGTGTGCAAAAGCGGAAAAAAGCTTTTGACCTCCTTTGGATGTGTTTTCACTATGAGACTTGAAATCTGACTCTTGTTGAGAAATAGGTGCTTTAAAAAAAAAAAAGAAATTTGAATAAATTGATAGTTTGGGGGCCCAGAAGGATATTCCTTCTAAAGCACATGGTTATCAGCCCCCTTCCGGATTCAAGGTGGATAACTTGTCAGCATGCTCACACGGTAACTTAAAATATTCATCAAAAGACTCATGCTTCCTCATGAAGCTGTAAGTTCTATGAAGACGGAAGCTGCTTCTGCATACTCTGCACTGTGTCTCCACCGCCTACAATAGCTAACATCTAATAGCATCCTAAGTGCACAATAATAAAAATCGAGCAAAAAGAAAAAAAATCGCGTTTATGGGAATACCCTGACAATCCAGCGGTTAGGACGCTGTGCTTCCACTGCAGGGGACAGGGGTTCCATCCCTGGTTGGGAAACAAAGATCCTGAATGCTACACAGCATGCCCCCCTCCAAAAAAGATATTCATATTTATGTCAAAAATAGGGCTTCCTTGCCCTGTGTTATTTATAAAATAAACAGACCTTTGGGATGTAAGATCCCACTTATTCTGGCTTCAATCTTCCATTCAAGTTATGTTTGGGTAGTATTTTATATATATGTGACCCTGACATTATGCTAATTATACTATTATCCTAATTCACAACTATATAGATCTAAGAGGACTAAACCAAAGAGTAGCTAGTGGCATTCAGTGTAGTTTAGCTGGGAACCATGTAAACTCTCGATGGGTGAGCTCATCCAAACCTGACAAGAACTGTCTGTGTGCTATTTATGTTTGCATTTCTAGCATTTATCACAGTGAGACAGGAAGGGCCAGGGCACAGCCTTTAAAAGAATGACAGCCATTGAGGGTACAGCACAAACTGGTTGGAACCAGCTAGGTGCAAGATGGCAGGCGAGTCAGCGTCCGCTACACCTTCAGCCTCAATATACACTCATTGTAATACATTCAGTTCAGTTCAGTTCAGTCGCTCAGTCGTATCCGACTCTTTGCGACCCCATGAATCACAGCATGTCAGGCCTCCCTGTCCATCACCAACTCCCGGAGTTCACTCAAACTCATGTCCATCGAGTTGGTGATGCCATCCAGCCATCTCATTCTCTGTCGTCCCCTTCTCCTCCCGCCCCCAATCCCTCCCAGCATCAGAGTCTTTTTCCAGTGAGTCAACTCGCATATGCTAACGACACACCCACAGACACCATGACAGTGTCAAGGCTGACCATAAAAGGCCAAAGAGTGGGCAGTAGCCCAATTCCTAGAAATCTCCACTGCTTTCCCAAAATAGTGGGAATAATCTTCCCACTCATTAGCCTATGAAATTGCTCAGCCCATAAAAGTCAACCACACCATATTTCGGGGCAACTCACTTCCTGAGATGGACCGCATTCTGTCTATGGAATCTGCATCTCTCTAGATGAAACTGCTTTCACTTTACTATGGCTCACTCTTCAATTCTTTCCTGCATGAAGCCAAAGATCTACACTTGGTGGCCTGTCCCAGGGACTCACGTGAGACCTAGGATGTGACTATCTTCCAGTGTCCTACATTTTCCTGCAACAGGATCTAGAATATAGCAGTCATTCACCATTGTTAAATATTAACATACTGAGAGCATCAGCAGTGTGGATGCCTTTCATCTCTTGGAGGGGCTCCCTTGCTAATATCTGCAAAACTAGTCAGTTGAGGACCTCACCTGTGCAATTATCCTGACAGTTTCCCCTGGATATATGTAGGTCTGCTCAGCAAACCTACATTCACCCTGTAGTTGCACTCAAGTTTTCTCTCTTTCTTCCTTTCTCTTCAGTTGGTTAAAATTTTGAGAACTTGTTTAGATACTTGTGCCTGGGGCCAAAGACTATTTCCTCTGTGAAGGAGTTTAACTTCACCCTTGAGTTTCGTTTGGGCACTGTGTGAGGGAGAGGGCCATACAGGCTTTGGGCCCATGACCACAGGGGTCATTTCACCTTACTCTCTGGGAAATTCTCTTTTGCAGTCTTCACCTTTGTCTTTGAGGATGAGGTCAGGGGGAAGAGGCAAATATTTACATGTCAACTTTTTGTCTTTCTGCCAAAGGCAAGCCATTGGAGACTACTTGATGCATAATCAACTCACTGGTCACCATAGAACCGAGGAAAGATGGTCTGCCGTGTATTCCCAAGGGCCATTCACTTTTGACTTTTGATACAGGGATGCTGCCTTGCAGACTGTTGCTCCCTCACCTTCTTCAGTTCTTTGCTTAAATGTTTTGTACTCAGGAAGGCCCTCCCGGAAGACACTATTTAATGTTAACCATATATGTTTGTGTCCTTACATATATATTTCTTCACGGAAAGGTTTAGGAACATGATAAGTATTTATGCAAAGAGCTTTATTTACTAGAACATGATGTTGATGAGGTCATCACTGCAGGTTCAACCCTCAGACCAATCACAGTGATCTTTTCTAACTGCTCAGCATGTACCTCTACGTGAAGCATGTACCATTGCTTCAAAAATTAATTGTTTAGCACAATGGTAATGGGGCAAATGTATGAGTGTGGGACCACAGATAGGTGGCTGCAAATCCATTACTGCTCCTGGAGAAGCAGCTCAAATTTCCTGACACACTGATGTTGTGTCAAAAGATCAGTAGCTCTTTACTCCTAAAGGCCTATACTCAATTTCCAACTTTCTTTCCAGATTCAGAAATACAACTTGCTTTTCAAAACAGCTTGTTGATTCTCAGAAGTCAATTCAGAGAAAAAAGAAATGACAAACTTCTTTCACATAAGGACAAAACTTCCAATGATCAGATCCTTCTTTTCAAATACGCAGAGGCAGATAGGCAAACTTACAGAAATACCTTGGTGGGCACAGTTCCTGACTCATGTACTGTCAGCTAAAAGCTACAACCTTGAGATACCCGAGGTTTATTTTTTTCTATTAATATTATTCACTTAGTTCATAACTTTTGGGGTAATTTACTAGTCACGATAATGTGATCACTGACCTAGAGCCAGACATCTTGGAATGTGAAGTCAAGTGGGCCTTAGAAAGCATCACTATGAACAAAGCTAGTGGAGGTGATGGAATTCCAGTTGAGCTATTTCAAGTCTTGAAAGATGATGCTGTGAAAGTGCTGCACTCAATATGCCAGCAGATTTGGAAAACTCAGCAGTGGCCACAGGACTGGAAGAGGTCAGTCTTCATTCCAATCCCAAAGAAAGGCAATGCCAAAGAATGCTCAAACTACCGCACAATTGCACTCATCTCACACGCTAGTAAAGTCATGCTCAAAATTCTCCAAGCCAGGCTTCAGCAATATGTAAACCGTGAACTCCCAGATGTTCAAGCAGGTTTTAGAAAAGGCAGAGGCACCAGAGATCAAATTGCCAACATCCGCTGGATCATGGAGAAAGCAAGAGAGTTTCAGAAAAACATCTATTTCTGCTTCATTGACTATGCCAAAGCCTTTGACTGTGTGGATCACAATAAACTGTGGAACATTCTGAAAGAGATGGGAATCCCAGACCACCTGACCTGCCTCTTGAGAAACCTGTATGCAGGTCAGGAAGCAACAGTTAGAACTGGACATGGAACAACAGACTGGTTCCAAATAGGAAAAGGTGTACGTCAAGGTTGTATATTGTCACCTTGCTTATTTAACTTATATGCAGAGTACATCATGAGGAACGCTGGGCTGGAAGAAGCACAAGCTGGAATCAAGATTGCTGGGAGAAATATCAATAACCTCAGATATGCAGATGACACTACCCTTATGGCAGAAAGTGAAGAGGAACTCAAAAGCCTCTTGATGAAAGTGAAAGAGGAGAGTGAAAAGGTTGGCTTGAAGCTCAACATTCAGAAAACAAAGATCATGGCATCTGGTCCCATCACTTCATGGGAAATAGATGGAAAAACAGTGGAAACAGTGTCAGACTTTGTTTTTTTGGGCTCCAAAATCACTGCAGATGCTGATTGCAGCCATGAAATTAAAAGACGCTTGCTCCTTGGAAGGAAAGTTATGACCAACCTTGATAGTATATTAAAAAGCAGAGACATTACTTTGCCGACCAAGGTCCGTCTAGTCAAGGCAATGGTTTTTCCCGTGGTCATGTATGGATGTGAGAGTTGGACTGTGAAGAAAGCTGATCGCCGAAGAATCGATGCTTTTGAACTGTGGTGTTGGAGAAGACTCTTGAGAGTCCCTTATACTGCAAGGAGATCCAACCAGTCCATTCTAAATGAGATCAATCCTGGATGTTCATTGGAGGGACTGATGCTAAAGCTGAAACTCCAATACTTTGGCCACCTCATGAGACGAGTTGACTCACTGGAAAAGACTCTGATGCTGGGAAAGGTTGGGGGCGGGAGGAGAAGGGGACGACAGAGAATGAGATGGCTGGATGGCATCACCGACTCTGTGGACATGAGTTTGAGTGTACTCCGGGAGTTGGTGATGGACAGGGAGGCCTGGCGTGCTGTGATTCATGGGGTCGCGGAGAGTCGGACACGACTGAGCGACTGAACTGAACTGAACTGAACTACTTGTAAGGTATGGCACTTGTCTTGCAAGACACCAAAAATGAGTCTGACACAGACACTGCCTTTAAAGAATTTATGGACTAATAGGAGAGAGAAGACAATAAAGTCTTGTCGACATCCTGGTGTTTGGCACATTTACTATGTGAGCCAAAGCAGTAAGAGTAATTCTGTCTTTGCTTTCTCACACAGCATGCACAAATATGCTGCTGGTTCTTTGAACAAAGAAAAACTGGGAGCATGCCAGGCAAACTATTTTCAGTTTCCCCAGTCAAATTCATATACCTCTGTGCTCCACACTCAAAAATCTAAAATCCTGCAGGAGCTGTGCTGCGGTCAAAGCAGTAAGGCTCACAAAAATTGCCCAAGAAGCCAGAACAAGGCAATGCAAAGAGCAGTCCCAGCAGTTAATCTGAGTTTTCTGAATCTAAGATAAACTCTAGCCTGCCTGATGTGCGGTCCAGTCGAAAGCTCTTCTGGAGTGAACTGATCCCCTGCAGAATTCTGATCAGCTTATCAGCTGGGAGAGCCAGGGATAGAAGACATAAAAGGTAAGGTTGACTTCATTTGCTAGAAGTCTCCAAAGGGGACATGGCTACACAGGTAGAAACAGATATCCCCATTGGGGTTTTCCTGAGGGTTTTCACAAGCGCAGTGGAGATTTCTATTTCCCTTACTTTAAAATTTTAAATTTTTTACACAATTTTTAAAATTATTTTTTACAATTTTTCCATTTACAATCACTACCAAATATCAACTATATTTCCCATGTTGTACAATTCATCCCTGAGTCTATCTTATACCCAACAGCTTGTATCTCCCAACCTCCCTCCTCTGTTTTGTCCCTCCTCCGTGCTGGTACCCTTGTCTTCTGTATCTCTGAGTCTGCTTCCTTTCTATTATACTCATTAACTGTTATAATTTTTTAAGATTCCATTTTTAAGTGATGGAAACCAGTCAATCCTAAAGGAAATCAACCCTGAATACTCATTGGAAGGACTGATGCTGAAGTGGAAGCTCCAATACTTTGGCCACCTGATACGAAGGGCTGACTCACTGAAAAAGACCCTGATGCTGGGAAAGATCGAAGGCAGGAGGAGAAGAGGGTTGCAGAGGATGAGATGGTTAGATAGCATCACCATTTCAATGGACATGAACTTGAGCAAACTCCAGAAGATGGTGAAGGACAGAGGAGCCTGACATGCTGCAGTCCGTGAGGTCTCAAAGAGTCGGACAAAACTGAGCAACTGAACAGGACATACGAGAACATACAGTATTTATCTTTCTCTGTCTGACTTCCGTCACTTAGTATCCTGTCTTCCAAGTTCAACCACGTTGTTGCAAATGGCAGGATTTCCTTCCTCCTTGGGGCTAAATAATATTCCAGATGTGATATGCATACTGTATCTTCTTTATCCATTCATCTGCTGATGGACACATTAAGTTGTGCTATACCTTGACAACTGTAAATAATGCTGCTATGAATACGGTATCCCTCTTATTTTAGACCAAGGCTTCCTCCTGAAATGTAGAATTGGGTGTTACAACAGCTTCCAAATTGGTGATTTGAGAAGTGGCAAGTGGCAAAAAGAATCTGGGAATCAGGAGAGTATCCACTCCACTAGCTCTGGTATTAACACACAGACACACACACACACGCACAGTGTGAAGGGAGGGTCTCAGTTTCCGCCCTTGGGAAGCATCAGGAGGGTGGCAGCAGATGCTGAAACTGGTCCCAGTGGGAAGGCAGCGGTCTTCTGCTCTCCTTTATACCTTTTCATCCAGCTTTCCCTCTCAGCACTCTTAGCCTTTTCTTGCATTGTGTCCTGGGCCGAAATAATCAGGGCATGAAGATAGTTCTTTTGCTCATCTCCTCTGGAAAGAAAGTTCCCTTGCCACCATAACCCCTAATGTTTGCTCTAAATGTTCCTGCAGTAAGCTGAATTTTGTAGGAACTTTTTGGTTTTGCTGTGGTTTCTTCTGTTTAATTGAAATCCTTACTGTTTGGCCTTTCAGATGACTTAAAATCCCTATCAGGAAAATTGATATTTGTGTCTCAGAAGAAACAGATAAAGTGACCATCGATATGACTGAGAAAAATAATTACTGACAGACCTCTTGCCAGATGAAGCAGTTTGGCAGACTACAGTGTTCAGATTTTTCTGAAGATAAAATCCTTATTTTGTGTGTATGTGTAAGTATATGCGTGCATGATAGGTCACTCAGTCGTGTCCGACTGTGTGCGACCCCATGGACTGTAGCCCACCAGGCTCCTCTGTCCACGGGATTCTCCAGGCAAGAGTACTGGAGTGGCTTGCCATGCCCCCCCAGGGGATCTTCCTGACCCAAGGATGAACCCCCATCTCTTGCGTCCCCTGCATTGGCAGGCAGGTTCTTCACCACTACTGCCACCTGGTTGGTGTGTATGTATATATAAACTCTCCCAAGTCTTTCCTCTTCAATCTAAGATGCGCTTATCAAGTTTTTAAAACTAGTTCCATTCAACAGGATTTTTTGTCAAGAATGGGAGAGCAGGAAGATTAAGGCATATTCATCCCTGCCCCTCATGCCTTGAGATTCACGCCTCGACCTCCTGCTTCACTAGACACCACCCAGTGTTTCACACTCCACACGGCCTGTCCTGTGGTTTCCCTCTGCAAGAATACCTTTCCTGCCCCATGCACCAGCTGAACCATATCCCTGCTTTGAAGGGCTCTGCAGACAGGAAACCACCCTCTTCTCCTTCCTGGGTGGTGGGCCCTCTCAGCTTTCTATAGGCTGCAAGCCTGGTGCATGATCACTGCTATCTTGTACACTTAGGAGAGCCCACTGTGAAAACTACACAACACAGAGGCATAACACCACCCAGCCCCTCCATCCCTCTAGAACTTGTTTGGCCAAATCTACTTTCCCTGCTCAAAGGGAAAGAAGGGGAAGTACTCATAGTTCCCCACTGAGCATAGTCCAGCTACATAAAAACCATTCAATAAAAATATGTATGTAATGCCAGAAGGTCACCATCAATCATTAACTTAGCTACTCTTGAGTGTTGATATCTTATCTTATGCCTGTCCTGATCAAGACACCAGCTAGCAGGAATGGAGGGCCAAGTCCATTTGGGTGTAAAGCTGGGTAATTAAAGATATGATCTGCACTAAGATTGGACATTCCTAAGGAAATTTAAAAAAACACATAATACGTAGATATGTGAAGCACAAATATTATTTTTTACTGCAGTAAAATAACATAATGGAATGTTTGTCATCTTAACCAATTTGAAGCATAGAGTTCAGGGGTATTATGTATATTCACACATGTGTGTCTGCAATCAACATCCAGAACTTTTTCATCTTGCAAAACTGAAACTCTTACCCATTGAATTACAACTTCCATTCTCCCCACTCCATTGGCAGTCACCATTGTACCTTCTGTTTGTTAACTGACTGCTCCAGAAACCTGGTATGGTAGAGTCATATGGTCAGCTTGTCTTTTGTTACTGGCTTGTTTCACTTAGCACAGTGTCCCCAACGTTCATCCCTGATCTAGCGTGGGTCAGAGTTTCCATCCTTTTTAAGGCTGAATAATGTTCTGCTGTATGTTTATACGATGTTGTTTATTCATTCAGCTGCCAATGACCATTTGGGCTGATTCACCTCCTAGCTATTTTGAATAGTGCTTCTATGAACACGAGTGTACAAATATCCCTCTGAGGTTCAGAAGTGGAATTGCTGACCATATGATAATTCTATTTTTTAATTTTTTGAGGCAACATCATGCTGTTTGCCATAGCAGTTGCCTCATTTCATGTTCCCACCAAAAGTGCAAAGAGTTCCGGTTTCTCTATATGTTTGCCAAC
Source organism: Moschus berezovskii (assembly GCF_049115385.1). NCBI lineage: Eukaryota > Metazoa > Chordata > Mammalia > Artiodactyla > Moschidae > Moschus > Moschus berezovskii. The sequence goes on along the minus strand of NC_142478.1, from coordinate 15,754,166 downwards.
AGTAAACACGTTCTGTTTTTTTGATAGTAACTACTCTAATGGGTACAAGGTAATATATCATTGTGGTTTTGATTTGCATTTCCCTAATGATTTATTAAAAGACGCTTACTCCTTGGAAGGAAAGTTATGACCAACCTTGATAGTATATTAAAAAGCAGAGACATTACCTTGCCAACAAAGGTCCGTCTAGTCAAGGCTATGGTTTTTCCCGTGGTCATGTATGGATGTGAGAGTTGGACTGTGAAGAAAGCTGATCGCCGAAGAATTGATGCTTTTGAACTGTGGTGTTGGAGAAGACTCTTGAGAGTCCCTTGTACTGAAAGGAGATCCAACCAGTCCATTCTGGAGGAGATCAACCCTGGGTGTTCATTGGAAGGACTGATGCTAAAGCTAAAACTCCAATACTTTGGCCACCTCATGCAACGAGTTGACTCACTGGAAAAGACTCTGATGCTGGGAAAGGTTGGGGGCGGGAGGAGAAGGGGACGACAGAGAATGAGATGGCTGGATGGCATCACCGACTCTGTGGACATGAGTTTGAGTGAACCCCGGGAGTTGGTGATGGACAGGGAGGCCTGGCGTGCTGTGATTCATGGGGTCACGGAAAGTCGGACACGACTGAGCGACTGAACTGAACAGAATGATTTATGATGTTGAGAATCTTCTTATGTATTTGTGGTTTGTAGATCATTTTTGGAGAAATGTAACCCATTTTTAAATTGGGTTACTTTTTTTAGTTGTCATTGGGTTTTAGAAGTTGTTTTTATTTTTTTTAATATATTCTGAATATTAATCCCTTATCAGGCATTTGAGTTGTAAATACTTTCTCCTATTCCACAACTTGCCTTTTCACTCTGTTTGTTGTGTCAAACATTCAGTTTGAATACAGTCACAATAAGTCTCAAGGGCCAGGATTTTAAATTTCCTGAAGATTATAGAAAACAGACTCGTTCCTCATACAAACAAAACTGTTTCTGAATTTCCGAAGAACTCTGGAACATTGAGATTAGACGATCAGAGGGCAGGGTTTGGAAATTTTCAACGTATGTAAATCGTGGTGCATTTTTCCCCAGAAGGAGCATGGTTTGTCTGATAAAGGAGAAGTGGTATGTAAAAGATGTCAGATAAACAAGCAGGTGCACACCCTCAGGCACGACTAAGGCAGGGAATGCAGAACCAACCCAACCATCCAAATGATGACGTACAAAAATCAGGATTCTCGCCTGGAAACCTAAAGTAAGAGGGAGGATCCTAACCAACCTACACGAGATCATGAAGAAGAACAGAAGTCAAGCAGCAACATAATTTCATTCAAGATTTACATTTGTTCAAGGGATCATGCTTTCAGCTCACAATGAAGTTAATCAGCAACGTTTAGGAAACAGTCCCATTAAGTTAGTCGGAACACAGTATGCTTTTGGATGACTGCTTTGTGCCTCTAAAGAACTGATGATGGCAAATACCATGGAGAAAAGCAATAGCAAAACTTATTCCATACTTTTAAATTTTAGCCCACAGAACAAAGCTTTACTTGAAAATTCAGAACCTAAGAGGCTTGGGAATTGGACTCCTCTTGACTCCTGCGTGCCAAGTCCAGCACATGCCCACTGGCGGAGCTTGCTGCCCAGCATCCTCCGTGCTTCCAGCTGGAGGGCTCGTCTGGAGCCTCGGGTGACCCTGCTTGTACAGCGACAAGATGGAAAGCTCAGAAGAGTCTCACCCTGTTGCCACAGTGCAGGGCTACCCAAGGCAACAGGCAGGTGCCAGAGCAAATAGAGACATCAGATATTGATTTTGGAAACTTATCCCAGAACACTGACCGGGGCCAAAGGGAGCTTAGCGTCCTGGATATAAACGAGGAAGGCAGTGGGCTGTCAGAGGAATGCTAACATCCATCCACCCAGCAGCTCGGGTCAGAGAGGCCTGAAAAGAGAGGCTTCCAAACCGGCACAGTCAGGCCCAGCATGCCTGGTGGACAAGGAACATGATGATTAATGAGCAGACCCTAAGGCACAGCAGACAGCTCACTATTAGGTGAGATGAAAGTCGCTCAGCCATGTCCAGCTCTTTGTGACCCCATGGACCACCAGGCTCCTCTGTCCGTGGAATTCTCCAGGCAAGAATACTGGAGTGGCTTGCCATTCCCTTCTCCAAATTTCTATTAATCTTCATGTTAATAAAAAATCCAGCTGAAGCAAACAAATCGGAGCAACGATTGCAGACTGTGTTGTGCAGGAGAATCAAGGAAGTACAGGTCACCTAATTTTCCACTGCAAAGCATTCCTAGAAACTCATGTAAAAAAACTAATAGATCATTGCACAGTGGACTGTTCTTTCCTGTAGGGATGAGAGTGTTATTTAGTATTGACTTCCTAATCCAGCAATAAATTAGAAGGCAAGGCTCCATATATGTGTCTATACTTTTAAAATAAGAAAAGTCTGTTCCACGTTCATATAAAATGCACATTAGATATTGATTATATACAAGCCCCATGAACTATAAACTATCAAGTACACAAAAATACAACTCTGTCATTTTGGATTTATTATGTACTGCTATAATATAGGTAATAGCAATTGACTGCATTTATTGAGCACCTACTGGATGCCACCACATGCTAAGAGCTTTACCTGCATTATATTATTTAATAATTCTCTCAACAAAGTTATGAGGAAACTGAGGCTTCCAATGGTAACACTACTCAAAAGATAACTCTTAAATAAGTGATTTAACTGGGATTTCAATCCAAGGTATCTACTTTGAGAACAGGTGTTCTTAAAGCTGTGCTATACAGCCTAAAACAGTGACATTTAAGCATTTCACATATCCATGGAATTTGAGAGGTGGACGAGGTACTGGATAGGTCAGTTCCTTTATATTATAAATAATGAATGGCAAGATCAAGAGAAGTGAAATTATTAATATTTATAATGGTCTCTTAGTGACAGAGCCATGGCCAGAATTTTATTGATTTCGAGATCCAAATTCTTTCCATCTCACTCAACTGACTCAAGATAGTCGCTTTTCCCTTTATTCAAACAATTTTAAGACCTAGTATAAAATCACTGCAGATGCTGATTGCAGCCATGAAATTAAAAGACGCTTGCCCCTTGGAAGGAAAGTTATGACCAACCTTGATAGTATATTAAAAAGCAGAGACATTACTTTGCCAACCAAGGTCCGTCTAGTCAAGGCAATGGTTTTTCCCGTGGTCATGTATGGATGTGAGAGTTGGAATGTGAAGAAGGCTTATCGCCGAAGAATCGATGCTTTTGAACTGTGGTGCTGGAGAAGACTCTTGAGAGTCCCTTATACTGCAAGGAGATCCAACCAGTCCATTCTAAAGGAGATCAATCCTGGATGTTCATTGGAGGGACTGATGCTAAAGCTGAAACTCCAATACTTTGGCCACCTCATGTGACGAGTTGACTCACTGGAAAAGACTCTGATGCTGGGAAAGGTTGGGGGTGGGAGGAGAAGGGGACGACGGAGAATGAGATGGCTGGATGGCATCACCGACTCTGTGGACATGAGTTTGAGTGAACTCCGGGAGTTGGTGATGGACAGGGAGGCCTGGCGTGCTGTGATTCATGGGGTCATGGAGAGTCAGACACGACTGAGTGACTGAACTGAACTGAACTGAACTGATGAGTTCCATATACAAAATGAACACTCAAGTTGCATACACAAAACGAATACTCAGGTTTCCTGAAGAATACCAGTAATGATTGGTTACCTAACCTATTAATCACCTATTGGAAATGGCAAGTCACTCCAGTATTCTTGCCTGGAAAATTCCATGGACTGAGGAGCCTGGTAGGCTATAGTCCATGGGGTCGCAAAGAGTCGGACACAACTGAGCGACTCCACTTCCACTTTAAAACTTTGTGGTTTTAAAAAAAAAAACACCCACATTTTGGAGAGAAGGAGTTCAAGAGTTGGGTCTGGGTTGCCCTGGCTCAGGATCTCTCATTTATTTACAGTCAGGCTGTGGGTGGCGGGTGCAGGCATCTGAAGGCTTGACTGGAGTTGCAGTATCCACCATCAAGGTGGCTTGCTTGCATGGTTGTTGGCAGGAGGCCTCAGTTCTTCGCCATGTCGGCCTCTCCACTGGCTACTTGGTGGCGTGGCCCTCAAGTGGAGGGGAACTGGGTTCAGATCTTGAAAGGGGGGAGGTACCAAAGAATCTGGACAGATTTTAAAACCGTATCCACCGAGCAGAGCTCCTCCTCTGCCTTTCCTTTCTTTTTTCCTTCTTTCTTTGTTTTTCTCTGGCTGACAGTTGCCTTTGTTGTGTCTGGTGTCGTTCCCTCCTCCAGTATGACTCAGAGATAAATCCCGATTAGTCTAAGTCAACTAAGCAATCACATTCTTCCTAACAGTGACTTTTTAAAAGGGAATTATGACCCATACACACCAGGGGGGGTCTGTTGGAGGCTCCAGGAGCAGGATTTCCTTCCTTTTAAAAAGAAGCACAGAGAAGGAGGAGGAGATGTCATCTTCTGTTGTGGGACCTTTTCTTGTGTTGATGGGATACCTGGAGCTGCGGCAGCCATTTTGCAACCATCCAGACAGCGAGTCTGAGGACACAGGTAACACGCTCAGGGGACGACAGAGAGGAACATTAAAGAGAACCTAGGTCTTGATGAGGTTGCCAAGTGGCTGCATTTACCAACCCTGGAGGATATTCCCAACCTCTGCTGTTCTTGTTACATGAGATAGTACAAGTTCTTTATTGCTTAAGCTATTCCGAGTTGTGTTTTCTGATATTTCCAACCAAAGGCCACACATACTAACCTAATATTTTGTATAGGATTAATTCTTATTCCAAAAGGTGGAGGTAGTGCTTTTTTTGACATAGTGCCAGGCCAGAGCCACAAAGCACTTATTAATTCAGAATCTGCAATGAGTAACACAGACTCATTAGGACTTTCCAGAATATAAAGACAAAAAAGGCTTTTCCCCATCCAGTCAGAACAATATATCCCCTCAACATTTTCTAATTATGTTCCATTATTTTCTGATTATCTTTGGAAGCTTCTGCTGTGCTTAGTTGCTCAGTTTGGAAGTTTAGAATTGGCAAAAAGGGGAGGAAGGAAAAGCAAGATAAAAGCTTGACCTCCTTGTATTCCCCTACTCACTCTGGATCCATCACCTAAAACCATCCTCTCCCTTCTATCTCCTCTACCTAGCTAGATCTTACATCCTTTTCAGGGTTTTTCAAGTCCCATCTTGAGAGCACTGCAGTTCATTTCGCTTTCATCTGTAATTCCTCTGGAGTCATAGTAACACATTTGCCAACCACCTGGAGACATCTCGGGTTACATATTCCATATTGCTTTGTCTCTGGGTTCTTTCTTGCCTTCCCTGGTATATTCTAAACTTCCCTGAGTTTAGGGACCTTATTTCATTCTTTAAAGATTCATACGGAGGGACTTCCTGGCAGGCCAGTGGTTAAGACTCCACGTTTTCACTGCAGGGGATGTGGGTTAGATTCCTGGTTGGAGAACTAAGATTCCCATGTGTCATGCTGCTGCTGCTGCTGCTAAGTCACTTCAGTCGTGTCCCACTCTGTGTGACCCCATAGACGGAAGCCCACCAGGCTCCCCCGTCCCTGGGACTCTCCAGGCAAGAACACTGGAGTGGGTTGCCATTTCCTTCTCCAATGTGTGAAAGTGGAAAGTGAAAAGTGAAAGTGAAGTCGCTCAGTCGTGTCTGACCCTTAGCGACCCCACGGACTGCAGCCTACCAGGCTCCTCCATCCATGGGATTTTCTAGGCAAGAGTACTGGAGTGGCTTGCCATTGCCTTCTCCGATGTGTCATACAGTGCAGCAAAAAAAAAAAAAAAAGATTCATACGTGCTTATCTACCCATGGATGTTTACAACTAGGACTTGATATACTGATTTAAAAGATAAGCAAATATATGAGGGTAGAAAGAAGAGAGAAAGAGGAAAACCGAGGTATATGTGTAATTCCAATTTGGCTTATCTTAGAATTTACAAAGCAGGGGTCTGGGTGCAGTGTGATGTGGATAGCTCAGGATTCCTAACATAATCGGGTTATTTTCTCCATCATTCCTGCACCTGGGCTTCAGGCAGGGAGGATGGAGACACTGAATGTGTTCATGGATGTAGGTTTGCAGGGCTTCCAGACTCAGTCCATGTTCTCCAGATTTCTGTAGTCCCTGGTGCTTTTAGTCATGGCTTGCTTGTCTCAAATGTATGTTTAGTCTGGTCCTTTAAGCACTTGTGTTTCCAACAACTTCTCCTCAGGGGACAAAATAACAGTAAAAGCAGTTGATACCACTGTCATTTTTGTCAAGGAATTTTTAAGCAAGTTCCAAATGGACCTGATGAATTCCCATAATACAACACAAGGTAATTTCCAAGCACAGAAATCTCTACTGGCACTTCCTTCAGCCCTAAAAAAAAAAAAAAGAAGAAAAAGTGCCATTTATTCTATAGGCCCCTGCCAAATGCTGCATTGCTCCCAAGAGTAATGTAAATTTACCTTCAGCACTGTAGCCAGAGCTGTAAATTCTGTCTGTGGTTGCGGTCATCTATTTTCAGAAGTTCTAGAAAGAGAATGTCTCAGTAGAAGTACCTAGAATTTTTTTTAGGGGGACTCTTTTCCAAAAATTTTCCTTCAATTTAAACCATTAGGTATACAGGATGCAGAAAGACAATTCAATCAGATATCTTAGAATTGTTTCCTTATATGAAAAAAATGGATGGAAAATTACTTAGTAGAGTCATACTTTTCTGGACAACTGCTGGTGATGATGGATTTAAAAAACAAAAACCTCCAAGCAACCAGGTTTCTTTCTTTGTTCTTTTATTTTCTTAGTCTCTGTCCCCCTTTGTTTTTCTTACTTTGTACTTTTGTCTCAGCATCTTTACAAAATATACTCTTGAGAGTCCCTTGGGCAGCAAGGAGATCAAACCAGTCAGACCTAAAGGAAATCAACCCTGAATATTCATTGGAAGCACTGAAGCTGAAACTCCAATACTTTGGCCACCTGTTGCTAAGAGTCCACTCATAAAAAAGACCCTCATTCTGGGAAAGATTGAGGGCAGGAGGAGAAGGGGACAACAGAGGACGAAACGGTTGCATGGCATCACTGACTCAATGAGTTTGAGCAAACTCCAAGAGACAGAGGAGGACAGGGAAGCCCGGTGTGCTGAAGTCCATGGGGTCACAAAGAGTCAGACGCAACTTAGCATCTGAACAAAATGGCCCCAAATGAAGAGATGTGTAAATAAGGAATATGCTCCTTGTTTCAGCTTTTCTACACCAGCCGGGCACTTGACCTCCCTTTAGAAGCCATGACTGTAAGAGCACATATATTTTTTGAGAAAAATTTTTAGGGCTTCCCTGGTAGTTCAGTGGTAAGGAATCCACCTGATGCAGGAAGACCCCATGTGCCCATAGGAAGTAAGCCCAGGGACCACAACTATTGTGCCTGTGCTCTAGAGTCCAGGAACCACAACTAACAAAGACTGCGTGCCCTATAGCCCATGCTCTGCAACAAGAGAAGCCACCCCAGTGAGAAGCCTGCACTTCTCAACTAAAGAGTAGCCCCTACTCCCTGCAACTAGAGAAAAGCCTGAGAGCAGCGATGAAGACCCAGAACAGCCAAAAATAAATAAATAAATTAATTTTAAAAGTTCTTTTGAATTTGATGTTTTATATGGGCACCCCAAAGCAATTATAAAGTAACATCAAAGATCACCATAATATTAACAATGAAAAAATTTGAAATATTGCAGAATTACCAAAATTTGACACAAAGACGGCAAATCCTGCTGGGAAAATGGCTTCTGTAGACTTGCTTAATACAGGGTTTTTACAATTTTCAAAAAACACAGACAAGCACAGACACTTTTGATGTTTTTGTTGTGTGAAGACGTGAAGATTTCATTATGTTTCTTCATGGGCCCTCATATTCTCCCAAATGACCTCTGCAGTGAACAAGTGTTTGGCCCTATCTCCCACAGCGAGCCATGTTCATTTATGATGTTAGTTCTGGCTGGGAGGTGACCTGTAGCTCACAATCAGGAAGAGACTGAACATTCTTGCCCCACACCTTTGGTTTAATTAACGCACAAACAGAGACAACAGATGAAATGGGCCCAGTTGCTGTGTCCAGGGTCATTTCCCTAAGCCCACCTCTCTGATCCCCTGAGAAACAGGATCCCGTCACTACTAACATCTACTGCAGCCTGATCGTGATCCCCACTGGTCCTCATTGCAGGCTAAAAGAATTTCTTTTCTTTTGAATGCTGTGAATGTAAACCCATGTATAAACAAACTCTAAATGTGATGTCAAGAATAGCCATCATTTGAAAAGTGACAATTACTGCTTCTTAGCTCCCAGCTTTGACTCTCAGACCTTAGTGTGTTTGGGAATCATCTGAGGATGCTTGGTACAAGGCAAACTTCCGTACCCCACCTCAGACAACTGGAACAGACTGGGAAAGTCATTTCCAAGAATCTGTAGTCTCAGTAAGCAGTCCTAGGCTCTCACAAAGAAGGAAACGTAATAGACTAGGCTATGAAACAGTGTCTTAGAGAATATACTACTGGTTCTAATGATAGGAAAAACATGTTCGTTTTAACAACTGTTCATTGGGAGAGATTATTTATACAATAACTATATGCCTGCATTGTGTTCTGTACTGAATACCATATATATGTATGTATACATATTATATAGATATATATATAAATCCTTACTTTCTAATTTTCATTCACTTCATCTCACATGTATTAGAACTTCAGTAAAAGGACATTTGTGGGTATATGTACATACTTATGTATCAACTTACTGCAATAATATAGAAATTCATCATCCTAGAAAAAATTAGAAGTTTCTCTCTGTAAAATATTTGTATCCACTAACAAGGTAAAGACGTTAATATACAAAAAACATTTAGAATAATGCCAGTGAAAGTCACTCAGTCCTGTCCCACTATTTGTGACGCCACGGAATATACAATCCATGGAATTCTCCAGGTCAGAATACTGGAGTGGGTAGGATTTCCCTTCTTCAGGGGATCTTCCGAACCCAGGGATCAAACCCAGGTCTCCCGCGTTGCAGGCAGATCCTTTACCAACTGAGCCACAGTAAATGCTTCATCATCATCATTAGCATTATAATGAGTTGTTCACAATTAAGTGGGGCTTCCCACGTAGCTCTAGTAGTAAATAATCCACCTGCCAATGCAGGAGAGGCAGGTTTGAGCTCTGGGTCAGGAAGAACCCCTAGAAGAAGAAATGACAACGCACTCCAGTATTCTTGCCTGCAGAGTCCAGTGGAGAGAGAAGCCTGGCGGGCTACAGTCCATAGGGTCAGAAAGAGTCAGACACAACTGAAGCAACTTAGCACGCACACTTTAATAATCATTACCTCAATTTTGTATAGGTTCTTCACACCTCAATAATAGATCCTAAATTCTGTCATCTATTGATGACATATTCCATAATGACATATTGATGACATATTCCATAATTAATGCTGAAATGAAGATTTTAAAAATGTCTGTGATCACTTTGGCTAAACGGATTTTAAAATAGTCAACGTAAATTGGAAGTTTTTCATGCAAATTGGTCATATCTAATTTGAATGTCTTTAATATTTTCAGGAGATAGGACCAATTATAATCTGTTTAACACAGCCTCTTAAATACAGCATATGTTAGTCTAAGTCTACTGAGATGTGGATACTAAGAGAGTACCGAACGTGCAAGAATTATTCTCTTCTCTTCAGGGAAATAGGGAGAGGCATCAGAATGCGATGCGAGACACCCCCGAGTCGAGGCGAGAGGAGGACAGCAAGCTGTCGGGTCTCAGCCTCAGGGTCTGGGGAGCCCCTGAGCTGAGGTCAGAGGTCAGAGGAGCCCCAGGCCACCCAGGGTAGGACTGTTTTAGTTAGTGGTTGGCTGGGAGTGGCCCTGGTAGCTTTCGAAGAATGTTCTTCGGCAGATAGTTTTGTGGATTCTCTGCAAAGCACTTGGGAGAGTTTTCTCGTGGCCATATTTCAGAAAGTTCCCAAGAAGGGTTTGCTATGTGTGGATCTCATGGAAACAAGTGGGGAAGTTCCAGGGATGGCTCCTGGCTGAGTAGATGCTGATAACACACAGTTCTTTAATCTTCCCTTTCTCATATTTCTCTCTTGTTCCATGAAGCCAACAACTGCTCTCCCACAAAATAAAGTGTGAAGACCCTGCCTTTGTTTTGTTGAAACCCGAGGAGAATAGGGCTCACCTGCTCACTCTGGCCGCTGCCCTGTCAGGACTCGGTCAGGTATCACTTCCTCCTGCAACTCCTGAGCTCTGGCTCCAGTATGAGTCTTGCACACAGATCACATATATATACCTAGAAAGTGAAGTCGCTCAGTCATATGTGACTCTTTGCAACCCCATGGACTGTAGCCTACCAGGCTCTTCCATCCATGGGATTTTCCAGGCAATAGTACTGGAGTGGGTTGCCATTTCTTTCTCCAGGGGATCTTCCTGACCCAGGGATCAAACCCAGGTCTCCTGCATTGCAGGCAGACGCTTTACTGCCTGAGTCACCAGGGAAGCCCAACACATATATAAACACACATAATATACATGTATGTGTATAAAACTGCTGGAACTAAAAGCTGCTTTTCCCTGGCAGACCTGGGACCATCATGCAATTCATCTGCCACTTCCCAGCCCTTGACCTCTTGACCCCTCTGGGTGTTGCCTGGCAACCACCCTCAAACCCCAGGACATCACTTCTGCTCCCCTCTCTCCTCCAAGTCCCCTCCCATGTGGATCGAAGAAGAGTGGAGAGAGATGGGAGTCACTGAGACAGGGAACAAACAAAATCTCTGTGACAACTTCCAGGTGTCCTGACAGGGCTGGAGGGACAGAAGGACTCAATAGAAGGGCGTGCAACTGGGTCCCTGCATGCCAAAGACAAACTGCTCCAACTTCCCAACTGAGCTGAGGCCAGCTTGCACATTGAGGAGTTATTCTGCTGAAGGGCATGGAGGCAGAGGGCTGGCCAGAACAGGAAGGAAGGCTTTCAAGCCTTCAATTTCAACATGTCTGCATTGAGGTCCATCCCTTGAAAGAAAAGTTGCCTTATAAAACCTTATTGCCTCAGAAAATGTTTTAAAGACAGAAATATTTTTACTATTTTTTTTTTCAATCTTCATTGCAGCACATGGACTTTAGCTGAGGCTCCACAACTCACAGGCTTAGTTGTTCCATCACACGTGCGATCTTAGTTTCCCATCCAGGGAGTGAATCCACATCTGCTGCACTGGAAGGAGGATTCTTCACCACTGGACCACCAGGGCCATCCCTTTACTATTATCTTGAAAGCAACATCTGATTTGCCTACTTCTATATGCAGAGTACATCATGAGGAACGCTGGGCTGGAAGAAGCACAAACTGGAATCAAGATTGCTGGGAGAAATCTCAATAACCTCAGATATGCAGATGACACCACCCTATGGCAGAAAGTGAAGAGGAACTCAAAGGCCTCTTGATGAAAGTGAAAGAGGAGAGTGAAAAAGTTGGCTTGAAGCTCAACATTCAGAAAACGAAGATCATGGCATCTGGTCCCATCACTTCACGGGAAATAGATGGGGAAACAGTGGAAGCAGTGTCAGACTCTATTTTGGGGGGCTCCAAAATCACTGCGGATGCTGATTGCAGCCATGAAATTAAAAGACGCCTATTCCTTGGAAGGAAAGTTATGACCAACCTAGATAGCATATTCAAAAGCAGAGACATTACTTTGCCAACCAAGGTCCGTCTAGTCAAGGCTATGGTTTTTCCCGTGGTCATGTATAGATGTGAGAGTTGGACTGTGAAGAAAGCTGATCATTGAAGAATTGATGCTTTTGAACTGTGGTGTTGGAGAAGACTCTTGAGAGTCCCTTGGACTGCAAGGAGATCCAACCAGTCCATTCTAGAGGAGATCAATCCTGGGTGTTCATTGGAAGGACTGATGCTAAAGCTGAAACTCCAGTACTTTTGCCACCTCATGCGACGAGTTGACTCACTGGAAAAGAGTCTGATGCTGGGAGGGATTGGGGGCGGGAGGAGATGGGGACGACAGAGAATGAGATGGCTGGATGGCATCACCGACTTGATGGACATGAGTTTGAGTGAACTCCGGGAGTTAGTGATGGACAGGGAGGCCTGGCGTGCTGTGATTCATGGGGTCACGAAGAGTCGGTCACGACTGAGCGACTGAACTGAAGAACTGAAAACTAGTCTTTCAGGGTATATCACTGTCTTCAGCAAAGGGTAAGTTGAGGAGCAGTCTTGTAAAAAGCAGAGATTTCACATTTCGTGCTTCTGTAAAGCAGGGTGGACACTGCAAAATACTGCATTAAAAAAACAAATTTCCATCCTTCTCCACCACCTCAGATGCATCAGGATTGCAAGCATGGGGATGGAAGTGGAGGGGAAAGGACAGGGCCGTGGTGAGGGGGCGCTGAAGAACCAGGAGGCCTGAGGCTGTAAATGGGCCTCCACCGAGGTCAGGTCAACGCCGAGGAGAGCCTTGGAATTCCAGGTTGAAGGGCAGACCTCAGAATGCCTGGGGTTTCTGTTCAGACATGCTTATTTCCTCCCCTCCCCTCAGTCCTAGCCAGCAAGGAGGTCCTTCAAGCCATTTGTGCTTAGGAAAGCTCAAGAAATCCCACTGGTTCTTGGTGTGGACCAGGTTACCAGTTAACAAAAAATAAAGAAAAAGAAGAGTCTTCCAGAACCCAGAGCTTGAGAGCTGTCAAACAAAGCTGAGAAATACGGAGGAATGACACAGCTCTTAACAGAACTTTCCTTCCTACAAGGACATGATAAAGTAAACTAGGTTTCACTACAGTGCTGTGAAGAGAGATCCACCTCTTCATCTTCTTTGTACGGCTGGAGGAACCAAGAATGAGGAGGCCACTCTACAGAGGCCAAAAAAAAGATGTGGGAGACAGCTCTCATGGGCTTCACTGGGTGGGGCTGGTCTGGCCGTGCCTCCCGCCTCTCCCTGAGTCACCTGGACTTCACCGTTAGCTAGCATTCTCAGGCACCTGCAGGCTCACAGCCCTGGTGGCTCTGAAGTGCTTCCCTACTAGCTCAGTTGGTTAAAGAATCTGCTTGCAATGCAGGAGACCCGGGTTCGATTCCTGGATTGGGAAGATCCCCTGGAGAAGAAAACGACAACCCACTCCAGTACTCTTGCCTGGAGAATCCCATGGACAGAGGAGCCAGGTGGGCTACAGTCCATGGGATTGCAAAGAGTCGGACACGACTGTGCAACGAACTTTGTCACTTTCTCGTGGGCTTCACTGGGTGGGGCTGGTCTGGCCGTGCCTCCCGCCTCTCCCTGAGTCACCTGGACTTCAAATGTTAGCTAGCATTCTCAGGCACCTGCAGGCTCACAGCCCTAGCGGCTCTGAAGTATATCCGCTCCTCACACAGGACGCAGCTCTTTGCAGCAGACAGGGACACAGGCTCGAGAAGGAGACAGGCCTGGATTAGAATCCCAACTCTCTTACCTGCTCTATGATCACGGCTCAGGCTCAGTTTCCTCACCTGGGACACAATGAGCCGCAGCAGCTTCCTCTTCCTCTAGCCAGTAAAACTTAAAACAGTCCTGCCATATCTTACGGAGAAGGCAATGACAAGCCACTCCAGTACTCTTGCCTGGAAAATCCCATGGACGGAGGAGCCTGGTGGGCTACAGTCCATGGGGTCGCGAAGAGTCGGACAAGACTGAGCGACTTCACTTTCACACATTGGAGAAGGAAATGGAAACCCACTCCAGTGTTCTTGCCTGGAGAATCCCAGGGACAGGGGAGCCTGGTGGGCTGCCATCTATGGGGTCACACAGAGTCGGACACGACTGAAGCGACTTAGCAGCAGCAGCAGCAGCTATATCTTAGCTGCTCTCCAGATTTCTCAAAACACAGCCTCCTCTGTCCCCCTTCTTTGCTCACCCCAGATCCATTGGTTCCCAGTGGGGATGAGAAATGAGGAGCACTAATTTGGAAAGGCTGACCTCTGGTTGAAACGGAAGCAGCAAGCACGATGGTGAAAAAGTGGTGGTATTCTGGGACACTGGAGCGGGGACGGAAAGAAAGTGAAAGTGACGGTCACTCAGTCATGTCCAGCTCTTTGTGACCCTGTGGACTATAGCCGGCCGGGCTCCCCTGTCCATGGGATTCTCCAGGCAAGAATACTGGAGTGGGTTGCCATGCCCTTCTCTAGGGGATCTTCCCGACCCAGGGACTGAACCTGGGTCTCCTGTACTGTAGGCAGGTTCTTCACGGTCTGAGCCACCAGGGAAGCCCCTGTGGTGGGAAGCAGAGTGATAGCAATGGTTGTGAGGGGTAACGAGAAGGGGCAGAGAACAGGGTTCATGGTTTTGCAAGAGGAAGGAGGCTCCTGTGTCCTGTGCAAAGGACTCAAGTATCCTCAAAATCAACCTTGACTTCTCTGTTTGTACATATCACTGAATTCTTTTTCACTTAGCAAATAACTGCTGAGCATGTGTTATTCTCCGGGCACCTTAACAAGCACCAGGGAAACAAGAATGAGACGGTGCCCGTCCTTGGGGGCTCCAACCTAGGGGAGCCACAGGCTGAAACATGATCTAAAAAAAGTGTGTGTGTGATTTTTAAAAAGGGTACAAACAAACTTGTCTACAAAATGGAAATAGAGTTACAGGTGTAAAAAACAAACTTAGGTTACCAGGCAGTGAGGGGGACAAACTGGGAGACTGGGATTGACATTCATACATGCTGCTGCTGTTGTTGAGTTGCTGAGTCATGTCTGACTCTTTGCAATCCCATGGATTGCTTAAATATAAAATAGATAACTAATAAGGACCTACTGTATAGCACAGGGAACTCTACTCGGTACTCTGCCATGACCCATATGGGGAAGGAACCTAAAAAAGAGCAGATATATGTATATGTTTAACTGATTCAGTTTGCTGTATACCTGACACTAACATGACACTGTCAATCAACTTTTTGTTGTTCAGTAACTAAGTCATGTGTGACTCTTTGTGATCCCATGGACTGCAGCACGCCAGGCTTCCCTGTCCTTCACTACCTCCCAGAGTTGGCTCAAACTATGTCAACCAAGTAGATCAAGTACACTCCGATAAACTTTTCTTTTAAGGTGTATGCATCAGAAACACAGAGCAAGCAGCAATCACAGAAGGAGGATAGAGAAGTGATGGTGGATAAGATGTCACTTGGGTCTAGGACTTGAAAGCCAAATTCATTGGCGACAGGGATGCGTGTGCAGCAGAGGAAAAGCCTGAGCAAAGTTCCTGAAGCCTGAAAATGCAGGGATCTCAACATCCATCTACACCATGAGCCTAGCCAAGAGCGGCCGGGGCCCTGCTACTTGTGGGGAAGATGTCCAGTCATGTGAGTACACTCATGTTGAGCTAACATCTTTTTTTCAAATGTTCATGTTTTCAAAATGATTTTCAGCATCACACTGATATTTCAGATAAACTATTTAGTACTTCTGTTTAGGATTCTGCTTTCAGATCAGTTCAGTTCAGTTCAGTCGCTCAGTTGTTTCCGACTCTTTGCAACCCTATGAATCACAGCACGCCAGGCCTCCCTGTCCATCACCAACTCCAGGAGTACACTCAAACTCATGTCCACAGAGTCGGTGATGCCATCCAGCCATCTCATTCTCTGTCGTCCCCGTCTCCTCCCACCCCCAATCCCTCCCAGCATCAGAGTCTTTTCCAGTGAATCAACTATTAGCATGAAGTGGCCAAAGTATTGGAGTTTCAGCTTTAGCATCTTTTAACTTTGTATCTTTTATGAAGTACTTTGCTGGTATTTGGGTGGCTCTTCTTTGTTTTGGTCAGCTGTTCTTTACACTCTTTTTAGTACGATCATTGGCTTTTTTTCTTTTTTTATAAATGAGGCAACAGACACAAAAAGTTCTGGAGACTCAAATTTACAAACAAATATTATATAAGAATCAAATTAGAATTATTGATTGATATATCCCATTTCAGTACACAAAGGAAGTAGTAAATTAAGAGTTAGAAAGTTGATTTTAGCTTTATCACTTCTATAATCTCAGTGAAGAAAGCCTTTTAAACATCTTCAACCTTATTTTTATCATTTGTAAGACGAGGTTAATGTGTCCTTAATCCTCCTCTCATAAACCTTGAAAAGGTAAATGAGATAACATCAATGTGATGTTCTGCATGCCAAAGTAAAGCACAAAACAAATGCAAGATGCTTTTTATCACAAACAATGTATTGTTACAACTAAGCCAGAACATCAAAAGAACACCATGGCCAGTTTAAGAAAAATAGAAGATGTGGCTTCAAATGTAAATAACGAGAGGTAAGAAATTTTATTTTAAAAGAACAAATGACTTTACCTATTTAAAAAGGAGAAATCAAACAAATTAAACATAGAATTATCATATGATCCAGCAATTCTTCTGAGTATCTACCCAAAAGAAGTGAAAGCAAGAACATGAACAGATATTTATACGCTAATGTTTATAGTGTCATTACTCACAATAGCCAAAAGGGGGAAACAACTCAGGTGTCCGCTGACAGATGCATGTGGACAAAGAGAATGCTGATGCACACACGGCGGACTCGTCCTCAGCGTTCCTGACACATGGTGTCAGGGTGAAGCTCAAAGACACTAACCCAAGTGAAAGAAGCCGTCACAAAAGGACAAATACGGCAGGATTCCACCTCCATGAGGGGCTTAGAGTAGCTGAATTCATAGAAACAGAAAGAGCAATGGCAGTTGCCAGGCAGATTAGGGGAGGAGGAGACACAGAACTCGTGCCTAATAGGTTAGAGCTTCAGTTGGGGAAGGTGAAAAATTCCTGGAGAAGGATGCTGGTGATAACTGTGCAACAATGTACTTAATACCACAGATCAGTTCAGTTCAGTTCAGTTGCTCAGTCGTGTCCGACTCTCCGCGACCCCATGAATTACAGCACGCCAGGCCTCCCTGTCCATCACCAACTCCCGGAGTACACTCAAACTCATGTCCACAGAGTCGGTGATGCCATCCAGCCATCTCATTCTCCGTCGTCCCCTTCTCCTCCCGCCCCCAACCTTTCCCAGCATCAGAGTCTTTTCCAGTGAGTCAACTCGACGCATGAGGTGGCCAAAGTATTGCAGTTTCAGCTTTAGCATCAGTCCCTCCAATGAACATCCAGGATTGATCTCCTTTAGAATGGACTGGTTGGATCTCCTTGCAGTATAAGGCCAGTACACTCAAAAATGGTTACAATGGAGAATTTTACATTTTGTATATTTCACCACAATACCAAAAAACTGTTCCCCTCCCACCAAAAAAGAGAAAGAAAATAAAAGCCTGCTCTGAATTTGATACCCAGGGATCTAAACTGGGTTCCAGCTCCGTTTCTAAGAGTTATATGATCTTGGGCAAGATATATAATTTCTCCTCAATTTTCATTTCTATTATAAAAAGTTAATGATACCCTCCTTACATGTTATAAGGCTTAAGTGTATATGAAGCATTTATATACATTTATCTATAACATAAATGTTATATGTATTTATACATAATATAACCCCCGTGCTATATAAACAATTATAAAATACTCTATGCTACCTCACAGTAAGTTTTGTGAGCCGGGTATTTTAGAAGCAAAGAAACCAAGGCCCAAAAGAAGACTGTGAGGGTCAAGTGTGAACTAACACTCACGGCATCTCAGAACATTCCAGGTCACCTGCTGCCTGGCTGTGCCCCCAACTCTGGGGTTTCCAGAGAGCAAAATGATGTGCAGCCATCCTCGAGTGGAGCACCAGGTCACTTAGAGTCCTCCTCCAAGTGCTTCTCACGTTGGCCAGGAATTTAAAGAGAGAAAACGGAGAAGAAGGGAGAACACTTCATGGGGATGCTTGGAAACTATTCTCTTGCTCACCTGGATCTTCTTTTATTCCATAAATTACATCTTTCGTACATTCCAGGTGATCAACCTCAGTTAACTCCATTTCTCATCCTGAAGAAGGTTCTTGCTCTCTTGGCTGCTAAGGACAAAAGTTTTCCATGGAGAGAGATGCTGAGCTTTCTCAGTGCCGAGCATGGGAGCAGGGCCAGGGTGAGGTGACCTCTGTGGCTACAGTCTGCTGTCAATCAGCCAAGGGCTTGAGACTTTGGGCAGCTCCACATCTGCACTGGCCTCCTCATCCCCAGGCCCATCCAAGCCAGGTCATGTTGAATGTTCCCACTCCCGGAGCAGTTTTTAATTTCTAAGGAAAGGGGAACACTTTGCACAGCTGAGAGATGCCATTGTGTGTGTGATGCTCTCCTACTCGTTAACGGCTGCCTTAAGGAGCTGCTGAAAATCTTACAGAACCAGGTTGAAAAGATTTTTGTTGTTGTTGTTTAAAGAAGTCTTTTCAAACAAACCCCGAATCCATCTTGTAGAATCTCTGACGACAAGAAGGACCACACTAAGGACTAAATTTTCCCAGTGCCGAGCCTGCATGGTTGAAGGCCCCAGCCAGCTTGCTTAGAGACTTTGGCCCAGAGAGCCAGCCAAACCCGCTGGAAGCTGGCCCTGCCACAAATGGAGCCAGAAGTAGGATTATTTCAGCTGGAATTTTTTCTTTCCGAAAGACTGGAATGCTGTAAGGATAAGAAGTCCTGCAGAAGACAGGTCACTGATAATCTATGTTACGATTACCTGTTAATCATTGTTTTCATCATCCCTGTGGCAAAATTCGTCATAGGAGATACGGGTGGTGGTAATATACTAGACATTTACCAGGTGATACTGCCAACCAAAACAACAACAAAATGGAATACTTTTACTGAAATGTCAGCAGCCCTAGATGTTTATTTTTGTGTGTGGGGTGTACATGTAGAGCTCAGGATAAAAAGGTGGCATTTAACTTTCACCCCTCTGGGCCTGATAAATATACTGTGCAGCCATTAGTTACAACCTGGACGCTGCTAAACCAGGACAAAACCAAAAGGCTGAAGAGCTGGGTGCAGCTTCTCCGTTTAGGATCTCTGATTCAGATTATCTACCTAAGAAAAAATTTGAATAAACAATATTTCAAAAGATTGCTTGTGTGATATGGATGGTATGTCAAGTCTGGAAATGGATTTTATTGCAGACAACTGAAACAACAGCATCCTAAATCGTGTTAATACTTAGTTTTGCTTCAGCTTCCATTTAAATGTGTCAATTTTATAAATTCATTTTGAACCTGTTTTAATATTTTTTTATTACAATTGAGTTGGTGACTCATGTAGAACATTCACCAATATAAGCCACATATTTTGTACTATACAAAAATTAAAGACACAGTATCAAAATTTGTGAGATGCATTGAAAGTAATGATTAAGACAAAAATGTATAGCACTGTATGCATATATTAGAAAAGAGGAAAGGTCTAAAATCAATAGTCTAAGCTTTTACCTTAGGACACTAGGATAAAAAAGAAGAGCTTAAGGCTAAAGCAAGAAGAAGAAAATAAATACAGATCTTAAAGCAGGAATTGATGGAATTAAAAACAGGAAACCAACAGAGAACTCTTTGAAAGGGTAAACTTTATAAACTTCAACTAAAACTAATCAAGGAGAAAAAAGACACATTAACAATATCAGAAACGAAAGAGGGGTCATTATTTCAGTTCAGTTCAGTTCAGTCGCTCAGTCGTGACCGACTCTTTGCGACCCCATGAATCACAGCACGCCAGGCCTCCCTCCCTGTCCATCACCAACTCCCGGAGTTCACTCAAACTCATGTCCATCAAGTCGGTGATGCCATCCAGCCATCTCATTCTCTGTCATCCCCTTCTCCTCCCGCACCCAATCCCTTCCAGCATCAGAGTCTTTTCCAGTGAGTCAAATCGTCACATGAAGAGGCCAAAGTATTGGAGTTTCAGCTTTAGCATCAGTCCTTCCAATGAACACCCAGGACTGATCTCCTTTAGAATGGACTGGTTGGATCTCCTTGCAGTACAAGGGACTCGCAAGAGTCTTCTCCAACACCACAGTTCAAAAGCATCAATTCTTTGGCGCTCAGCTTTCTTCACAGTCCAACTCTAATATCCATATATGACCAAGGGAAAAACCATAGCCTGAACTGAACTGACTTGACGGACCTTGGTTGGCAAAGTAATGTCTCTGTTTTTTAATATGCTGTCTAGGTTGGTCATAACTTTCCTTCCAAGGAGTAAGCGTCTTTTAATTTCATGGCTTCAGTCAGCATCTGCAGTGATTCTGGATCCCAAAAAAATAAAGTCTGACACTGTTTCTACTGTTTCCCCATCTGTTTCCCATGAAGTGATGGGACCAGATGCCATGATCTTTGTTTTCTGAATGTTGAGCTTCAAGCCAACCTTTTCACTCTCCTCTTTCACTTTCATCAAGAGGCTTTTGAGTTCCTCTTCACTTTCTGCCATAAGGGTGGTGTCATCTGCATATCTGAGGTTATTGAGATTTCTCCCGGCAATCTTGATTCCAGCTTGTGCTTCTTCCAGCCCAGCGTTCCTCATGATGTACTCCGCATATAAGTTAAATAAGCAGGGTGACAATATACAGCCTTGACGTACTCCTTTTCCTATTTGGAACCAGTCTGTTGTTCCACGTCCAGTTACTTAGTAGTCCCATTAAAAGGATAACTCAGGAATATTATTAACAATCTGCCCACCGATTTGATCACTTAGCTGAAAAATTCTCTTTTGTATTTGACAATAACTGCTTTACAATGTTGTGTTAGTTTCTGCTGTACAACAAAGTGAATCAGCTTAATGGATACATACCTCCCCTCCCTCTTTGTACCTCCTTCCTACTCCCCTTCTCATCCCACCCATCTAGGTCATCTGAGCTGAGTTTCCTGTGCTTTCCAGCAGGTTCCCACTAGTTATCTATTTTAAAGACTGTTATCATTGTTTACTCTGATAGACTGTTTACTCTTATAAGTAGTAGGGACTCTTTTGCAACAACTCCATGGAGTATAGCCCTCCAGGCTCCTCTGTCAATGGGACTTCCCAGACCAGAATACTGGAGTAGATAGCCGTGTCCTTTTCCAGGGGACTTTCCCCACAGGGATCAAACCTGCGTATCCTGCATTGGCAGGTTTGGTCTTTACCACTGAGCCACCAGGAAGGACCATTTTAAAAATACTAACTGCCAAAATCAACACAAGGAGAAACAGATTATCTGAATAAGCTCACATGTTAGGGTTTTATAGAACCCTATAAATTGCACATATCTCCCCAGAAGGAGATATATATGATTTATATATTTATGTGATTTTTATAAGTTATTAGCTAACATGATTATCAAGGCTGGCAAGTTCAAATCTTCAGGGTGGGTCACCAGGCTGGAGACCCAGGAGAACTCATGTGCCACTCCCAGTCCTAAGGCTGTCTGCCATCAGGAAAGACCTGCAGACAGGCCCAGTGTTGCAGATAAGGCCTGAAGTCCTGGAGAATTTTCTCTTACACAGAGAAAGGCTAGTCTTTTTGCTCTATTCAGGTCTTCCACTGATTGGATAAGTCACATTCACACTATAAATGACCATCTACTTTACTCAAAGTCCACAGAGTTAAATGTTAAGCTCACTCAGAAACACCAAGAATAATGACTGACCAAATATCTGGGCACCCCATCACCCACAGCCAAGGTGACACATACAATTAACTACCACAGTATATAATTGCTGGAGAAACTGAAATAACAACCTTGAAAAAGTAAGCACCAGCCCCAGATAATTTCACTAGTGAAGTCTGCCCAACATTTAAGGAAGAACTCACATCAGTTCTCCACAATCACTTCCAAAAGACAGAAATAGAGGAAAAGCTTCCTAATTCATTCTAGGATAATGCCAGCATTATCCTAATACCAAACCGGACAAAGACAGTACAAGAAGGAAAACTAGAAACCAATATCTCTCAAAAACATAGATGCAAAAATCCTCAACAAAATATCAACAACTCATATTGGAGGATAAGGGGAAGAAGGGAGCTGTGGGAATTCTCATAGTCTAGGACTCTAAGATTTCTAAGTTATAGCTAAGAAAGTTGAAAATCCATTTGTAACATTGCACTGTCAAACCACAGTAATGTGTACTATTGTAACATTTTCCAAGATGCTAACTATCTTCATTTGCCAAAATGAAGACAATGAAAAAGACTTTAAACTCAGTTTCAGAGCACATAAAGAGCACTAGGCTTGCATGAGCTCCATCAGATACATTCAATTTTGCCTTGTTTGTCAAGGATCTACTTTCTGGGCTCTTTGGTTTGATGTGATTTTGTTCAATTTGAAATTCTCTGGGGCTTCTAGGAAATGTATCGATCTTTTTGCAAAGGTGGAAACTAAGTCCAGCCCATTAGTAAATCTGCTTTATGATAATGCCCTAGGACTTGGCAGGATAGCAGATTCTAGGAAGACAGAAGAAAACCAAAAACCTAGAAACCTTCCACCCTTTGCAGAATTTCCATATTTGTTAGTGAAGAGTCTTTGGTGGCCATTTCACAAGTGTGCAAACTAAGCTCAGAATATATGCAAATAATACCCATTTCACAGAGCCAGCTAGGAGTGTAAGCATAACCCTTGGGTCAAGAGATAAAGACACTGTCTCTGACACCCAACCCAAGGGTTCTTTTCAATTTGCACACTGTCTCCTGCTGCCTGCATTCAAGATAGGCAGAGAGACCAGAGATTAAATTGCCAACATCCACAGCATCACAGAAAAAGCAAAGAAATTCCAGAAAAACATCTATTTCTGCTTCATTGACTATGCCAATACCTTTGACTGTGTGCATCACAACAAACTGTGGAAAATTCTGAAAGAGATGGGAATACCAGACCACCTGACCTGCCTCCTGAGAAAGCTGTATGCAGGTCAGGAAGCAACAGTTAGAGCTGGACATGGAACAATGGACTGGTTCCAAATTGGGAAAGGAGTACGTCAAGGCTGTATATTATCACCCTGCTTATTTAACTTTTATGTAGAGTACGTCATGAGAAATGCTGGGCTGGAAGAAGCACAAGCTGGAATCAAGATTTCGGGGAGAAATATCAATAACCTTAGATATGCATATGAGACCACCCTTATCACTCTTTGCAGAAAGCAAAGAGGAACTAAAGAGCCCCTTGATGAAGGTGAAAGAGGAAAGTGAAAAAGCTGGATTAAAACTCAACATTCCATTCTCCCAAGACATCCCACCCTCACCCTCTCCCACAGAGTCCAAAAGACTTCTATACACCTGTGTCTCTTTTGCTGTCTCGTATACAGGGTTATCATTACCATCTTTCTAAATTCCATATATATGCGTTAGTATACTGTATTGGTGTTTTTCTTTCTGGCTTACTTCACTCTGTAATATAGGCTCATTTCATCCACCTCATTAGAACTGATTCAAATGTGTTCTTTTTAATGGCTGAGTAATACTCCATTGTGTATATGTACCACAGCTTTCTCATCCATTCATCTGCAGATGGACATCTAGGTTGCTTCCATGTCCTCTCTATTATAAACAGTGCTGCAATGAACATTGGAGTACATGTGTCTCTTTCAATTCTGGTTTCCTTGGTGTGTATGCCCAGGAGTGCAATTGCTGGATCATATGGCAGTTCTATTTCCAGTTTTTTAAGGAATCTCCACACTATTCTCCATAGTGGCTGTACTAGTTTGCATTCCCACCAACAGTGTAAGAGGGTTCCCTTCTCTCCACATCCCCTCCAGCATTTATTGCATGTAGACTTTTGGATAGCAGCCATTCTGACTGGTGTGAAATGGTACCTCACTGTGGTTTTGATTTGCATTTCTCTGATTATGAGGGATGTTGAGCATTTTTTCATGTGTTTGTTAGCCATCTGTATGTCTTCTTTAGAGAAATGTCTGTTTAGTTCTTTGGCCCATTTTTTGATTGGGTCATTTATTTTTCTGGAATTGAGGTGCAGGAGCTGCTTGTATATTATCATATGTGAAACGAATGACCAGTCCAGGTTCAACGCATGATACAGGATGCTCAGGGCTGGTGCACAGGGATGACCCGGAGGGAGGGTAAGGAGAGGAGGGGGGTGGGAGGGGGGTTCAAGAAGGGGAACACATGTACACCCAGGGAGGATTTATGTCAATGTATGGCAAAACCAATATAATATTGTAAAGTAATTAGCTTACAATAAAAAAATAAAAAAAAACCTCAACATTCCAAAAACAAAGATCATAGCATCCGTTCCCATTACTTCATGGCAAATAGACGGGAAAACAATGGAAACAGTGACAGACTTGACTTTCTTGGGTTCCCAATCACTGTGGATGGTGACTGCAGCCATGAAATTAAACGACACCTGCTCCTTGGAAGTAAAGCTATGACAAACCTAGACAGTGTATTAAAAAGCAGAGACATAACTTTGCCAGCAAAGGTCTGTATGGTCAAAGCTGTGGATTTTCCAGTAGTCACATATGGATGTGAGAGTTGGGCCATAAAGAAAGTTGAGCCCTGAAGAACTGATGCTTTTGAATTATGGTGTTGTAGAAGACTCAAAAAGAGTCTGCACACAAGGTTCTGTACGGACTAGAGCATGAACTCCAAGCTCCTTACACGCTGTGTTGGATAATCCTCATTTATCCTCCAAATCCACTTTCCATCTTTCTCACCACTGCTCTGTACCCCCGGAGTCTGATTTCCATATTCTGTCTCACCTGGCTTCCTTATTCTCCAACCTCCAGTGGGGTTTTGCCTATGGGAGACATGAATAAGAGACCAGAGGGTGAAAGAAAAGAAATGATTGGTATTTATTCCCCAATGACTGCCTTCCTCTATTTAAATCTATAGTTTGTTTCAGGCAGCCACTCCCCATGATGAGTTCCCATAAGTCAGTGGTTCTCAATCAGGGACGATTTAGAGAAAGTGACCCTCATGGAGAATGTACCAACTGAGTAAAGGCCAGAGAGGGGAAACAACATCTTTGAGAATGTTCCCATTTTATGAACATTGGAGATTGAGATTGAGGATGGACAGGTTTGAGGTCATAGGGCCGGCATGTGGTCCAGTTTAGTAGCACAATACTTCCAACTCTGCTCTAGCATCCTTGCCACACACCACAATCCCCAGGGGAGCCAAAAAACAGACTACAGTGAGTGCATCCATCATTTTGCCAATTTCTCAAGTGAACTTTCTTCCCCAGCTTTAAGTGAAATTCTTCAGACATCAACTACAAGCTCAAAGAATGTCAGAAGATAGTCCAAAGTGTATCCTCTCATAACAAAAGAAAGGTAGAAGTTTTTCCTGAATCAAAAGAGAAGGAATAACTAGGTTATTATCATACACCTCTATTCAGACTCTGTATTTTATGACAGTAAGGCCTGGAAGAGTTAAATCCTCCTTCAGTTCAGTTCAGTCTCTCAGTCATGTCCGACTCTTTGCGACCCCATGAATCACAGCATGCCAGGCCTCCCTGGCCATCACCAACTCCCAGAGTTCACTCAAACTCATGTCCATCAAGTCGGTGATGCCATCCAGTCATCTCATTCTCTGTCGTCCCCGTCTCCTCCCGCCCCCAATCCTTCCCAGCATCAGAGTCTTTTCCAGTGAGTCAACTCGTCGCATGAGGTGGCCAAAGTATTGCAGTTTCAGTTTTAGCATCAGTCCTTCCAATGAACACCCAGGACTGATCTCCTTTAGAATGGACTGGTTGGATCTCCTTGCAGTCCAAGGGACTCTCAAGAGTCTTCTCCAGCACCACAGTTCAAAAGCATCAATTTTTCGGCGATCAGCTTTCTTCACAGTCCACCTTACATATCTTATAAAACTCACCTAACTTGTGTCATTCTTTGTGAACAAACTTAAGATCAGAGGTCATAATATGTGAAGTGCTCTGATTTCACAGAAGTCCTGAGTTATCAGACCAGAATACTAACATTTTATTTTCTCTCCCAATAGACTAGATTGATCTTCTCAGTCTCCAAATTTCAGATCCATTAGCCATGATCACAGGATGGGCTCCAATAATCATATTTATATGGTCTTTTTCCTTAAATGTTGCCCAAAAATCTAAAGAAAGATTGTAGTTTCTAACATCTTTTAAGTTTACCTGCCTGTGGATAAGCTGAAATGGCAGCTCTAGATTCCAGCCCAGGACCTATAAAAAAATTGGTCCAAATTAAAATGAATTGAGGCAGCAGTTGAGAAAATACATTAACAAAGACCCTGATGCTGGGAAACGAGACGGTTGGACGGCATCACTGACTCAATGGACATGAGTTTGAGCCAGCTCCAGGAGATGGTGAAGGACAGGGAAGCCTGGCGGGCTGCAGTCCACGGGGCCGCAGAGTCAGACACAACTCAGCAGGGAAACGAGACGGTTGGACGGCATCACCGACTCAATGGACATGAGTTTGAGCCAGCTCCGGGAGATGGTGAAGGACGGGGAAGCCTGGCAGGCTGCAGTCCACGGGGCCGCAGAGTCAGACACAACTCAGCGACTGAACAACAACAAAATTAACAAGACCAGTACTCTTGAGATGCTGCATTTTACTGCCTTTAGCCATAATCCAGGTCAAACTGTGTCAGCGAGCATAATTGCTTTGTCATTTTAATATGTGGAATGGACTGGTGGGAATTCTATATACTAGTGAATTATTCATCGGTATTTAGATTAGTATATCAGCAAACTTTACATTTTGAAGCAGTAAAACATTAATTAAGGTCTCACTTCATTAATTAATAATCAGATTGTTAAATAATGTTTTGTCAAGGACATTTCCAACACTTCAAGATTATCTGGGCCTCAAGTATTTGAAGATGCAGTGCTCACTGTCGTCTTTCTACATGTAAGGATGAGGAAGGAAAAGGATTGGGGAGGGTCAAAGAGAGAATATGTGGCAGAGAAATTAAAATCCTGGATCCACGTCCAGGTGTCACATTACCAAACATGAGGAGATAAAGATGGATATTCTATCCAGGCTGAGCCTGAAGGTGCCAGTTCAATGATTTGGGAAGAAATTGACTTTGCAAAAATGAAAGTAACGTAAGAGGCAAGGAACAAGATAGAGGAAACTCAGCTTTCATCATGCAGAGTTATGCACGCTTGGAGGTCATTTGAATGTGCTCCTTACATCTAAGGGAGCAAAAATTTCAATAAGGCCATTAAAACGATGAAAAGGTAGGTCTTTACTGAAACCAGTATGAAAAGAAAAGATAGCTCAAAATTCTTATTTAGAAACCAGAGATTTATCTTGGTCAGACAGACTGAGTTCAGATTCCAATTCTGCCACTGGCGAGGTGAGTGGCTGTGGGCAGATTCTGTACCTCTCTGAAACTCAGCTGCTAAGAGGGCCAAATGAGGCAATGCAAAGCAAGTAGTTATCATTCTGTTTGGCACACAGCATGCATTCAATAAATGGTATTTTCTGCAGCTGCTACTGTTATTATCATTAACTTCACCATGCCCTGACTCACCTACTTTTATTTTCATCCTTTGCATTTACTCAACTACATTATAATCTAGACAAGGAATAATGAAGTTAGAAAACTGACACACCCAATTCATCCTCAGATCAGAAAGTTCAATTGCTTCAAAACCCAGAGTCTTCATTTTTCATGATGTGATTCTTATATATATATATAAAAAAATGGTTTCACTGGAAATGACCTCATCTCCTACTTTTCTAAAATGATAGAACTCGTCTGAACATCTGGTGTGAATGCTAACTATCCCTTAACATGGATTTATTTTTTCACTTTCCAAAATTACCTTTTTATCCTTTTATCTCAGAAAAAAAAAAGTATTCTTCCTCCTCCTCTGAAGTTACCTTCCCCCAAGTTTCCAGTATCCTTGAGAAAATTACTCACACATTTCCCCTATTCTTCTATTTACCTTAAAAAAAAAAATCACGAAATGTCTTTAAAATTTTTGTAAAAAGTGATACATACAAATACCCATTAGAAAAAGAAAGAAAAAAGTCACCCAAAATCCTACTACATGGAATCATTATCATTAACCTGCATCCATTATTTTAGACATCTCTTATATTAACATGTGGAAAGAAAGATCTAAATATAATTCCTATTATATCTATTTTAAAATTTAAAATATTAAGTTATTTTTCCTTGAAATCCACATATAATATAAAAATGAAACTAAAGGAATTGAGAAATTTTAGATAAATGTTTCCTCACTAATGTAACTACTATTTCCTAAGAAAAACTTCAAGAGTTTTGAAGAAAAAAAGAAAAGAATTTTGAGGCTTCTGTTCCTAGCCCACGTGGAATAAGAGGAACTAGATTCATCCTCCTACCTTAAAGACATAAAGGACTGAAGGAAACCTATGGAACAGGAGCTTTTGGGCACCAGAAGACAAGCAGCACAGAGGAGTGACTTCCGAGAGAAGGGAAACAAAGACGCTAAGCCATGTGATGGTTCCGGCTCCCTTCCCGCAGAGTCTCGGCCTCAGGACGGCGAGGATGTACACAGAGTCTGGCAGCCTCTGTGGGAAGAGATGTCCACATTCTCAGTTCATGGAGATCAAGGCACGTAATTCATGAGACAGAGTCACAGGGAAGGGAAGTTCAGAAAGAGCTCAAGACTCACCAAGGGTTTTCTTTGAGTCTTTCCCTGAGTACTGAAAAGTGCCTGTGTCGAGGAAACTTCATGGCAGGGACAGAACTACCAGAAAGGAGCAGGTGGAATGATTCCTGGAAATCACACAGATTTGGAAAGACTGTATCTTCCCATGAGCTAGAGTGGAAAGATTTTCCCTTTACTCTTTTTAATTGGAGGATAGTTGGTTTACAAGGTTGTGTTGGTTAACATTTCCCCTTTATTCTTGAATTATATCTTGTTGGATAAAATATTTTGGGTTGGTGGTTCTTTTCTTTCAGCACTTAAAAAAAATGGTATCAAGTGTATAGACAATGGTACCTAAGATGATATTTCACAGATCAGAGTGGAATAAATGTTAGTACATCTGATAATCATTTTTATCAGGATCAGTTCAGTTCAGTTCAGTCGCTCAGTCGTGTCCGACTCTTTGCGACCCCATGAATCACAGCACGCCAGGCCTCCCTGTCCATCACCAACTCCCGGAGTTCACTCAAACTCATGTCCATCGAGTCGGTGATGCCATCCAGCCATCTCATTCTCTGTCGTCCCCGTCTCCTCCCGCCCCCAATCTCTCCTAGCATCAGAGTCTTTTCCAGTGAGTCAACTCGTCGCATGAGGTTGCCAAAGTATTGGAGTTTCAGATACCTTGATTCAATTTGCCGTGAAAGTGAAAGTCACTCAGTCATATCTGACTCTTTGTGACCCCATGGACTGTAGCCTGACAGGCTCTTATGTCCATGGAATTCTCCAGGCCAGATTACTGGAGTGGGTAGCCATTCCCTTCTCCAGGGGATCTTCCCAACCCAGGGAGAGAACTCAGGTCTCCCGCACAGCAAATTGCATAAATGAGCTGAGGACAGCAGGATAGAAACAAACACTTCTACAGTAACTCCTCTGAATCCAAATAATGTTTTACCTTTTTTTCCAAATATTTAGTGTCCTGAAATTACTGCTAAAATATATTCATCAGGGAATATGGATTAATGGGAACAGTTTGATTTGCAGGTATAAGTAAGCCTGTGGTTGACTCTGTCTTTCTTTCATTTAGAATTCCATTAATAGTAGTATAATGTTTTAGAAGGAAAAAAATGAAAAAAGCAAAATATATTTATGGTTTTATTTTTTTAAACTGGAGTCAAAAAGCCTGGGGATGTTTTCTTCTATAAATGGATACAGACATGTCTGCAAGTACAACATTGTCCAACATCATCTAGATTGTCATCCAATAAAGTGTCAGGGATCAATCTTTCTTTTTTTAAAAGGAAAGACACTTGATAGCATTGAGTCTGGCCTTAAAATCCAGTCCCAAAGAAGACTCAAGTTCTTTCAGATATCCTCTCCTATGAGTCCTTCCCTAGTCCACCAAAAGTGAAGGAGCACAAACTGACTTTCTTAAAGTGGTGGTGCTTTTAGGGGAAGGTGTTGCTTAAAGCTGTGTGGAAGCCTTCCCGCCTGCAGCCCCATTTCACTGCACTCTCCTGCTCCTTCCTTTTATTATAGCCTCATAGTCATTTCAGTTCTTCAAACTTCATGGTTTCTTACCATCTCAGAGAAGGCACATGCACTTTCCTTTTCTAGAATGTTCCTCCACCTGCCCCTCCTTTTAGCTGCTTTATCCATCTATTTCTGCTTGCCCCTCACATCTTAATTTAAATGTCAAGACCTGTTAGAGGCTTAGAAGTGGTGAAGTAAGGACAGGATTGCCCCTGCCGGCAAAAGAAGTCATTCAAGAACAAAGAGAGAAAAAGTCCCAGAAATATGAACTTCATCTTACACAAATCTAATAGATACAGGTAACTCTAAGACACGTGTGTGCTAAGCCACTTCGGTCATGTCCAACTCTGTGCGACCCTATAGACTGCAGCCCACCAGACTCCTCTGTCCATGGGATTCTCCAAGCAAGAATACTGGAGTGGGTTGCCAGTCCCTTCTCTAAACTATAGTTAACCTCTAAAGTGAAGAAAGCATGCCAGATAAAGGAAAATAAAAACATAAGTACAAAAAGACACTGAGAGATGACCTTTTAAAAGGTCTTCTTTATCACATTCCTACAGTGCCTGGTCAACATGCTTTCTCATGTATTAATGGTGACTCAGATGGTAAAGCGTCTGCCTACAATGTGGGAGACCCAGGTTCAATCCCTGGGTTGGGAAGATCCTCTGGAGAAGGCCTTGTGGAGAAGGCAATGGCAACCCACTCCAGTACTCTTGCCTGGAAAATCCCATGGATGTAGGCTACAGTCCATGGGGTCGCAAAGAGTTGGACACGACTGAGCGACTTCACTTCATTAGCTCTCAAAGTATTCAATGAGATAAAACCTGTTATTATTATGGTTACTTGTTTTTCTGCAGAAGTAAAATCATACAGCTATTATGGAACAGAACTATAATTTGAAATTAGAGCTATACTCTACTGCCTCAGTGCTGTGAGCAGCCTGCAAATATCCAGTTCAGGAAGAATTTTCCTTCATTCAATGGTAAGAGCCACAAAAAGGAACCACACTGAACCTGTGGAATGCTACTTTTAAAAAATGTTGAAGGTACAGGAAGAAGAAATGGCAGATAAAAAATACACCCTAGAAGAATTTTGCTATGAACCAGATGAGAATTATTACCAAATATATTGCCGTGGATTGAAAACATTTAATGAAGGCAATGCTTATTTAAAATGAGAACTCAAAGTAGATGTACAAGAATTTGGGGAAATAAGTGCTGAGAAGACAGGAAAAAATGAAAGCTGAGGGAAAGACAAAAGTATCATGCTATTAGGAGGGAGGGTCACACTAGAATAAAGGAGAAAAGTCACAACTATAAGCATGAGACAGGATGGATAAAATAAAGTGAAATTGATCAACAAAAGATGACAGGTGGGGAGATACAAGTTAAAATTCAACAGGCATAGCTGGTACCGTCAAAGAAAAGAAACAAATAATAAACATAAATATAATTTAAGAAAAGTTCCCAGAAATAAAACAAGAATCAAAGGGCATAACGTGCCTTGGGGGAAAAAAATGACAAAAATGACCAAGGGCAATGATATCTTAAGCAAAGTCTCTAGGTTTCAAATCTAGAAAAAGAATTCTTAATTTCAAGATTAAAGTGTTGCATGGTATATCAACTCAGGTTTTCCAAAAAGCAGACATCAAGACAAGATTTTAGGGGTGGGTCATGAGGTAGGGAAATAGCAGTGAGAGAGAATAAGGAGGCTGGGTGAGCCCTCAGACCATAATGCAGTTGTGACCCCTGTGAAGGAGAGAGGGAAGGAAGCAGGCAGGAACTCAGTAAGTCAGGCCTTAAACTGTAATGCACTTCTAAGAAAATTTTGGCGAGGCCGATGAGCATCTGACCTTCAACCAACACATCCATTAGAGGAGCCTCACATCTTGCAGGATAAGCCTGCCTCAGCATCCCTGCCGCCCTTCATCACTGACCGGGAGCAGCTAGTGGAGAAACTTGGCCTCCTCACATGGTATTGGATTTCAGAGCATAACAGCTGTGTCTTCAGTTAATTATACTCCCTGCAGTAGGGCATGGAGAAGGAAATGGCGACCCACTCCAGTGTTCTTGCCTGGAGAATCCCAGGGACGGCAGAGCCTGGTGGGCTGCCGTCTATGGGGTCGCACAGAGTCGGACACAACTGAAGCAACTCAGCAGCAGCAGCAGCAGCAGTAGGGCAGCTGAGGAGTGCATTTTCATGGCTACCACAGATGAAATTTCGTATTTATCTCCATGTCCTCCCCAAACTTCATTGAAAGGATGGTAAATAAGTAAAAAGGCAAAACTCCATAAAGACAAAAAGAATGGGAGGAGAGGATGATTTATGTCAACAACATTTTAAAACTGGAAAGCACGTGGTAACTGACCTAGCAGAGCAAAGAAAATTGAACTGCAGGCCCTTGTGTGTATAAAGCTCACAGAAACAGAAGCACTGCTCTCACGCAAACTCAGATGTTGAAAGCAACAGATACTTCTGAAGACAGAAGTTCAGGGGGCACTGAAAACAGGAAAAATCATAGTAAGTGTTTAAAAAGAGAAGCCAAGCCCCACCTCAGCCATCTCTTTAGGATCCCCAAAAGCCATGAGATCTCTTCTAAGGAGCCTCAGCAGGCCTGTAGAACCCAAACCAGACAGACTCTGGACGTGCAGATGTCAGGAACACCTTCAAGGTGGGGGTGACACAAATCTACCAAGAGGTGACAGCCACTGGCTGACTTTTCTCAAGTCCCAGATTACTATATCATGCTTAACCCTGGTCCCATCCCTATTTATAACTGGGGAATTTCTTTCAGATGAAAGTCACTGGTTATAAGAGAAAAGACCCTCCAAAGAAAGGACCAAGTCTCTTCTCATTACTCCCCACTGAGGCTCACCAGTTTCCAAGCCCCTTCATGCGGTTGAGTCCCAATCCACTTTTTAGTGCTTCATTATTTTTTAATTTTTAAAAATTTATTTTATTATTTTTAATTAAGTACAGTTGATTTACAACATCATGTTAGTTCTAGATATACAGAATAGTGATTCAGTTATATATATATATATTCTTTTTCAGCCTCCGTTTCCTTACAGATTATTACAAAGTATTGAGTATAGTTTCCTTGTGCTACACAGTAAGTCCTTGCTGGCTACCTATCCTATATATAGTGGTGTGTATATGTTAAATGAGTCACTCTTAAATAGGAACTTACAACAAAGACTCTTACACATTGGAAGAAAGTTTCTAATACAGAGAAGAAAGGAAACGAAACAACTGCAGAAGTAAAAAATGAAAAGAGTAGAAGACTTTAATAAAAACTTTTTAAAAATTAATAATTCAGAAAACTAAGAGAATACATCATATTCATGAAACAAGAACATATACATAGATATTTATATGTGAAACATTCAAAGTGCAAAAAGTAATTCTTCCAAATTAATCATCACTGAGCAGAAACTAACATTTCCAAAAGAAGAAATAAAAGAATAAAGAAAAAATTCCTAGAAATATAGGGAGGGGAGAAATGAAATATGGGTAGAAAATTAATAAATTATTAGGAATTCACATGCAAATATTTGGATTTTCAAAGAAAAAAGAGAATGAAAGGGAGAAAATTATTAAATAAACAATGGAAAAGACTTTCTCATTATTCAAGTACATGAGTTTTCAGATTAAAAGGGCCCAGCACACGAAACAGAAACATGACCTCCCCTGAGATGAATGGTTACAAGTTTCCAGAGAATCAGGGAGAAAGAAGAGTTTCTAAAAGAGTCCAGGGAGAACATACATATAAACGTTTGAGAATCAGACTGGCGAAGAACTTAACACTAGCACTAGAAGATAATGAAACGATTTCTTTAAAAAATTTATGTAATTATCTCCCACTTAGAATCCCATATCCTGTCCAAGGATAAATCATGAGGGTGAAACAGAGGTCATTTGAGAATGCAAGGTCTCAAGAATTGTCCTTCCAAGTACACTTTCCCAGAAGGCTAAAAGGAGTTTGTGACCTGATAAAGTGAGGACATAACCAAGAATAAAGAAACCCTGTAGTCCAGGAGGACTCCAGGCAGGAAAGGAACTCCCAGAATGATG
This sequence comes from Moschus berezovskii, assembly GCF_049115385.1. NCBI lineage: Eukaryota > Metazoa > Chordata > Mammalia > Artiodactyla > Moschidae > Moschus > Moschus berezovskii. The sequence goes on along the minus strand of NC_142478.1, from coordinate 15,719,994 downwards.
ATGAAGGGAAATCCTAGGTTGAGAACTGACCACAGTTGGGGATGCACACGGTCCAGGCTGGAGCAGGGCACGGGAATACAAGGGAGAGATTTGCAAGAAGAATCAGAAGTGTATAGAATACTTTACACATTTGACTATATTTAAAGGATGTTTTCAGTTCTGGTAAGGGTTTGGAACTGCTACCTTAAAAATTACACAAAAAGTAGGCAATTTTTAACTTAACAGAAGAAAAAAAATCAACACACAAAAATTGAAATATAATCATTATATACCACATAGCTAGGATGTGAGTAATAGTTTCATGGCCATAATGTGACCACTGGCTCTGGATTTAACTCCAAATGGTGAGGAAGAGAAAAGGAAATGTACAGCTGTATGTACCTGTGTGTATACAGATGGTGTGAGTTGGGGTTGGGTTGTAGACGAGCCAACCCTCCATTGTAGGAAATCAATACATAATATCTATGTCTGAAAAAATGTGAAATAGCATCATTTATTAACACAGAGATACCTACCAGAAGAAATATCTGAGAAAGTTGAAAATTGCTGCCTCAGGGTAATGGAACTTGAGATGGTGGGGTAAGCAAAAATTAACATTTGAAAAAAAGTGAAGAGTCTGAGTATTCAATCAAAATTTATAAGAAGAAACCAAAAGGTGACTTCAAACTTCTCTGTATCAACATTCAGTACTAGAAAGAAGTGGAATAGTGCTTACCAAATATTTAAGAAGAAAATTGTTATCCCCAATTTTTATTCCCAAACTATCTTATAGGTATAAAGGCAACAGACAAATATTTTTGAACATATAAAAACGCAAGGAATAAAGATCCCATTATCTCCTTGAAGAGGTCAAACTTAGCAGCCAATCAAACAATAAGTGAAAACTCTAAAGTCAAAAGATTCATTCAATTCACTTAAGTGATAAAACTAAAGCAAACTGTGAAGATAATGGTCCAGAAAAGACTGTGAATGTTATATATAAATCATGACAAACATAAATGAAATAACTAAACAAGTTGGAGGGAAAAAAGAGCTAAGATGTAAGACAAAAACCGCAGATTTTCCCATCTATTATGACCAGGGGTAAAAAGATTAAGTCAGTTCAATTCAGTCACTTAGTCGTGTCCGGATTCTTTGCGACCCCATGGACTGCAGCACAGCAGGCCTCCCTGTCCATCACCATCTCCCAGATCTTGTTCAAACTCATGTCCATTGAGTCTGTGATGCCATCCAACCATCTCATCCTCTGTTGCCTTCTCAGAAGGAAATGGCAACCCATTCCAATACTCTTGCTTGGAAAATCCCATGGACAGAGGAGCCTGGTAGGCTACAACCCACAGGACTGCAAAGAGTGAGACACGACTGAGTGACTTCACCTCACCTCTTCAGCTTTCTTTATACTCCAACTCTTACATCCATACATGACTACTGGAAAAACCATAGCCTTGACTAGATGGACCTTTGTTGGCAAAGTAATGGCAAAATAATTTTACTTCAAGGTATAAAGATAAACACTAAGGAAATGAATATAATCAACTAAAACAGGTGATCGAGGGTTCAGTTCAGTTTAGTTCAGTTCAGTCACTCAGTCGTGTCCGACTCTCCGCAACCCCATGAATCACAGCACGCCAGGCCTCCCTGTCCATCACTAACTCCCGGAGTTCACTCAAATTCATGTCCATCAAGTCGGTGATGCCATCCAGCCATCTCATTCTCTGTCGTCCCCGTCTCCTCCCACCCCCAATCCCTCCTAGCATCAGACTCTTTTCCAGTGAGTCAACTCGTTGCATGAGGTGGCCAAAGTATTGGAGTTTCAGTCTCAGCATCAGTCCTTCCAAAGAACATCCAGGATTGATCTCCTTTAGAATGGACTGGTTGGATCTCCTTGCAGTCCAAGGGACTCTCAAGAGTCTTCTCCAACACCACAGTTCAAAAGCATCAATTCTTCGGGGATCAGCTTTCTTCACAATTCAACTCTTACATCCATACATGACCACGGGGAAAACAATAGCCTTGACTAGATGGACCTTGGTTGGCAAAATAATGTCTCTGCTTTTGAATATGCTATCTAGGTTGGTCATAACTTTCCGTCCAAGGAGTAAGCGTCTTTTAATTTCATGGCTGCAATCAGCATCTGCAGTGATTTTGGATCCCCCAAAAATAAAGTCTGACACTGTTTCCACTGTTTTTCCATCTGTTTCCCATGAAGTGATGGGACCAGATGCCATGATCTTAGTTTTCTGAATGTTGAGCTTCAAGCCAACCTTTTCACGCTCCTCTTTCACTTTCATCAAGAGGCTTTTGAGTTCCTCTTCACTTTCTGCCATAAGGATGGTGTCATCTGCATATCTGAGGTTATTGATATTTCTCCTGGAAATCTTGATTCCAGCTTGTGCTTCTTCCAGTCCAGCGTTCCTCATGATGTACTCTGCATAGAAGTTAAATAAGCAGGGTGACAATATACAGCCTTGACGCACTCCTTTTCCAATTTGGAACCAGTCTGTTGTTCCATATCCAGTTCTAACTGTTGCTTCCTGACCTGCATACAGGTTTCTCAAGAGGCAGGTCAGGTGGTCTGGGATTCCCATCTCTTTCAGAATGTTCCACAGTTTATTGTGATCCACACAGTCATAGGCTTTGGCATAGTCAATGAAGCAGAAATAGATGTTTTTCTGGGACTCTCTTGCTTCCTCCATGATCCAGAGAATGTTGGCAATTTGATCTCTGGTGCCTCTGCCTTTTCTAAAACCTGCTTGAACATCTGGAAGTTCACGGTTCACATATTGCTGAAACCTGGCTTGGAGAATTTTGAGCATGACTTTACTAGCATGTGAGATGAGTGCAATTGTGCGGTAGTTTGAGCATTCTTTGGCATTGCCTTTCTTTGGGATTGGAATGAAGACTGACCTTTTCCAGTCCTGTGGCCATTGCTGAGTTTCCCAAATTTGCTGGCATATTGAATGCAGCACTTTCACAGCATCATCTTTCAGGATTTGAAATAGCTCAATTGGAATTCCATCACCTCCACTAGCTTTGTTTGTAGTGATGCTCTCTAAGGCCCACTTGACTTCACATTCCAAGATGTCTGGTTCCAGGTGAGTGATCACGCCATCGTGATTGTCTTGGTCGTGAAGATCTTTTTTGTACAGTTCTTCTGTGTATTTTTGCCACCTCTTCTTAATATCTTCTGCTTCTGTTAGGTCCATACCATTTCTGTCCTTTATCGAGCCCATCTTTGCATGAAATGTTCCCTTGATATCTCTAATTTTCTTGAAAAGATCTCTTGTTTTTCCTATCCTGTTGTTTTCCTCTATTTCTTTGCATTGATCACTGAGGAAGGCTTTCTTATCTCTCCTTGCTATTCTTTGGAACTCTGCATTCAGATGCTTATGTCTTTCCTTTTCTCCTTTGCTTTTCACTTCTCTTCTTTTCACAGCTATACGTAAGGCCTCCTCAGACAGCCATTTTGCTTTTTTGCATTTCTTTTCCATGGAGATGGTCTTGGTCCCTGTCTCCTGTACAATGTCGCGAACCTCCATCCAGAGTCCATCAGGCACTCTATCTATCAGATCTAGTCCCTTAAATCTATTTCTTACTTCCACTGTATAATCATAAGGGATTTGATTGAGGTCATATCTGAATGGTCTAGTGGTTTTCCCTACTTTCTACAATTTAAGTCTGAATTTGGCAATAAGGAGTTCATGATCTGAGCTACAGTCAGCTCCTGGTCTTGTTTTTGCTAACTGTATACAGCTTCTCCATCTTTGGCTGCAAAGAATATAATCAATCTGATTTCGGTGTTGTCCATCTGGGGATGTCCATGTGTAGAGTCTTCTCTTGTGTTGTTGGAAGAGGGTGTTTGCTATGACCAGTGTGTTCTCTTGGCATAACTCTATTAGCCTTTTCCCTGCTTCATTTCATGCTCCAAGGCCAAATTTGCCTATTACCCCAGGTGTTTCTTGACTTCCTACTTTTGCATTCCAGTCCCCTATAAGGAAAAGGACATCTTTTTTGGGTGTTAGTTCTAAAAGGTCTTGTAGGTCTTCATAGAACCGTTCAACTTCGGCTTCTTCAGCATTACTGGTTGGGGCATAGACTTGGATGACTGTAATATTGAATGGTTTGCTTTGGAAATGAACAGAGATCATTCTGTCATTTTTGAGATTGCATCCAAGTACTGCATTTCAGACTCTTTTGTTGACCATGATGTCTACTCCATTTCTTCTAAGGGATTCCTGCCCACAGTAGTAGATATAATGGTCATCTGAGTTAAATTCACCCATTCCAGTCCATTTTAGTTCACTGATTCCTAGAATGTCGACGTTCACTCGTCATCTCCTGTTTGACCACTTCCAATTTGCCTTGATTCATGGACCTAACATTCCAGGTTCCTATGCAATATTGCTCTTTACGGCATCGGACCTTCTTGCTTCTATCACCTGTCACATCCACAACTGGGTATTTGTTTCGCTTTGGCTCCATCCCTTCATTCTTTCTGGAGTTATTTCTCCACTGATCTCCAGTAGCATACTGGGCACCTACCAACCTGTGGAATTCTTCATTCTGTATCCTATCATTTTGCCTTTTGATACTGTTCATGGGGTTCTCAAGGCAAGTATACCGAAGTGGTTTGCCATTCCCTTCTCCAGTGGACCACATTCTGTCAGACCTCTCCACCATGACCTGTCCGTTTGGGTGGCCCCACACAGCATGTCTTAGTTTCATTGAGTTAGACAGGGAAATGAATATAATCAACTAAAACAGGTGATTGGGAGTAGTGGCAAATTATCTCCCCTTTGACTAAACTTATGTCAGGCTCTTCTGAGTCCTCTGATTAACCCCTGACTTTGGACCCTGTCTACAGCCCTTTTGGTCCAGTTCCATCAAGAATCCTGCTGGTTCAACATTAGGAAAACTTCCACTCTTGCTATCTAATCAAATTCCTCATTCCCTGTGTTTGGTATCTTATCAACTAACCTGCCTTCAGCAAGAAACAGGTTGGCCCAGCCTGAATCCCCTTAGCCCTGATGTTTTCTGTTGGTAATCTTCCATGCACTGACCTCCCACCCTCTCCTCGGCTGTAAATTCTCACTTTTCCTTGTTGCACTTGGAATCAAGCCCGATCTCTTTCCCCCACTGTAAAACCTGCTGCAGTCGTTCTGGATAAACTTGGCTTCACTGTCTTTAGCAAGTGTCATAATTTTTTATTTCACAGCAGAAGATAAGGAAGTACAGAGAGGAAATATGCTAATTTTGCCATTACTCAGAGTGGCTGCAGGCCAGTTTTCTAAAGCTCAGTCAACAAACTGGTATTAAAGCAAACTTACTTTTGGTGATAAAGGCAGCTTCTAGAAGGTAGAGAAGGTGAGAAAACTGATTTCCCTCCTAAAACCTCTGGAAATGAACAAAGTCCTTGTAAAACCTTGATTTTAGCCTCGTGACCCATCTCAGACTTTTGAACTGCACTATAATAAACTGTGTTGCTTTAAGTCACTAAATCTGTAGCAACTTGTTATAGTAGCAAAAGGAAACTAATACCAGGGCTGAGTAAATAAATTATGTATAATCCATACAATGGAACACCACTTTTCCTTGCCGCCTTTCCAAGGAATGAGGAAATTCCATATCATGGAACAACCTCTGGAATATATACTAAGTAAAAAAACCAAGAAATAGAACAGTACACATAATATTGACAGCTGTTGTGAGGGTGTTTTAAATCAAAGAACCAGGAAGACCGGTAACTTCCAGGCAGAGAAGCTAGGAGGCTGGGACAGAGGTGGCAGGTAGAAAAGCACTTTTCACTACTATGTCCTTTTGTAACTTTAAATATTTATATGTATATTTTATTTACAAAGTTTTTAAAACATGATTTTTACCAAGGAAACCTTTGGCCCTTCACTAAGGATCCTTTTGTGTAATACACTGAGAAATTTTTATACCTCTCTTTCATAACCAGATACTAGTATAGCCTTAACCTCGTACTTCATAACCACAGAATCCTGAACCAAACAATCCTTGGTCCAAGAGTATTTGTGCAATGTCTGTCTTACCACTAGACTGAGTTCCACAAGGGCAGGGACCAGTTTACCTGTGAAAATTAACTTAGCACAGTGCCTAGTGGGCTACCTGGTATCCCAGTGGTTAAGAATACACCTGGCAACGCAGGAGATGCAAGTTCGATCCCTGCTGTTGCTAAGCCACTTCAGTTGTCTCCGACTCTGCGACACCATAGACAGCAGCCCACCAGGCTCCCCCATCCCTGGGATTCTCCAGGCAAGAACACTGGAGTGGGTTGCCATTTCCTTCTCCAATGCATGAAAATGAAAAGTGAAAGTGAAGTCGCTCAGTCATGTCCCACCCTCAGCGACCCCATGGACTGTAGCCTTCCAGGCTCCTCCGTCCATGGGACTTCCCAGGCAAGAGTACTGGAGTGGGGTGCCATCACTCTCTTCAGTTCGATCCCTGGGTTGGGAAGATCTCCTGGAGGAGGAAATGGCTACCCACTCCAGTATTCTTGCCTGGGAAATTTCATGGACAGAGGAGCCTGGCAGGCTACAGTCCATAGGGTTGCAGAGTCAGACATAATTGAGCAGGCACACACATAGTGCACAGCACTTAACAAGACTTAAATAAATATTCATTGAATGAGTGCACAAATTAAATTCATGAATGCAGCCAAAGTAAAGAGAATAAGAAAGTTTCCTGATCCAATCAATGATGATTTCCAAAACTAAACAGGTAACGAATTCTAAAATGCAAAATTGAAGCATACAAAAAATAAAAGCATACAATAAAGACTATTATCCAAAGATATATACATGTCTAGCTATAAATAACTATCCTTCTCAGATTGAACTCTAATAACTCACAGCTAAATCTGGCTCTCTTGCTTGCTTTATCCAGAGGAAAAAGTTTCAACTATTTTTCAACTCGTGGTGTTAAGATCCCTGGACCGTGTTCACAGATTGAAGCCATTTAACACAGGGGTTGCCTTTTTACAGCTGTCGGAGGCTTCAGCTGTCAACTGAGAGGCCTTTCATTCACAGGATCTCCCTGTTTGCTCCCTCTCCCTCACTGGGTCTGCTTCTTGAAGCTTCTGTTTCTCTCTGCACCCTCGGCTTCTTTCTTTTCTTTCACGAACAAACATGGAAGCTGAGAGAGAAGGAGAGAGGGATCACTTTCCTATAGGTCTGGTGACCCCATGACTTCCTACCATCAGAACAATTGTACCACATAAACCGTAGGCTCAGAGAGAACGCTCTGTTCATCACCATCAGCTTTTTCCTCCTGGGCACTCAGCGAGGCTGTATTTTTCAGGAACATTAGCTGTTACGTGGAACCATTTAACTGTGTTCTGGCCAATGGAACATGGGTCAGTCATAAGTCCAATGGCTGGACGTAGAGACCCGATGAACTCCAAGACCCTGGAGAAGGGTGAGGCTCTAGGCTGGAAGCTGCCTGGATTCCTGAGTTGCTATGTGCAAGAAGGCTACCTAGAAGATCCATTCAACCACAGACACCTGCGCTGGACTGTTTCCAGTCAAAAAATATTTTATTAGTTTAAACCACTTCAGTGGGACTTCTCTGGTGGTCCAGTGGTTAAGAATCCACCTGCCAACGAAGGGGACACAGGTTTTGATCCCTGGTCCAGGAAGATTCCATACGCGATGATGGCGCAACAAAGGCTGAGTGCCACAGTTACCGAGCCTGTGCGCCCTAGAGTCTGCGCTCCGCAGCAAGAGAGCAGCCCCAGCTCGCCACAACTAGAGAAAGCACTTACACAGCAATGAAGACCTGTACAGCCAAAAATAAGCTAATTAATTTTTAAAAAATAATAGAGAGTCTAACCAAGATGTTTAAAAAAAAAACCCCACCGGAATGTTGGTACTTCTATTATAATCCAGAAACTGGTAACTTGAAGTGGGGTGCTGCCACAGCATAAAACTAAAATATGTGAGGTGGTGAAGGTTAAGAAAATCGATGGTAGCAGCTGGAATGATGGATACTATGCTCTAAAGTGGCAAAACACCTTGAAAAATGGTGGCCTGCAGAAACCTGAAGGACGACCACGTGCGCGTGGGGAAGCGGCTGGAAGCAATTTGAGTGCTAGTGTGTGTTGGGTACCATTAGCGGTCTTTGGTAATGTTTCCTAGGGGAAAAAATGAGTTCAGGAAAAAAACTAACTGGCCTGCAAGCTGAGACGAAAGAGAATAAAGGGTCAAGAAATCTGCGGTATTGAAATGTTAGCATAGCTGATGCTTTTAGATTCCCAAGTATTGGTAGATAAGGCTTTGAGTATTAATGGGAAGCAGTTGCTGTTCAGTCAGTAAGTCGTCTCCGACTCTTTGTGACCCCATGGACTGTAGCGCGCCAGGCTTCCCTGTCCTTCACTCTCTCCCGGAGTTTGCTCAAACTCATGTCCACTGAGTCAGTGATACCATCCAACCATCTCATCCTCTGTCAGCCCCTTCTCCTCCTGCCCTCAATTTCCTCAGTTAAAAGACTTAGCGGGGGCAAAGACCAGTTTAGGAATGGGGCCTTACCATGTATTCTTTTAGTCGGACGTAAAGTAGAGACCATTAAATTGAAGGAGAATGGCTTAAGAGGAAGAAACAAGGAAAGTAAGAGAATTTATGTGTAGGTAGAATTTGAGGTGTTTTAACAGTATAAAGAAACTGGATAGAAGCTTATTAAGTTTTAAGAGGAAATTTAAAGATATTAGGACCATCTTTTGAATGTCTTTGAAATGTAAAACAATGTTGAGCCCACAAGTCAATCCAACAGGAAACAACCCACAGAGCTGTGAAGACCCTAAGGAGACCACTTCAGATGTGGCCAAAAAAGATGATGGACAAGATGGGACCTCCGAGAGCGTGGTGATAGAGGTCAGGGAGAACAATGGATAAGTGACCTTTCAACGGAGGGATGAACCAGGACCTAATCCCAGGGTGGAGAGCTTACACAAGGTCTGACCAGTGCGTTTCTATAAATGCGTGCACCAGGGCCTGCTTTGTGTTTTCTGTTCCCATCCCTTCCCAGAAAGGAGGGCTGTGTTCGCTTGTCTGTGGATGCACCACCCCAGTCTCATAACTTTTCCTTAGGGAGGGGAGAGGCACAACCATGAGGAACCACATCTGGATGTGGTACAGAAGGCCTGCATCACCAGGAGGGCCTGGACCTTGAGCTGGATGCGAAACCTGGCTGGGATTTTGGACTGCTTCTCTGGGAGAAGGCAGAGGGTGCTCTGTATACGGCAAGAGGTTAACAGGCCAACAAAGGTCCATCTAGTCAAGGCTATGATTTTTCCCGTGGTCGTGTATGGATGTGAGAGTTGGACTGTGAAGAAAGCTGAGTCCTGAAGAATTGATGCTTTTGAACTGTGGTGTTGGAGAAGACTCTTGAGAGTCCCTTGGACTGCAAGGAGATCTAACCAGTCCATTCTAAAGGAGATCAATCCTGGGTGTTCATTGGAAGGACTGATGCTAAAGCTGAAACTCCAATACTTTGGCCACCTCATGAGAAGAGCTGACTCACTGGAAAGACTCTGATGCTTGGAGGGATTGGGGGCAGGAGGAGAAGGGGACGACAGAGAATGAGATGGCTGGATGGCATCACCGACTGGATGGACATGAGTCTGAGTGAACTCCGGGAGTTGGTGATGGACAGGGAGGTCTGGTGTGCTGTGATTCATGGGGTTGCAAAGAGTTGAACGCGACTGAGTGACTGAACTGAACTGAAACAGAAGCTTTTGTTGTAGTCAGCCACTGAGATTTGGGAATAGTAACATTTTCACTCATCCTACATACCATTATGAAGGCCTTTGTTCACCTGCTAAAAGCTTCTCACTCACTACAATACTTTGGAACATGTCTTCTGCCATGATTCAGTTCTACAAATCTGGTATCCACCCCTTCATCTATTCCCAAGCATTTCTTATTTTTTTTTAATTAATTAATTTACTTGAGGTTCCCTGGTGACTCAGTGGTAAAAAATCCACCTGTAATGTAGGAGATGGAGAAGGAAATGGCAACCCACTCCACTGTTCTTGCCTGGAGAATCCCAGGGACGGGGGAGCCTGGTGGGCTTCCGTCTGTGGGGTTGCACAGAGTCGGACATGACTGAAGCGACTTAGCAGCAGCAGCAGCAATGTAGGAGATGCCAGTTTGATCCCTAGGATGGGAAGATCCCCTGGAGAAGGGAATGGCAACCCACTCCAATATTCTTGCCTGGGAAATCCCATGCGCAGAGGAGCCTAGCAGGCTACAGTCCATGGAGTTACCAAGAGTCAGTCATGACTTAGCAACTAAATCACCATCACATTTACTTATTTTGTTTATTTGTGGCTGTGCTGGGTCTTTGCTGCTGCACTTGAGCTCCCCTCTTCTTGCGGAGCATGGGCTCTCAAGTGTGCAGATTTCAGGAGTTGTGGCACAGGCACCCAGGTGCCCCACAGCACGTGGGTTCTTCCCAGACCAGGGATCAAACTATGTCCCCTGCACTGGCAAGTGGATTTCCCACCACTGGACCCCCAGGGAAGTCCTCCCCAAGTATTTCTTGAGTATTTACTGTGTGTCAGGTACTCTGCTCAGGATACACCGATGAATAAAAGCACACTGGAACTCTGCCCTCAAGGAGCTTAGGGTCTAATGCAATAGACGGTGGGAAGAAAGGAGAGCTGCTACCCTCTTCAGACCTGGCATGAGCTTTCCCAGTTCATCAGCCCAGCCCACTGGGCCTGCTTCCCTCATTTACCTGCCTGGCTCCTGTAGCATTTCAACCCCCACATCAGAATGGCTGAAAGGTCAGCATGGCTAAAGTATAGCCGTTGAAGGAGAAAGTATAGCAAGATGTAGCTGAAGACCTCGTCAAGGGACAGATGCAGAAATAATAATAGCAGCAATAACTAACTCACTCAATAAATATTTAAGGAGCCCAGAAATAAGATCATCTCTGAGCAGAGTTATGTCCCTAGACCTTAACCCAGGGCCTGCTTACTTTCCACCCAACTGTTTTGCTCCTTGATCTGCGTTCAAGGAAGAACCAGTGGAAGGGAAGTGTGACAGCCCTGGGTTCAAATCTTAGCTTTTGTTATTAGCTACATGGTTTTGGAAAAGCTACTTTTCAATTCATTGATTGAGGAGTTGGGTTTTGTTTTTAATTTCCCCATGCCTTTGCTCATCACTCTTGAACCAACACCTGTTAGTATCTTGCTCCCTGTTCCCTATTGACTGACTGCCCAGTCTTGGACTTAACTTGCCTACCAGCCTACCAAGCCCCATGGATAGTCTCGGTAATCAAACCTCCCTAAGCACCGTCTTGTACGCCTTCACAGATACTCCAGACTCTGCCTACTAATCCAAATGTGTGGCACCTACCTTTCCATAATCTTCAAGGCAAAGTCCACCAAAGTTTGGCTGTGACATTTTTCTTCCCAGACCTCCAGATCACCTATTTGTTTTTTTTTTATTTTTTCTTGTCTCCCCACCTCCACCACCAGCCACCCTCATCACTCACTTGACCTCCCACAAATCTCTCTCCTCTGTTTCCTTTTCTACACATCTAAGCTTTTGTATGATTCCCCTTGGCTCTTAGGATAAAGTCCACACTTCCTTACATGGCCTTTAGGACTCTCAAGGTGTTAGCTGTTCACTTACAGAAGTAGAACACACTAGGTATTTCAAGATTTTAAAAATTTTTCTTTAAATTTTTGAAACACTGAAAAAGACAGGTTTTTAAGTATATTTCCTTTTAGCATTGCACAGGAAATGTAGAAATATTAGACATACCAATGAGCAAAATGAAAAATATATGTTGAAATAAAGCCAAGCAAAAATCCAACACCCCCAAGGGAAAAAAAATCACTATTAACATTTTAGTGTATATCCTTTTAAGATTTTACCCAAGCAAACATGTATATTTTTCAAAATTAGATTATAAACCGCATTCTCTTATAATCTTTGTATCATTTAATATGATATGAAAGTTCATCAGCATCTGTTTACAGTATCATTTTGAATGCCCATAAATATTCCATTGTATGGATATGCCATAATTGAACTAATCCTCTACTGTTGGGTATTTGGAATGTTTCCATTTGTTAAGGTTAATTTTATGTGTCAGCTTGACTGAGCCAAGGGGTGCCGAGATCTGGGTGTGTCTGTAAGTGAGTTTCCAGAGGATATTAGCTGACTGAGTAAGGTAGACTGCCCTCCCCAATGTGGGTGGATATTTCTTAATCTACTGAGGGCAGATGGTGGAGCAATTTGTTCCTGTCTGTCTGCCTGCTGGAGCTGAGACATCTCAGTTTATTTCATCTCATCTTCTCTGGTTCTTGGACTGGGATTTACACCATCAGCTCCTTTGGTTCTCAGGCCTTCGGATTCTGACTAAATTACACCACCAGCTTTCCTGGGTCAACAATTTCAAAGGGCAGATTGTGGAATTTTTCAGCCTCTGTAATCATGAGCCAATTCCTCATAATACATACATATGTACATTATATATATATTGATGATGATATGTACATTTATATATATCATATATATACATACATCTTATATTTATATATATATGAGATATATAGATATATCCTCTGGAGAAACTCTGAGTTGTTGCTGATGCTGTTGGCATTTGCTGTACTAAACAGGTAAATTGTCTAGTATATCAGGGGTCCCCAACCCCTGGGATCTAATGCCTGATGATCTGATGTGGAGCTGATGTAATAATAATAGAAATAAAGTACACAATAAATGTGATGTGCTTGAATCATTCCCAAACCATCCCTCCCCACCCTCGGTCCATGGAAAACCTGTCTTCCACAAAACCAGTCCCTGGTGCCAAAAAGACTGGGGACTACTGAAGTACATATATTTCTTCCCAATTTGTCTGGTTGTCTCCCTTAGATGGAGTCCTAGGTCCTTTTAATAGAATTTCTCAGCCAAGGGGCACGAGGATTTTTAGGGCTTTGCTACATACTGCCTAACTGAATTCCAAAACAATTATGAAAAACAAAAACAACTCTTAAGAAGACATACATAAAAGCAACATCTAAACTTCTGGCCAATGTTTCTCGAACTGAGTTTCTCATCCAGTTATTTAGTTTTCCCTAAATGTGATCTCTTAGGACTGACATATTGCCTGGCCAGGGATCCGTTAGGGAGAAATCCTCCTTCTACCTGTCTTCCAGCTTTCCAATCCAGGGAGTAACCCTGCTTCAACAGTGCCCAGCTTCCTCCTAATGTCTCCAGGGCTCTTGCATTATTTCCAGCTCTGTTTTCATGAGTCAGCTGTTTCCTCGAAATGGTATGAAGTCAAAGCAGGGCTCCCAGGCAGCCAGCATGGTGACATTTTGAAATCACCACAGCTTAGACCCCGGAGCAGAAAGAGAATCCAGGAAACCATTTGGCCCAGTTCTCTGGCTTGGGGCAGATAAGATATTCCATTAGCAGAAAGTCTGAAAAGATCTAGACTGCTTCTGGCAAGGAATGGTGTCTCTGCAATCACTGTGTTAAGATAAAACAGAAAGCACTATACAAGGAAAGTAAATTGCAGTTAAAATTAAAGTGTTATGCCTATGAAACAATGGCACACAGCGGAGTAACCACATCTATAGAAGACATTTCCCTTTTCATTACTGGTTTTTCATTTGCCTCCAGCACCATATCTTTCCCCCATAAACTGGTACCACAATTGCCATCGATTCATTTAGCACGCAGTGTCCTACCATCCAGCAAGGTGTGACGTGTTTTTTTCTCTTTTTTGCATTTTATGTTCTCTACAAAGAATGTTTTAAAAATAAGGGAAAACCATCCTCCTACCATCCTCTACCATTTTAAAACAACCACTGTTAGTGTCTTGGTACATTTTGGTCTTTTGGGAGTTCAGTTCAGTTCAGTTGCTCAGTCGTGTCCGACTCTCCGCGACCCCATGAATCACAGCACGCCAAGCCTCCCTGTCCATCACCAACTCCCAGAGTTCACTCAAACTCATGTCCACAGAGTCGGTGATGCCATCCAGCCATCTCATTCTCTGTCGTCCCCTTCTCCTCCCGCCCCCAACCTTTCCCAGCATCAGAGTCTTTTCCAGTGAGTCAACTCGTCGCATGAGGTGGCCAAAGTATTGCAGTTTCAGCTTTAGCATCAGTCCTTCCAATAAACACCCAGGATTGATCTCCTTTAGAATGGACTGGTTGGATCTCCTTGCAGTCCAAGGGACTCTCAAGAGTCTTCTCCAACACCACAGTTCAAAAGCATCAATTCTTCGGCAATCAGCTTTCTTCACAGTCCAACTCTCACATCCATACATGACCACGGGAAAAACCATAGCCTTGACTAGACGGACCTTGGTTGGCAAAGTAATGTCTCTGCTTTTTAATATACTATCAAGGTTGGTCATAACTTTCCTTCCAAGTACATCCTCCCAAAACTGGTTTTAATCATAATATACCCATATAGTACTTTAGGTGGGTTTTTTTCCCTTAATATTGTTTCAAAACAATTTTCATGTGATTAATAATCTATAAAAGTATTCTTTTTTCTAATGACTGCAGAATACCATAATTTATCCAACCTTTCTAATTTCTTTTGTTGTTGTATTTTAGGCTTTAGATCATGACATGTAGAATGCAGGATCTTAGTTCCATGACCAGGAATCAAACATGTGGCCCCCTGCACTGAAAGTGCAGTCTTAATCAGTAGACCACCAGGCGAGTCTCTCCAATTTTTAATTATAAACAACATGGTGGTAAAGATTTTTATGCATGGAGTATCCTCCATATTTTGGATTATTTCACAAAGGTAGACTTCTAGAAATTAAATGTCTCATTCAGGGCACACCTGTAGTTAAATAGTATGCATTGAGGATACCTACTTCACCCTAATGCAGGGAGCTTTCCAAACCTATTTATAAAAATCAAAAGGTAGATGTGGACTGGGACTGTGAAATTGTGAAGACAGAAAAACAGATTAACATTCTGAGAGAGATTTCTTATCTGTAAATAGATGTGTACGTGTGTGTTGATTGCTCAGTTGTGTCTGACTCTTTGCAACCCCATGGACTATAGCCTGCCAGGCTCCTCTGTCCATGGGATTTCCCAGGCAAGAAAACAGGAGTGAGCAGCCATTGCCTTCTCCAGGGAATCTTCCTGACAGGGATTAAACCTGGGTCTTCTGCATTGCAGACAGATTCTTTACTGTCTGAGCCATCAAGGAAGCACACATAGGTGTAGCTGCAGCTTTTCCTTTAACTTTTGCAACCTTGGAGCTGGCTTAGTCCCTTTCTGTCACTTTCAGCTGATGAAAGGCAGATGTGGGCACTACTCCTTCTCAATCTATTTTTCAGGTTATTTGACCTATATTACACAGTGCCTGATACTTAGTGAATGATTAATAACACTCTGTCAAACAGGTGGATGAAACAATGCATATGGAAAAATTTTGAATTGCTGTTATATACCTGAAACATTATATTGTAAATCAACTAAACATCAAGTTGTTCTTTTTTTTAAGAAAAGAATGCATATGGGCTTTGAACCTGAACAGAAGGTGGTTCAAAAACTGTTTCTGCCACTTACTAGCTGTGGTACTTGTTAAACAGATAAATTGCTGTAGAACACAATAAAGGCTGTGTCCTGGATAAATTCCAGATGTCAGTGCCAAATCCTTTAGTAGTTCTTATGTGAAACCTTACATTAAATTATTAAGTAGAAAAAGCAATGCCCAAAACATATCTCAACTTGAAATCTAAAGGTTCTGGTATGATACAACAAGAGATTCTTTATAGTAGGAAATCACTGGAGCTAAGATGATTTTTGAAAATCAGCATTTATTTCCTTTAATTGTTAACAGTTCTTACAATTGCTGAACCCTTACATGCCAAGTGGCTCCCTGGTGGCTCAGCTGGTAAATAATTCACCTGCAATGTGGGAGACCTGGGTTCGATCCCTGGGTTGGGACAATCCCCTAGAGAAGGGCACAGCTACCCACTTCAGTATTCTGGCCTGGAGAATTCCATGGACTGTATAGTCCATGGGGTCACAGAGAGTCGGACACGAGTGAGTGACTTTCACTTTCACTACATACCAAATCACTTAGTGATCTCATCTACTGAGGGAGGTAGTTAAGAATTGTGGAACGGACACTAGCCTTGGTTTTTGATAAGATGAATTACCTTGGCTGGGCAAATAATTGCTGACCTATGATGCTTCTTTCTAAGATTTCTATAGCGTCAGCACCTTCAGGCACCTAACAGGTAGAGCAAACAAAGGCAACATCTCTGACCCAATTCCATTTCAATAAGATGAGTTTTTAATGGGCTGTGTTATAAAGAGCAGGTTTAGGAAACCACACATGATAAGTTATTTCTGGATTCTAAGGCTGATATTACTGGGTCAGTGAGATAGAACTCTAAAGGTCAGTTCACCTGCTATAAGGAAGATTCTCAAAGGGAAGAAATTTAATAGATCCTTTTTGGCCTTTAACCAGGAAAACCGAAGTTTTGTTTTAAAAACAACAACTAGTACTAATCTTTAGAACTATTAGGGAAGTGGAGTCAGAGTGTACCCTTCAGTGTCCCAGACAGTGACCACTGTGACCTAATGGTCCACTGATGGTTTGCAGTCCTACAGATCCTTCTTCACATGATTCTACTGATAAAGGATGCAGGGAAGGATGCTGAGAAGCTGGGACACAGCACGAGAATGGCACTCAAGTTAGGGTCAGATGGCATCTCTGGGAGGCTTGCAGGAAATAAAGGAGGCTATTTGTCCATAAAGAAGGCTGAATGATGACAAATTGATGCTTTCGAATTGTGGTGCTTGAGAAGATTCTTGAAAGTCCCTTGGACTGCAAGGAGATCCAACCAGTTAATCCTAAAGGAAATCAACCCTGAATATTCACTGGAAAGACTGATGCTGAAGCTCCAATATGTTGGCTACTTGAGGCAAAGAGTTGACTCATTGGAAAAGACCCTGATGCTGGGAAAGACTGAAGGTGGGAGGAGAAGGGGGCGACAGAGGATGAGATGGCATCACCGACTCAATGGACATGAGTTTGAGCAAACTTCAGCAGATAGTGAAGGACAGGGAAGCCTGGGGTGCTGGAATTCATGGGGTCGCAAACAGTGACTTAGCAACTGAACGACAGATTTGCCCTTCAACCTAAGAACTCTTGTTGCTCTTCCAGAGCAAGGAGCTCAATTCTTCATGTACCCCAGCCCTCTTCCTCAAATGCAGGAATGGGAGGTCCAAGGCTGTGGCATTCTTCTCCCTCTTTAGCATCATTCCCTCCACCACCTCCCCGCTTCTCTCACCTCCCTTTTGTTAAAATAAGGAGGAAGAAGTTTGTAAGATGATGTATCATTCAGGGTTCTCCAGAGAAACAGAACCAGCAAGATATAATGGTACACATCATACATAATACAAAGGAATATTATAGGAGAGATTAATTTCAAGAAATCGGTTTACATGACTGTGGAGGATCTGGTAAGTCTGAAGGTTGCAGGGTAGAAGAGCAGAAACTGTCATGCCAGGCAGATGATGCTGCAGTCTTAGAGCAGAATTCTTACTCTCTCAGTGAAACTTCAGTTTTGCTTTTAAGATCTTTCAACTGATTGGATAAGGCTCACCCAGCTCCTAAAAGCTAATCTTCTTTAGTTAAAGTTAACTGATTTAACAACTTGTACAAAAGCCTTCACAATGACATGGGAATTAGTCATTTATTAAATAAGTAGGTACTGGAGCCTCATCAAATTGTCACATAAAACTGACTATCCCAGACAGTCTTAGGAATATATATACATTCGAAATTGAACTATAAGAGACACACTAAGTTGACTAAAATTCCTGTTCTCAAGAGTTTGAGGGTAGGGGTTTTTTTAAATTTTTTTTCCTCCTCCCCTCATTCCATTTTTTTCTTTAAAAGAGATGAAGTTAATAAGATTAATTCACACCAAAATGTAATTGACTGATGCTTCCTCCTGAAATTTAGCAAAGAAAGTTACATACTGAAAGACTTCAGTTCAGTGGCTCAGTTGTGTCCGACTCTTGGCGACCTCATGAATCGCAGCACACCAGGCCTCCCGGAGTTCACTCAAACTCACCTCCACCGAGTCGGTAATGCCATCCAGCCATCTCATCCTCTGTTGTCCCCTTCTCCTCCTGCCCCCAATCCCTCCCAGCATCAGGGTCTTTTCCAATGAGTCAACTCTTCACATCAGGTAGCCAAAGTATTGGAGATTCAGCCTCAGCATCAATCTTTCCAGTGAACACCCAGGACTGATCTCCTTTAGGATGGACTGATTGGATCTCCCTGCAGTCCAAGGGACTCTCAAGAGTCTTCTCCAGAACTACAGTTCAAAAGCATCAATTCTTTGGCACTCAGCTTTCTTCACAGTCCAACTCTCATGTCCATACATGACCACTGGAAAAACCATAGCCTTGACTAGACGGATTAAGCTTATTTAATCAAATGAATATTGATTCTTTGGTGTGACTAATGGAAGGATTTCATCAGTACCACCCACTAGGTCTTCCTACATTATGGGAATTTGCGATCCCTCAAACCCTCTTCATTCTCCTATAAATATTGAATGCATTCACTGAGTTTCTTGAACCCAAATCAGTTTCTTCTGGCCACTCTTTAATGGACTTCTCCCTAGGCTTCAGTGTACCAAAGAATGACCTTAAAGGCTATTAAGATTGTTCATTTCAAGTCTCGTTTCTAGAGATTCTGTATTAGCAAATTTGGGCATATCCAGGAATCTTTTATTTTTTATAAAAATTCCTGACAGGTGACATCATCTGAGAAACACTGGTGAAGGGCAAAATATAGACACCCCCTTGAGAGAAAAGCTCTCTCCAGTCCCAGCTCTGCTGGGACTATCCCCAAGGAATCATGGTGGAATCAAAGAAAAACTCTCAATTACTCCTCCCTCCAAGTAGGGCACAAATCCCAGGTGGCTCAGTGGTAAAGAATCCACTTGCCAATGCAACAGACATTAGAGACAGGGGTTCAATCCCTGGGTCAGGAAGATCCCCTGGAAGAGGAAATGCCAACCCACTCCAGTATTCTTGCCTGGGAAATCCCATGGACAGAAGAGCCTGGTGGGCTACAGTCTGTACGGTTGTAAACAATCCGACACGACAGCCAAGTGCTGGGAAATATATGAGAAGGTTAGGCTTGAAGCTGAGAGATGATAGGTAAAATCCAAACAGATATTCTAATATTTCTTACAACACTTTGGTTAGGCATAGGTGATAACCTAAATAATAGATGCCTCTTGCTTCATTCGGTTTAGGCACAGTTTGTGGCAGAAAAAACTGAAGAACAGCTTTGGCTTAGGTATGGCTCACCCGCCTGTGCTGTCTTGATTCGGGCCTGCTAAAATGCAGCCAGAAATTGTTAGACCTTCCTCACAGAAGGTGGGGATGCCTTCTATGTATCTCACTTCCACATCCTGTTCCTGTGCTATCTTATCATTCACCCCTACCACTCTGCAAGTTCATCATGGACCTTGTCATTCAAAGAACTGGCTTCACAGACACTTGACTTCTATGTTGCTGCTGCTGCTGCTAAGTCACTTCAGTCGTGTCCGACTCTGTGCTTCTATGTTACGGGCATAGAAAACTTTTGGAGAGGATGAACTGTCTTGCTTACTTCTTTATGTCCACTGCCCAACACAGTACCAGGCATAGAATATGAGCTCAAAAAATAACAACATCTTGTTTAAATATTGTAATTCTTGCTATCTTGTAATAGGGAAGAAACTTTGTATTCTATTACAAGTTAATCACTAAAGGGATGTTGTCTATAAACTTAAATGTAATGACCCATCTCTGGGAACCCTGCCTCCCAGGTAATGAACATTAAGCTAAAAATACCTTTGCTTAGCTCACAAGAAACATCCTGACCAGGGGCACCTGTGAATGTCTGCAGAAAGGAAGAAATGAACACATCCCCCCCAAAGGCTGATGGGAACCAGGAATTCTTTGGTTTTACTCTCTTCCCTTTGAATATAAAAGGAATCTGAATTCTAACT
Source organism: Moschus berezovskii (assembly GCF_049115385.1). Taxonomy (NCBI): domain Eukaryota; kingdom Metazoa; phylum Chordata; class Mammalia; order Artiodactyla; family Moschidae; genus Moschus; species Moschus berezovskii. The sequence goes on along the minus strand of NC_142478.1, from coordinate 15,699,957 downwards.
CAGGAAGGATGATTCTTTGGGACACAAGTCTGTCATCTTATGTTTGCCGGTTTTCCAAATAAAGTCGCTATTCCTTGCCCAAACAACTTGTCTCTCAGTATGCTGGCCTGTCCTGCAGTGAGCAGGACCATCTCAGATTCAGTAACACTCTTCCTATGGAAATAGAGAACAATGACTTCGCTAGACTTTTTCAACTTCTAATTTTTAAAAAAAAAAAAGTTTAAGACTATTTAATTCATCATGACGTAGATTTATGCTTTAGACATTTAAAAGACTGAGGCATAATGAGCCAAATAATAATGAGACAGTATCAGAGATGAGAGTTAAAGGCAACCTTAGTCACCTCAATCTGCACTGTTCAGTGAAGCAGCCATTACCACACTTAAAACTGAAGTATACTGTAGGTGTAAAACACATCAAAGATTTGGCAGGAAGAAATATGTAACTTATCTCAATTTTTAAATTGAGTGTATGCTGACAAGATAATATTTTAGATACACTGAGTTTAAAAATTATATTAAAAATTTTAAAATACCAATATCATATTGAGGTGAGGAAGACAAGGAAGGAGAACTTACTGACAAGGTAACATCTGGGAAGACCTCTCATTCAATAGCACATGTTGGGAAGGACTCATTCCAGCACACCTCGTGGCATAAATCGATAGAAATCAGTTGCCTTTTTGCTCTTCCGAGAGCTACAAGAATTTGAGTTTAATTATCCCTGATTAATCCCAATATGCTGAAAAGCTATATTTACTCAAATGTTAACAGGTGAAGAGTTGCTTGGAAATATATATAGGCATTATTTTAAATTATATTTATGAAGAATGTGGCCACAAACTTATAAATCCCCATTTGCTTTAAATGATGCCAGTGATTTATATTTAAGTCACATGTGGAATTTTCAGACAGAGGACTCTAGGAATAAAGACATAAATTTTACCAATATTTCCCCAAACTGGTATTTGAGGAAAGAAAATTAGCTCTTATAGCTGTGAGGAATGGGACACGTTTTTGTATTTAGTGAGAGAACTGCCTGAGCAAGTTATACAACTCCAAACACGCCTGTTTTTAGCTAGCAAGGGAAAATCTGATAGAATATTTCTGAGTTCTTTGATGAAAAAGGTGATAGGACACATTTAGAGAGTGCTCTCAGTAACAGAGGGGCTCCCAAGACACACAGCTGCTCAAGACAGCATATGTTCAGGGAACAGTGAAAACATTACTCTTCGTCATAATAAAACGTTTCATTCTTTCTCCGATGCCAAGAAATAGTCAAATGTTTTGGGCCAATTCCAACTCCTTTTGGTCAGCCCTCTCTTACCTCTTGTGGATGTTCTTTTAGCAGCAATGTGAAGGGAAAAAAAATGTGAACTAGGAGATGCATCCTCCAGGAAGAAGAGGGAATGAATATACCGACAGTGCCTGTATTAGGTGTGGAGGCAGCTGCTGAGTCTCAAATACACACATAAAGGCAGATTTAAAGATCAAGGACACAGCGCTGTATCGTGTTTCCCCCAACTGCATTTGCTACCTCATATTTTTATTGCTTTTTCTTAGAATAAATATAAAATTGATCTTCACACGGCTCTTCTAGAGCAGGTCCTGGTTTCGCCTTTCAGATTAATAGAGGAAATCATTCTATTCTTCTTCCAATCTTGAAGCATAATACTTGGGTCTACAGGAGCCCCAGGAGCAAAAGCTTTGTGTGCTTCAATCACCAAAACAAAGTTAGGCAAAGTTTACTTCGTTAATTGAAACCTAGTTATGATTTACATGTATATTTTTACACGTTGACAATGACGTAATATTGAGGAAATGTCTTCATTAAGTATATTTTAAAACATGATGATGAATTTTCACAAATCAATCATTTATCTTCTGGATCTGTTGACAGGAGAGAGTACTATATGAAAGCGGAAGCATTTACAATAGAAAGAGATCCGAACCAGTCCCTCAGGGATACAACAAGGGTGGAATTCCATGCTTAGCCATGTCATCAAGGGCCTCAGAATACCTGGAGGAGCCAGGACTGGACCATACTGAGAGGGAATTGGTGGCCACAAAACTGATGTGATGATCTGAAGGACTGCCTCACCACAGGCTGTCAAAATACCTGGATTCCACCTTCAGAGCCAAACTATGACCTCCAGAAAGATCAATTAACGTGCAAGTGTTTTACCTGTGAGAAGTGTTGCATTACTTTATTAATTCCACACTTGGCATGGATAAGCAAATTGTGATTTTCCCTTGTGAAATGGCTCAAGGGGAAAGAAGAGTTTGAAGATGAGATGGGAGTTACAGATTATCCTGAGTAGGGACCTTCCTTGCGTCTGCGGAGAGGTGGCAGATGGCAAGACAATGGTCAAGTGTGTGGACTTTAGAAAGGGGTAAGGGGAAAGTCTCAGGGCCTGGCACTCTGGATCATTTGGTGGTAAATCCTACCAAGTGAGGGCAAAAGGTTTCAGATCCTGGAAACTGAGAAAATGTCTCACCATTTGGTCAGGTGAGGCTGAAAGGAAAAATCCATTTTGAGGGAGCGGGGATGGTGTTTTTAATGAGAAGTGCAGCTCTGGGAAAAACATTGTAATTCTCGCTGCTGACAAACTCAAGGAAAGTGTTTCTGAGGTGGTGGAATGTAAGTCACTGTGGAAACAGATGGAAATTTGTATTTTATTTTAATAATTATATATGTTTAATATCTATTAGAAAAATATAAGTAGCATACCAAACCTATGATTTCATGAAAACTACAATTTAGAAAGAAGCTGAAGTAAAAAAAAAAAAAACAACAAAAACAGTTAATGTAGAGGAAAACATTAACTGGATAAGAAAAATCATAAAAGCATATGAATGAAGTGTGTAAAACGCTGTTTTAGAAATATTTGGAAATCAATGTAACACTGGTCTATTTAAGAGTTATGGTATATTTTTCTGTTGTTTAGTCATGAAGTCATGTCTAACTTTTTGCAACCCCATGGATTGTAGCCCACCAGGCTCCTCTATCCAAGCAAGATTCTCCAGGCAAGAATACTGGAGTGGGTTGCCATTCCCTTCTCCAGGGGATCTTCCAGACCCAGGGATCAAACTCTAGGCTCACACATTTGCAGGCAGATTCTTTATTGTCTGAGCCACCTGGAAAGCCCACAAATGTTAAGTGCTTTGCAAACCTGAAAAATGGTTAAGATTTCAAAAAATTGTTGTTTTGATATTCTTATTATCCCTTTTACCTGTCATTTTTCAATTTTTAAAAAAATACTTTTACTAATCTTTATCACTCCTTGATAGATATGATACATACTTTGGTTTTGTATGTCATGGTATTGTTATAAAAGATCAAGGCAAAGTAGAGTTTACTTCCAAAGGAACTCCTGATAAAATGCCTCCCTGGATGATTCAACCACAACCGTTCTCTGCTCTTTATGCATTTCTAACTCTTTTGATTCTAATCCCAGAAGATCCCAATAGTCTACCTTTTTTTTTTTTTTTAAAGCCAAAATTCCAGGAAGGCTTCATGATGATCCTTTACGCATTTGAAACTTCCATAAGAGCAGACCGACCTTGTAACTACATGATACATTCCTTAATTTGTGGGTCATCCGCCTCTTTCAGAAAGACATTGAAAAGGAGTCTTCTGTTTCTTTATGTGCCAATTGCATGTGCCAATTGCAGGACCCACATAATACCGGGAGAGGGCCACGAGGAGACACTGCTGACCCAACTTTCTCTAGTGCCAAACTGATCAGGGGAAGCTTTCTAGAGCTGAATTCTAACCCTCATTGTTTAAACTATTGGCCTAACCTAACAGGAACCTAAACTATCGATAACGAAGGCAAGACTATATTATTTTGATGCAGCCTTTCGCAATCCCTTCAGTGTTTTTATAACATACTTTCAATAATGAAGATGTAATTGTCATCAAGATACTGCTGATAACCACTGCCATCATGGTTTGATTAGCAGAATACTGTCTTTGTAACCAGCATGGGTTCTGATATGAGTCCCAGCCCGACTGCATACTGGATGACCTTTAACCAGTTCTTTTTTTGGAGGCTGGGGATGGTGGGGGACACTACATGACTTGGGGGATTTTGTTCCCCAACCAAGGATTGAACCTGGGTCACAGCAATGAAAGTACTGAGTCCTAACCACTGACGGCCAGGGAATCCCATAGCCAGTTCTCGTATTTCTCAGTTTTCCGGACTATAAAATGGGAAGCACATGTAAAATGTCTAGCAGAGTATCTGTGTTGTGTGTGGCCAATTGTGGGCAAAACATGATATAAATGTTGAGGCTGATGATGCCACACGTATCCCAACAGGATGTTAAAAGGTCTATTGTAATGAGGTTTTGGGGAGGGCATGGCAGTCCTCCCAAGCTGGTCCAAAAATATCTTCGGAGGGCAAGTGAAGGAGGCTGGGTGGGGGTTTCATTGTGGTTAGTAGGTAGGGCAGGCTGAGGGTGGGACCTTTCTGGTTTGAATTTCCCACTGGTGCCAAAGGAGGGAGCACTGCCTGTCTTTATTTCCCCCAGATGAGGGACACAAGGGAGGGAAAGGCTTAAAAGCTGTGAGCAGTAAAACATCAAAAAAATGCATTGGAGCAAGTGGCCAGTAAACGATGCCCATTACTACATTTCCCTTCCTCTAGTCTCACGGTTCTACTACACGGTTCTCAAGGAGTTTGGACCTAGTCATGTGGCAAACCATAGAAACTAAACATATAGATTTTGTCTGTTATAAAAAGGTCTTTCACGTAAACCTCACTCGGCTATACACTACAGGTTTTTGAGTTCCTGGGTGCCATTTACTGACAGACAAAGCATCACCCTGAATGCATTCCTATTGTCTCCAAAAGACCAAATCCATGTTCCTATGTGAGCACTTCATTAGCAATGGAAAATATCTTAAGAGCAGTGAAGAAAAGTTTCTATCTTTTTAGATATTTAAGAGTATGAATATATAGTTATGACTGTACAATATGTCTCTATGCATATCACAATAAAACATGATCCTTGATTATAATGTTAGTATCAGTACATTAGAATAATTTTTACATTTTTATCAGTCTTTGAGATGGTTAAAAGTATTAATATTAATCTCAGGAATACAGGAATATGAGTGATAGGTGTGCTATTACTTTAAATTTTGATGCAAAAGTCAAGGAGCACTTTAGTGTTGTGTTTTGTGTATCAGTTTTATTGTGGCATGGTTTACATGCAATACATGTAAAAATTTTAGGTGTACAATATGATGAATTAGGCTTCCCAGACGGCACTAGTGGTAAAGAATCCACCTGCCAATGCAGGAGACTTAAGAGACGCAGATTCAATCCCTGGGTCGGGAAAATCCCCTGAAGTAGGAAATGGCTATACACCCCAGTATTCTTGCTGGAAAATTCCATGGACAGAGGATCCTGGCAGGCTACAGTCCATGGGGCTGCAGCGAGTCAGACACAACTGAGCACACATACACACACAATGAATTCTATAAATGTACAGTCATGTAACTACCATAAGTAATCATCATATTGCATCACCCCATAGAGTTCTCTTGCAATCCTTGTAGTCAGTTTCCTTCCCAGAATGCCTAGCAACCAACCACTGATCTGATTTCTATTACTGTAGTTTTACCTTTTGCAGAATTTTATATAAATGAAATCATACAGTATGGTGTCAAGTTCCTTGTGTTGGTTTGCTATTGCTGTTGTAACCAATTACCACAAAAAATAGCTTAAACCGGCGCAATTTCTTTGTTTCAAGTTCTCTGGGTCTCAGGTCCAGGTGTGGTGTGGCTCAGCTGGGTCTTCTGCTTAGATTTCACAAGGTCAAAATCATAAGGCAGCACTATGCTCCTAACTGGAGACTCTGGAAAGCAATCTGCTTCCAAGCTCATTCAGGTTGCTGGCAGAACTCAGTTCCTCGCAGCTGTGGGACTGAGGTTTTCCTGCTGGCTGCCAGCTGGGGTTCTCCTTAGCTCCAGTCTCTAGTGGTTGCACATGGCCCCTCCTATATCTCAGAACCAGCAAAGGCACATCACATACTTGTCAAGCTTGGAATCTTTTGGACTCTCCCCTTTCTGTCTGTATCTCTATGACTCCAGCTGGAGAAAGTTCTGTGCTTCTAAAGGCTCATGTGATTAGACTGGGTCCACCTGGATAAGCCGGGATAATCTCCTTACACGTTAAATCCTTACCCTTAACAAAAGGGATTCTGCAGATGTTAAGATTATTTAATGCAACATATTCATAGAGTCCAGGGATTAGGGTGTGGACATCTTCTGGAGGGCATTCTACCTACCTCACTGCTTTCACTTTATATAATGCTTTTAAGGTTCACCTAGGTATTGTCTGTATCAAACACAGTTCTTTTTTTTTTTGGCAGGGGCGTGGCTCAGAGGTTAAAGCATCTGCCTGCAATGCGGGAGACCCAAGTTTGATCCCTGGGTTGGGAAGATCCCCTGGAGAAGGAAATGGCAACCCACTCCAGTATTCTTGCCTGGAGAATCCCATGGAGGAAGGAGCCTGGTAGGCTACAATCCACAGGGTCGCAAAGAGTCGGACATGACTGAGCGACTTCACTTTCTTTCACTTTCACTGTGCCATTATAAAGATGTACCACAATTTGTTTATTCATTACTAGTTGATAGGCACTTGGACTGTTGCCAGTTTTTGTCTAAAATTAATGAAGTTGCTATGAGACATTTATATACAAGTCTTTGTATGAATATATACTTTGTATGAATATATATTTTAATTTCTCTTGTGTAAGAATATTTCACTTTATGAAAAAATGCCAAATTATTTTCCAAAGTTGCAGTACCATTCTGCATATCACCAGTAATATTTGAGAATTCTAGCTGTTCCACATCCTCAGCAATAGTTTGTATTGTCAGCTAAAAATCCAAATAGTTTCTCTCATGAGTGTGATGGGTATGGAGAGGTGTTTCACTGCAGTTTCAATGCCCTAGTGGCTAACAATGTTGAACATCTTTTCACGCATTCATTTGCCATGTATGTTCTTTGATGAAGTCTTTTTTTTTCCTGCTTAAAAAAAAAAAAAAGGTTGTCTTATTGAGCTGAGAATTTTTTAATGTATTCTGGTTACAAGTGCCTTATCAGATATAAATGTTGCAAACACTTTCTCATAATCTGTGACTTACCTTTTCATCTTCATAAATGTCTTTTGAAGAGGAAAACATTCTAATTTTGCAGAAGTGCAATTTAGCATTTTTCTTTTATGTTTGGTGCTATTTGAGAAATCTTTGTCTAACGCAAAGTCACCAAGAGTTTTCTATGTTTTATTCTAGAAATATTAGACTTTAGCTCTGACCTATAGTTTTGTGATCCACTTCGACAGTTTTTAAATATGATGTCAAATAAAGCTACATGTTTTTCTTTTGCACATGGATGTTTAATTACTAGCATCAAGTGTTTAAAGATTATCCCTTTCCCTGTCACCTTTGGTGAAAACCAATTGGCCATGCGTCTATAAGTCTATTTCTGGACTCTTCTGTTTTACTGGATTATGTCTATCATTATGCCAAACCACACTGCTTTCATTACTATAGAAGTCTATAACACTCTCACAATATATCCTCTAATTTTATTCTTCTTTCAAAAATGGTTTTGTCCTGGTGGCTCAGAGGTTAAAGCGTCTGCCTCCAATACGGGAGACCCGGGTTCGATCCCTGGGTTAGGAAGATGCCCTAGAGAAGGAAATGGTAACCCACTCCAGTATTCTTGCCTGGAAAATCCCATGGATGGAGAAGCCTGGTAGGCTACAGTCCACGGGGTCGCAAAGAGCCGGACATGACTGAGCTACTTTACTATTGCTGCTGCTGCTGCTGCTAAGTCACTTCAGTCGTGTCCGATTCTGTGTGACCCCATAGATGGAAGCCCACCAGGCTCCCCTGTCCCTGGGATTCTCCAGGCAAGAACACTGGAGTGGGTTGCCATTTCCTTCTCCAATGTGTGAAAGTGGAAAGTGAAAGTGAAGTCACTCAGTCGTGTCCAACCCTTAGCGACCCCACAGACTGCAGCCTACCAGGCTCCTCCATCCATGGGATTTTCTAGGCAAGAGTACTGGAGTGGCTTGCCATTTACTACTACTACTACTACCCTAATTTCTATAGAGTCAGCCCATCAAGTTCTACCCTGGAAAAACTGTTGGGATTTTGACGAGGATTATACCAAAACTATAAACCAATTTAGAGAGAACTGACTTCTTAACAATACTGAGTCATTAGATTGATGAGCATTGTATATATCTCTAATTCGTGAAGTCTTTTTAGATTTCTATCAACAATGCTTTGTAGCTTTTAGTGTAGCATCTTAAAAATTTTTTCTTAAAGGTATCCCTAAGTATTCCAACATGTTTAAGCTATTGTAAATGGTTCCTAACTTCAAGTACTGTTTTATAAAATCAGGATTGACATGGTTGAATTATTTTAACTCTTAAGTTTCTGTTTCTTAATTTATAAATTGAATATGTCACATCCATTTTGCAAGGTTAGCACAAATATTAAAGAAAATATACCTGAAGTAAAAAATTATTATGGATAGATACTCTAGAAAAGTCATCTTATTTAAGGCATAAAACAACACTTTTAGGTAAGTGCTTGTCAGTCAAATGATGACGAACCCCCCCCCCAAAAAAATGTATGTCCACATTTAAATACCTGGCACCTTTGAATGCAATCTTATTTGGGGAAAGTGTCTTTGAATATGAAACTAAGAATCTCAAGATGATATTATCCTGGCTAATCTAAGACAAGTGTCCAATGACAAGTGTCCCAAGAAGAGAAGACAAAGGCAGAGAATGGAATTTTACAACCACAAGTCAAGGAACACCCTGGATAAGAAGAAACTGGAAGAGGCAAGGAAGAATTCTCTGCTAGAAGCTTCAGATGGACCTGCTAATACCTTACTTTTGGATTTCTGGCCTCCAACAAAACTATAAGACAATAAATCTTGTTTTAAACCACGTGGTTTGTGATAATTTGTTATGGCAACCCTAAAGAAAGGAATGCCAAAGACTATGCTTTCACACTGTGGTGTTGGACAAGCCTCTTTAGAGTCCCTTGGACCGCAAGGAGATCAAACCAGTCAGTCCTAAAGGAAATCAACTCTGAATATTCATTTGAAGGACTGATACTGAAGGTGAAGCTCTAATATTTTGGCCACCTGATGCAAAGAGCTGACTCATTGGAAAAGACCCTGATGCTGAGAAAGATTGAATGCAAAAGGAGAAGAGGGCAGCAGAGGATGAGATAGTTAGACAGCATCATGTCTAATGGATATGAATTTGAGCAAACTATCCAGGAGATAGTGGAGGACAGAGGAGCCTGGCGTGCTGCAGTCCGTGGGGCCGCAGAGTTGGACACAACCTAGTGACTGAACAACAACAAATAAATGAATACAGTACTATTATCCTCATTTTACAGATAATGAAACTGGGTGCCAGAGAAACTAAGTAACTTTCAAGGTTCCACAGCTATCAGTCAATTTTTCCTGACCCGGATCTGCTGTGATTAATCATTTCACTATAATATTCCACCTTATACATGCTAGGTTTTGTGGTCATTGCAGAAGGTGGCACTGGTCTCCTTCCCTTTACAACCTTTAAAACATCATTCCTAAAAATAAAGAAACTGGGTTTATAGTACAGAAACAGACTGACAGCCTCCTAAGTACCCAAAGCTGTTGTCCAAATGTTTCTTGATTTTCTCTTTCAATTGGGCTTTTTCTCTTGTTTCTGATGCTCTTTAGGATCTCTATATAGATATAGCAGAGCTAAAATTTAGTTTGCTTCCTACACAAAGCGTTGAGCAGAAGAGAAGGAATAGTATCCAGAACAAAATATATTTAACTTTTGATAAACAAAAAGAGAACAATTAATTATAATCAATTATTAAGAGGGATGTTGAAATCCTCGACTATAAATTATGTAGTTGTTTTTCTTTTTCATTCAGGTTTTTCTTTCATACATTTCAGGTTTCATTTAAAGTGCTTAAAAACTCTATTATTAAATATTTAGAAGTTTTAACTATTGATGAAATGATTATCTTTATGAAATGACTCTTGATCTTCTTTGTCCTAAAATCTAATTTGTCTGGTACTATAAAATTTATTTCCACATGGTGTATATTTTTCTTTGTACTTAAATTTACATGTTTATATTTAAAGAGGGTTTCTGGTAGACACTGTATAGTTGGGTCTTGCTTTTGACCATCTTTGCCATCTAAATGGGGTGGTTAGCCTAGTTACAATTAATGCAATTATCAATAGAGTTGGTTTTAAATCTACCATTGTCTTGATTTAGACTGCTTTAACAAAATATGATAGACTAGATGACTTACAAGTTATGGGAATTTACTTCTCACAGTTCTGGAGGATGGGAAGTCCACAATTAAAGTATCTGGAGAGGACCCACTTTCTGGTTCATAGACTACTATCTTTTCACTGAGTCCTTACATGATGGAAGGGGGCAAGGAAGCTCTCTTGGGCCCCTTTTATAAGAGCATTAATCACATTTATAAGGGCTCTACCCTCAATCGAGTTGATCACCTCCCAAAGGTCTCACCTCCAAATATTATGTTGAAGATTAATTTTCAACATATGGATTGGGGGAAGGGCACAAACATTCAATCTATAGTAACCACGTGCCTATTATTTTTTTCTTTTTCTGGGTTTTGTTACCTTTTCCTTCTTTTCCTTCCTTCAACTGGATTATGTTTTTATGGTTTCATTTTCTCTTATTGGTTTGTTTTTTGGTTTGACTTATTTTCTGGGTTTTGTGGGATTTTTGTTTTTTGTTTTGTGATTTTTCTATAATTTACAGTGTACAGCTTTCACTTATTATAATTTACTTTCAAATGTCATTTTTATATTCAATATAAGAATCTTATAGCGGTATATGCTCATTCCACTCCCCCATCTTTGTACTACTATTGTAGTACATTTCACATTTACTTATGTTATAAACCTAGAGTACATTACTACTTTCACTAATCAATTATATTTTAAAGAGATTTAGCCAGTATTGAAAGAGACACATGTACTCCAATGTTCATTGCAGCACTGTTTATAATAGCCAGGACATGGAAGCAACCTAGATGTCCATCTGCAGATGAATGGATAAGAAAGCTTTGGTACATATACACAATGGAGTATTTCTCAGCCATCAAAAAGAATGCATTTGAATCAGTTTTAATGAGGTGGATGAAATTGGAGCCAATTATACAGAGTGAAGTAAGCCAGAAAGAAGAACATCAATACCGTATATTAACGCATATATATGGAATTTAGAAAAATGGTAACCTGAACCCTGTATAAGAGACTGCAAAAGAGACATAGGCATTTAGAACAGTCTTTGGGACTCTGTGGGAGAGGGTGAAGGTGGAATGATTGGGGAGAATGGAATTGTAGCATGTATATTATCATAAGTGACCAGTCCAGGTTCGACGCATAAATTTTCCTCTGTTCATTTCTTTGCATTTGTGCTTTTTTAATAAAATTCTTTTTTAGAAATAAAAAAATAAATAAAGAGATTTAAAAACTAGGGGAAAAATCTAATATACTTATTCATGTGTTTGCCACGTCTGGCGCTCTCCATTCATTTGTCAGATGTGCACTTCCATCTGAAATAACTTTTTCCTTCCGCCTGAAGGACTTCTTTTCTCTTTTCTTGTAGTGACAACATGCTAGTAACAAACTCAGATTTTATATATATGAAAAGTCTTTTGAAAGATCTTTTTGCTGAGCTTATAATTTTTCCTGTGAATACTTTAAAGATGTCAATCCATGTGTTCTTTTTTTTTTAATGAGAAGACTACAGTTATTATTAGTTTAGCCATAGACTGAGTTGTGTGGTCCCCCACTCTCCAAATTCCTATGTTGAAGTCAAACGTGACTTTATTTGAAGATAGGGCATTTAGGAGGTAATTAAGGTTAAATGAGGTCACAAGGGTGGAGTCCTTATCCCATAGGATTGGCGGCATTATAAGAAGAGGGAGATCTCTCTTTCTCTCTCTTCCCCTCCCTGTGTACATGCACAGGAGAAAGACCATGTAAGCACACAGCCAGGAAGCCGTCCTCCACTAATCAGAAGAGATCCTTCACCAGAATTCAACCACACTAGCATGTGATCTCAAACTTCCAGCTTCTAGAACTGGGAGAAAATAAATTTCTGTTATATAAGCTACCCGGCCTATGGCATTTTATTATGGCAGAGAGAACTAACAAATATATCCTAATTCTCCTATATGTAGTATTTCTGTTTCCTATTAGTAGTTCCCAGAAATTTGACTATGTTATGCCTTAATGTGGTTTCCTTCATGTTTTCTGCTTAGAGTTAACTGAATTTCTTGGATCTTTGGGTCTGTACTTCTCAACGTATTTTAAAAATTTTGGTCATTATTTTTCAGATAACTTTTCCATTCCCCTCCCCAACCTAACCTTTCCTGGGACTTTACCTACAAATATGTTGCGCTGCTTGACCTTGTTCTATCACTTACTGTGCCCTATACACTTTATTCCAGTCTTTTTTCTGTTTTATTTCAATAGTTTCTATTTCTAGGTCTCCAAATTCACTATTTTCGTTTCTTCTGAAGTATCTAATCTGTTGTTCACTCCATCTATGCTGTTTTTTGCCTCAGGTATTGCATATTTCATCTCTAAAAGTTCCATTTGGGTCTTTTTTATATCTTAAATTTATGATTTCCTCTATCTTCTTGAATATATTCAGTATTTTTATAGATTGTTTGATGTTCTTTTCTGCTAATTCTATAATTATATTTTATAAGTATATTTTGTCCAGTTTTATATTTGTTTAGAAGTGGAAATCTCTAATAGTGTTGGGACAATTGTTGAAGAGTTAACTGCTTTATGTTCTACAGGTATAGACAATAATTAATCAATTAGGAAAATACAAAAATATATCACTGAGTTAATTCCAACTTGGTAAAAACTAATGTTTGCTACAATTGAGCAAAAGCTATGATTAAATGATTAGAAACAGACATTGAGTATGTTTTGAAGGCTCTAAATGTTTCCTTTAAATACAATAAAACTTTTATATCACTGTTTTTCTTCTCATTTTATACACCACTACAATCACTACATTTCCATAAGGCTGATGGCATTTCACACGTTTGTACTCTTCTCTACCTCAGAAATATGCCTATACTACTGGAAATAGTCTCACTGTTAGCTTCCAGCCATTTGGGGATCTTCACTTGCAAATGCCTAGCATAGTTTACCTACGGAAATCCTACAGATGGCGTTTCCCAACCCTGGTTAGTATCTAATAAATGCTTAACATCTCTAGGCATATCCCAAAACTGATAAATGAAAAGGGAGTTGTAAAACTCTTCCCTTTTTGCACAAAGCTCTGCTGCTGCTGCTGCTAAGTCACTTCAGTCGTGTCCGACTCTGTGTGACCCCATAGACGGCCTCCTACCAGGCTCCCCCGTCCCTGGGATTCTCCAGGCAAGAACACTGGAGTTTAGTTATTTGAGATTAAAGTACTTGTTTAATTACTTGCTATATGGTAACTTCTTTGGAGAAAGGAATGTGTCTTGATGCATCATGTGCTCACAGAGCCTATGCTGGGCACATGATAAGTGCTGTGAATATTTGTAGAAACAAGTGAACAGACTGCTGTTTATACTGAATGGTGACAAGAAGCACCTTGATTGTTTTGCTCTTATCTTTCAAAGTCTACACACTTGTGAATTCTTACACTTTCAGCTGAGCATTGAAAAAATTGAAAGGTAATAAAAATGACAAACTCTTAATTAAACCTTAGATGTTGATGGTTATTGACAAAATGTTTTAGTCAGGGGCCCATCTGTAGTAGCCTATGAAAGCCAACATGCAGAATTTTAAAAGACCAGGTTACTAGCATCAGAATAAATTCCCAAAGGTGAATTCTTACCTTAAAGGTAAAACTTGACTCTGGTAGCATGAATTTTCATGGAAGCATACAAATTTAGCCCATCTTAAGATTATATTCCATAATTAAGAGTCCTTTTACACGTTATTCTGTATTTAACAATTTAATTTTACAGAGGAAGAGACAGTAAACATTTTGGCACAGTCGTAAAATATTTGTGGAAATTTACTTGTCAGCAGCTGGCCACTGCTGTGTACTTTGTGTCCTTTTAGCCAAGCCCAAATTTGAAGGAAAATAACAGATGTTCAGTTAATCATTTTCCCATGTGTGTGTGTGCATGTGTATGTGGCCGCCTTCCAAAGACATCAAACATAGGCATTGCTTACTGATGGTCATTATGTTTGGTTCCAGACTACTCAACTGGCAAAAATAAAGTCAATCCTACATAGGGCATTTGGAAAATAGTTTATGACAAAAGTTCCAACAGCAATGTTCATCAGCAACTAGATCATAATTTGTGTTGTGTGTTTTGGGAATAAACAATGATGCTAGGTAGCTATGTGATCTTAAATGACTAACGTTAATGTGCTGGATGACTTGGGAAGTTAACCAATTGGTCTTTCCCTTTAGAAAGCTTGCTTCCACTATATTCTGTAGATCATAGGGATAAATTAATAGAATGACTTCTGCATCTAATTTATTATAATTGTCTAACTCTAGACCTTACAGTTACATTAGTTAAATAACTAAGTAACAAATAGCTATTTCATCTTTTTCATTGTTAGAGACTTGCATGATACCTGTATAACAATTTTTTTTTTAACTTATCTAATTTGGCTGTGCTGGGTTTTCATTGCTACATGTGGGAGCTACTCTTCCTTGCATTGCTTGCGTCTCTCACTGTGGTGGCCTTTCTCTTGTTCTAGAGCACAGGCTCTGGGGCAAACAGGCTTCAGTAGCTGTTGCATGTGGGCTCAGTAGTTGTGACCCATGGGCTCTAGAGTGCTCAAGCTTAGTAGTTGTTATACATAGGCTTAGTTGCCCTGCAGCATGTGGGATCTTCTCAGACCAGGGATTGGACATGTGTCCCCTGAACCAGCAGGAAGACTCCCAACCGTTGGACCATCAGGAAACTCCATGTAACAGAATTTTAAATCAGTATTTCAATTTAGCATTCAAAGGCAACTAACTGGCTGATAACTCAGCAATATACATAACTATAATATTTATACAGGCAAAGTTACCTTAAGTGATTCGCAAACTTGATTCACATCTTGAAACAGGGTAGCTGCTGCCGCTGCTGCTGCTGCTAAGTCGCTTCAGTCTTAGGGCTAAATGAGTTCTGACTGTGATATAATGAGTTCCATATTTTTCAAAGAAGCGGATCTTACTAAGATTAGAGTTTTCCACTTTAAAGTGGGTACCATAAAAGACCACATTTATTTCAGTTGTACCACCATTCAGTTCAGTTCAGCACTCAGTCATGTCCAACTTTTTTGACCCCATGGCCTGCAGCACACCAGGCCTCCCTGCCCAACACCAAATCCCGGAGCTTGCTCAAACTCATGTCCACTGAGTTGGTGATGCCATCCAACCATCTCATCCTCAGTCATCCCCTTCTCCTTCTGCCTTCAATCTTTCCCAGCATCAAGGTCTTTTCCAGTGAATCAGTTCTTCGCATCAGGAGGTCAAAGAATTGGAGTTTCAGCTTTAGCATCAGTCCTTCCAATGAACACCCAGGACTGATCTCCTTTAGGATGGATTGGTTGGATCTCCTTGCAGTCCAAGGGACTCTCAAGAGTCTTCTCCAGCACCACAGTTCAAAAGCATCAATTCTTCGGAACTCAGCTTTCTTTATAGTCCAACTCTCACATTCATACATGACTACTGGAAAAACCATAGCTTTGACTCGATGGACCTTTGATGGCAAAGTGTGTCTCTGCCTTTTAATATGCTGTCTAGGTTGGTCATAGCTTTTCTTCCAAGGAGCAGGTGTCTTAATTTCATGGGTGCAGTGATTTTGGAGCCCAGAAAAAACAGTCTCTCACTGTTTCCACTGATTCCCCATCTATTTGCTATGAAGTGATGGGACCAGATGCCATGAACTTAGTTTTCTGAAAGTTGAGTTTTAAGCCAGCTTTTTCACTCTCCTCTTTTACTTTCATCAAGAAGCTCTTTAGTTCTTCTTCACTTTCTGCCATAAGGGTGGTTTTATCTGCATATCTGAAGTTATTGTTATTTCTCCTGGAAATCTTGATTCCAGCTTGTGCTTCATCCAGCCCAGCATTTCTCATGATGTACTCTGCACATAAGTTAAATAAGCAGGGTGACAATATACACCCTTGACGTACTCCTTTTCCTATTTGGAACCAGTCTGTTTCTCCGTGTCCAGTTCTAACTGTTGCTTCTTGACCTGCATACAGATTTCTCAGGAGGCAGGTCAGGTGGTCTGGTATTCCCATCTCTTTCAGAATTTTCCACAGTTTGTTGTGATCTACACAGTCAAAGGCTTTGGCGTAGTCAATAAAGCAAAAGTAGATGATTTCCTGGAACTCTCTGGCTTTTTCGATGATCCAACAGATGTTGGCAATTTGATCTCTGGTTCCTCTGCCTTTTCTAAATCCACCTTGAACATCTGAAAGTTCACAGTTCACACACTTTTGAAGCCTGACTTGGTGAATTTTGAGCATTACTTTACTAGTATGTGAGATAAATGCAACTGTGCAGTAGTTTGAGCATTCTTTGGCATTCCCTTTCTTTTGGGATTGGAATGAAAACTGACCTTTTCCAGTCCGGTGGCTGCTGCTGAATTTTCCAAATTTGCTGGCATATTGAATGCAGCATTTTCACAGCATCATCTTTCAGGATTTGAAATAACTCAACTGGAATTCCACCACTTCCACTAGCTTTGTTCATAGTGATGCGTCCTAAGGCCCACTTGACCTTGCATTCCAGGCTGTCTGGCTCTAGGTGAGTGATCACACCATTGTGGTTATCTGGGTTGTGAAGATATTTTTTTGCACAGTTCTTCTGTGTATTCTTGCCACCTCTTCTTAATATCTTCTGCTTCTGTTTGGTCCATACCCTTTCTGTCCTTTATTGTGCCTATTTGCATCAAATGTTCCCTTGGTATCTCTAAATTTCTTGAAGGCTATCTCTAGTCTTTCCCATTCTATTGTTTTCCTCTATTTCTTTGCACTGATCACTGAGGAAGGCTTTCTTCTCTCTCCTTGCTATTCTTTGGATCTCTGCATTCAAATGGGTATATCTTTCCTTTTCTTCTTTGCCTTTAACTTCTCTTGTTTTCTCAGCTACTTGTAAGGCCTCCTCAGACAACCATTTTGCCTTTTCACATTTCTTTTTCTTGGGGATGGTCGTGATCACTACCTCCTGAACAATATCATGAACCTCTGTCCATAGGTCTTCAGGCACTCTGTCTATCAGATCTAATCCCTTGAATTTATTTCCCATTTCCACTGTATAATTGTTAGGGATTTGATTTAGGTCATATCTGAATGGTCTAGTGGTTTTCCCTACTTTCAATTTAAGTCTGAATTTGGCAATAAGGAGTTCATGATCCGAGCCACAGTCAGCTCCCGGTTTTGTTTTTGCTGACTGTTTAGAGCTTCTCCATCTTTGACTGCAAAGAAGATAATCAATCTGATTTTGCTGTTGACCGTCTGGTGATCTCCATGTGTAGAGTCTTCTCTTGTGTTGTTGCAAGAGGGTGTTTGCTATGACCAGTGCATTCTCTTGGCAAAACTCTGGTAGCTTTTTCCCTGCTTCATTTTGAATTCCAAGGCTAAATTTGCCTGTTACTCCAGGTATCTCTTGACTTCCTACTTTTGCATTCCAGTCCCCTATAATGAAAAGGACATCTTTTTTGGGTGTTAGTTCTAGAAAGTCTTGTAGGTCTTCATAGAACCGATTAACTTCGGCTTCTTCAGCATTACTGGTCGGGGCATAGACTTGGATTACTGCGATATTGAATGGTTTGCCTTGGAAATGAACAGAGATCATTCTCTCATTTCTGAGATTATATCCAAGTACTGCATTTTGGACTCTTTTGTTGACTGTGAGGGCTACTCAATTTCTTCTAAGGGATTCCTGCCCACAGTAGTAGATGTAATGGTCATCAGAGTTAAATTCTCCCATCTGTCCATGTTAGTTCACTGATTTCTAAAATATTAGTGTTCACTCTTGCCATCTCCTGGTTTGACCACTTCCAGTTTGCCTTGATTCATGGACCTAACATTCCAGGTTCCTGTGCAATACTGTTCTTTTAGCATCGGACTTTACTTCCATCACCAGTCTCATCCACAACTGGGTGTTGTTTTTGCTTTGGCTCCATCTCTTCATTCTTTCTGGAGTTATTTCTCCACTCTTCTCCAGTAGCATACTGGGCACCTACTTCCCTGGGGAGTTCATCTTTCAGTGTCATATATTTGCCTTTTCATACTGTTCATGAGGTTCTCAAAACAAGAACACTGAAGTGGTTTGCCATTCCCTTTTCCCTTCTCCATTGGACCATGTTTTGTCAGAACTCTCCACCACCATTAATTGATGCATTTTTGATACTTCTTTTAAATGATGTTTTAAGCCCTTAAAATTCATATATTAAATAAAAATTGATGAGAAAATATTTATTAACTATGCTAAAAGAATAATAGGGCACAGTGTAAATAGGGCACTGGCCTTTTGAGTTAGATTAATCTACTTTGTCACCTATTCTGTTATCATGATAGATTAAGAAACTGAAATTTAAAGGTTAAGTACTGAACTGAACTGAATTTGTAAAATGAGAGTTATAATGTCCACTTTGCAAGGTTGTCCTGAAGATTAATAAAGATGAATTACCCCAAAGTATCTAGAACTCAAAATGTATTATAGATCAGTTACATTAAGAAGGCACTACTTTTAGCCTCAAAACAAGCCTTCCTAGAGATTATATAATAACCAAGGAATCAATTCAAGAAGAAGGTATAACAACAGTAAATATATATGCACTCAAATAGAAGCACCTAAACACATATACATTAACAGGCATAAATGGAAAAGTTGATAGCAATACAATTTAACATTCTATCAGTGGACAGATCATCCAGACAAAAAAATCAGTAAGGAAACACCAGACTTAAATGACACATTGGATCAGATGGACTTAATAGATTATATATAGAATATTTTGTCCAAAAGCAGCAGAAAACATTCAAGTGCATATGAAACATTCTCCAGGATAAATCATATGCTAGGTCACAAAACAAGTTTCAGTAAATTTTAAAAAACTGATATCATATCACGTATATATTCTGACCACAATGCTATGAGATTAGAAATCAAGTACAAGAAAAAGTTACAAAATATACAAAAAAGTGGAGGTTACACAATATAACATTAAACAACCAATGGATCAAAGAAGAAATAGAAAAATACCTGGGGAAAACTTAAAACAAAAATACAGTGACCCAAAATTCTTGGGATGCAGCAGAAACAGTTCTAAGAGGGAAGTTTATAGCATACCTCAGGAAAAAGGGAAACTCTCAAATAAATAACCTAATCTGACACCTAATAAACCTAGAAGAATAAATAAAACCCAAAGTTAATAGAAGGAAATAAATCATAAAGATCAGAGCAGAAATAGAGATGAAAAACAATAGAAAATATCAGTGAAATTAAGGGTGGGCTCTTTGAAAAGATAAACAAAAATGATAAACCTTTAGCCATATTTTTGAATAAAAAATGAGAGGGGGCCTAAATCAATAAAATCTGAAATAAAAAGAAGCTACAACCAACACTCCAGAAATATAAAGAATTTTAGGAGATTCCTATGAATACCAATACACCAAGAAACGGAAAACCTACAAGAAATGGGCAAAATCCTAGAAATAAACAATCTCCCAAGACTAAACCAGGAAGAAATAGAAAATTTGAAATGACCAATTACCCATAATAAAATTGAATCAGTGATTTAAAAAAAAATTCCAACAAATGAAAGTCCAGGACCAGATGGCTTCAAAGATGAAACCTACCAAATGTTTAGAAGAGTTAACACCTATCCTTCTCAAAAATATTCCCAAAAATTACAGTGGAAGGAATACTTCTGAACTCATTTTAGAAAGCCATCATCATCCTGATACTAAAATCAGACAAAAATACCACAGAAGATTACATGCCAATATCACTAACTTAGACAAAAAATTCTTCAACAAAATATTAGCAAACTAAATCCAATAATGTATACATTATGATCTAGTGGAATTAACCTCAGGGATAAAAGGGTGGTTCAATATCCATATATCAATGTGATACACCACATTAACAAAACTGAAGAATAAAAATTGTACAATCATCTCAATAAATGTAGGAAAAGTTTTGACAAAATTTACATCTATTTATGATAAAAAAAACTCTCCACAAGGCAGGTATAGAGGGAATATACTTTAACATAATAAAGGTCATATATAAGCCCACAACTAACACACTCTATAGTGAAAAGCTGAAAGCATTTCCTCTAAGGTCAGGAATAAGACAAAGATGTTCACTCTCACCATTTTTACTCAATATATATTGGAAATCCCAACCATAGCAATCAAATAAGAGAAATAAATAAATAGAATCCAAACTGGAAAGGAAGTAAAACTGTCACTGTTTGCAGATGACATGATACTAAACATAGAAAATCCTCAAGATGACACCAAAAAAACTACTAGAAGTCATCAATGAATTCAGTAAAGTTGCAGGATATAAAATGAATATACAAAAATATGTTGTGTCTCTATACACTAACAATGAGCTATCAGAAAGAGATAGTAAGGAAACAATCCCACTTACCACTGCATCAAAAAGAAGAAAATACCTATGAAATAAATCTAATTAAGGAGGTAAAAGACCTGTACTCAGATAACTATGAGACACTGATAAAACAAGCTGAAGACAACACAAACAGATGGAAATATATACCATGTTCATCATTTGGAAGAACTGATAGTTAAAATGACTATCATACTATCAAAGGCAGTCTAAAGATTCGATGCAGTCTGTATTAAAACACAAATGGCATTTTTCACAGAGCAAGAAGAAAATAATTCTAAAATTTGTATGGAAACAAAAAAAGTCCCAATGGTCAAAGCAATCTTGAGAAAGAAGAACAGAGCTGGAGATATCACATTCTTATATATCAGACTGTCCTACAAAGCCACAGTAATCCAAACAGTATGGTACTGGCATAAAAGCTAACAGATTAATGGAATGGAATGGAATAGAATAGAGAATCCAGAAATAAACTCATTCACTTATGATCAATTATTCTATGACAAAGACAACATTATACGGTGGGTGAAAGATAGTCTCTTCAGTCAGTGGTGCTGTGAATACTGGACAGCCACACGTAAAACAATGAGATTAGAACATTTCCATAAACCCTCAAACCATATACAAAATTAAACTCAAAACTGATTAAAAGCCTAAATGTAAGACCTAAAATCATAAAACTACTAGAAGAGAACGTAGAATACTTTACGACATAAATAGTAGCAGTACTTATTTGGAACTGTCTCCTAAGTTAAAAACAAAAGCGAAACTAACAACAACAAAAAAAATGGACCTAGTTACATTTAAAAGATTTTTCACATCAAAGGAAACCATCAACAAAATGAAAAGAATATCTACTAAGGAGGAGAAAATACTTGCAAATAATATGACAGATAAGCAATTAATATTCAAAATATATAAACACAAATCATACAAATCAAACTACTAAACAACCCAATAAAAAATGGGCCAAAGACCTGAATAGACATTTTTCAAAAGACATACAGATGGCCAAAGGCACGTGGAAAGAATGCTCAACCCTGCTAAACATCAGAGACATGCAAATCAAAATCATAATGAGATATCATTTCACACCTATGAGAATGGTTATTATCAAAAAGACTATAAACAACAAATGTCGGCAAAGAGGTGGAGAAAACAGAACCCTTGTACACTGCTGGAGGGAATATAAGTTGGTGCAATCACTACAAAAGAACAGTACAGAGGTTCCTATAAGAACGAAAAGTAGAACTACTGTATGAACCAGCAATGCCATCCCTGGGTATATAAGTAAACAAAAACAATAATTTAAAAAGATACATGCAGGGCGGTCCTAAGATGGTGGAGAAATAGGATGGGGAGATGACTTTCTCTCCCAGAAATTCATCGAAAGATCATTTGAACGCTGAGCAAATTCCTCAAAACAACTTCTGAATGCTGGCGGAGGACACCAGGCACCCAGAAAGGCAGCCCATTGTCTTTGAAAGGAGGTAGGACAAAATATAAAAGATAAAAAGAGAGACAAAAGAGTTAGGGATGGAGACCTCACCTAGGGAGGGAGCTGTGAAGGAGGAGAAGTTTACAAACACCAGGAAACCCTCTCACCAGTGGGTCTGGTGGGGCGTTTTGGAATCTCAGAGGGCAACACAACTAGGAGGAAAAAAATAAAAAACCCACAGATTACGCGCCTAACTGCAACTCCCAGCAGAGGAGTATCCCATGCTCAAGTCCACCACCAGCAAGTGGAGGATGAACAGGGAGGCTCGGGCTGCACTGCTTAGGGTAAGGACCAGGGCTGAATACCCTAAGGACAATCTGAGGGAGCTAACGTGAGACAGCAACCCAAACTGTGGGATAGCCAGAAAGAGACAGAGAGAACTTTCCCAGGAAAAGCTCTAACCTAAGGTACTGCCGGGCGCTCACAGAACAAAGGACCCAGCGAATACCAGAGGAGAGCTCGCTGACTGCCGACCAGCCCATCCCCCGCGAGAGGCAGAGAGGCAGGCGGGCAACAGCCAGAGCTGGAAGACGAGGGGCAATCTCAGCCCCAGAGACAGCATCCTCTACCAGACTGTGAGCAGGCTCCCAGTTGCTAACCACGTCTTCCTGGGATCCTGGACAGTTGACATTTGCCAGGAGGGTTGCAGCCAGAGATCAGCTCCCCAGAGAAGACACACAGCACACCTGAGACGGTGCTCCCATTGTGCACCCAGGAAACCAAGTGGCTGGGACCGGGGAGGTTATAAGATGCACCACCCATCTTCGGGAAGAACGTGCTCCCCAAGCACCTGGTCACCTGAGCTGCTTGGACCTGAGACGGGCACAAAAGGCAGGCCCAACTGAGTCTGTGCCTTTGTGGACTACCCAAGAACCTGAACCTGAGTGGCTTAGATATGGGACGTACAAGCAACCCAGGGCCTGCTTTAGACAGTTCCCCTGCAGAGCAACGTGGAGCCGGAGCAGTGTAGACTGGGAAAGCACACACACTGTGAGTGGGGGAAAACCCAGGGTGGCACAGACACTGCCCTCCCACAGCACTCCCCACACATGCCAATAATATTTGTTTGCAGTGTTCCTCCCTCTCCACAGCACAATTGAACAAGTGAGCCTAAATAAGTGACCACCTTCACTCCCTTGTGTCAGGGTAGAAATTACACACTGAAG
Organism: Moschus berezovskii; assembly: GCF_049115385.1. Classification (NCBI taxonomy): domain Eukaryota; kingdom Metazoa; phylum Chordata; class Mammalia; order Artiodactyla; family Moschidae; genus Moschus; species Moschus berezovskii. The sequence goes on along the minus strand of NC_142478.1, from coordinate 15,676,588 downwards.
AGACTTGCAAACAGAAAAAGCCAGAATAAACAAAGAGGGAATCACTTTGGAGGTGACAGGTGCAACAGATTAAAACCCTGTAGTTAGCCCCAACTACATTGGAAGGGGCCTATAGACCTTGAAAAGAAGTATAAGCTGGAAGAAGGAACTATCTGAAACTGAACTGACCACACACTGCCCTCAACAGCTACAGAGAAATTCCTAGATATATTTTACTATTATCATTTTTTAAAATTTTCAGTTCTTTATTACTCCTTTAATTTTCATTTTTGTAACCTACTACTACCTTTCAAAAAAAAGACCCTATTTTTAAAGCATATTTCATATATACTTTTTATAATTTTTGTGATTTTGGTTTTTTTTTAATATTGTATTTTTGAGAGCCTGGGCTGGAAGAAGCACAAGCTGGAATCAAGATTGCTGGGAGAAATATCAATAACCTCAGATATGCAGATGACACCACCCTTATGACAGAAAGTGAAGAGGAACTCAAAAGCCTCTTGATGAAGGTGAAAGAGGAGCGTGAAAAGGTTGGGTTGAAGCTCAACATTCAGAAAACAAAGATCATGGCATCTGGTCCCATCACTTCATGGGAAATAGATGGGGAAACAGTAGAAACAGTGTCAGACTTTATTTTTTGGGGCTCCAAAATCACTGCAGATGGTGACTGAAGTCATGAAATTAAAAGACGCTTCCTCCTTGGAAGGAAAGTTATGACCAACCTAGATAGCATATTCAAAAGCAGAGACATTACTTTGCCAACCAAGGTCCGTCTAGGCAAGGTTATGGTTCTTCCAGTGGTCATGTATGGATGTGAGAGTTGGACTGTGAAGAAAGCTGAGCACCAAGGAATTGATGCTTTTGAACTGTGGTGCTGGAGAAGACTCTTGAGAGTCCCTTGGACTGCAAGGAAATCCAACCAGTCCATTCTAAAGGAGATCAGTCCTGGGTGTTCATTGGAAGGACTGATGCTGAAGCTGAAACTGCAATACTTTGGCCACCTCATGTGAATAGTTGACTCACTGGAAAAGACTCTGATGCTGGGAGGGATCGGGGGCAGGAGGAGACGGGGACGACCGAGAATGAGATGGCTGAATGGCATCACCAACTTGATGGAGGTGAGTTTGAGTGAATTCCAGGAGTTGGTGATGGACAGGGAGGCCTGGCGTGCTGTGATTCATGGGGTCGCAAAGAGTCGGTCATGACTGAGCGACTGAACTGAACTGAACTGAACCTCTACTCTAGATTTTAATCTTTGCCTTTTGGTATTTATTATCAATTTTGTACCATTAAGAATTTAATCTTCAGTACCTATTTTTACTTAGGAGTGTGATTACTGGCTTGATTACTCTCTCCCCCTTTTGACTCTCCTTTTTCTCCCCTAGGTCACCTCTATCTTCTCCCTCCCCCTTCTCTTCTCTACCCAACGCTGTGAATCTCTCTGTGTGTTCCGGGCTATGGAGAACACTTAGGTAACCAATTACTGGCTAGATCTGCCTCTCTCCTTTTGACTCCTCCTCTTCTCCTCCTGGTCACCTCTATCTCCCTCCCCCCTCTTCTCTTCTCCATGTAACTCTGCGAATCTCTCTGGGTGTCCCTCATTGTGGAGAATCTATTCTCCATTAACCTAGATGTTTTATCTTCAGTGCTGTATGGATGGAGAAGTCTTGAGGCTACTGTAAGAATAAGACTGAAAACCAGAGGCAGGAGGCTTAAATCTAAAACTTGAAAAACCAGAAAACTCCTGACTCTAGGGAACATTAAACGACAAGAGCTCATCTAAAGCCCCCATACCTACACTGAAACCAAGCTCTATCAAAAAGCCAACAAGTTTCAGAGAAAGACATACCAAACTAATTCTCCAACAATGCAGGAACATAACCCTAAGCATTAAAATACAAGTGGCCAAAAGTCATACCAAACCCACAGTCACCTCAAAACTCACTACTGGACACTTCATTGCACTCCAGAGGGAAGAGATCCAGCTCCAGCCACTAGAAAACCAACACAAGCTTCCCTAACCAGGAAACCTTAGCAAGCCACTTGTCCAACCCCATCCACAGGGAGGAACCTCTACAATAAAGAGGAACCACAAACTTCCAGCATACAGAAAGGCCACCCCAAACACAGCCATCTAAACAAGATGAAAAGGCAGAGAAATATTCAGCAGGTAAAGGAACATGATCAATGCCCACCAAACCAAAGAGGAGGAGATAGGAGTCTACCTGAAAAAGAATTCAGAATAATGATAGCAAAAATGATCCAAAATCTTGAAAACAAAATGGAGTTACAGATAGTCTGGAGACAAGGATTGAGAAGATGCAAAAAATGTTTAACAAGGACCTAGAAGAAATAAAAAAGAGTCACAATAATGAATAATGTAATAACTGAGATCAAAAACACTTTGGAGGGAACCAACAGTAGAATAACTGAGGCAGAAGATGGGATAAGTGAGGTGGAAGATAGAATTGTGAAAATAAATGAAGCAGAGAGGAAAAAAGAATTAAAAGAAATGAAGACAACCTCAGAGACCTCTGGGACAATGTCAACACCCCACCATTCAAGTCATAGGAATCCCAGAAGAAGACAACAAAAAGAAAGACCATGAGAAAATACTTGAGGAGATAATAGTTGAGAACTTCCCTAAAATGGGGAAGGAAATAGCCACCCAAGTCCAAGAAACCCAGAGAGTCCCAAATAGGATAAACCCAATGCAAAACACCACAAGACACATATTAATCAAATTCAGTTCAGTTCAGTCGCTCAGTCATGTCCGACTCTTTGTGACCCCATGGATCACAGCATGCCAGGCCTCCCTGTCAATCACCAACTCCCGGAGTTCACTCAAACTCATGTCCATCGGTGATGCCATCCAGCCATCTCATTCTCTGTCGTCCCCATCTCCTCCCACCCCCAATCCCTCCCAGCATTAGACTCTTTTCCAATGCGTCAACTTGTCGCATGAGGTGGCCAAAGTATTGGAGTTTCAGCTTCAGCATCAGTCCTTCCAATGAACACCCAGGATTGATCTCCTTTAGAATGGACTGGTTGGATCTCCTTGCAGTCCAAGGGACTCTCAAGAGTCTTCTCCAGCACCACAGTTCAAAAGCATCAATTCTTCAGCGATCAGCTTTCTTCACAGTCCAACTCTCACATCCATACATGACCACTGGAAAAACCATAGCCTTGCCTAGACGGACCTTGGTTGGCAAAGAAATGTCTCTGCTTTTGAATATGCTATCTAGGTTGGTCATAACTTTCCTTCCAAGGAGTAAGCGTCTTTTAATTTCATGGCTGCAATCAGCATCCAAAGTGATTTTGGAGCCCAAAAAAATAAAGTCTGACACTGTTTCCTCTGTTTTTCCATCTATTTCCCATGAAGTGATGGGACCAGATGCCATGATCTTCGTTTTCTGAACGTTGAGCTTCAAGCCAATCTTTTCCTCTTCAATTTCAAGGTCAAACACAAAGAACAAATATTAAAAAGCAAGGGAAAAACAATGAATAACACACAAGGGGATTCCCATAAGGATAACAGCTGAACTTTCAATAGAAACTCTTCAGGCCAGAAGGGAATGGCATGGCACACTTAAAGTGATGAAAGAGAAAAACCTACAAACCAGATTATTGTACCCAGCAAGAATCTCATTCAAATATGAAGGAGAAATAAACAGCTTTACAGACAAGCAAAAATTGGGAGAATTCAGCATCACCAAACCAGCTCTTTATTAAGTATTAAAGAATCTTTTCTAGACAGGAAACACAGAAAAGGTGTATAAACTTGAACCCAAAACAACAAAGTAAATGGCAATGGGATCATACTTACCAATAATTACCTTAAATGTAAATGGGTTGAATGCCCCAACCAAAAGACAAAAACTGGCTGAATGGATACAAAAACAGTCAGTTCAGTCACTCAGTCGTGTCCGACTCTCCGCGACCCCATGAATCACAGCACGCCAGGCCTCCCTGTCCATCACCAACTCCCAGAGTACACCCAAACTCATGTCCACAGAGTCGGTGATGCCATCCAGCCATCTCATTCTTGGTCGTCCCCGTCTCCTCCCACCCCCAACCTTTCCCAGCATCAGAGTCTTTTCCAGTGAGTCAACTCGTTGCATGAGGTGGCCAAAGTATTGCAGTTTCAGCTTTAGCATCAGTCCTTCCAATGAACATCCAGGATTGATCTCCTTTAGAATGGACTGGTTGGATCTCCTTGCAGTATAAGGGACTCTCAAGAGTCTTCTCCAACACCACAGTTCAAAAGCATCGATTCTTCGGCGATCAGCTTTCTTCACAGTCCAACTCTCACATCCATACATGACCACGGGAAAAACCATTGCCTTGACTAGACGGACCTTGGTTGGCAAAGTAATGTCTCTGCTTTTTAATATACTATCAAGGTTGGTCATAACTTTCCTTCCAAGGAGCAAGCGTCTTTTAATTTCATGGCTGCAATCAGCATCCGCAGTGATTTTGGATCCCAAAAAAACAAAGTCTGACACTGTTTCCACTGTTTCTCCATCTATTTCCCATGAAGTGATGGGACCAGATGCCATGATCTTTGTTTTCTGAATGTTGAGCTTCAAACCAACCTTTTCACACTCCTCTTTCACTTTCATCAAGAGGCTTTTTAGTTCCTCTTCACTTTCTGCCATAAGGGTAGTGTCATCTGCATATCTGAGGTTATTGATATTTCTCCCAGCAATCTTGATTCCAGCTTGTGCTTCTTCCAGCCCAGCGTTCCTCATGATGTACTCTGCATATAAGTTAAATAAGCAGGGTGACAATATACAACCTTGATGTACTCCTCTTCCTATTTGGAACCAGTCTGTTGTTCCATGTCCAGTTCTAACTGTTGTTTCCTGACCTGCATACAGGTTTCTCAAGAGGCAGGTCAGGTGGTCTGGGATTCCCATCTCTTTCAGAATGTTCCACAGTTTATTGTGATCGACACAGTCAAAGGCTTTGGCATAGTCAATGAAGCAGAAATAGATGTTTTTCTGAAACTCTCTTGCTTTCTCCATGATCCAGCAGATGTTGGCAATTTGATCTCTGGTGCCTCTGCCTTTTCTAAAACCTGCTTGAACATCTGGGAGTTCACGGTTTACATACTGCTGAAACCTGTCTTGGAGAATTTTTAGCATGACTTTACTAGCATGTGAGATGAGTGCAATTGTCCGGTAGTTTGAGCATTCTTTGGCATTGCCTTTCTTTAGGATTGGAATGAAGACTGACCTCTTCCAGTCCTGTGGCCACTGGGCACCAGAGGGCAGACAAACTGAAATCATAATCACAGGAAACTAGCCGATCTGATCACATGGACCACAGCCGAATGTGGTCCACTGGAGAAGGGAATGGCAAACCACTTCAGTATACTTGCCTTGAGAACCCCATGAACAGTAACAAAGGGCAAAATGATAGGATACTGAATGAGGAATTCCTCAGGTCGGTAGGTGCCCAGTATGCGACTGGAGATCAGTGGAGAAATAACTATAGAAGGAATAAAGGGCTGGAGCAAAAGCAAAACCAATACCCAGTTGTGGATGTGACCAGTGATAGAAGCAAGGTCCGGTGCTGTAAAGAGCAATATTGCATAGGAACCTGGAATGTTAGGTCCATGAATCAAGGCAAATTGGAAGTGGTCAAACAGGAGATGGCAAGAGTGAACGTCGACATTCTAGGAATCAGTGAATTAAAATGGACTGGAATGGGTGAATTTAACTCGGATGACCATTATATCTACTACTGTGGGCAGGAACCCCTTAGAAGAAATGGAGTAGCCATCATGGTCAACAAAAGAGTCCGAAATGCAGTACTTGGATGCAATCTTAAAAATGACAGAATGATTTCTGTTCGTTTCCAAGGCAAACCATTCAATATTACAGTAATCCAGGCCTATGCCCCAACCAGTAATGCTGAAGAAGCCGAAGTTAATCGGTTCTATGAAGACCTACAAGACCTTTTAGAACTAACACCCAAAAAAGATGTCCTGTTCATTATAGGGGACTGGAATGCAAAAGTAGGAAGTCAAGAAACACCTGGAGTAACAGGCAAATTTGGCCTTGGAGCATGGAATGAAGCAGGGCAAAGGTTAATAGAGTTTGTCAAGAGAATGCACTGGTCATAGCAAACACCCTCTTCCAACAACACAAGAGAAGACTCTACACATGGACATCACCAGATGGTCAACACCGAAATCAGATTGATTATATTCTTTGCAACCAAAGATGGAGAAGCTGTATACAGTTAGCGAAAACAAGACCAGGAGCTGACTGTGGCTCAGATCATGAACTCCTTATTGCGAAATTCAGACTTAAATTGAAGAAAGTAGGGAAAACCACTAGACCATTCAGATATGACCTCAATCAAATCCCTTATGATTATACAGTGGAAGTGAGAAATAGATTTACGGGACTAGATCTGATTGATAGAGTGCCTAATGAACTCTGGATGGAGGTTCGTGACATTGTACAGGAGACAGGGACCAAGACCATCCCCATGGAAAAGAAATGCAAAAGAGCGAAATGGCTGTCTGAGGAGGCCTTACAAATAGCTGTAAAAAGAAGAGAGGCGAAAAGCAAAGGAGAAAAGGAAAGATATAAGCATCTGAATGCAGAGTTCCAAAGAATAGCAAGGAGAGATAAGAAAGACTTCCTCAGTGATCAGTGCAAAGAAATAGAGGAAAACAACAGAATAGGAAAAACAAGAGACCTCTTCAAGAAAATTAGAGATTCCAAGGGAACATTTCATGCAAAGATGGGCTCGATAAAGGACAGAAGTGGTATGGACCTAACAGAAGCTGAAGATATTAAGAAGAGGTGGCAGGAATACACAGAAGAACTGTACAAAAAAGATCTTCACGACCAAGATAGTCACGATAACGTGATCACTGACCTAGAGCCAGACATCTTGGAATACAAAAACAAGACCCCTATATATACTGTCTACAAGAGACCCACCTCAAAACAAGGGACACATACAGACTGAAAGTGAAGGGCTGGAAAAAGATGTTTCACGCAGATGGAGACCAAAAGGAAGCAGCAGTAGCAATACTCATATCAGATAAAATAGACTTTGAAATAAAGGCTATGAAAAGAGACAAAGAAGGACACTGCATAATGATCAAAGGATCAACCCAAGAAGAAGGTATAACAACTATAAATATATATGCACCCAGCATAGAAGCACCGCAATATGTAAGGCAAATGCTAACAAGTATGAAAGGGGAAATGAACAGTAACACAATAATAGTGGGAGAATTTAATACCCCACTCACACCTATGGATATATCCACTAAATGGAAAATTAGCAAGGAAACACAAACTTTAAATGATACAATGGGCCGGTTAGAACTAATTGATATCTATAGGACATTTCACCCCAAAACAATGAATTTCACCTTTTTCTCAAGTGCACACGGAACCTTCTCCAGGACAGATCACATCCTGGGCCATAAATCTAGCTTTAGTATTCAAAAGAATTGAAATCATTCCAAGCATCTTTTCTGATCACAATGCAGTAACATTAGATGTTAACTACAGGGAAAGAAAAACTATTAAAAATACAAACATGTGGAGGCTAAACAACACGTTTCTGAATAACCAATAAATGACAGAAGAAATAAAAATGTGCATAGAAACGAATGAAAATGAAAACGCAACAACCCAAAACCTATGGGGTTCAGTAAAAGCAGTGCTAAGGGGAAGGTTCATAGCAATACAAGCTTACCTCAAGAAACAAGAGAAAAATAAATAACCTAACTATACACCTAATATACAAATATACAAAAAACTTACAAATAGCTGTGAAAAGAAGAGAAGTGAAAAGCAAAGGAGAAAAGGAAAGATATAAGCATCTGAATGCAGAGTTCCAAAGAATAGCAAGGACTTTGACACCATGTGTTATGTCAATTATACCTCAATAAAAGTGGGAAAAAGATGGTTCAAATCTTGTAGCAGTAGCAAATAGTCTTCAGGCAAAGGCGAAGCATCGAGATGCGAGAGACGCCTGGCTCCGGCGGCGCAGACGCGAGAGACGCCCGGCTCCAGCGCAACCGACCACGTGCAAAATCGTGGCTGAGATGAGCTACCCCGCGCCCAGGGTTAGGGCGGTGGCCGAGAGGAGCTGTACCACGTTCAGGAGGCGGTGGCTGCTTGGGCACAGGAGGGCCGAGAGGAGCTGATCCACATTCAGGGAAGGAGGGGCGGCCTTGAGGAGATGCCCCTCGTCCAAGGTGAGGTACAGCGGCTGCGCCTTGCTGGAGCAGCTGGGAAGAGATACTCCACGACCAAGTGGAATATAAGAATCCAGTGTTCTGGGGAGGAAGGAACAAGATGGCGGAGGGATAAGATGGCAAGACCAGTTTCTCCCCCACAAATTCATCAAAAGAACATTTGAACGCGGAGTAAAGTCCACAAAACAACTTCTGAATACTGGCAGAGGACATCAGGGTCCCAGAAAAGCAGACCATTGTCTTCTAAAGGAGAGAGAAGAAATCCAGCTCCACCCACCAGAAAACCGACACATGCTTCCCTAACCAGGGAACCCGGACAATCACCCGTCCAACCCCACACACAGCGAAGAAACTACGTAATAAAGAGAACTCCACAAACTGCAAGAAGAGGGAAAGGCCACCCCAAGCAAAGCAATATAAGCAAGATGAAGAGGCAGAGAAATACCCAGCAAGTAAAGGAACAAGATAATTGCCCACCAACACAAACAAAAGAAGAAGATATAGGGAATTTACCTGATAAAGAATTTCAAATTTTGATGGTGAAAATGATTCAAAATCTTGAAAGCAAAATGGAGTTACAGATAAATAACCTGGAGAAAAGGATTGAGAAGATGGAAGAAAGATTTAATAAGGACTTAGAAGAAATAAAAAAGAGTCAATATACAATGAATAATGCAATAGATGAGATCAGAAACACTCTGGAGGGAACAAACCGTAGAATAACAGAGGCAGAAGACAGGATAAGCGAACTAGAAGATAGAATTGTAGAAATAAATGAAACAGAGAGGGAAAAAGAAAAACGAATTAAAAGAAATGAGGACAATATTAGAGACCTCTGGGACAATGTTAAACGCTCCAACATTCGAATCATAGGAGTCCCAGAAGAAGAAGACAAAAAGAAAGACCATGAGAGAATACTTGAGGAGATAATAGTTGAAAACTTCCCTAAAATGGGGAAAGAAATAATCACCCAAGTCCAAGAAACCCAGAGAGTCCCCAACAGGATAAACCCAAGGCGAAATACTCCAAGACACATATTAATCAAATTAACAAAGATCAAACACAAAGAACAAATATTAAAAGCAGCAAGGGAAAAGCAGCAAATAACACATAAGGGGATTCCCATAAGGATAACAGCTGATCTTTCAACAGAAACTCTTCAGGCCAGAAGGGAGTGGCAAGACATACTTAAAGTGATGAAAGAAAATACCCTACAGCCCAGATTACTATACCCAGCAAGGATCTCATTCAAATATGAAGGAGAAATCAAAAGCTTTACAGACAAGCAAAAGCTGAGAGAATTCAGCATCACCAAACCAGCTCTCCAACAAATGCTAAAGGATCTTCTCTAGACAGGAAACACAGAAAGAGTGTATAAACTTGAACCCAAAGCAATAAAGAAAATGGCTACGGGATCGTACTTATCAATAATTACCTTAAACATAAATGGGTTGAAATTTTCAAAAAGGCTAGGAAACAATTCTCATAGCCATCAATAGTTCAGTGTTGAGTTCATGAATAGTTTTTAAAGTTTGGGACAAACTGTAGTATTTGCTATTTGAAGTACTATTTGTAATTGGCATATTATGATGTAACATTGGTCTTCATTTCCAACTTAAAACGCCTAAAAATGCCTAACAGGTTTTTAGATTTGTGAATTTTAGTTGAAATGTATTTTACGATGTTACTAAACCTGCAGAAATATTGAAATATTTCAGAGAACTTATTCACTGTACATTTAATTTATTTTATTTATAAAAGTTATGAACTGTAGAAAGTTTTACTTGTTGGGTCAAATGCTTGTTGCTTCAAATGCTTTTTGCATTTGAAGTGCTAGTTACAAGAAAATCAAATACCTTCAATGTATAAATGCTATTAAGTTTTTAAAGGACTCTGGAGTATAAGTAAGTTTGTTTAAAGAAATTTAGTCTGTTCAACTTGAAAAAAAAATAAATAAAATTGGATTATTTGATTTAAAAAAAAAAAAACAAAGAATAGCAAGGAGAGATAAGAAAGCCTTCCTCAGTGATCAGTGCAAAGAAATAGAGGTAAACAACAGAATAGGAAAAACAAGAGATCTTTCAAGAAAATTAGAGATATCAAGGGGACATTTCATGCAAAGATGGGCTCGATAAAGGACAGAAATGGTATGGACCTAACAGAAACAGAAAATATTAAGAAGAGGTGGCAAGAATCCACAGAAGAACTGTATAAAAAAGATCTTCATGGAGAAGATCATCACGATGGCGTGATCATTCACCTGGAGCCAGACATCTTGGAATGCGAAGTCAAGTGGGCCTTAGAGAGCATCACTATGAACAAAGCTAGTGGAGGTGATGGAATTCCAATTGAGCTATTTCATATCCTGAAAGATGATGCTGTGAAAGTGCTGCATTCAATATGCCAGCAAATTTGGAAAACTCAGCAGTGGCCACAGGATTAGAAAAGGTCAGTCTTCATTCCAATCCCAAAGAAAGGCAATGCCAAAGAATGCTCAAACTACTGCACAATTGCACTCATCTCACACACTAGTAAAGTCATGCTCAAAATTCTCCAAGCCAGGCTTCAGCAATATGTGAACCGTGAACTCCCAGATGTTCAAGCAGGTTTTAGAAAAGGCAGAGGCACCAGAGATCAAATTGCCAACATCCGCTGGATCATGGAGAAAGCAAGAGAGTTCCAGAAAAACATCTATTTCTGCTTCACTGACTATGCCAAAGCCTTTGACTGTGTGGATCACAATAAACTGTGGAACATTCTGAAAGAGATGGGAATACCAGACCACCTGACCTGCTTCTTGAGAAACCTGTATGCAGGTCAGGAAGCAACAGTTAGAACTGGACATGGAACAACAGACTGGTTCCAAATAGGAAGAGGAGTACATCAAGGTTGTATATTGTCACCCTGCTTATTTAACTTATATGCAGAGTACATCATGAGGAACGCTGGGCTGGAAGTACAAGCTGGAATCAACATTGCCGGGAGAAATCTCAATAACCTCAGATATGCAGATGACACCACCTTTATGGCAGAAAGTGAAGAGGAACTCAAAAGCCTCTTGATGAATGTGAAAGAGGAGAGTGAAAAGTTTGGTTTGAAGCTCAACATTCAGAAAACAAAGATCATGGCATCTGGTCCCATCACTTCATGGGAAATAGATGGGGAAACAGTATCAGACTTTATTTTTGGGGGCTCCAAAATCACTGCAGATGCTCACTGCAGTCAGGAAATTAAAAGACGCTTACTCCTTGGAAGGAAAGTTATGACCAACCTAGATAGCATATTCAAAAGCAGAGACATTACTTTGCCAACCAAGGTCCATCTAGTCAAGGCTATGGTTTTTCCCGTGGTCATGTATGGATGTGAGAGTTGGACTGTGAAGAAAGCTGATCGCCGAAGAATTGATGCTTTTGAACTGTGGTGCTGGAGAAGACTCTTGAGAGTCCCTTGGACTGCAAGGAGATCCAACCAGTCCATTCTAAAGGAGATCAATCCTGGGTGTTCATTGGAAGGACTGATGCTGAAGCTGAAACTGCAATACTTTGGCCACCTCATGCGATGAGTTGACTCAATGGAAAAGATTCTGATGCTGGGAGGGATTGGGGCAGGAGGAGACGGGGATGACAGAGAATGAGATGGCTCATGGCATCACCGACTCGATGGACATGAGTTTGAGTGAACTCCGGGAGTTGGTGATGGACAGGGAGGCCTGGCATGCTGTGATTCATGGGGTTGCAAAGAGTCGGACAGGACTGAGAGACTGAACTGAACTGAAGTGATACACCTTAAGCAACTAGAAAAGGAATGAAGAACCCCAGGGTTAGCAGAAGGAAAGAAATAAAAATTAGGGCCGAAATAAATGAAAAAGAAACAAAGGAGACCATAGCAAAAATCAACAAAGCTAAAAGTTGGTTCTTTGAGAAGGTAAATCAAATAAACAAACCATTAGCCAGATTCATCATGAAAAAAAGGGAGAAGAATCAAATCAACAGAATTAGAAATTAAAATGGTGATATCATGACAGACAACACAGAAATACAAAGGATCATAAGAAACTACTATCAGCAACTATATGCCAATAAAATGGAGAACTTGGAAGAAATGGAAAAATTCTTAGAAAAGTATAACTTTCTAAAACTGAACCAGGAAGAAATAGAAAATCTTTGTTAACCCACCTGTTATGGTTAATCTCTGTTAACTCATCACAAGCACGGAAATCGAAAGTGTAATCAGAAATCTTCCAGCAAACAAAAGCCCCCCAATCAGATGGCTTCACAGCTGAATTCTACCAAAAATTTAGAGAAGAGTTAACACCTATCCTACTCAAACTCTTCCAGAAAACTGCAGAGGAAGGTAAATTTCTAAACTCATTCTATGAGGCCACCATCACCCTAATATCAAAAATAGACAATGATGCCACAAAAAAGAAAACCATAGGCCAATATCACTGATGAACATAGATGCAAAAATCCTTAACAAAATTCTAGCAAACAGAATCTAACAACATATTAAAGAGATCATACATCATGACCAAGTGGGCTTTATCCCAGGGATGCAAAAATTCTTTAATATCCGCAAATCAATCGATATGATACACCACATTAAAAAATTGAAGATAAAAACCATATGATTATCTCAATAGATGCAGAGAAAGCCTTTGACAAAATTCAGCATCCATTTATGATAAAAACCCTCCAGAAAGCAGGAATAGAAGGAATATACCTCAACATAATAAAAGCCATATTTGATAAACCCACAGCAAACATTATCCTCAATGGTGAAAAATTGAAAGCATTTCCCCTAAAGTCAGGAACAAGATAAGGGTGCCCACTCTCACCACTACTATTCAACATAGTTTTGGAAGTTTTAGCCACAGCAATCAGAGAAGAAAAAGAAATAAAAGAAATCCAGAATGGAAAAGTAGTAAAACTCTCACTGTTTGCAGATGACATGATCCTCTACATAGAAAACCCTAAAGACACCACCATAAAATTAGTAGAACTAATCAATGAATACAGTAAAGTTTCAGGATATAAAATTAACACACAGAAATCCCTTGCATTACTATACACTAACAATGAGAAAACAGAGAAATCAAGGAAACAATTCCATTCACCATTTCACTGAAAAGAATAAAATACTTAGGAATAAATCTACCTAAAGAAACAAAAGACCTATATATAGAAAACTATAAAACACTGATGAAAGAAATCAAAGATAACACAAATAGATGGAGAAATATACCATGTTCATGGGTTGGAAGAATCAATATAGTGAAAATGAGTATACTACCCAAAGCAATCTATAGATTCAGTGCAATCCCTATCAAGCTACCAACGGTATTTTTCAGAGAACTAGAACAAATAATTTCACAATTTGTATAGAAGTACAAAAAACCTCTAATAGCCAAAGCAATCTTGAGAAAGAAGAATGGAACTGGCGGAATCAACCTACCTGACTTCAGTCTTTACTACAAAGCTACAGTCATCAAGACACTATGGAACTGGCACAAATATAGAAATATAGATCAATGGAACAAAATAGAAAGCCCAGAGATAAATCCATGCCCCTATGGACACCTTATCTTTCACAAAGGAAGCAAAAATATAAAATGGAGAAAAGACAATCTCTTTAACAAGTGTTGGTGGGGAAAACTGGTCAACTACCTGTAAAAGAATGAAACTAGAACACTTTCTAACACCATACACAAAAATAAACTCAAAATGGATTAAATATCTAAATATAAGACCAGAAACTATAAAACTCCTAGAGGAAAACATAGGCAAACACTCACTGACATAAATCACAGCAAGATCCTCTATGACCCACCTCCCAGAGTAATGGAAATAAAAGCAAAAATAAACAAATGGGACCTAATTAAACTTAAAAGCTTTTGCACAACAAAGGAAACTATAAACACTGTGAAAAGACAGCCTTCAGAATGTGAGAAAATAACAGCAAACGAAGCAACTGACAAAGAATTAATCTAAAATATATATAAGCAGCCCCTGCAGCTCAACTCCAGAAAAATAAATGACCCAATCAAAAAATGAGCCAAAGAACTAAATAGACATTTTTCTAAAGAAGACATACAGATGGCTAATGAACACAAGAAAAGATGTTCAACATCACTCATTATCAGAGAAATGCAAGTCAAAACCACAATGAGGTACCATTTCATGCCAGTCAGAATGGCTGCTATCCAAAAGTCTACAAACACAAAATGCTGGAGAGGGTGCGGAGAAAAGGGAGCCATCTTACACTGTTGGTGGGAATGCAAACTAGTGCAGCCACTATGGAGAACAGTGTGGAGATTCCTTTAAAAACTGGAAATAGAACTGCCATACGACCCAGCAATCCCACTGCTGGGCATACACACTGAGGAAAGCAGAATTGAAAGACACACGTGTACCCCAGTGCTCACTGCAGCACTGTTTATAATAGCCAGGACATGGAAGCAGCCTAGATGTCCATCAGCAGATGAATGGATAAGAAAGCTGTGGTACATATACACAAGGGAATATTCAGTTCAGTTCAGTTCAGTCGCTCAGTCATGTCCGACTCTCCGCGACCCCATGAATCACAGCACGCCAGGCCTCCCTGTCCATCACCAACTCCTGGAGTTCACTCAAACTCATGTCCACAGAGTCGGTGATGCCATCCAGCCATCTCATTCTCTGTCGTCCCCTTCTCCTCCCGCCCCCAACCTTTCCCAGCATCAGAGTCTTTTCCAGTGAGTCAACTCGTTGCATGAGGTGGCCAAAGTATTGCAGTTTCAGACACAAGGGAATATTACTCAGCCATTAAAAAGAATGCATTTGAATCAGTTTTAATGAGGTGGGTGAAACTGGAACCTATTATACAGAGTGAAGTAAGTCAGAAAGAAAAATACCAATACAGTATATAATGCATATATATGGAATTTAGAAAGATGGTAACGATGACCCTATATGAGAGACAGCAAGAGACACAGGTGTATAGAACAGTCTTTTAGACTCTGTGGGAGAAAGTGAGGGTGGGATGATTTGAGAGAATAGCACTGAAGCATGTATATTATCATATGTGAAACAGATCGCCAGTACAGGTTCGATGCATGAGAAAAGGTGCTCAGGGCTGGTGCACTGGGATGACCCTGAGGGATGAGAGGGGGAAGAGGTGGGAGGGGGATTCAGGATGGGGCACACATGTACACCCACAGCTGATTAATGTCAGTGTATGGCAAAAAACACGACAATATTGTAAAGTAATTAGCCTCCAACTAAAATAATTTTTTTAAAAAAAGATACACGCACTCCAATGTTCATAGCACCATTATTCATAACAACCAAGATAAGGAAGGAACCTAGGTAGTATCCAGTAACAGATGAACAGATAAAGAATCTGTGATATATATACACACATATACAAACAATAGAAGATTACTCAGCCATAAAAAAAAGAATGGAAGTTTGCTTTTTGTGACAACATGGATGGATCTGGGAAGATTATGCTCAGTGAAATGACTGAGGCAGAGAAAGACAAATATTGTATGTTATCACTTTTATGTGGAATCCAAAAAATAAAACTAATCAATGTATATTTTTAAAAAAACAGATACAGGAAACTAGTGGCTACCAGTGGGGAGGGGAAGGGTGGGCAGAATAGAAATGATTAAGAGGTATATGCTACTATGTATAAAATAAATAAACACCAAGGATTGTACAGCACAAAGAATGTAGCTAATAATAGCTTTAAATGGAATATAATCCATAAAATTTTGAATTACTACATTGCACAAGTAAAACTAATATTATAAAATCAACCATATCTCAATTTAAAAAAATGAAAAGGGAGACATAATACAAATATAGGAACAATTTTTTAATTTAGCAGAAATGGAAAATTCTGTTTAAAATGTACACTACCAAAATGTGTTTAAGAAATTTAAAAAATTCAGTAACTGTTACCAAAAAAAAAAGCCCACCCTTTCCTATGTAAATACTTACTATCTCCATTTTACACATAATGAAACTAGGTGCCAGAGAAATTAAGTAACATGTTCAAGTTTCCATGGCCAATCAAACAAAACTATTGTGTTTAATCACTATACTCTACCCTTACCTGATACATGCTAGATCTGTGGGCATCGCAGAAGTAAAAGATGATGGTTCCTCATAGGATGTTAAGAATCTTTATAACACCATTCCTGAAAATATGGGAACTGGATTCATGGCACAAAAACAGACTGAAAACCTCCTAGGTATCCAAAGTTATATTATCCAATTGTCCCTTGATTTTTCTCTTTCCACTTGGAGCATTTTTTTTCCCTTTTGTTTTTGCTGCTCCTTAGCATTTCTACATGATATACCAGAGATGAAATTTAGTTTTGTTTCTTGTACAAAGAGCTAGGTGGAAGAGAAGGGAGACTGCCCAGGATGAAATTTATCTTGTTAAGCAAAAGAGATTAAGTCATCATAATCATGTTAGAATAGGTAACTAGATATAACTTCATATTAAAGCAATCCCTCTGGAAGTCCTTGCCACTGGACAAGTTAATGAAACTGACATGGAGCAAATTTCTCTTGCTATATCAGTGAAAACTACAGTATATAAGATAGACCTCATTTTTTTTACTGCCTTGTATTTTTTAAAAGTGTTATTGAAGTATAATTGAAATACAAATTACTATTAAAGTGTAAATTTTGATATACGTAAACATAGCACAGTCAAGACTAATGAACATATCCATCACTATCAAAAGTTTCTTACTGCTCTGTTGCTAGTTCCTCCTTCCTTCCCTCCTCCATACTCTCCTGGCCTCCAAACACCCACTGATTTGCTTTCAGACACTATGGATTTGTTTGAAGCTATTGGAATTCTATACACATGGAATATGCATACTGTATATATTATTTGGGGGCAGAGGTTTGGAGGCTTATTCATGTTGCTGCATGTACCGATAGTTTATTCCTTTTTGTTACAGTGCATGACTGTACCATAAATTATCCATTCCCCTTTTGATGGACATTGTGGTCTTCTCAGTTTTTGGCTACTACAAATAAAACTGCTATGAACATTTATGTATAAGTGGACAGATGTTCTCATTAAGAATGTCCATTTCAGAATGGACATAGGATTTCATGCCTCTTGGATAAATACCTGAGAGTAGAAGAGCTAAACCATTTGATAGGTGTCTACTTAATTTTTAAACTGCTTTTCAAAGTGGTTGTACAGTTTTCCATTCCCATCAGCAGAGTATGAGAGTTTCAGTTATTCTGAATCCCTGCCAGTACTCGATACAGTCAAACCTCTTAGGTTTTGTTGTTGTTATTGTTTTAGTTGCTTAGTCGTATCTGATTCTATTGCGACCCCATGGACTACAGCCTGGCAGACTTGTCATTCTAACTGGTGTGGGACTAATAATGATGAACATTATTTCATGTACTTATTTGCCTTCTATATTAAGTGCATCTGTTTCAAATCTGTGCAAATCTTTTGCTGTTTTAAATCTGATTGTGTTTTCTTACTATTGAGTCTTGACAGTGATTTATATATTCTGGTTACAAGTTTTTATTAGATGTTAGACCCATGAAGATGCCCACGTCTCAATCCCCAGGACCTATAAACATATTACCTTCTATGGCAAAAAGAACTTTGCTGATGTGATTAAGCTTAAGGACCTTGAGATGGGGAGCTTACCCTGGATTATCTGGGGGACCACCAGGCACTGTTTCCTCCAATCTTTTCAGCTGATTCTTTTCCCGGATTTGATTGGTTTCCTCCCATGCATTCATGCCATCTCTGGGATTTTTCTCTGCCCTCTTCTTTCTTCTCTGGTTCTCTGTCTTCTGAACTCTAACCATCTTGATTTATCTGGACTCTCAACTCCATCTCCTCAACACAGTTTGCCAGGCTCCATATAGGTTTGCCCTTCCTGACCCACAACCTGGAATTTCTCACAAGTTGGTAAATGGAGGCAAGCACAAGGCCCACCTTTTATTTTCTGGGTCTCAAGGATCATCTCCAGTGGAAAATCATGGTTTCATATATTTTGTACAGTTTTTTGGTTGTTCAAGTGGAAGGGAAACATGATTTCTTTTTCTCCATTTTGGCCAATAGCAGAAATCCAATTTCAAGTGTCTTAAAGGCACAATGTTATGGCAGGACTGCAGGCTACTTCACCAAAGTGTGTATGTGAAAGTGAAAGTCGCTTGGTCGTGTCCGACTCTTTGTGACCCCATGGACTATACAGTCCATGGAATTCTCCAGGCCAGAATACTGGAGTGGGCAGCCGTTCCCTTCTCCAGGGGATCTTCCCAATCCAGGGATTGAACCCAGGTCTCCCGCATTGCAGGCAGATTCTTTACAGGTGTCATTACCTTATTATTCCATAGCAACAAAGAGATGCACTAAAATAAGTATGTAAACCCCAGCAACTATGCCTCATTCATTCTTGCATACTGAGACATTTATCATAGTTTCTGGCCTGTAGCACATAGAAACTGCTTGATAAATATTTTTCAAATTACCATGATCAAAATAAAGTGAAAAGATATCGTAGGAACATTAGATTCAGATGTTGCCTCCCTGACTTCTGAACTTTCTCACTTTGTATATGCTTGACTGTTAGTCTTTCTTACAGAACCAGGCTTTCTCCATACATCAGGGAAGATTTTTCCAAGCAGCTACACTTGCACATTCTTCCAGCTATGTTACTCTAGAGACAGGATCCCTTTTCCTCCCGTTTCAAATGGAAAAATCCTCAGGAAGAACCATAAGCAGCCCAGATGATCACATGCCCACCCATTTGCCAAGGGAGAAGAGGATACTGTGTTTACTGTTTAACAAGGCACTCTCCCATTAAAAGGGTTTCTCTGATAGCTCAGTTGGTAAAGAATCCACCTGCGATGCAGGAGACCCTGGTTTGATTCCTGGATCGGGAAGATCCTCTGGAGAAGGGATAGCCTACCCACTCCAGTATTCTTGGGTTTCCCTTGTGGCTCAGTTGGTAAAGAATCCACCTACAATGCAAAGACCTGGGTGTGATCCCTGGGTTAGGAAGATCCCCTGGAGAAGGGAAAGGCTACCCACTCTAGTATCCTGGCCTGGAAAATTCCATGGAATGTATAGTCCATGGGGTTGTAAAGAGTCGGACACGACTGAGAGACTTTCACTTTTCCCATTAAAATGTCATTTGGAGAAATGTTATAGAAGTAGAAAAAAGACAATCAATGTAAGTATCTCATCATTCACAGACAGTATTAAACTTTTAGAACATTTCTTTCCTTTTCTGTGGGTAATTTCCTTTGGGAAGTGGGTAGCAGGGTCACTATGTTATTTAGCCTGGCATTTCAGTTTCTGCTTGTGAATGCTTGGTTTCACTTTTTCTGAGGAAAGTTAGATGGAATTAGAGACCAATTAAACCCTATAATTTACACCATAAGTCTATGTTTTAGTTGAACACTAGGAAATAAGGAAAGAGAAGAGAAACAATTCTACCTCTTCACTTGTATTGAGAAATTCTGTATCTTTAAGAAACCCACAAACCATGTTGTTCCCATTGCCAGGCTTGACTCACCTGCATTAAGGAGCACCTGTATACCTTCAGGGGAGTCTCTTTTGAACACCTGTATAAAGATTTGCCTTTAGATATTCCAAAGCACTGTGTCAAAAGTTACATTAAAAGGAGAATCTTGGCAAATCAGCTCCAGCAATTCTCAAATGTCATATGCCTTATGACACAGATTTTAAAACAAAGTCCCCATTTTATCTGGATGAGCCATGCATCAGTGTTTATTGAATATCTACTTTGGGCATAATACTACACATGTTGCTTTGGGGATCATAAAAGAAGTGGATACATGATTCTCACTCCAAAAAAGCAAACCACCCATTTAGTTGGAGAGGCAGGTAAAATCGGTCTATCATCTTTATTGTGAGTGTACTCTTGAAGGAGGTATTAGGATTTTAGAACCATGCATCTCAATTTAACAAACATTCAGTTCAACAATCTTGTATTTTTTGCCCAACACCATGTTACTCACTGCACTTTGCACTACAGTTAAAGCTATGGTTTTTCCAGTAGTCATGTATAGATGTGAGAGTTGGCCATGAAAAAGGCTGAGCATTGAAGAATTGATGCTTTCAAGCTGTGGTGATGGAGAAGACTCGAGAGTCCCTTGGACTGCAAGGTGATCAAACCAGTCAATGCCAAAGGAAATCAACCCTGAATTTTCACTGGAAGGACGGATGCTGAAGCGGAAACTCCAGTACTTTGGCTACCTGATGTGAAGAGCTGACTCATTGGAAAAGACCCTGATGCTGGGAAAGATTGAAGGCAGGAGGAGAAGGGGATGACCGAGGATGAGATGGTTGGATGGCATCCCGACTCAATGGACATGAGTTTGAGCAACTCTGGGAGAGAGTGAAGGACAGGGAAGCCTGGTGTGCTGCAGCTTATGGGATCACGAACAGTCAAACATGACTTAGCAACTGAACAACAAAATATGAGTGGCACATTGTCTCTCCCCACCAGGGCTCTTCCTAGAACATAAAGTGCCTCTTAACAGAGATGGAAATCTCATCCAAATCCCTCCTGGTGGGGCTTTGCAAAAATGTGCCCTCTTCTGACTGATGAATTAGAAAAAGGTGTCCCTCTGGTTGGACTAAATAGGGAAATGTGTCCCTTCCCCTAGAGCCCTGGGCTGAGCCAAGGGGACAGTGGAATTTGGACACTATTTGTTCTCCAGCGGTACAATCTACAGGAGGAAACCGTACCTCCTTATTTTCTGCTCCTTACATTTTAAAATAATAAGCATTTCTAATTCTTTGAGCCAGGTAAACAAGAGCTGTGGGCTTCCCTGGTGGCTCAGTCATAAAGAACCCACCTGCCAACGCAGGAGATGTGTGTTCCATCCCTGGGTCAGGAAGATCCCCTGGAGAAGGGAATGGCAACCCACTCCAGTATTCTTGCCTGGGAAATCCCATGGACAGAGGAGCCTGGCGGGCTACAGGCCATTAGGTGGCAAAAGAGTCCGACATGACTTAGCGACCGAACAACAACTTAGAGCTGTAGAACTCTGTTGCCTTAAGTTGTTGCTATGATTTCCTGTTAATCTCTTGGATTTTCTTCAGATTGCCCAGGCTTGGTGGGGCACTTATTATTTCAAGAGATATAGGTACCTCTGCTTTTCCCATGTATTGTTAGATATGATGGCAGAAGATCTAAAGAGTTTGTCATAAAAAGCCCCGGGCAGCTGCAGGAGCTTCTGCCAATGCATGCATTTCAGTGCTATGACTTACGGGTAAAGACAAGAGGGCTAGAGAATCTTTGAGCAAATATACAATCCTTCAGTGACCCCTCTGGCAATACATCAGAGGTTCTGCAGTGTAGCTCCAGGCAACAAACTGAGGCCAGCCAGAACTGCTGTGGGGGCGGGGGTCTTGGCTGTGCTCAGCTTTTGAAAATCCTTCACTACGCGCTGCCCAAGTGGCTTCTGATTGAGTACATTTGATGACTCCAAACTGGGCCTGATTGTTACTCAGGCTGGAGGGTCTTTGGGAGTGCTTTGGGAAGATCATTATTGTTTGCAAAACTTTCTTTCAAGTAAGGGTTGTCTCAAGTGTATAACAAGGGTGTTCCCATAACCAACTCCAAATAAATGAAAGCTTAATGCTAAGAACATTCAGCCTTTTTATAAGCTTTATTATAAATTACCTGGGATTTGTTGGGACTACCAATTTTACTACAGTTTGTACTTTGAAAATGAATATTGTTTTGTAGTGTTAGCCTCTTTGGTTAGAAAATAACTGGATTCCTGGCCTTCTTCAGGTCTGGTATCCAAGAGTTATTTGGAAAGCATGAGATTTTCCCTTCTTTCATCTATACTTGTTTGCTCTACTCAACCTTTACTAAATAAATAATAATCTCACCAAATAAGAAAGATAATGTAAGCTCCTTGAAAGAGAATTAGGTTGTTTGTTGCCGCAGTATTTATACTGGTCGGGAGCTGGAGGTAGCCTCAGGATCTGTTACTAGGTAATGAAATGTGCACCAAGGAACACCATGAAGTGGTTAGAAGAACAACTTAAATGTACCCATAGCAGCATAAATGGCCTAAGCCACAAACTAACGTGAAAGGGAAAGTGTTAGTCACCTAGTTGTCTCCGACTCTTTGCAACCCCATGGACTGTAGCCTGCCAGGCTCCACCGTCCATGGAAATCTCCAGGCAAGAATACTGGAGTGGGTAGCCATTCCCTTCTCCAGGGGACCTTTCTGACCCAGGATCAAATTCAGGTCTCTGGCATTGCAGGCAGATTCTTTACCATCTGAACCACAAGGGAAGCCCAAAACCACATGCCATTTCATGGAATTTCATGGAAAAAATGAAAAGCGGGAGTGTATATCATCAAAAAGTCTATAAATAATAAATGCTGGAGAGAGTGTAGAAAAAAAGGAACCCTTTACACTGTTCCTTGGAATGTAAATCAGTATAGCCACTAGAGAGAACAGTATGTCAGTTCCTTAAAAAGCCAAAAATAGGGCTACCATATGATCCTGCAAATGCACTCCTAAGCATATTCCCAGAAAAAAACATAATTCACAAAGTCACAGGATTAAAAAATCAATACACAGAATTCACTTGCATTTCTATACACTAACAATGAAAAATCAGAAAGAGAAATTAAGGAATCAATCCCATTCACCACTGCAACAAAAATAATAAAATACCTAGGAATAAACCTACCTAAAGAGACAAAAGTACTGTATCAGAAAATTATAAGGCATTGATGAAAGAAATAAAAGATGACATAAACAGATGGAGAGATAGTCCATGTTCCTGGGTAGGAAGAATCAATGTTATGAAAATGACTATACTACCAAACACAATCTACAGATTCAGTGTGATCCCTATCAAATTACCAATGGCATTTTTCACAGAACTAGAACAAAAAATTTCACAATTCATATGGAAACACAAAAGACCCCAAATAGCCAAAGCAGTCTTGAGAAAGAAGAATGGAGCTGGAGGAATCAACCTTCCTGACTTCAGATTATACTACAAAGCTACAGTCATCAAGACAGTATGGTACTGGCACAAAAACAGAAATATAGACCAATGGAACAAGATAGAAAGCCCAAAAACCCATGCACCTATGGGTACCTTTTTTTTTTTTTTTTTTTTTACAAAGGAGGCAAGAATATACAATGGGGCAAGACAGCCTCTTCAATAAGTGGTGCTGGGAAAACTGGACAGCTACATGCAAAAGAATGAAATTAGAACACTTCCTAATACCATACACAAAGATAAAATCAAGATGGATTAAAGACCTAAATGTAAGACCAGAAACTATAAAACTCTTAGAGGAAAACATAGGCAGAACACTTGTTGACCCCTATGATCCACCTCCTAGAGTAACAGAAATAAAAACAAAAGTAAACAAGTGGGACCTGATTAAACTTAAAAGCATTTGCACAGCAAAGGAAACTGTAAGCAAGGTGTAAAGACAACCCTCAGAATGGGAGAAAATAATAACAAATGAAGCAACTGACAAAGGATTAATTTCCAAAATATACAAGCAGCTCATACAACTCAATACCAGAAAAACAAATACCCCAATCAAAAAGTGGGAAAAAGACCTACACAGACATTTCTCCAAAGAAGACAACACAGATGGCTAACAAACACATGAAAAGATGTTCAACATCGCTCATTATTAGAGAAATGCAAATCAAAACTACAATGAGATATCACCTCACACCGGTCAGAATGGTCATCGTCAAAAAACTTACAAACAATAAATGCTGGAGAAGGTGTGGAGAAAAGGGAACCCTCTTGTACTGTTGGTGGGAATGTAAATTGATTCAGCCACTATGGAAGACGGTATGCAGATTCCTTAAAAACCTAGGAATAAAACCACCATATGACCCAACAATCCCACTCCTAGGCATATACCCTGAGGAAACCATAATTGAAAAAGACACATGTTCACTGCAGCACTATTTACAATAGCTAGAACATGGAAGCAACCTAGATGTCCATCGACAGATGAATGGATAGAGAAGTTGTGGTACATATACACAATGGAATATAAAAGCCATAAAAAGGAATGCATTTGAGTCAGTTCTAATGAGGTGGATGAACCTAGAGCCTGTTTTATAGAGTGAAGTCAGTCAGAAAGAGAAAGATAAATATCGCATGCTAACACATCTATAAGCAATCTAGAAAAATGATACTAAAGAATGTATTTGCAGGACAGCAATGGAGAAACAGACATAGAGACAGACTTATGGACACGGGGAGAGGGGAGGAGAGGGTGAGATGTGTGGACAGAGTGACATGGACACTTACATCCCCATATGTAAAACAGATAGCCAACGCAGTTAGCTGTATGTCTAGAGGGGTGGGATGGAGAGGGAGATGGGAGGAGGTTCAAAAGGGAGAGGATATGTTTATACCTATGGCTGATTCATGTGGAGGTTTGACAGAAAACAACAAAACTCTGTAAGGCAATTATCCTTCAGTTAAAAATAAATAAATTTAAAAAACATAATTCAAAAAGATACATGCACCTGCATGCTTATTGTAGCACTATTTACAATAGCCAATACATGGAAGCAACCTATGTGTCCATCAGCAGATGACTAAATAAAGATGTGGTATATATACACAACAGAATATTACTGAGTCACGAAAAAGAATGAAATAAAGCCATTTGCAGCAACACTGATGGACCTAGAGGTTATCATACTAAGTGAAGTAAGCCAGAGAGAGAAAGATAAATATCATATGATATTGCTTACATGTGGAATCTAAAAAAAATTATACAAATGAAATTCTTTACAAAACAGAAATAGAACATAGAAAACAAACTTATAGTTACCAAAGGGGAAAGGGAGTTTTGGATTAACGTATCACATTATTATTTGTAAAATAGACAATCTACAATATAGCACAGGAACTATAACCTATAATAACCTACAAGGTAAAATAATTTGAAAAAGAGCATATATAATTGTGTGTGTGTGTGTGTTATAGCATAAGAAAGTGAAAGTCGCTCAGTCGTGTCCGACTTTTTGCGACCCCATGGACTATAGTCCATGGAATTCTCCAGGCCAGAATACTGGAGTAGTTAGCCTTTCCCTTCTCCAGGGGATCTTTCCAACTCAGGGATTGAACTCAGGTTTCCTGCATTGGAGGCAGGTTCTTTACCAACTGAGCCACAAGGGAAGCCAAGAACACTGGAGCAGGTAGCCTATTCCTTCTCCAGCAGATCTTTCCAACCCAGGAATTGAACCAGGGTCTCCTGCACTGCAGATGGATTCTTCACCAACTGAGCTATGAGGGAAGCCCCGGCATATGACAAAGACTAGTTCAACACAATGTGATTTCTGCTTTTTTCCCCTGAAGAGTTTCAGACAAATGTGTTGGGATTTCATGGATCAGTATTTAACAAGCACTGTCCTTAAGTCTTCTAATCAGAAAAGCTTGTGGAACACTGCTCTAAAGTCTAGAGAAATCACTGGAGCACTGGATGAGAGCCTCTTATGAAAGGTGAAAATGCAGGACAGGGACTCAAGGAAGAGAAAGGAGATATTGCCATGCATAAGAACATTTGGGGAAAGCATCCAATCAGGTGCTGGGAGGTCTTATGTTCTTTGAAGCACATATAGAGTGGAAAATTAAAAGGGGGGGAATGTTGGCATTCTAGGAAAGAGTGCTGAGCCAAGTTTCAGAAGTGGGCAGCACAGAAGGAGGTGTTTAATATGAAGACTGCATTTTGGATTGGCATGCAGAAGGCTGTTGAACAAAAAGGCTGAAGAAAGATTATGCAGGACTTTGGAAGCCAAGGGAAGGTTTAGACTGAGCCCTGAATAACAACAGAACTTAGAGGTCAGGTAGATGAAAGAAATCCAAGAAAGGAGTTTGAGGAAGTGTAGCCAGAGATAGGAGGAAAATGCAGAGGAAGGACTTTCAAGAAGGTGGGTCAACTATTTGGAATGCTGCTGAAGTGTTAAGTGGGAGGAGGATTAGAGGGTCTTCGTCAGGTTCAAGAGCACGAAGGTCACTGGAGATGCAGAAACAGCTGCCTAATGGATCCCAAGCCATTCCCCACTTTTTCTTTCTGGACCCACAACTAGACTACCTTTCAGCCTTTTTCAGTTTGGTTGTGGTCAAAGTGAATAGAGTTCTTGGGCAACTTTTGCCTCATTTACTTAAGAGAAAACTCCTAGCCTTGAATGTCCACTTTTCACAGTGCCTGAAATGCAATGACTAACTTGACTTTGGAAGGCAGAAGTTGAGGATGACAGAGCCACTGTCACGGCACAAAGGTATGCACTAGCTCTCACGCTCACCTCAACATTGTTAAGTAGGAGAGAAATACATTTCTTTGTTCTTTAAGACATACTGTTGACTTATTACAGCAGTTTAGCCTGTTATCCTAATAGAAAGTTGGCACCCAGCACAGGGTGGGTGTGGTACCACTAAAACAAAGAATTAAAATTCCGTTGCATTGGTTTAAGAGGCCGGTTGCAAGTAATTAGAACAGACATCACTGTCTGGAAACTTGATGACCCTTATATATCACAGTAAAACATTTAGTAGAAGAACCACCTGCAATAGTTTGGAAGGCAGTGTACCTAAGGAGCTAACAGCTCTAGAAGAAGGGGTGGTAAAGATCCAGAATATGGATTTTGGTTGCCTACTTCTCAAAGAGGGATTCACCAAGAAGCTATTAAAGCTTAAGGGCCCCTCACTGGATGCACCCCTTCCATGAAACTGGAAGCAACACGTTCACAAGGGCATAAGACACAGTACTTGTGCGTGCTCAGCCCTTTGCGACTCTTTGTGACCCCACAACTGTAGTTCGCCAGGCTCCTCTGTCCATGGGATTTCCTAGACAAGAATACTGGAGTGGGTTGCCACACCCTCCTCCAGGGGATCTTCCCATCCCCTGCATTTGGCAGGCAGATTCTTTACCAGCGAGTCACCTGGGAAGCCCCTCTTCACAAAGGTATATGTTTTGTCAATTTTTCCAAATTAAGATTTTTTTTAATCATAATCAGTTAAGACAATTCTGTTTCTACTCCAGCTTCCCCTGTGTCACATGTTCCCTCGCGGTAGATGATGAAGTAATGGCCACATTTTAGTTGATTGTACTTCAGGGAAAAGTGAAACAGAATTACATGGTTTGCTGTTAGTTTCACATATGAGCAGGTTATTGCTAGCCATCCCAGAGTAAGAACAGCTTCTAAAAACATCACTACCGCTTAGTGGGCTATTTTATGGAGAACATGGCAGGAAGACTTGGCATTGCTTTAACAGTGTATGTAGACAGTGGAGAAAAAAAAATTGATGAGGTGGTTGAAGCCAGAAGCTAGTGTGTGGGAGACTCTTCCAGTCATTACAGAGGTCCAGTTGTAAACACAATACAGCTCTGTTTGGTACGGAAAATTTAGCACATTTAATATATGTGCATTATTCTGTGTGTGTGTATACATATATAATATGCAAATTAAAAGTTTAAATATTTTAAGCAGGAAATTTGTGTATCAAGGCCTAATCAAAGCTGAAGTTCTCTTCTGTTAGAAATATACTCACTAAAGGGTGCTAAGTCACTTCAGTCATGTCCAGTTCTGTGTGACCCCATGGGCTGTAGCCCGCCAGGCTCCTCTCTTCATGGGATTCTTCGGAAAAGAATACTGGAGTGGGTTGCCAGGCCTTCCTCCAGGGGAATCTTCCCAACCCAGGGATTGAACCCAGGTCTGTTACGTCTCCTGCACTGGCAGGTGGTTTCTTTACCACTAGAGCCACCTGGGAAGCCCATACTCACTATTTATACAATTTTAAATGGACCACGCAGTTTTCACCTTTTTCACTTGGAACCCATTTCAGGACACTACTCAGGGCTTCTGGTGCAGAGATCGCAATTGACTGACATCCCCAACTGCTGCTCCACTGGTTCTACCACTGCATTCACCAGCCTGGGAGCAAGCATGGCAGGGGTGCTCAGGGTGCCAGGGCTCCCTATTCTGGGAAAGGCAGGACTCCTCCAATTGTTGACTGTGGCCTGATGATGCCCCAGCAGCCAGGACGAACTCCTGAGTCCAAGGCTCTTCTTCTCTTCCCTCCCCTCTATTTCCTTCCCACCCTCTCTCCTTCCACAGATGCCAAACCCACAGCATGGTCTGAAGGCTCTCCCAGCCTTCTCCTTCTCCCTCCCCCATAAATCTCATGTACATTTCATCTTAGCATCTGCTTCCTGGTGGACCTGAACTAAGGCAAGTGTCATGACAATGGTCCAAAAAACAGGCAGGAAGGTGAAGATTTGGGGGACTGATTTACCTACTGACCAGCATGGCAATCCACTCCAGTATTCTTGCCTAGAGAATCCCCATGGATAGAGGAGTCTGGCAGGCTGCAGATCATGGGGTCACACAAAGTCAGACACAACTGAAATGACTTAGCATGAACGCATAGCAGGCAATGAGCGTAACATCCCAAATGATAAAGTGAGGCACCCTGGCCCAAGGTGGCAGCTCAGTTGTTAAAGATTTTAGTGGTGATGACCTAGGGAAATGTTCTGAAGGAGGAAAGCAAACGTGCGGGGCAATGATTCAGCCAGACATGGAATCTGACAGAGCACAGCATACACACCAGAGGCTCTGTTCACGGGGAAGGATGTGAGAGTGGGCCCACAGCCACAGGATTCAGTGGTCTGTAAGGTACCATCACTCAAACGGAGCCAGCCTCATGGAACAGTGGAATAACCTTCCCAGGTTATTCAGTGCCAGCTCTAAGACTTTCCTCTGGAAGGTTAGGTACTGCTCTCCAGGAGATATCACATGTACTTAATCAAAGAGCCTGCTATGTCCCCATGAGGAAGACGACATGGTCTTAGAAACCAAGGGTGGAAGCATAATGACCCCACCTACCCATGAATCCCATGACCCACCTGAAAATCATCTTTCTGTTACTTTATCCAGCCAAAGGAAGCCCTAGACGATTACAACCTGCTGTTGAACAACAGCTACTGTCAGGCTTAGGACAACACTCCTGTTGTGGAGGTGAGGACCGAGGAATGTGAGTGCGACTTGTGTCCCTTACGCTAATATATCTACATGTATGTCACGTAAGGCTCATTCCTTTCAGAGGATTCATGTTTTGCACAGCGAAATCTTTCCAGCTTGCCCCAAAGATGGCCTATTCTAGACACAGAGGCAGTCATGGGCTGAACTGTGGCCCCTCCAAAACTCACACGTTGACGTCCCAGACCCTCAGTACCTCAGAATGGGTCTGCATTTGGAAACAGGGCCTTTAAAAAGGTGGGTAAGTTAAAATGAGGCTGGGTCCTACCCCCACGGACTTTATAAGAGGCAATTAGGATACAGACACACAGAGGGAGGACTGGGTGAGGACACAAGGAGAGGACGCTATCTACAAGGCCAGAAGAGAGGTCTCATCAGAAACCAGCCTTGCCAACACCTTGATCTTAGACTCCAATACTGAGAGACAAATCATTTCTGTTCTTCAGGCGACCTAGTCTGTGGGATTTTGTTATGGCACCCCTAGCACGCTAATGTTTGTGCTAACTTAGATTTTTCTGTAAAGAAACTAAATGTAACCGCAAGGTCTACCTCCTATAAGGTTGTTCAAGGCTTACTCTTTTTTTGGCCGTGCTGTGTGGCATACGGAATTTTAGTTTTCCAGCCAAGGATCAATCCTGTGCCCTCTGCAATGGAAGCACGGAGTCTTAACCACTGGACTGCCAGGGAAGTTGCAAGACTTGCATTTTAAGGAAAACCAATATTTTCAAAGATTTGGGCAAGAAACCCAAATCTGTTTTCCTTTTTGAAAAATATTTATGCAATATATTGATACAGTAAATTACATCATTTTAATCACAATTTGTACAGACATTTGGAACATTAAAAATGCCTGATCTGGACATATATGAAGGGTATTTTTTTTGTCATCTATAAATTTATATATTCAACAATAGAAGTAAACTCAAACTTACTAGAATGTGAAAGTAATAAAGATAATTGATTAAATCAATATGAATTATTTTGACATAAAGCAAATTATAACCAAAAACTTTTCAGATCACACCAAAAACCATAATGCATTGAGAATTACAGATCCATTTGTATGTCTCCTTTGGGAAAATGTCTATTCAGCTTCTCTGCCCATTTTAAAATATGGTTGTTTGGGATGGAGGTTGTTGTTGAGTTGGATGAGTTCTTTATATATTTTGGATATTCACCCTTGATCAGTATTTTGCCAAAGAAGACATATAGATAGCCAACAGGCACGTGAAAAGACGTTCAACATCACTAATTATCAGGGAAATGCAAATTGAAACCACAATGAGATGTCACCCCAGGCCTATTTAGAATGGCTATTATCAAAAAAGCAAGAAATACTAAGTGATGGCAAGGATGTGGAGAACAGAGAATCTTCATACACTGTTGGTGGGAATGTAACTTGGTACAGCTACTATGAAAAACAATATGAAGATTTCTCTAAAAATTAAGAAGAGAACTACTATATGATCTGCCTATCTGACTTATGGGTATTTGTTCCAAAGAAAACAAAACACTAATTCAAAAAAAGATATGTACCTCTGTGTTCACTGCAGCATTATTTACACTATGCAGCCAAGACATGGAGACAACCAAACTGCCCATTAATAAGTGGATAAAGAAGATATGATATATATATTTAATATGTATATTATTGTGAGAAACCTGTATGCAGGTCAGGAAGCAACAGTCAGAACTGTACATGGAACAACCGACTGGTTCCAAATAGGAAAAGGAGTGCGTCAAGGCTGTATATTGTCACCTTGCTTATTTAACTTATATGCAGAGTACATCATGAGGAACGCTGGGCTGGAAGAAGCACAAGCTGGAATCAACATTGCTGGGAGAAATATCAATAATCTCAGATATGCAGATGACACTACCTTTATGGCAGAAAGTGAAGAGGAACTAAAAAGCCTCTTGATGAAAGTGAAAGAGGAGAGTGAAAAGGTTGGCTTGAAGCTCAACATTCAGAAAACAAAGATCATGGCATCTAGTCCCATCACTTCATGGGAAATAGATGGAAAAACAGTGGAAACAGTGTCAGACTTTGTTCTTTTGGGCTCCAAAATCACTGCAGATGCTGATTGCAGCCATGAAATTAAAAGACGCTTACTCCTTGGAAGGAAAGTTATGACCAACCTTGATAGTATATTAAAAAGCAGAGACATTACTTTGCCAACCAAGGCCGTCTAGTCAAGGCTATGGTTTTTCCCGTGGTCATGTATGGATGTGAGAGTTGGACTGTGAAGAAAGCTGATCGCCGAAGAATTGATGCTTTTGAACTGTGGTGTTGGAGAAGACTCTTGAGAGTCCCTTGTACCGCAAGGAGATCCAACCAGTCCATTCTAAGGGAGATCGATCCTGGGTGTTCATTGGAAGGACTGATGCTGAAGCTGAAACTCCAATACTTTGGCCACCTCATGCGACGAGTTGACTCACTGGAAAAGACTCTGATGCTGGGAAAGGTTGGGGGCGGGAGGAGAAGGGGACGACCAAGAATGAGATGGCTGGATGGCATCACCGACTCTGTGGACATGAGTTTGAGTGAACTCTGGGAGTTGGTGATGGATAGGGAGGCCTGGAGTGCTGTGATTCATGGGGTCGCAGAGAGTCGGACACGACTGAGCGACTGAACTGGACTGGAACTGGACTGAACTGGATGTATATTATAAAAGATACATTATATATGGGCTTCCCAGGTGGTGCCAGTGGTAAAGAATGTGTCTGCCAATGCAGGAGATACAAGAGTTGCAGATTCAATCTCTGGGTCAGGAAGATCCCCTGAAGTAGGATATGGCAACCCACTCCAGGATTCTTGCCTGGAAAATTCCATGGACAGAGGAGCCTGGGGGCTACAGTCAGTGAAGCTGTGAAGAGTTGAACACAAGCAACTGAGCATATTATATATGCACACACAATGGAATATTACTCAGCCTTTAAAAAAGAATGAAATCTTGCCATTTGTAACAATACGGAGAGAGCTTCAGTTTATTAGACTATAGTGAAATAAGTTAGATAAAGGAAGACAAATACCATATTATTTCACTCATATATAGAATATAAAAACAATCTAAATGAACAACAAAACAGAAAATAGAAACATAGACGAGAACAGAGTAGTAGTTACCAGAGGGTAAGTGTTGGTGGGAAACCAATACGGATAATGAGGATCAACTGTATGGTAACAAGTGGAAACTAAACTTTTGGTGGTGAGTACACCATAGTGTATACAGCAGTAGAAACACAATGTTATACACATGAAATGCTACCTCAATAAAAAATAAATTTAAAAAATTTAAACAAAAATAGATCCATCTCAAACAGAAATAAAGAATAAGTTCTTTATTTGGTAACACAATTAAAATAATGATATATAAAAATACATGGGAAAAATATAAATTGCTGCTGATTTAGCAAAATTCTGATTCCATCCAAGATACTAATAGAACATTCATACTGCTCTGCCTAAACAAGTATATCACTTTTCAGTGACAAACTACCTACTGAGTGCTGTCAATTCAAAGATTATTTAAAAGTTGACCTGCACTGGAAATCTTGAACTATTCTGATATCTTATAGAGCATACATGAAAGAAACCAGATTGAGGTTTTCCCAAATTAGACAATACTCATAAAAAAAGAGATGAGACCATATTGATAATGAAAAGAAAAATAAAATCCACATATCTTGGAAATTAACAAACTATTAAATCATAGTTCAAAAATAAAAATTTAAATTTTAAACACTTAGAAATGAATAAAGCTTGAACATATAACTTGCAGAGTGAGGTGAAAATGGCACTTCCAATGAAGGAGTGTTGTAAAAATGAATAGAGATTGAAAATGAATGTGTTAAATGTCCAACTAATAAGTTAGAGAAAACAGGATAAGTCTGCAGGAAGGAGATAACAATGACAAGAGCAGAAATGAACAAAATAGAAAAAAAATTACAAAAGAGAAAAAAAAAATCAATAAAACCAAAGTTGGTTCTTTAAAAATATTTATTAAAAGGTCAATCTCTCGTAAAAGTGATCAAGGAAGAGAAGGCAAGAGACAGCATGATCAATACTAGCATTGAAAAGGGATGCATCATTTATCTCCGTTGTATCCATGGTTATAATATTAACAGTACTATGAACAAACTTATTATAAAACTGAAAATAAAGACAAAATGCAGAAATCCTTAGAAAAATATATCCCAAAAGTAACTCAAAATAAATATTATATATGCAATAGGCAACTTCTACCAAATTTTATGAAATGAGTAATTCTAATCTCATACAAGCTTAAAAATGTAGAAAGGGGGAAAACTCAGGAATATATTCTCTGGGGCATTAAACTTTGACACTAAAACTCGAAAAGATTGGTACAAGAAGATTAT
Organism: Moschus berezovskii; assembly: GCF_049115385.1. NCBI lineage: Eukaryota > Metazoa > Chordata > Mammalia > Artiodactyla > Moschidae > Moschus > Moschus berezovskii. The sequence goes on along the minus strand of NC_142478.1, from coordinate 15,642,901 downwards.
AGGTCAATCTATTTGGGGAAGATGATGCAAAAATTTTAAATAAAACATTAGCAAACTGAATCTCACATGTATAGAAAACAAAATATACCATGACCAAGTTGCATGTTTATCCCAAGATTGAAAGACTGCTTTAATATTAGAAAATCTATATATGTCAGTTACTACATAAAATATATTAAAGGAGAAAAACTGATCATCTCAACAGATGTAGAATAAAAATTGTATAACTTATTTTTGATAAAAATCCCTAACAAATTAGAAACAGAAGAGAATTTTCTCACCCTAATAAAGGATAGCTACCAAAAATTTACATAAACTCTCATTTTTAAGTGTGGAACATTGAAAATATTTCCTTTAAAAGTAGGAACACAAAAAGTTCCACTGATAGTAAACACTGTGATAGATATCCAAGCCAGTGAAATACAGATAAAGAAATGACATACATTTCTTCATGGAATGGAAAGGAAGAAAAACAGTCATTTTTCACAAATGCTGTATATATAGACATAGAAAGCCCAAAAAACCTTATAGATAACTTATCAGAACTATGAGTTTGATGATGTAGCTGGCCAAAGATCAATACACAAAAATCAACTGCATTTTTATATGCCAGTCCACAAAGAGTAAATGGACTCTAAATACCCATTGAAAATGGCACCAACAATGGCTGATTTTATGTGGCCCAGATTTCATGAAATGTATCCAAAAATTATTCCAAATTTAATCAAAATACCTGCAATTCAAGAAACTCACTCAGTGTCAAGGAATGAATGAATGGATAAAGAAAATGTGGTATATTTATACAAGGGAATTTTATTCAGCCAAGAAGAAAAAGGAAATCCTGCCACTTATGACAACATGGACAAACCTTCAGGATATTATGCTAGGCGAAATAAGACAAAGACAAATACTGCATGGAACCACTTATATGTGGAATCTGAAAGAAACTCAAAAAACGAACTCACAAATATGAAGAAGAGATTGGTGGAGGTGGGGAGTGAGCAAAATGGGTGAAGGTGGTCAAAAGGTACGCAGCCTCACTTGCTTTTAAAGGATAAAAATAGGCTATATTTCAAAATTTAGGTCCTGAGAATATAATGTACTATATTATACAGTGACTATAGTTAATAGTGTATTGTATATCTGAAAGTTGCTGAGAGTAAATCTTGAAAGTTCTCATAAGAAAAAAATGTAATCATGTGTGGTGATGGACTGTAACTAAACTGTGATGGTCATTTTGCAATATATGCAAATATTGAAGCATGTTGTACACTTGAAACTAGTGTAATTTTATCTGTCAATTATACCTCAATATAAAGAAAGAAATTCAACGGAAGTTCCAGCGGGTTCTTTCTTGAACTCCTTCAAGATAATCACTAGAAACTGACAACACAGAGAACCTGACTTTCATGCATTCGAAAGAAGATGGCAGTTTATACTTAACCGAGGGCGGGGATACACAGAAGTGGCAGGTGTTTCCTACTTCTTCAAAACAGACTGCAGGTGATTTGATTCCAAATCACTGATGATTTTAGCCTGGGAACAACTTCCAGACATTGTCTTACCTATTTCCTCTGGTTACACATGCACATACAAGGACTGAGAACCAAGGTGTTAGCCAAGTAAAAATGACTTGTCCAACGTGATGTGTTACAAAATTGCCACTGGCAATTCCTCAATGCCCAGTCTTGAGGACTTTCCAGTAAGTCAGAGGAAAGATTTTTTCACCAATTCCCTATACCCTGGTAAATCATAGGGTACCCCCAATAAACAAAAGAATTAACCCAAAAACTTCTTTCGGAGAAGAGCCAAGAAAATGTGAGTATGGTTTGTGGGTAAAGAAGAGTTTAACTGGAGTGTGAGGATTCACTGAAGAGACATGAGGAAGAAAGGATATAGCATGGTTCTCAACTCATGGTCTCGGGACCTGGACACTTTTCATAGAGTCTGTAGGGTCAAAGCCATTTCCCATTTATACTGGGATGCGGTTTCCCTTTTCACTCTCCTTTCCTCTAAGCATACAATGGAATTTTCCAGGGGCTACATGACCTGTGATATCACAACAGATTCAGTGAAGAAGCAGATAGGAGAATACAGCCATTTTCTACTAAATCAGACACTGGAGAGATTTACAAAAATGTGAAACGATGCCCATCTTCTCACTAATTTTTTTGAAAAATAGTAATCTTTTCATAAAATGTGTTATATTAACATTATATCAACATACTTTTGTTATTGTTATTTTTAAATACATAAGTCAATATTTTTGAAATTCCTTCAGTCTTAACTTCCAATACAGTAAATGGTGACAAATGTTGCCTGTCTAAATGAAGGCTCTTTGAGGTTCTCAAGAACTTTTAAGAGGAAAAAGGGATCCTAAAACAGAAATGTTTGAGAACCACTGTTCTAGATTTCTAAAACTATGTTGAAGAATTTGTCTTTCACTCACAGGGAGTGGCTTGTCACTGGAGGGTTTTGATCAGGGAAGTGCAAGGTCAGATTCAGGCTTTTGGGAAGACTTATCTGACTTACTTGTGGGTAGATGGACAATGAAGGGGGGATGAAGATCCAACTGTTAAGAGGCCATAGAAATGCAGTTGAAAAGCAGTGACACCGTGGGACTAGACAGAAGGAGGCAAAAGGATACAGTAGTAGGATTCATGAGTGAGACAACTGATGGGACTCAAGGGGTACTGGAGGGAAATTGATGGATGTGTTCCCGAGTTGACCAAGATTGTGGTGGCATCCTTAATTGAAGTAGGGAAAGGGGGAAGTAGATGTGTTTCTCGGTGTTGAGTTTATGCTCTGACACGTTCACCTCGAGGCAAAATTGTGACTCTGATGAACGGATAGCTGGAAACGTGGAAGAGGACTTTGAGAGAGGCTCATTCACGCTGGACATGTGGAGTTGAGTGGGTTTGAGATGATGAAGACATTCCCCAGCAAGACACGGGGGGAGATAAAGATGGCGAGCAAAAAACCCAGAGGGGCAGCAGTAGGGTGGTGAGGGAAGCTCGGATCCAAACGGCAGAGAAGAAATTGGACTTTGCAATTTCTCAGAAGACAGGAAGGAACACCTCTAAAAGAGAGTAAATGGCACCCAGATGTCCATAGTGTTGAGGGGCTAAGAGAACTGGAAGACCCCCTGGAGGAGGGCATGGCAACCCACTCCAGTATTCTTGCATGGAGAATCCCCAAGGACAGAGAAGCCTGGCGGGCTATAGTCCTTGGGGTCGTAGAGAGTCGAACATGGCTGAAGTGACTTAGCATACACGCACAGGGAATTTGATTTGTAATTTTACTGGAGAGGTGGCTGTGAGTCAGACCACAAGGGGCAGAGGAATGAGTATAGGTTGAGATAGCCTAAGAAGAAGTATGGCAGCAAAAGAAAAGAGAGAAGGTGGTAGCCTGCTCAGAGAATGGAAAAACTCTCTGAAGATAAAGATACTCAGAGAAAAGAGCAGAGGCACCAAATAAATTCTCTCTTTGGAATCAGTAAGAGGAAGTCTGAAAAAAAGTAAAAAGACTGATTAGTATTGTAGAAAATGAGTGAAAGAAAAAAACGAAAAAAGAATGTATGACAGTGTTAAAGGTGTTAAAGGTGTAGGGACACCTGATCTGGGAGAGATCAGTGCCTGCAAGGATTCTGCGCCTGCCAATCAAACAAAATACAAAAGATTCTAGTTCCAGCAAACTCCTGGAGCTTTGACAACAGTCAACATTCAACTCAGTTTCCTCTGAAAAGTAGAACTCAGGGAGATTTTATTTTTGCATATTCTTCTTTATAACTGGAAATTGATCAATTTTCAATCAGGAGTTTGTATTTTTTTATAATTAAAAACATTCATAGTTTTTAACACTGTGTCAAGGCCACAGTTTTATTTTTAATTTTTTTAAAGGTTGCACTGCTCAGCATTCACGATCTTAGTTCCACAACCAAGAATCAAACCCGTGCCTCTCACATTAGGAGCATGAGGTCTTAGCTACTGGACTGCCAGGGAAGCCCCAGGGCCACGGTGTTAAACAATCTATCCCTGAGGAACAGGAAGGAATTATTATTACTTATTACTCTCTATATATTCTCACTTATTACTCTATATATTTATCCTTTAGAATTTCAAATGTGCATGAAATTTAAAATTTTAAGACTTTCAAAACACTGTCACAAAGAGGGGAAACAAACAGCTGATGTTGCATTCTCCGATGTTCAGCATTTGGTGCCAGACACAAGGATATAGGATCCTTGCCCTCGGAGTGTAAAGAGATGGGACTTAATGCAAAACAGCTTCCAAGTGCCAACCCAGTGTACAAAGTAAAAATGTCATGGCACAAGTTATAAGGCCATTGGGACTGATAAGAAACAAAGTAATTTGATACTTTCCAGAGCAGTGTCAGTGGGCTTCTGGGGACACCAGGTTTTAGAAATTTAGGAAAGACTGAATGATGGTAAAAAGAAGGCATCAAGTGTAAACCACTCACCTGAAATCATGGCTGGGACAAAAAGCACTTTATAGTAAAGTGCTTAGGAGCCCATGCTCTAAAGTCGTTAACACGAGGGTATGAATCCTGGCTCTGTCTCTTCACATTCTGTAGTCTTGGGCAAATCACTTCATCTTAAAAGGGGATAACTGTAATATTTGCTACATAAAGTTTCATAAGAATTAACTATGATGCTGCATGTAAAACATTTAGTTGGGTGCCTGGCATACGGTCAGTGTTCAATAAATACTTGTTGTTTTTTTTTTCACTTGTCAAGTTGCATTTATGTCTGTTATAAAATATAAATATAGCAAACATGGGCCTCCATAAATTCAATTAATATTTACAGTCTACTCCTAGTTGTTTATGCTAATATAAAATAACACAGCATGAAAATAAAAATTCATTACAATAAATGCTTTGAGAACACTATGCCTGCAGATATGCCACAAAATGTATGAGATATTGTCCCTGCCTTAAACACTAATTTGCAAACAAGATTTTAAAAGATATGTAACAATACAGGTCAGCTAATGCTGCATTCCAAATGCGTGATTTGGATCAAAGTGGTTCCGGAGTTTGAGGGTTAAAGAAATCACTGAGCACAGAAAGAATTAGGAAAGATGTTTCAAGGATAAGATTTGAATTGATCTGAAGAACAGGTAGGACTTAACGAAAATCAAAAAAGGAAAAGGGCATCCTGGGGAGGGAAAATGTGATAAACAGAGCTAGAAACAAAAAAATGCAGCTCATCTAAGTGAACATGGTGTCCTGGCCTGTATCCTAGGAGAGTCAAAGGATGTCAGCAGGGAAACTGGGGTTTAGTTAAGAGGCTATTTTGTTAATTTGGGAAAATGGCACATGACAATATAAGATGTCAACATTCAGAGAAACTAGGTGAGGAGTACGGTCATCATCAGTATCCCAGGGAGACGGGTTCCAGAACAGGGCTCCTGTGGATACCAAAATCTGGGGATGCTCAAGTCTCCTATATAAAATAATGTTATATTTGCCTAGAACATAGGTACAGCCTCCTGTATACTTTAAATCACCTCTAGGTTATTTGTAATACCTAATACAATGGAAGTACTATGCAATTACAGTCGATGGCTTGTGAGTTTAAGTTTTGCTTTGGGGAATTTTTTGGAATTGTTTTAAAAACTTTTTCCATTAATAGTGGTTGAATCTACAGTTGCAAAACCCCCAGATTCAATGGGTGAACCATATGTAGAAACTCTACCATCTCTGAAACTTCTCTATAAATCTAAAATTACTTCAAATTAAAGCTTATCTTTAAAAATGAGTTTGTGGAAAAGTAAACAAATATAACCAAAGCTCAGAATTTGGTTAGGAAAATACTGGTGAATGGAATAAGGGACCAAATAGTAGACGACTTTGCAAGCCTGGCTAGAGATTTTGGACATGTGCAGTCCTTGTAAGTCACTGAATGTAGAAGGGTGGTGGTGTGTTTGAAGGAGAAAGGGGCAGAGCCAGCCTTGAAATGGGTGCTCTGTCCCCATAGAGGCCTGAATGTCATCGTTTGTACTTGTTCAACCCCACACTCCCTGAAAAACAAATAACACACATTTTCGCTTTCATATTTTCCCTGGTTATTAAAATCCTAATGCTGGGTTAAATGGAACCAGAACTCACAGAACCTTTCAGGGTTCATAGAACAAACTCTGAATCAAAACGGAACCAGGACATACAGATCCTTCTGGAGTCCATGGAACAAACTTTGAATGAAATGGAACCAAGACGTACAGATCCTTCTGGCAATCAACTGAACAAACTGATTAAATGGAACTGGAACTCACAGAACTTTCCAGGGCCCACTGAGCAAACTCAATTCAATCACAACTCACAGAATCTTCCAGAATCCACGGAGCCAACTCAGAATTAAATGGAACCAGAGCACACACAACCTTCGGAAGCCCACTGAGCAAGCTCAGAATTCCACTGCACCGGAACACATAGAACCGTCCAGAACCCACCAAACAAACTTTAAATTAAACAAGCAGAACTCACCGGGAAACTCTGGGCTCGCACAACCTTCGGCAGTCTGCCAGGCATCCCTCCGCACCCGCCGTGCGCTGCGCCGCGCTCGCCCGACCCGGCAGCCCCGCTACTTTGACTCCTACGGTCCCCGGAGACAGCCGACACCGCACTGCTTGGCGTTGCTGCCTCTCACTGAAGTGGGGTCGGGGGCTGATTGCTCCTCCTTCTTGTGTACTGCGAGCCCACCCAATGGGCTCACCTGGATCCCAATGGGATCACCTGGATCTTGTTAAAGTCCTGCATCCTAGGCCTTCGGCATTAGATGGTTAGAGGATCTGCATTTAACAAGGTTTCTCAGTTATCTGTAGCTACATAACAAATCACTCCAAAAAGGAGATGCTAAACCAGTAAACATTTACGATCTCACACCTTTGCCGAGGGTCAGGGAACACCTTCATTGGAGGGCTCCTGCTGAGTGCTTCCTAAGGCTGCAGTGGTGGTGTTTTAGTCGCCTGCCTCTTGTGACCCTGTGGACTGTAGCCCGCCAGGCTACTGTGTCCCTGGAATTTTCCAGGCAAGAATACTGGAGTGGGTTGCCATTTCCTTCTCCAGGGGATCTTCCCGACCCAGGAATCCAACCTGGGTCTCCTGCATTGCAGATGAATTCTTTACCAACTGAACTAGGAGGGGAGCCCCTACAGTCGACATGGCCAAGGTTTTCCTTGGTGGCAGGGGAAAGTCCACTCACTGCCTGGCCAGTTAATACTAGTGTGACCAGAGATGACAGCTCTTCATCACGGGCCTCTCCATCCCACAGGACAACGTGAGTGTCCTGACAACATGGCAGCTGGGGTCGCACGGCAATGGTCCAAGAGGGAGCCAGGAGGACGTCCCAGTGCCTCCAAAGTTGCCTACGTCATTACATAGGTCATGTGTAATGACATGACCTGCCTCACTCAGCCTGGGAGGGACACCCGGGGCCGTGACTGCCAACCAGCAGGCTCACTGGGGCCAACCTGAGGCTATCGACCCTGCCCAGTATAGTTGGGGAAGCACTAGCTTCACCCAGAGCTCACAGCCCTGATGCGTGGGGGCTGGGAATGCTTTTGAGATTCCTTGGCATTGGCAGGATGCAGGGCCTCCTTCAGGGCAATGGGCTGCTCGCACTGTCCAGTCTGGAAAACTCTCACCTGGCCTTGCTGCAGACGCCAGAAGCATGAACGCATCGAGACTCACTGACCCGCTGATACGTGGGGCTAACTGAACACCATGGTGGCTTGTGAGCACCGCTGTCTTTCCAAGGAGCCTCGGTGACTGGCTCTCCCACTAGCATCTCCATCCCTCTGCCTCCCATCAACACAATTTCTATGTTTACCACTTTGGTGGGCGTGAAATGGATCTCATAGTTATCACGTGAATTCCCAAGGTTAGTTACTAAGGCTTACTAGCCATTTAGATTTCCTTTGTGTGAAATGCCCATTTTTCTACTACAGGGTTGCTTTCTCCACCATTGACATCTTTTATATATTTTGGATACTGATCTTTAGCAGTTACATGTGTTACAAACAAGGAACAATTCTGATCCTGGGGTAAACTACCAGAGGCTGGGGAGATGAAGGTAACTGATTGACTCCTCCGCCACCCTGCCCCCCAACCCTGATCATGCAAGCCTTCATGACTTGGCCTCACTCAATAGCCATAGTCCTGGAGTGGACTTTTTCTTTATGAAAAATTAGTATTGGAATGAGGTGCCACTTCTGCTGTATAGCCAAGAACAATCCCTTGGAGGATACTGCTTCCTTGTAGAGAAGGCTTAAAAATCAACAACGCCCTAAGTTATGAAAATGTGAGGCAAACGGGCAGTCCTGCCAGTGAAAGTTTAGGTGTAGGTGTAGGTATGTAAAATGACTGTGTTTGTTGCTTACCAACATTTGACTTTCTCCTTTAGGCGCAAGGGGAAGATCCCTTGTTGGGAGGAGTCGAGGTGCTCCCATCCAGAAGGAGTGAAGCCAGCTCTATGGGGAAGATTTATTTCAACACCTCAGGAGGCTGGGGCTGGGTTTTTTCCAACATGGCCCACCTGGCACCGTGCTAAGCTTTAAGGGGAAATGGCTGGGCGTGTGACTATGATCTTAAAGAGAAGTGTCCTCAGAGTTCAGGGGGACGCTGCTAGGGTGATGGAAAGAAAAGAACTGAATCAATAGGAGTCTCTTAGCAAGCATGCACAGGTTTCCTGCCATCAGAGTCTGCAGGACCACCTGTAACCTCACATGGCAGAGACCCAAGGCCTGGCGTTCGTGGACTGGTCACGCTTCCTGGTTTTCTCTCTCTTCCTGGTTTCTTGCTGCAGAACCGATCCGCTTTGAACTAAGTTCTGGTTTAGCTACCCAAGTAGGGTGGTTGGGGGAGGCTTTGGGAGATAAGGAGACTTCCTGTCCCTGAGCGCTGGTGGGTGCTCGAGCAATACACTGAATAAATAAAAGGTGAGGTGTTTATACTTCAAGCTAGTAGGTGGATCGTTCCAGATACACTGCTGACACAGATTTCTACCCGGTGAGTCACTTCCCTTACGGTCTTTCTCTAAGTTTCTTAAATGTATTCCCACAACACCTGCAGTTAAGCTCAGTGTTTCTGGGAATGTAAGAAGCAAAACACATCTCTGAGAAAAATGGACCCACAGGGTAATAATGAGGGCTTTGAGAACAGGAAATCTGCATGTGCTGGTCTGGTTCTTTATGCTTCTTCTTGCTCACCTCCCAGCAGGCTGCCTGTCTGAAGCCATCTGGAAGGACACTTGCAGGATCCTCTAGGTTAGCCATTCCATGAAAGCAAGAGTCCTGTGTTCCTTACTGACCTACAGGAGGGCCAGTTAGAAGCTCAGTAAATATTTATTAAAAAAAGACGAATCTAGAGAGCTAAGGGACATGAAAGTATCTAAACACTACCATGTAGGATTGAAGATGAATGACAGTTCATTTCTGCCCATTGAAAAGCCTATAGGGAGGGACCAGTTTCCTCAGAGAAGATTTGGTGCAAGGAAGGAACACATTAATACAGATACCCTGGGGAGAAAGTCTGTGTGATGGAGGGCTTCAGTCTAGGTCTCTCGGAGTTAAAATGAGCCAAAGAACATTTGCTTACTGACAAGTATCCATACCAAGAGGAAATAGAGAGCTTCAAAGAGAGGGAAGTAAACCTCAATATTCTGGGCCTGATGCCAGATATTCTAGCACATGAAAGATGACAGACACAGGAGACAACACCTCGAGACCTATTCCAGACTGTATATTTTCCTCCCTTTGTGGGTCAGCCGCTGTTGAGTAATGTGTGTCCAGGAAGTAATAGAGAATGTGAGGAAAGATGTTTTCTGCTGCTCTCTCTGTAATTCTAGGAGCCACACTGTCAGGAAGGCTTGAGGTCTAAGTCATGTTGTGATGTCTAGACTATGTGAGAAGAAACAGGATGATGGTAAGATGTAGCTTATGCAAGGATGCTTGTGGCTGAACATGTATTAGTAGTTTGATTCCCCCTCCCCCCAGAGTGACTGGAAAGGTCAAGGCAGCCTCTGTGCTGTGCTGTGCTCAGTTGCTCAGCCCTGTCTGACTCTTTGCAACCCCATGGACTGTAGCCTGCCGGGCCCCTCTGTCCATGAGATTCTCCAGGCAAGAATACTGGAGTGGGTTGCCATGCCCTCCTCCAGGGAATCTTCCCAACCCAGGGATTGGAACCCAGGTCTCCCGCATTGCAGGTGGGTTCTTTACTGCCTGAGCCACTAGGGAAGCCCCAAGGTAGCCTCTACTTATTGGGAAAGAGGAATATTTTATCCTTTTTTTTTTTTAATTGTTGCCGTGTTAGAAAACTCTGTTGTTTCTGGGACTTTGTACCATGTTTTTCTCCTTATGCTAATATAGAGAATGATCTAGTAAATCACCTGTATCTTACTACTTGTTCAGGTTTCCCTGGTGGCTCAGAATCAGACATGACTGAGTGATCAATACTAACTCTTGCTACTTGTAAGCAGGGGGAGAGTTTTGAAAAATGTAGAATTTTGAAAAGACACAGGGTTTATCTGATCTGAAAGGTTTATACCTAATTCAGGCAAAGTGGGGAGGCTTTCTGCAAAGATGAGAATTGAAAAGCATGGGAGTCTGAAAGACTGAAACATCTACAGGCTCTAAAAATCTTGAGTAGAAAAATAAACACATTTAGAAAATTTACTCATGCAGGCTGGGTTCTCACTACTGTAAAAGTAGAGGTAAGACTTAGCAGGTCACAACATTTTTACAGTTTAGATGCTCTTCCTTATTAGTGAAAGGACTGTTTAAGAAAAGCAATTTTGGCAAAAGAATAAATTCATAGTGAGACTGTTTTACACAATTAGCATTATTGACATTTAGGAAGCTTAAGTAGAATAAAGTCAATAAAATTGTAACAGGTATTCATCATGTTCTTCAGTTTTGATTCAGTGTATTCCTTTATTAAATAAATATTTCAGCATAAATAGTATATTGATCACTTAACAACAGAAACTCAGAGTCCAAATATCTGAATTTAAAATGACACTTGGGAAGTTACTTCCTTTACAAACGTGTGCTGAGCACCTATGTTGTGGCCAATCCTGGAGCAGGTCTCTTGAACATGAGGCTGAGTAACACCCAGCTCATATAATCCAGGCAGAAGATGCTCACACAAAGATAATCCACAAAATAGGGGACACTGAGCTCATGCCGAGTGCCAGCCAGCACTATATGTAATTCTCACAATCTTACCATCCTTCCTTCCTTCCGTCGCTCAGTCGTGTCCGACTCTTTGCGACCCCGTGGACTGTAGCCTAACCAGGCTTCTCCATCCATGGGATTCTCCAGGCAAGAATACTGGAGTGGGTTACCGTTTCCTTCTCCAATCTTACCATAGAAGGCCTATTAATCCATTTCATAGATTAAACAAAGAGCATCAGTTCCTTGCCCAATTTCACAGGGCTGATCTGGCTCCAGAGCTTTTGACGCTTTCCTCTGCTTATGTGTAATGTATACAATGATGGGCCTGTAAGTGATGGACACACGAACAGTATTATGAAAAAACGGAAGTAGCACTTTTGACTGGGTTGATGGGCATAATGAGGGAACACTTCCTAGAGGAAGCCAGGCCAGAAGGAAATCCTAAAAGATGTGTGAGGGTTAACGTTACCAGCCAGGGTTCTCGGCCTTCCCTAATCAATAGAAATTGACTAGAGGCCAGACAAGAAATTCAGGCAAGGCTTTATTGGGGCCCTTGCTGTAGCACGTGTGAACTCAAACAACAGGGTCCCTTGCTTGCTTGCTCCCTGAGGGGCCTGAACTTGTTCTTATATGGGGTGAGGGTGGGCGTGTGTCTGGGCGTTGGGCTGGAGGGCACCTCAATGTTTTTTGCCCACCCCTCTGGCGGTGTTGAGTGCAGGCGACAATGTGTGGTATTTTTTTGCTCAAGGAGCGGTGTGTCCAGGGCAAGCATTGCAGCACTGCAGCACAGGGTCCCAGGTCCCAGCCTGTCTCGTTAAGTTGATGGTTGAGGGGAGGTAGGCAGGAACTGATGCTGGAGAGCCCTGGGAACCTTCCCACGGAGCCTGGACTTCTCCCAGTATTCAGGAAGATTCTACCAAAAGGTTTTAAGTTGGGAAACAATACGGCTGGACTTAAGTTTTAGATCCATCTTCTCTGATGGCTTTTCAGAGCAGTGGATCTCAGAATTAAGCATTTCCCTGAGGGCTTTTGGGTTTCCCTGGTGGCTCAGCTGGTAAAGAATCTGCCTGCAATACGAGAGACCTGGGTTCAATCCCTGGGTTGGGAAGATCCCCTGGAGAAGGGAACGGCTACCCACTCCAGTATTCTGGCCTGGAGGATTTCATGGACTATACAATCCATGGGGTCCCAAAGAGACATGACTGAGCGACTTTCACTTTCACGGAGGGCTTTTAAAACAGAGGGCTGGGCCCCATTTCCTGAGTTTCATCCAGTCGCCTTGGTGAGAGGCCTGAGAATTTGCATTCCTAACAAGTGACACTGTTGTGGCTGCAGGCGCCACACATGGAACCTCCACTGTTGTTGTACAGGATGTATTTGAAAGGGGTGAGGCTGGAGACCATTTAGGAAGCTAATATCAGTAATTTAGGAAAGAGAAAAGGAACATCTAAAGTCAAATCTAGAACTAGAGTATAAGCTCTATGAGAACAGGAATTTTGTCTATCTTATTTAATTCTCTATTTCCACCATCTAGATTACTGTCTGAAAGTAAATGTGCTAGTCCCTCAGGCGTGTTCGACTCTTTGTGATCCCAGGTACTGTAGCCCACCAGGCTCCTCTGTCCGTGGGATTCTCCAGGCAAGAATAGTGGAAGGGGTTGCCATTGCCTTTCCTAGGGGATCTTCCTGACTCAAGGATCAAAACCAGGTCTCCTGCATTGCAGGCAGGTTCTTCACCACCTGAGCCAACACAGAAGCCTCGATTACTGTCTAGCACAGAGTAAGTGTCAATAGGTATTCACAGAAAAAAAGATGGGAGTTCCAGGTTTCTAACCTGGATGACGATGAGTGATGCCATGAATAGTGGTAGATACTACAGGATGAAGGGCAGCTTCGGGATGGAGACGGGGATATGTTGCATCTGAAGAATGTGTGAGAGTTCCGGGGGAATAAAATCATATGATAGCTGGGTGTGAGAATCTAAAGCCCAGAGCATGAGAGCTCTGGGCCAGAGATACCCTTCTGGATCCCACTGGCCAGTGGGTAGCTGGTAGTTAGAACCATGAGATTGGTGAATGAACTTGCTCTAGTGGAGCAGTTGGAGTGAGAAGAGCCAAGAGTTAAGAGTGAAGCACCACAATTTATGGAACAAGTAAAGAAGAAGGAAAAGGAGGTGGTCAGAGAGGCAGGAGAGAGCTAGGGGAGTGCAGTCGTGGGAGGCAGGGGTTTTAATTATTTGCTGTACTTTTTTATTATACAAATTTTCACACATAAAAAAGAGTGGAAAGAGTAATACAATTTCCCATAGAGCCCTCGACAATGGTCAACTCACAACCAATCTTATTTTACTTATATTTCTACCCACTTCCTCCTGCCAACTAAATCATACTATTTTTTAAATGAAAAACACACATCATACTGGTTCATTAGCAAATATTTCAGTACATGTCTCTAAAAGGTAAGATCTCTTTACACAAACAGCACCATTATGTTAATTCAACTAGTCCACTAGTTGAACGGATATTTGGGTTGTTTCCAGTCTTTTACAAAGTCACAGTTTTTGAGAACGAAGGAATGACTTGTAGTGCCCAGTGAATCTGAGCCATCTAATAGAAGACATTAAAGTATTCATCGGATTTTGCAATATGAGGGTCTGCTGCTGCTGCTGCTGCTGCTAAGTCACTTCAGTCATGTCCGACTCTGTGTGACCCCATAGACGGAAGCCCACCAGGCTCCCCCGTCCCTGGGATTCTCCAGGCAAGAACACTGGAGTGGGTTGCCATTTCCTTCTCCAATATGTGAAAGTGAAAAGTGAAAGTGAAGTTCCTCAGTCGTGTCCAGCCCTTAGCAACCCCACAGACTGCAGCCTACCAGGCTCCTCCATCCATGGGATTTTCTAGGCAAGAGTCAGTGAAACCTTAATCAGGGCTAAGGTGTACATACACAAACTACACAACAGTATGCAGTACCGAGCTTGGCAAGGATGGTTTTGACATCATGGTGCAAACGGAAGTCAGAATATAGTCGGTCACTGGGTGACTGTAAGAAAAATGGAGACGTCAGGATATATAAACTACTCTTTGAACAAGTTGGACAGAAAAGGACACAGAATTGTAACTGGATAAGCTTTTGGAAATAAGGGGTTTTATTTGGGGGCCCTCTGTTTTCTATATTTATGAATGTATGAGAAGATATACAGCGTGTTTGGAGATATAACAAGAGTAAAAATGAAAAAAGAAGTGTTGATGGCAGAGAAATGCTGTAATTCTTCATTTTTGAAGAGAAGACTTGAAGTTGTTGAATGTATGGTTGGAAAATCTAAATATGTAACAAGCATCTTTAAAAAAAATACATTTCCTGAAATGTATAGGAACTCAAGTCGCCATGAAAAGGCAACTTTCACTGGCCTGACCCTTGTGCCCTGGAAGCTTATTATAAAAGAGCATTTGTCCTTACAGCATTCTAAGACCTCCGCTACAGCTCTATCACTACTGCCTAGCCGAAACCACCGACTTTTCTCGCGACTTCCATAGTAGCCTCTGAATGGCCAGCCTGCTTTCGTTCTTTATTCTCCTGTGGTTCCCCTTTTCTACAGAGGAGCTAGGGAAACGTAACTCAAATCCTGCCTCTCCCCTGCTTTAAACCATTCAGTGACTCCCTACTGCAGTTGAAACAGACTCCAAAGTCCTTGGAAGAGTGTGCAGATGACGATCTGTAACTTTTCCAGTCTCCTCTCACTGTCCACATCTCAGCTCAAAGTTCTTCCCTTGGAGGGGCCTTCTCTGGCTGCCCTGCCTAAAACAGAACCCTGCCCATTCCCTAAAGTCACTGTTTACCACCACGTCCTGTTCATCCCCCTGACTTGAATGATCACACCTTCACTTACCTTGTGTTCATTGTCTGTCTCCCCAACCGAAAGGAAAAGCTTTTAGTTCATTGTAGCAACGCCAATGCCTTAAACAATGCCCAGAACACAGCAGCCACTCAATAGACATTTGCTGACTCTTGCAAGGACCTGTTATCTTTGTACCACTTATTATCTCTCCTTTGCTGCTGCTGCTGCTAAGTCACATCAGTCGTGTCCAACTCTGTGCGACCCCATAGACGGCAGCCCACCAGGCTCCCTCGTCCCTGGGCTTTTCCAGACAAGAACACTGGAGTGGGTTGCCATTTCCTTCTCCAAGGCATGAAAGTGAAAAGTGAAAGTGAAGGCACTCAGTCGTGTCCAACTCTTAGCGACTCCATGGACTGCAGCCTACCAGGCTCCTCCATCCATGGGATTTTCTAGGCAAGAGCACTGGAGTGGGGTGCCATTGCCTTCTCCATTTCTCTCATTTACTTTTATACAAAGCATTTCAGCTGAACAATTATGACTGGGGAATCAAACTTTGAAATAGACAAAATGGAGTTTGAGTTCATTAACAACAAAATGCAAGCTTTAGGGAGCTTTATATAAGCAGAGTGGAGTATCACTGAGTTAACTGGAAAAAAAAAATCCTGATCACCTTGTCTCAAGTGGAAAAGTGAAACATTAGCCTTTCTTTTGAAAGATGAGATTACTCGGAGTATGTGCACATACTGAATGGAAGAATCCTTTAGGGAACCAAAAGAAGGGTATTCTTGGTGAAGAAGTAACCCTTTCGATCCAACTGTACAGATAAATTGAAACCCACAATGCTAATGCCTGAGACTGCCTAGTTTGGAGGCAAAGTATTAGCAAGCCAGTTTGGCTACAGATCTATGGCTAAATATTCCAAGCTACTTTATAGATAAGAAAGATTGTGTTTTGAGTTCCACGTCCCTGATTTTGGGTTGGTCATTATTTGTCCCCATACTCAGGAGACAAAGGAAGTGCTATTTATCAACCAGCCTCCAAAAATTCTTGAAAAGACAGTGGCTTAAATGTGATTGATTCAGTTGGATATCCAAGCCTTATAGATCAATTATTGCTGATCATTGTTTTAATTTTCAAATAAGTTTCCTCATCACAATGGCTATAATCAGAAAACATTAGCTAAAGTAAATTATAAAAAGCAAGATTTTTTAAAAGAAAAATCTCTTTTATAAGAAAAAGGTTGACTGTATTTACACAACAGACTTTAAAGGTGATGCCCTGTGCCATGCTGTGCTCAGCTGTTTCAGTCATGTTTGACTCTGTGAAACTCAATGGACTGTAGCCTTCCAGGCTCCTCTGTCCATGGGATTCTCCAGGCAAGAATACTGGAGTGGGTTGCCATGAGCTTCTCCAAGGGAACTTCCCAATCCAGGGATCAAAGCGACATTTCCTGTGTCTTCTGCATTGCAAGAAGTTTCCTTTTTCTCTCTCTTTCTTTTATTTTTAAAATTATTTTTAATTGAAGGATAGTCATGTATGGATATGAGAGTTGGACTATAAAGAAAGCTGATCGCCGAAGAATTGATGCTTTTGAACTGTGGTGTTGGAGAAGACTCTTGAAAGGCTCTTGGACTGCAAGGAGATCCAACCAGTCCATCCTAAGAGAGACCAGTTCTGAATATTCATTGGGAGGACTGATGCTGAAGCTGAAACTCCAATACTTTGGCCACCTGATGCGAAGAACTGACTCATTTGATAATACCCTTATGCTGAGAAAGATGGAAGGCAGGAGGAGAAGGGGATAACAGAGGATGAGATGGTTGGATGGCATCACCGACTCAATGGACATGAATTTGAGCAAACTCCAGGAGTTAGTGATGGACAGGGAGGCCTGGCGTGCTGCAGTCCACGGGGTCGCAAAGAGTTGGACACGAGTGAGCGACTGAACTGAACTGAATTGGTTTATAATATTGGTTTGATTGCTTCCATACGTCAACATGAATCAGTCATAGGTGTACATATGTCCCCTCCCTCTTGAACCTCCCTCCCACCTCCCATTCTTTCTCACCCCTCGAGAGCCCCGGTTTGACTTCCCTGAGATACAGCAAATTTCCATTGGCTTTCTATTTTATATGTGGCAGTGTATACACTTCCTTGCTACTGTTTCCATTTGTCTCACTCTCTCCTTCCCCCCCACATCGTGTCCACAAGTCTGTTTTGTATGTCTGCGTCACCATTGCTGCCCTGCAAACAGGTTCATCAGTACCATCTTTCTAGATTCCATATATATGCGTTAATATATGATATCTGTTTTTCTGACTTACTTCACTCTGTATAATAGGCTCTAGTTTCATCCACCTCATTAGAACAGACTCAAATGTGATCCTTTTTTATGGCTGAGTAATATTCCATTATATGTACGCACCACAACTTCTTTATCCATTCATCTGTCGATGGACATCTAGGTTGCTTCCATGTCCTAACTGCTGTAAATAGTGCTGCAATGAACATTGGGTACATGCATCTTTTTCTATTTTGTTAATATGCCTAGAAGTGGTATTGCTGGGTTGTATGGTAGTTTTATTCCTAGTTTTTAAAGGAATCTCCATACTGTCTTCCAAAGTGGCTGTATCAATTTACGTCTTCACCAGCTGTTGGAAAGGGTTCCCTTTTCTCCACACCTTCTCCAGCACTTGCTGTTTGTGGATTTTTTGATGATGGCCATTTTGATCAGTGTGAGCTGGTCTCTCATTGTAGTTTTTATTTGCATTTCTCTAGGGATGGAGCAAAAGCAAAACCAATACCCAGTTGTGGATGTGACCAGTGATAGAAGCAAGGTCCGGTGCTGTAAAGAGCAATATTGCATAGGAACCTGGAATGTTAGGTCCATGAATCAAGGCAAATTGGAAGTGGTCAAACAGGAGATGGCAAGAGTGAACGTCGACATTCTAGGAATCAGTGAATTAAAATGGACTGGAATGGGTGAATTTAACTCGGATGACCATTATATCTACTACTGTGGGCAGGAATCCCTTAGAAGAAGTGGACTAGCCATCATAGTCAACAAAAGAGTCCGAAATGCAGTACTTGGATGCAATCTTAAAAATAACAGAATGATTTCTGTTCATTTCCAAGGCAAACCATTCAATATTACAGTAATCCAGGCCTATGCCCCAACCAGTAATGCTGAAGAAGCCGAAGTTAACCAGTTCTATGAAGACCTACAAGACCTTTTAGAACTAACACCCAAAAAAGATGTCCTGTTCATTATAGGGGACTGGAATGCAAAAGTAGGAAGTCAAGAAACACCTGGAGTAACAGGCAAATTTGGCCTTGGAGCACGGAATGAAGCAGGGCAAAGGCTCATAGAGTTTTGTCAAGAGAATGCACTGGTCATAGCAAACACCCTCTTCCAACAACACAAGAGAAGACTCTACACATGGACATCACCAGATGGTCAACACCGAAATCAGACTGATTATATTCTTTGCAACCAAAGATGGAGAAGCTGTATACAGTTAGCGAAAACAAGACCAGGAGCTGACTGTGGCTCAGATCATGAACTCCTTATTGCGAAATTCAGACTTAAATTGAAGAAAGTAGGGAAAACCACTAGACCATTCAGATATGACCTCAATCAATCCCTTATGATTATACAGTGGAAGTGAGAAATAGATTTACGGGACTAGATCTGATAGATAGAGTGCCTGATGAACTCTGGATGGAGGTTCGTGACATTGTACAGGATACAGGGACCAAGACCATCCCCATGGAAAAAAATGCAAAAGAGCGAAATGGCTGTCTGAGGAGGCCTTACAAATAGCTGTGAAAAGAAGAGAGGCGAAAAGCAAAGGAGAAAAGGAAAGATATAAGCATCTGAATGCAGAGTTCCAAAGAATAGCAAGGAGAGATAAGAAAGCCTTCCTCAGTGATCAATGAAAAGAAATAGAGGAAAACAACAGAATAGGAAAAACAAGAGATCTCTTCAAGAAAATTAAAGATTCCAAGGGAACATTTCATGCAAAGATGGGCTCAATAAAGGACAGAAATGGCATGGACCTAACAGAAGCAGAAGATATTAAGAAGAGGTGGCAAGAATCCACAGAAGAACTGTACAAAAAAGATCTTCACGACCAAGATAGTCACGATAACGTGATCACTGACCTAGAGCCAGACATCTTGGAATGTGAAGTCAAGTGGGCCTAAGAAAGCATCACTATGAACAAAGCTAGTGGTGGTGATGGAATTCCAGTTGAGCTATTTCAAGTCTTGAAAGATGATGCTGTGAAAGTGCTGCACTCAATATGCCAGCAGATTTGGAAAACTCAGCGGTGGCCACAGGACTGGAAGAGGTCAGTCTTCATTCCAATCCCAAAGAAAGGCAATGCCAAAGAATGCTCAAACTACCGCACAATTGCACTCATCTCACACGCTAGTAAAGTCATACTCAAAATTCTCCAAGCCAGGCTTCAGCAGTATGTAAACTGTGAACTCCCAGATGTTCAAGCAGGTTTTAGAAAAGGCAGAGGCACCAGAGATCAAATTGCCAACATCCGCTGGATCATGGAGAAAGCAAGAGAATTCCAGAAAAACATCTATTTCTGCTTCATTGACTATGCCAAAGCCTTTGACTGTGTGGATCACAATAAACTGTGGAACATTCTGAAAGAGATGGGAATCCCAGACCACCTGACCTGCCTCTTGAGAAACCTGTATGCAGGTCAGGAAGCAACAGTTAGAACTGTACATGGAACAATAGACTTGTTCCAAATAGGAAAAGGAGTACGTCAAGGTTGTATATTGTCACCTTGCTTATTTAACTTATATGCAGAGTACATCATGAGGAACGCTGGGCTGGAAGAAGGACAAGCTGGAATCAAGATTGCTGGGAGAAATATCAATAACCTCAGATATGCAGATGACACTATCCTTATGGCAGAAAGTGAAGAGGAACTCAAAAGCCTCTTGATGAAAGTGAAAGAGGAGAGTGAAAAGGTTGGCTTGAAGCTCAACATTCAGAAAACAAAGATCATGGCATCTGGTCCCATCACTTCATGGGAAATAGATGGAAAAATAGTGGAGACAGTGTCAGACTTTATTTTTTTGGGCTCCAAAATCACTGCGGATGCTGATTGCAGCCATGAAATTAAAAGACGCTTGCTCCTTGGAAGGAAAGTTATGACCAACCTTGATAGTATATTAAAAAGCAGAGACATTACTTTGCCAATCAAGGTCCGTCTAGTCAAGACAATGGTTTTTCCAGTGGTCATGTATGGATGTGAGAGTTGGACTGTGAAGAAAGCTGATCGCCGAAGAATTGATGCTTTTGAACTGTGGTGTTGGAGAAGACTCTTGAGAGTCCCTTATACTGCAAGGAGATCCAACCAGTCCATTCTAGAGGAGATCAATCCTGGATGTTCATTGGAGGGACTGATGCTAAAGCTGAAACTGCAATACTTTGGCCACCTCATGCGACGAGTTGACTCACTGGAAAAGACTCTGATGCTGGGAAAGGTTGGGGGCGGGAGGAGAAGGGGACGACGGAGAATGAGATGGCTGGATGGCATCACCGACTCTGTGGACATGAGTTTGAGTGAACTCCGGGAGTTGGTGATGGACAGGGAGGCCTGGCGTGCTGTGATTCATGGGGTCGCGGAGAGTCGGACACGACTGAGCGACTGAACTGAACTGAACTGAACTGAATAATGAGAGATGCTGAGCATTTTTTTCATGTGTTGATTGGCCATCTGTATGTCTTCTTTGGAGAAATGCTGTTTAGGTCTTTTGCCCACTATTGATTCCCAGGGTAGGCCAGATGGCTTCACAAGTGAATTCTATCAAACATTTAGAGGCGAGCTAACACCTATCCTTCTGAAATTCTTCCAAACTTGCAGCAGAAGGAACACTTCCAAACTCATTCTACGAGGCCACCGTCACCCTGCTACCAAAATCAGACAAAAACATCACACAAAAAAAGAAAACTACAAGCCAATATCACTGATGAACATAAATGCAAAAATCCTCAACTAAATTCTAACAAACAGAATTCAACAACACAGTAAAAAGATCAAGTTGGGTTTATCCCAGGGATGCAAGGATTCTTCAATACACACAAATCAATCAGTGTGATACATCGTATTAACAAATTGAAAGATTAAAAACTTTATGATAATCTCAATAAATGCAGAAGTTTTCAACAAAATTCAGCAACCATTTATGATAAAAACTTTTCAAAAAATAGGCATAGAAGGAATCTACCTTAACATAATAAAGGCCATATACAACAAGCCCATAGCAAAATGATTCTCAATGGTGAGAAACTGAAGGCACTCCCTGCAAGATCAGGAGTAAGACAAGGGTGCCCACCCTCATCACTGTTATTCAATAGAGTTTTGGAAGTCCTAGTAGGGCAATCAGACAGGAAACAGAAATAAAAGGAAATCACATTGGAAAGGAAGAAGTGAAACTCTCACTATTTGCAGGAAGATTCTTTACCGCTGAGCCACTGGGAAAGCCCTTAAAGAACAGAACATTTTTACATAAAACTTTTTCAAGTTCCAGGACAGAAACTTACAAGTGCTTTATGACATCCTTAGCTTAATACCAAAGGAAAACTTTTACAGTCTCTAGGAAAATAATAAAGCTTAATACAAATGGATACACCTAACATCTTTACACAATAAAAAGAGGGGTGTTGTTAATGTACCAAGTACTTCAAAAGATTATCTGCCGAAGTGCTCACAAGCCTCAACCATTATGGTCAGAGATAAATGACAAATACGGAAGGGCTTCCCAGGTGGCGCTAGTACCAATACAGGTAGAATAAGAGAAGTGGGTTAAATCCCTGGATTGGGAAGATTCCCTGGAGGAGGGCATCTCCACTCCAGTATTCTCACCTGGAGAATCCCAAGGACGGAGGAGCCTGCCGGGCTACAGTCCATAGGGTCACAAAGAGTCAGATACGACTGAGGTAACTTAACATGCATGCAGAGTGCAGAAGATGAGAAGCCTTCTGCAGCAGGGACTTCTAACTACCTATCCAATATTCAGTGGGATGCTGGTATATATGTCTAACAACAACAAAAAAGAAAGAAAGTCTTAATTTTTTGGTGTTTGTCAGTTTTTATGGTGTCAATGCTCCCATTGTGACATACTTCAGACTACCAATGTGTTTAACAACCACCTTGTTCAAACAAACAAACACCTGAAAATTTAACCATTAGCTCTCACAAGCCAGAATGAGCTATTTGGAGCACATCACTGTATTCATCCTCTTCTTCTTCATCACTAACAGAAATTCCATTTGTTGCACTGACAATTTTCTAAGATTAAAAACAAAAGAAAAGTGTCTCCCAGTCATTTTTTCCCCCAAGTCATTCTTGAAAACAGTCAATAAGATACCATGTGCTGATGAGAAGTAGGCACAAGTCATGGTGGCAATGGTGCTAGTGGTGTGATCCTTAGAAGAGCTTCAAAGTGAGTTCTCCCTTATTGTCCTTATCCTTTCCTTTTTCCTGCCTGGAATGCAGACATGATGACTGGAGCTGCAGCAGCCATTTTATAATCAACAGTGAGAGACGAAGTGCAAGGAAATCACAGAGATCTTGGCCCTGACATCTTTGAGTTGCCTTACCACCTCTGGAATTCTTATTTCTGATCGTTTTGCTTGCTTTTTTGTTTGTTTTTCTTTACAAGAAAACACATTCCTATATTGCTTAAGCAACTGTTTTGTGTCAAAGGCAGCCAAAGCCCATCTTTTACCTTGGGCAAACTTATCAATGGATGTAGACCTCATGAAGAGAAATTGCCACCAAAAGCAAACATGTTTAAAATTTTTTCTGGATATCACATAGCCGTTAAAACTTTTAAAGACTGACCAATCCACTAAATATTTTGCTGGAACGTGTCTATCTAAAATACTTGGCTTTGGATGGAGAAATTGTATTCTCAACACAGCACCATGAATGTTCGGTGAAAAGAACATTGGCTACCATTAGGGAACACCTCCAGTGCACCAGATGCCACGCCGTTAAGCACTGTAGAAGCGTCAGCATACTTACTGTATGACCTTGGGCAACTCCCTTAACATTCTGATGTTTCATTCTTGTCTGTAAAATGGAAATAATGTGATAGCTATATTATAGGGTTGATTTGAAAGATAAAGGAATTAATAATATATATGTAAGGTGTTCAAAGCAACGCCTGACAAACAGTAAACACTAAACAAATGTTAGCTATTATTAGCATGATTATTATTCCCCACAAATGCTATTGGATAGGCACTGTTATTACCAGCAGATGAGGATAAGGGCACCTGTTTCCGTTGTGAGACTACCAGGAGACGATGCCTCTCAAGTGTTTAGCATCGTGCCAGGCAAACGCTCAATAAACTCCAGCTATGATGAGTTCAGTACAGAACAGCACTCAGGTGAGACTCTTCAGTGAGATCTGTGCCAAAACAGTATGAAGGAAAAAAGTAGTTTTGTGGGGATGGGCGTGGGTGGAGGGGTGGGAGAGAAGGTTAGTGTTATTCATCTATCCCTATAATGTACTTATGGTGCCTTGTGATAGATAATTAAGCTGTCAGAGGATGAGTGATATTTGACATGCAATAGATGTGAAACACATATATGGACATGGCAAGAAGGAAAAAGAGCAAGAAGGTCTCGGGCTGGGGGCTTTGCAATAGCGAAGAGAGAACTCAGGGTCAGGGAACCTGGAGTTGGCCCTGATTCTGCCACTTACTGGTTTTTTAATTTGGGCAAATTATCTAACTGTTCACTTCCCTCACTTGTTAAATGAGAATTCTGAACTCAATGCACTCTTCCATCCCAACTTTTTGTTTTCTATTAATTAATTTGTTTATGTATTTGGCTGCACCAGGTCTTATCTGTGGCATGCAGGATGTTTAGTTGTGGCATCTGAACTCTTAGTTGTGTCATGTGGGGTCTAGTTCCCTGACCAGGGACTGAAACCAGGCCGCCTGCATTGGGAGCACAGAGTCTCAGTCGCTGGACTAGCAGGAAAGTCCCATTTCAACTTGAAGTAGGAATTTTGTTTGTTTAGTATCTAGGAGGTGATGTTGGACCATAAAAAATAGGCCAAATTTTGGAAACTGGAGCTGTTGGTTCATACACCAAGTATGAATGCAGGACATAATATTTAGATGTGTTGGGGTAACACCGTTGCAAATTTGCCAACATTTTGCTTGCGAGTATGAGTGAGACCAGGAAGGAAATGTGAGTCAGGGTCATGCTTTGAGAACCTTGGGTACCAGGCCTTGAAGTTAGAAGTGTATTGGAAGCACTGCTAAACTACCGTACTTTTCTTTTTTTTTTTTATATTTATTTATTTGGTTATACCAGGTCTTAGATGCTCCATGGGGAATCTTTGATCTTTGTTGCAGCATTTGGGGTCTTTTTTTTTTTTTTCTCTCTCTCGCTATGGCATTAGAACTCTAGTTGCAGCGTGTGGGATTTAGTTCCCAGGCCAGGGACTGAACCTGAGCCCCCTGCATTGGGAGTGCGGAGTCTTAGCCACTGGATCATCAGGGAAGTCCTCATTGAACTTTCTGAGCAGGAGAATAACATACCCAAATCACTCCCCTTGGGAGATTATTTCAGCAAGGAGAATTTTTTAAGGATCACCTGAGGTATGGAGGAGGGTTGGGGGATCACTCTAGAGGTATAGGCATGAGAACAAAGCAACTGGGGGCATGGGAAAAGAAGGATATGAGCAGTGTCAATACGGATATGAACATCACATGGAAGGGATGAACCCATGGAAATTCTCCCATATGATTTAATTGGCAAGGCATTGATGTGACAGTTCAGCAGTTTAGTGCAGAGCCATTCATTCTTGGCACAACCTATGGGTCTGAACATTTGTTAGGTGAATTTGGAAATGGTAGGTGGTAAACTCATAAACTCAGGGATCAGCCTTTGTTAATAATGGTTGAATTAACAGGTCAGATAAGCAAAGAGAACCCTATCGATTTATTATAGTTTAGGAATTCGGTAGCTTTAATATTCACTGTGAGTTTGGGGGGATAGCAATATTGAAATTCCTTGTGGTAGAAAAAGGGAAGAAGGTCTTCAAAAGCCTATGACTAGATGCTGCAAGTACTGCTGCTGCTGCTGCTAAGTCACTTCAGTCGTGTCTGACTCTGTGCGACCCCATAGAGGGCAGCCCACCAGGCCCCCCCCAACCCTGGGATTTTCCAGGCAAGAGTACTGGAGTGGGGTGCCATTGCCTTCTCTGGCTGCAAGTACTACCTGACCCAAATGGAAATGTGGTCTCAGAGAATAATCCTAAGCAAGGATTCAGAAACTGTTGAAATTCTTTCAAAATTCTACTGTCCCCGAGATATTTATCATCAAATGTTCACATAGAACTTTTACAGAGTGTACAGACTGTTTTGAAACTCTTAAGGTTAACAGTTTTTGGGAAATTCTTAGAAGTATCATTAGATCTGAAATGTAGAGTTGAGAGTGAGGACCATCATGAGAAAAAAAGCATTACTGTGAAGTATGCTCTCCTCTGGGCTTCCCGGATGGTGCTCAATTCAGTTCAGTTCAGTCGCTCAGTCGTGTCTGACTCTTTGTGACCCCATGAATCACAGCACGCCAGGCCTCCTCCATCACCAACTCCCGGAGTTCACTCAAACTCATGTCCATCGAGTCGGTGATGCCATCCAGCCATCTCATTCTCTGTCGTCCCCGTCTCCTCCCACCCCCAATCCCTCCTAGCATCACAGTTTTTTCCAGTGAGTCAACTCGTCGCATGAGGCGGCCAAAGTATTGGAGTTTCAGCTTTAGCATCAGTCCTTCCAATGAACACCCAGGATTGATCTCCTCTAGAATGGACTGGTTGGATCTCCTTGCGGTCCAAGGGACTCTCAAGAGTCTTCTCCAGCACCACAGTTCAAAAGCATCAATTCTTCGGTGATCAGCTTTCTTCACAGTCCAACTCTCACATCCATACATGACCACTGGAAAAACCATAGCCAAGAAACCAACTGTCAATCCAGAAAGACGTAAGAGACTCATTTGATCCCTGGGCTGGGAAGATCCCCTGGAGGAGGGCATGGCAACTCACTCTAGTATTCTTGCTGGAGAAGCCCATGAACAGAGGAGCCTGGATGCTGCAGTCCATAAGGTCTCACAGAGCCGGACGACTGAAGTAACTTAGCATGCATGCATGCACACACATGCTCTACTTTAAGAAAGATGCCCATTGGAATTTTCACAGCCATTCTATTACAGATTTATTTCTTCAGCAAATATTTGAGTGTCTACCGTGATAGGTCTGTGCAAACTTTGGGGATGTAATGAAAATCAAACTTCATATTACTTAGAAGGCTGTAGTCTTCCCATGAATATTCAACAACATGCCTCAGTTCAGTTCAGTTTAGTTGCTCAGTCATGTCTGACTCTTTGTGACCTCATGAATTACAGCACGCCAGGCCTCCCTGTCCATCACCATCTCCCAGAGTTCACCAAAATTCATATGCATCTAGTTGGAGATGCCATCCAGCCATCTCATCCTCTGTCGTCCCCTTCTCCTCCTGCCCCCAACCTTTCCCAGCATCAGAGTCTTTTCAAATGAGTCAACTCTTTGCATGAGGTGGCCAAAGTATTGGAGTTTCAGCTTTAGCATCAGTCCTTCCAATGAACACCCAGGACTGATCTTCTTTAGGATGGACTGGTTGGATCTCCTTGCAGTCCAAGGGACTCTCAAGAGTCTTCTCCAGCACCACAGTTCAAAAGCATCAATTCTTCGGCAATCAGCTTTCTTCACAGTCCAACTCTCACATCCATACATGACCACTGGAAAAACCATGCCTAAATACGTCTATAACTACAAGCAGTTCAAAGATCTCTGGAGGAAAGGGTATGATGAGAGAAGAAAGGGATATCAACATCCAAAATGTATGAATCGCGCCACCCCATTATCACTGGAACACCCCCCTTTACTTTTGTCTCCTGCTTCCTTTTTCCTTCTAGTTTTATTGAGATGTGATTGACACCCAGCACTGTATAAGTTTCAAGTGTATAGCATAATGACTTGAATTACATACATCATAAAATGATGACCACAATAAGTTTAGTGAACATCCATCATCTCGCCTAGATACAAAATGAAGGGAACTTCCTTTATTAATGTGAAGAACACTGCACCAGTGATCCTTGGCAGGCTTCTTCCTGGGAAACATTCACTTCAATTCACTTAAAAAGCTAATACACAAACTCTACATTACATTTATTTTTTTCCGTAGAACCATCTCTTAACATAAGCTTCTGGGTTAATAGTTTGCATATATAAAATTTGCAGCCAATTTTAAGGGCCCACCTTTTGGTAAGTGATTAATGATTGATGGACAAACTGCTTACATAGCAAAACAAATTTGTCTTCTGTCCGGTGATACCTCCTTTTCTGTGAGGATCTGGTCCACCTCCCTAGCTCAGCCCATCCACTTTCTCTGATCATACTGCTGAATCTTGCCATTATCCCAGACTGTCCCAGCTCCATGATTTTGATCTCTAGCATCCCATTCTCAGACTGTTCCTCAGCTTTTGGGAGTGGTCCCCAGCTCCAGCAATGGTTAGAGGCCTCCCCCACCCCAGCTCATCATTCCTTTGATCTCCTCACCTTTCCATCATCATCACACTCTCCTATGTCCTCTCCTCCATCCTTATCATGGCTTTTCAGAGTCTCTCCCTTGCCTACACCCTCTGCTTTCTGACCCTGGTTCCCTCCATCACATCCACCTGCAAAACCCCGGTTCTACCCCCTTAGGCCGACCGAGGCTAGAGGGAAAGCTACAGCCATGCTGACTGGCCTTGGTTTAAATTCATGACCACTAACCTCAAACAGGCACTTAATAGTGCTGCCTGGCAAATTTGCTCTCAAACTCTTCCCAAGAAGAGAACCGTCTCATGTCTGCTCCTCTCTCTTCCAACTTCCAGCATCTCTTCCGCCCTCACCAATCCTCAGGAAGTAGGGTCTGTGGCTATTTCACCAAGATAAGAGAAGCAGAGACAAGAGAACGTCCCTGTGTTTCCAGCTCTGCAATCACCAGCCCGTGTGTAGCTGGCTTCACACACTGCCTTCCTTCCCCTGCTAGCTTCTCCCTGCTTCAGCACGGAGGCTCCTGGCTCTTCCATGAAAGGGAAAAGAAGACTCAGCATCAGGGTCCTTTGCACGTAGAAACTCTCGCTGCAAATCCCGAGGTAGGCTCCCTCTTCCTTTAGGACTTCTTGACAGGAAGGTTTTCCCTCCTCCGTGGACATAGCTGGGCTTCCCAGGTGGCGCTAATGGTAAAGAATCTGCCTGCCAAGCTAGGAGACAATGCAGGTTCGATCACTGAGTAGGGAAGATTCGTTGGAGGAGGCCATGGCAACCCACTCCAGTATTCTTGCTGGGAACATCCCATGGACAGAGAAGACTGGCGAGCATTCTTGCAGATTGATTCACTCACTCATTCATTTCTCCAACAGTGTCAGGCTCTGCTCTAGGCACAGTGGGTACAGCGATGAATAGACACAAAATCCTGCAGTTTTGGTGAGGGAAGTACTTAGGTAGTGATAAGTGAAGTGTCCACGCCAAGCAGGGAACGAGGATACCAAGTGTACGTATTTGGTGGAGACGTGGTGGGGGTGCGGTGAGATTTTAGAGTGACCAGGGTAGGCCTCATTGAAAGAGGAATGTTTAAGTGGGAGAGAGGTGAGGGAGAGTCCCGTGTGGGCATCTGAGGGAAGGGCTTTCCAGGGAGAAGGCAGCTGGTGCAAAGGTCCTGAGGTGTGAGTGTGGCCCGGGGGATTCCAAGACTTGTGAGGAGACTGCGGTGACTCGAGGAAGGAGCAAGGGATAGAGTGGGGGAACGGGCCAGGAGAGTAAAGGGAGGCAGGAAGGAAAGTTCATGAAGGGCCTTCTCCACATTGTGAGAACTTTTGAGTGAAATGGGGAGTCAAGGGAAGATTTGCGAACATACAGTGATATCAAGGCAACCCCCATTCAAGTGTTCACAACTGTCTCAATAAGGTCCTTTTAAAAACAGTTCAAGTTTCTATTGCCATTGAAAGAGATACCTGGCCCCTGGGGCAAAATCAAATTTCACAGCATGTGTGGATATGAGTTTGGGTGAACTCTGGGAGTTGGTGATGGACAGGGAGGTCTGGCATGCTGCAGTCCATGGGGCCACAAAGGGTCGGACACGGCTGAGCGACTGAACTGAACTGAACTGAGCTGTGCTATTAGTAATTATCATCTGGGGCTACTAGGCTATGCTGGGAAAGGTCATCTATAGGCTAGAAAAATCAACAACTCTATGTCTTTTTATAGCTTCCCCCCAGAATCCAGGATCTGAATATGGATTAATCATCACGTCTTTTTTAAAAACAGCTTCATTGAAATAAAATGGACATGTCATATAAGTTGCCCACTTAAAATGTACTGCTCAATGAGCTTTAGTGTATCTATATAGAGTTGAGCAATCACGATCACAGTCTAATTTCATTTATTCATTTATTTTGGCTGCACTGGGTCTTAGTTGCAATATGTGTGCTAAGTCGCTTCAGTTGTGTCCAACTCTGTGACCCTATGGACTGTAGCTCACCAGGCTCCTGTGTCCATGGGATTCTCCAGGTAAGAATACGGGAGTTGGGTGTCATACCTTCCTCCAGGGGATCTTCCCAACCCAGAGATGGAACCTTTGTCTCCTGCATTGACAGGCAGATTCTTTACCTCTAGCGCCACCTGTGAAGCCGTTGCAGTATGCAGGATCTAGTTCCCTGGCCAGGGCTTGAACCCTGGCCCCCTGCTTTAGGAGCATGGAATCTTAGCCATTGGCCCACCAGGGAAGCCCCAGACCAATTTTAGAACATTTTTGTCAAGCCCTAAAGAAACTCCATAACCTTTAGCTAACACACCCTACCCTCAGCCCTTCCATTCCCCCAAACATAGGCAACTACCATTCTACCTTTCATCTGTATAGGTTTGCCCATTCTGGATATTTTGTATAAATGGAAGCTTACAATCTGTGGTCTTTTGTGTCTGGCTTCTTTCACTTAGCATAGTGTTTTCAAGTCTCATCCATGTAGCTTGTGTTGGGACTTCATTCTTTTTTATGACTGAATAATGTTCCATTGTATGGATAGAGCATACTCTATTTATCAAAGGAGGGTTTGAGCAGAGGAATGACCTGATCAGAGTGGCATTTAACAAGGCTCACTCCAACTATTGTTTCAAGGAGTAGAGAATGAAGAATTGTTTCAGATGTTGATCTCAGGGAAAATAAGATGAGGCCCAAGAATTGATCTGTAATGGCTCAAATCATTTAATGAAGAAATTAGCAGAAATATTCTGATGTGTGTATAAACAGGTTTTACATATTTACGGGTACTTGTTGCATTTCCTTTGAATAATTAAACATGGAATGCAGAAATAATAAAATAGCTAATAAATAAGAATTTTAAATGAATGTGGACATGTAAAAGTACATGAACAACTGGAGAGTACCATTAATTTTCTAAAAATACTGGTGGCAATGGTTCTTTTGGTACACGTGAAATTCATTCCTCAGAATAATTATTCGCCTCTAAACATAACTCAGCATTATGGTAATTATCCAAGATTTCGTGCCAGCTTACAGAGAGCTGGCCAAGAGAAAAATTAAATCTTACAAAAAGATACCGTCAATGTCTATGCAGATCAGGTTGCTGGGAGTTAGTTCGTTTTTACTTGGAGAAGTTGGTGTCATTTGAAAGACTTAGAAACTGGATGGAAAAAATTGTAAAGTTCTATTGTGGCATTTGTCATCTGGAGCAACGAGGTAACCAACTGGCATCATTAGATCCCGAACCGGCATAAAACACACGTGTTGATTGAGTCAAGGTTTGGTGTAAGCACAGGCAATAGTCATTAGGTTATCCAGTTCTGGGTACAAGCAACTTCTGGGGCTTGCAAATCACTAAGTGAGGGGCAAGGAAAACTAGATATTAAAAAGGCGAGGCTCGAAAGGTAACTGTCAAAATGCACTCCGTGTTTCCAGTGCAGTTCGGTGGGCACGGTGGGAGCGTGGATGAACATTTCGGAAATAAACACTGAAAGCGAAACTTCCCCGGCAGGTAAGGCACAAGTCCGTTCCCCCTGGACTGAAGGAGCCAGGGGCAGTAGTGTTTTCTCCTTGGAACTAGCGGGGCGTGGGGCTGGAGGCGGGGGAGGCGGCGCGGGCCCAGCGCTCGCGCCGGCAGGGCCGGGAATTTGGAGAGGATCCCTGGTCGGGCGGCGGCGGCGCGCGGGTGCGCGTGTGAGCGAGCGAGCAGGCGGGCGGGCGAGTGAGCCGAGTATTGGCAGCCGAGGAGTGGAGGCTGGGCGGCTCCGACTCCCTGACGCCAGCGCGACCAGATCAATCCAGGCTCCGGGAGCGAGCGAGCGGGCGGGCGGGAGGAGGAAGGAGAGGCCGAGCCGCTGAGCCCGGGCCGAGGCTCCGGGAGGGCCCCTGCGAGCGCAGCGCGGCGCAACGCCCGGCCGCCCGGACCGCGGCCGCTGGTCTCCCGGCCAGCTCGTGCGCCCGCGCGGATGGGCGCGCAGCCAACCCGGTAAAACGAAACAGCCCCGGACCCAGCTTTCCTCTCCGCCGCGCCTCCGCCCTCCCCTCGGCGCCCCGGGCTTTCCAGCGCCGCCGCCGCGGGCTGGGGCGGGAGCGGGCGGGCCGGTGGCCGCGACGGAGCGCGGGGCTGGCGGCGCGGGCTGCGGCGGGGAGGGGGGCTCTTCCCCGTTCGGGGCGGATCGGGGGACCCCCACCCCGCCCATGATGGCGCCTCCCGGCCGCCCTAGAGGAGCGGACCTGCCACCTTCGGCCCGCGGCGCCGGAGCGGCCGCGCCGGGCTCGGGCCGCGGAGCCCCCCGCGTCTTTGTTGGGTCTGCGGTGGGGAAGCCGCGCGCCCTGCCTGCGCCCGGCCCTCCGCGGCCACCCTCCCCCTCCGCCCGTCTCCCTCTCCCTTCCTGCAGCCGGGCCTGGGCGGTCGGCACGGCCCGCGGGCCCATTGTGTCCCGCGCCGGCCCGGGCGACCCCTGCGGGAGTCGGAGGGCGGCCGCGGGCGCTGCCCTTTCCGCGGAGCCGGGCTCGCGCCGGGGGTACGCCCGGCGCCCGGGGTCGCTCCGCGTGCGGGGCGGGCTCGCTCCTCTGCCCCCACCGGCCTCTTGGGGGTCGAGGTCAAGGAAAGTTCGCACCGAAATTCCCTCTTAATTTATTCGAAAGTCTGGCGGCGGCGGCGGCGTGTAAATTTCTTTTTTTTCTCTTCCGCCTCTCCCCCTCCCCCCCGCCGAGTCTCAGAGTGTCGTCTCATTCCTTTCCCTTTCCCGGATTCGATTGCCTCACTGCGTGTGTGTTTGTGAGTTCCCGGTGCAGCAACTGTTCATTTACTCTGAGCTCGGTCTTTGTTAAGTGTTTCTCGGGGTTGTTGCTGCGGGAAGGTGGGGGTGGTGGGTGTGAAAGAGACGTGGGCTTGTTTTTCTAGTTGATTAATGTATATATATATATATATATATATATATATATGAAGGCTTCCAGGGAGAGCGTTTGCTTGATGTACTTGGGGAAGGGCGGGGGAACCGATGCCTGCAGGTTCTTACAACTACAGTAGCTGCGGCTTTTGTTTATTTTGCGGCGCGGACGTTGTTTCCATGCACTTGCGAGATCGCCGGTAAGGCACTTCCCTTCTGAAAATCCAGGCGCGTCTCCCAACCATCTCCCGAGCAAGCATCGTTGTCGTAAGGGCTGTGACAACCGGCCGCCTGTTTCTTTCCCCCGAGGTTCTCTTGCCGTTGTAGCTGAAGTTTCTTAGGTGGAAGGACCAGAAGTTGCCTGATTTCTCGGGGTGCTGTTTCTGCTGCTGAAACTTTGAGCACGCCGCTCAATCGCAGAATGCGTTGATTGCAGAACGTGTCTCTCGTGGCCTGCGGTGGATAGCGTGCTCACATTCAGGAACACAGTGAGAAAACTGTTCTCTGCGCTGTGTTGATTTTTCGTCTTGTTTCTGATTACCGCCTGACGCTTTACTGGAGGTAGGTGAGCTGTAGTGGAGCCACGATTGAAAAAGAGTCGGGCCCGAATCAACGTTCACGGCCCCGGGATTTTTCAGTGGTATAAATATTTTGCATCAGTGTTATTCTGTCGAAGCGGCCAGGCCTGAATATGCTGTACTTGGTTTAAGTGTTTGTGCTCCCCGCTCCCTCCGTCTTTCCCATTTGCAGTTATTTGATATTTCTGTGCAGGAGTTGTATATTTGTGCACTATTGCAGTTCTTTCGGAAACTGTAACCAGGGCCTTGGGAGATGGTTTTCTAGAGGTGGGTGATGCCAAAGCCTCTGGAGAATCCGGGCAGGATCGGGTTTCTTCTGAGGGTAGGGATTTGTCCTTGATTTAGTTTTGACCGCTCCAGCCATAGGTATATAGCAAAATACATTTTTCCTTTTTTCAGTGTCCTTTGGTGTTATACCCCTGAGGAGCTGATGACCTTTGCGTTTTAGAGAAGTGACAATTTTTAGGCCATTTAAAATGTTAACTTATTATATACCTCTTGGAATTCAGTTTTCTACTAAGCTCAGTGAAGCATTAAAAGGAAGTGTCTCATTTTTCCAAATACATTTATTAGTTGAAAACTAAATTGCAGTTTGTAATTTTGATTTCTAGTAATTCTGGGTTTAATAACTTGGTTAGATTGGAAAAAGAATAAACTTGAGTGTAATTAGGTGAGTATATTTAAGCTTCAGTCGCCACCATAATCAAGGCCAAGTTGTGTGTGTATAAAAGATCTCATTTGTGTAGTCTTACAAGGCTAATGGAGGCATCGTTGAGGCATTATAAATAATGTAAGTTGTGTATAATGTAGAGTCTCCAGAGACTGCCGAGAAAGCATCATTACTAGCCTTTTCAACCTGCTTGAGATCTTAAATTGATTTACAGCACTGAACTGGTGCAAAATGATACATCAGGATGACATGGGGTCAGCCTGTAAAAGTCTGTGATGTCAGCCTATTAGTTCAGTCATCATAATTAAACCATATTACAGGGGCAGCTGAGCAGGAGTCTGGCGTTATCCTTCAGATATGGGTGGTACATGGATTCTGTTTATAGCGGAAATGTGGAACTGGTGAGGAACGCTCGTATTTCTGGAAGAGAAGAAAGGCTTACAGAACTCTGAGTTTCTGAAAAGAATTGAAGATAAATTAATGGATGTTAAGTCTGCGTTAAGTAGCTTTCCATTTGGTAGTGGACAAGCAGATGCTTTGGGGGTGCTGATAAGGACCTTTGCAGCTCTGATCCCTGCACTGAATCATGCTTCATGTGAGCTTGAATTTAACTTGGCCTTAGGGACCTTCTAAAATGTCAGAGGACCACATACTTCGCATCTCTGACCCTTAACATGGAGTCACACTGTATTGATGTATCTGCTGATACGTTATTTCTTTAACTAATCAGAGTTACCAGCTCTTTACTGAAAACAGAGACACTTAATATTTGAATTGAACAAATGAACCGTTCAGGAAAAGAAGATCCTTATTTTTTGCTTAAATTTCTGGCACTCCTTATTCAGTGTATCTGTCATCTGGGGCTGTGCTATCCAATCTGGTAGCCATAACCACATGTGGGTATTTAAATTGGAATTAATTAAAATGAAATAAAAATTCATCTTCCCAGCAGTACTAGCCACATTTCAAATGCTCAGCTCATATGGCTCGTGGCTGCCACGTTGCAGAAGGTGTACACAGAGTGTGCCAGTCGTCACAGATAGACAGTGTTGAACACTGCTCCTCTGGAACCCTTGCCTCTCCTCATCCTTGCTTTCTGCTCATCTTTCAGCTGGTACTCTGCCTCTGACGTCTGTGGATGAGTTTGTGGGCTCAGAGACAGAAAGAGCTACATCACTTAATTTTGCTGTCTACTAGTTGCTTTTTTTAAAAAAGCTCGGAAGTAACCATTGAAGCTGCTGCGTAAAATGAGGTTGACTTTTCTGTGGATCCTATTTATCATTGGTGTCATGGACTCTAATTTGATTTGGAGCTTTGGGTAGGAGAAATAATAGTAGCTGATTTTTTTTTTTCTCCCTGGATTTTTACCATATCCTTGTCTTTAATGCTCATATCTCATTTAAATCTCAAAATTTTCCTAAGTACTGTTTTCACATTTTACAGGTAAGGAAACTGAGTTCAGAGTAGTTCATTGTTTTGCCTCAGGCTACATAACTAGTGATGATATTCTTAGCAGTGATATGAACAAGGCAGCCTCACTCTAGAGTCTCTTTCTCGCTTTTTGACTGTTCTACCCCTTTTAACTTACTTTTTTAAATTGGAGGGTAATTGCTTTACAGTGTTGGGTTAGTTTGCTGTGCAACAGTGTGAATCAGCTTTAAGTATATAGTGGATCTTTTCTCATAGCTCAGTGGGTAAAGAATCTGCCCGAAAGGCAGGAGACCGGGGTTTGATTCCTGAGTCGGGAAGATCCCCTGGAGAAGGAAATGGCAATCCAATATTCCTTCCTGGAGAATCCCACAGACGGAGAAGCCTGGCAAGCTACAGTCCATGGGGTTGCAAGAATCAGACACAACTTAGCAACTAAACCACCACCATCCATATATGCTTCTCTCTTGAGTCTCCCCCTACCCACCCATAGAGCCTCGCTTTTAAATATATTAATATAATCTAGAGTACCTAACTCATCATTGTTCTGCTGGGCTTTATTATTCTGGTATAGACATAACTTTACTTTTATTTTTACGCTTTTAGGCAAATTTGCCTTCTCTTATTGTGCTCTACTGGGTCATTTTCCGTTGTCTTTTAAGTGCTTAAGAAAGGAAACATAATGATCCTACGTATCTAAGCAGAACATAATTGGAGGAATAATTCTGGCATAAAAGTAATTCAAGTCAAAGCCAAATTAGTTTTACCTCTGCTTTTCTGGAAACCTATTACTTTCTTTTCCCTTGCTTTTTTCTTATATAAAATCACAAACTGATGGTGCTAAAAAAATGTCCCAGTAGTTCTGTTTATCTCATTGAAATTAATCTTCCTTTAGTTGGTAAACACTGCATCTTGAGATGCAAATCGTTCACTGCAAATTCCTTGGGAAACTTGTTTCTTTAAATTTAATGTCTGCTTTTGTGTAGTCTTGTAGTTCAGCCATTGTTAAATTTGGGTGGGGGGCAGGGCCATTAGGGCTCTTTAAGAAATCTGATGAAACCCTGGATCCTCTGTCTCACTTGCATCCTCCAGTCCAAACATGCTTATTTGCTCTGGTAAACTTGTGTGTACACAAAAGTACCCCAATTGCGTGATATTTCAGGTGAAGGACATCCATGGGCCTGCCTTGCCAAGTGTGCTCATAAACACAGGATTTGTAATTTCCTTTACAAAGAGTAGAGATACTGAGTGTTAAAAAACTGCTCGGATGACTTTCTGCTCCAGTTGGTTCCTATCAAGTTGAGCGATCGGGGATAAGGGAGGGACAGCGGACTTGCCTGAAGTTACCAGCCAGTGATTGGAGGAGGGAAGCCCATACTTGAATCACTCTCACTGTCAAGTTCCCAGGTGTTTGTTTTTTATCCACCATGCCTGCAGTGTTCCTGGGCTTCCCTGGTGGCTAAGATGGTAAAGAATCTGCCTGCAATGCAGGAGACACTTTATTCCTGGGTTGGGAAGATCCCCTGGAGAAGGGAATGGCTACCCACTCCAGTATTCTTGCCTGGAGGATCCCATAGACAGAGGAACCTGGTGGGCTACAGTCCACAGGGTCGGTCACGATTGAGCAGCTAACACTTTCACAGTGCTCCTGGGGCTTTTGGTCTGATCATATCCAGTGTTAATTGGGCAGGGGAGGAAAGAAGAATTTTTCGGCACGATACTCACTTTGTGTGCCCAACATTGTTTGAGATGGTAAGGGATAAAGTCTGATAGCCTCACAGAGACTTTTTTACACATTAAAATTGATTTTTTTTAAGAGAAGAAAAAGAAAATGCCTCATTTAATCAATGAAACCTTTCTAGAAAATGGGAGATCCAAGACTGTACAAAGCTCAAATGAAATCAGGCAATTCTGCTATACAAATTTCCCTTTTCAGCTCTCAAAAAAAAAAAAATCACATTTCTTACCAAAAGCTAAAGATTGAGGTATTTAGGGAAGGAGCTCGGGGGTACTAGGGAGAGAATTGGAAGGTCTAAGGAGAAAAAGGATAATTTAAATATAAAAAGGTAGAGAAATTTGACATTAGTTATAAAATGACATTGAGGTTGATGAAGTGTTCTCTGTTGTACTTCTGTTTGTGGTTTTTCTTTTCTTTTTGAATCGCTGTTAACGGTTTATTATAAAAGGGTATGTTAGTCAGGAACAGCCAGATGGAAGAGATGCACAGGACAGAAAAAGTGTTCCATACCCTCTGCAGGCACCCTACTCTCATAGCATCTTTTTTTTTTTTTAAACCAAGGCTTGCTTATTTATTTGGCCGTATCAGATCTTAGTTGCCACACCTGGGATATTTGTTGCAGCACATGGACTCTCTAGTTGTGGCTTGCAGGCTTAGTTGCTCCTTGGCATGTGGGATTTTAGTTCCCCAACCAGGAATTGAACCCGTGTCCCCTGCATTGTAAGGTGGACTATTAACCACTGGATCCCCAGGGAAATTCCCTCTAAGAGCATCTTAATGTGTATTCACCAGCCTGGAGGCTCTGGTCTTAACATTTTGGTACCAAGATGAGCAGGATGTGCTTTGATAGCAAATAGAGGCATCTCCGTTTTGCATTGAACTGAAATCTCTTGACTCTTTATATCTGTTTTCTGCTATTACCTCGTAGTGCAGCTATTCCGGCTAACCTGGTGATCTGTCATCTGATTTGCTGCAAAAATATCTGAAGTATTTTTAATACTTCTTCTGGAGTTACTTTCTTTAAAAAGAAAACAGAAAAAGCTAAGCTAAGTTGCATGAATGTATTTACTTAAAATCTAAGTCTAAATTCACTTTGCTGTTCATTATTTTTTTTTACATTTTAATAATCATTTTATTAGTAACAGAAGAATCTCCACTAGTATTTACATAGTGCAAAGAAAGCTGTTATTACCCCTAAAATGTGATATAGCAGTCATCCTTCGTAACAGCAAAAGAACAAGAGGAAAATCCTTATGTTATAATTCACACTAATTTTGCTAGTTTTTAATTAGAACATTACAATGAAGACCTTAAATTATAAGTTGATGAGGTATGTTTAGAAATTAAATTACAAAATAATACAAATCCTTTTAAAGTATAATGTGCCAACAACGTTTTAATTAGGATTCAGGTTTCAGATGAGGCAAACAGTTTGATTCTGTGAAGTGTGTCAAGTTTGGAAGAAACAAGGTAGGAGGAAGATAAATTATTTCACAAGCTTTTTTTTAAAGATCAAAAATAGATACAGTGTTTAAACAGATAAGTTAATGTTCTACCTTATTGGCTGCAACATACAGAAAATACTTACCTTTTTGTGTTTTTCTTAAGCAAACTGTGTTCATTATTAAGATAGTGTCAGTTTTAAAGGCATATTGCTAATCCTAGGCAAAAAAGTAACATTTGCAGCTATTGCTGGCTGACTTGCAGAAGCAGCAGGCCATGTGGAACATTCATTTGCATAATGAAAACTGTCTTTCAGACGAGAAAAACCAATCTTTAATAAACAGTTCAACTCCAGTAACTGCATGAGGTTTTTAGGCAGATACAAGAAAGTGCAGTATTTGAGCAGTTTAACTTAACATCTTTGTGATTTTTTAATAAGCTAAAATGAGAACTTTAGGGAAGATTCCCTCTTGAAGATAAAGCTTCAGACTACGATTTGAGGGAGTCCATGCCTGGCAATTCTCCCAAAATCTGTTTGGTTCCTGTGCTCAGATAGGAGCCTTATTTAGAACCCAGGTCTATGGTGTGTGGATGGATTGATTTCTTAACTAATTTTCTTGAGACAGACAAGCCTGAGTTTCATGGAACACATATGACATACACAGCAGTTAATCATGCATTTATATGCTTTTAACCTCAATGAAAATAAAAATTCACTAATGTCATGTTTGCGAAAAGGATAGAGGAGTCTAGCTTTTGATTCAAAAATATATGCATACTTATTTAATGCTTTATTTGTAATTTCCTTTTAATTTTAGGGCAGCTATATTGTATTTTTTTCCTACAATCTTAAATAGTTATGGTATAGTTACTCAAAGTATTCATTCATTTACCTTTCTCTGTCTATCTTTTGTGGTTTCTTTGTGGTGTGCTTTTGCAAAGTGGAAGTATTTCAGACCTCTATAGTTGTTTTTTTTTTCCCTTTTAGTTTTGAATACCACAAGAGAAAAAGGGGAACTAATTATCTTTCAAGTATTATAATTAGGCATTAAATTAAGTCATTATTAGCTAAATGCAAGATCTTTTTGTGTTTTTCAATTGAAAGAGAACATGTCTTTTTAATGGAGGAGAAGGGTATGAAATGTCTCCTTACTTGATAATTTTGACATAGTACAGTAATGAGCATATGCTTCACTTAGCAAATCTATTAGTTCACAGTGTCTCAGTAATTAGTGAGAAGACAGAAAAAAGTGAAAAATCAGATGCAACATTGCAAGAGTCATTACATAGTGTTAATAATAGAGGGGTAAGTTGTACAGAGAGCACACATGAGGTCTTCTGTGGTGTGGAAGGACCTGGAGGTTTGCATGGGCCAAAGGATGAGACACGGGGGCAGAGGAGCGGCTTGGAAGACTGGAGGAAACATCAGCGTTAAGAGAACTTTCTGCCGTGATGGAAATGTTCTGTAACTAATGCTGTTCAGTACTATACCCGCTCATGACAAGTGGCTGTTGAGCATTTAAAATATGGCTAGTGCAACTGGGGACTACATTTTTAATTTTCGTTAACTTATGTTTAAATAGCTACCTAATGAACAATGGGCTCTTTTTTTGGACAGCGCAGATCTGGAGGCTAGCATGCAGCTCCAGAGGGTATTCCCACAGAGGGTATTCCTGACGGGGTCCTACAGGGCAGCGGTCCCCAACCATTTTGGCACCACTGGTTTCATCCAAGACAGTTTTTCCACAGACTGGGGTGGGGGTAGGGGGTGGTTTGGGGATGATTCAAGCACATTACATTTATTATGCACTATCAACGCAGTGTGCACTTCTGTTATTATTACATTGTGATATATAATGAAGTAGTTACATAGCTCACCATAGTGCAGAGTCAGAGCATCAGGCATTAGCTTCTCACAAGGAGCGTGCAACCGAGATCCCTCACATGCCCAGTTCTCAGTAGGATTCGCGTTCCTTTGAGAATCTAGTGCCACGCGCAGTAATCTGACGGGAGGCGGAGTTCAGGCCGTAACTGGACTGATGGGGAGCAGCTGTAAATACAGATGAAGCTTCCCTCGTTCTCCTGCTGCTCGCCGCTCACATCCTGCTGTGTGGCCCTGTTCTTCACTGTGGGTTGCTGTGCCTGGAGTTGGGGACCGCAGCTGTAGAGTGAGGTAGGAGAGGTGTTCCCCAAGGGGAAATTGGATGGGGATTTGAGGACCTCAGCATGCCTGAATAAGGAAGCATTGGTAAGTCACTGAAGGTGTTTGAACATGCAGTTTGTGCTGGAGAGGGAAAAGCCCACATGCCAGCAGATTGATAAGAAAGCAACTTTGAGTTATCTCTCTGATGGAGGGGGTTTTGTGAGTGAAAAAAACGCTTGGTAGTTATTTGACTATAGAGTAATGGGAAAGAGAGATGTCAGAGATTATGCTTAAGTCTCCGATCTGTGCGTGATTACTTACTTGTGTCCAGCTCTTCGACTCCATGGACTGTGGCCCTTTGGGCTCCTCTGTCCATGGGATTCTTCAGGCAAGAATACTGGAGTGGGTTGCCGTTTCCTTCTTCAGGGGATCTTCCCAACCCAGGGATCTAATCTGTGTCTCTTGCATCTCCTGCATTAGCAGGCAGATTCTTTACCATTGGGTCAACTGGGAAGCCCTTCCAACCTGAGTGGGTAGAAAATTAATAAAGCTTTTACTTAAGAATGGAGAAGAACTGGTTGTGGAAGAAAGGTTGTGTGAATGATAAATTAGAACTGACAGGTTGAATGTAACGTGGTGTACCCAAGTATTCTACAGGCAAGTTAGAGACACATAGCTAAGCTAAAGTCTACAGAGGAGCTCGGAGCTTTCTGTAGACTCCACATAGTAAGCTGCTGGGAAGGACGGTGGAACAGCTAGGAATGGATGGGCATTTGGGGAAACTGAGAGCTGGTGGGTTGACTTTTCCACTGATGCCCACAATTAGGAACTAGTAGAAAGGAGAGGCATGTTTGCAGTAGACCGAAGAAGGAACTGGAAGAAAGGTGTGGGGTCAGAGGAGTTAAACCAGGAAGCCAAAAGGAGAGGGATCCCAGAGGAATCTCCGGGGAGCGTGTTGTGTGGTTCAGGGTGAAGGAGAGGAGGTCAGCGTTCATCAGGTGAATGCTGCTGAGGTGAAGAGGCTGCGTATATTAAGAGACAGTCTTATATGCCCTCGAGTGACTGACGTTTCAAAATTGATGAGACTTACTCATTTGTGAAGGTTGAGGGAAAGAAGTTAACGGACAAAGAACCAGCACAGATGATGGAGTTGTTGATCTGGAGATGGTGACGAAACCACCGTCGTGGTAAGGAAGGAGACTGCCAAAGAGGCAGATTGGGGTCCATGGAAGAGAGGGAAGCAGACGATGGCGCTCGTGCCAGCTTGAGCTGGTTTCCCCAGTGATGGAGGAGACAGGTCAGTCCCTCCGTTGGGCTAGCGAGTGGGAGTGGAGGATCAGGAAACGGTCCTGAAAGTGTGAGAATGATGGAGACGTTTTGGAATAACCGTCGTCGGTGGCATGCTTGGAAATCTATAGAGAGCTTAAAGTGTGAACAGCCCAGGGAAGCCTGGGGTAAAGCTTGATGTGGCTGGAGAGCGGACTAGTAATTGTTGCTTTTTAGGGAATGGCAACCCACTCCAGTGTTCTTGCCCGGAGAATCCCAGGGACAGGGGAGCCTGGTGGGCTGCCGTCTATGGGGTCGCACAGAGTCGGACACGACTGAAGCGACACTCAGCAGCAGCAGCAGTGTTGATACAGCTTGGTGGCCTGAAAGTAAGGTTGGAGAGGAGTGCTGGCAGAAATGATTCTGGCCTCGGGAGAGCAAACAGTTTAGGAAATGAGGCATTCGAGTCAGATTGCCTGGGTTTAAGTCCATGCTCCTAACATTTACTTACTTTTTTTTTTTAACTTTGGGAAAGCTACCATTAACTTTTGAACGTCAAGTTTCTGCATCTGAAAAATAGAGATAGTAGTCTCAGCTTCAGGATTGATATAGTAAGATGAGTTATCCTTCCATATTTCATCCAAGATGCTGCTAGTCATAAGATGTTATTTGATATACTGCTGAGGAAAAA
The DNA here is from genome assembly GCF_049115385.1 of Moschus berezovskii. Lineage (NCBI taxonomy): Eukaryota > Metazoa > Chordata > Mammalia > Artiodactyla > Moschidae > Moschus > Moschus berezovskii. Next base: position 15,600,407 of record NC_142478.1, on the reverse strand, counting down.
ACCATCGTGTGGGGACCACATACCATTCATTGTAAATTTCCTGGTTTGGAGTGGGTGCATCTTGCCATCAGTGATGTAAAGAATGAGCATTCAGAAAATGTTAGTGTTCATTTGTAAGAGGCAATGTGATTTTGGAGTCTAGAATGTTAACGAAAGCAATATCAAATCCAATCTAGATAAGGGGTCACAGGTTCTAAGGCGTCTAATGCATTAAATGAATTGAAAAAGGTTAAGCAATGAGAATCCCAATAAATGAAATTGTAAAATATCAGGTTTGGGAATTTGTAGAGCAAGTGTTTCCCTGACAATTCCAGAGAAATCTTTTTAAGAAAAATACAGTAATTGAATCCTTTGATGATTTTTAAAAGTTAAGTTGCCCAGAGCTTTTAAAAGTATTCTGAATTTATCTTTGTGCTTTTCTTACAGTGTTCATCAGTGTTAAAAAAAATTTTTTTTTAAATCAGAGAATACATGCTCAGTGCAGAAAAATTCTAGCATGGATTCTTGTCATAATGTCAGAATGGAAAGGGGAGATTGATTCTTGATAGTCATTGAGTGAACTGATTGTCATTTTCAAAAGATAGTGGAAGGGTAGTATTAATAGCTACCTATAGAGCTCTTCTAATCATGGCTCCAAAGGCAGAAACCATAAAGGAAAAGTTCATACATCGAGCATCTGTGTGACCAAGCACATGTTCATGAATGACCACACACCAAAACACAACCTTTCAAATCTGCAGCAAGTTACTTTTCTTTGTAAGAATTATTTTAAATCAATAGGAAATACACCCCTGCAGAAAATTGGTACATGGGCCTAGAGAGTATCATACCAAGGGAAGCCAGACAGGCAAAGACAAATATCATAGGATGTTCTTTGTGTGTGGAATCTAAGACAATAATGCAGTGACCTTAACTGCAGAACAGAAGCAGACTCACAGACAGAAAATAAACTTACGGTTTCCAAAGGTGAAAGTGAGGGAGGGATAAACTAGCGATTTGGGGTTAACAGATACACACTGCTATATATAGTCGGCAAGGGCCCACTGTATCGCACAGGGAACTGTATTTAATATCTTGGTATAGCTTGCACTGGTTTGTTGTTGTTGAGTCTCTAAATCATGTCTGACACTTGTGACCCCCATGGACAGCAGCACACCAGGCTTCCCAGTCCTTCACTATCTCCCAGAGTTTGCTCAGATTCATGTCCATTGAGTTGGTGATGCTGTCTAACCATCTCAACCTCTGCTGTCCTCTTTGCCTTTTGCCTTTGATCTTTCCAGTGAGTTGCAGACTGTAGTCTTCCAGGCTTCTCTGTCCATGGAATTCTCCAAGCAAAAGTACTGGAGTGGGTAGCCATTCCCTTCTTCAGGGGATCTTCCCAATCCAGGGATTGAACCCAGGTCTCCTGCATTGCACGTGGATTCATTACCATCTGAGCCACCAGGGAAGCCCAGTTTATAATAGAAAAGAATCTAAAAATATAATCAAAATCATTTTGCTGTACACCTGAAACACTGTTAACCAACTATGCCTCAATAAAAAGATAAATAAATGCTGATCTCTTAAAGTTGGTAAAGGGCATGAGCAAGCAATTCGCAAACAAGTGCAAACGAATAGAAGTGAGATGTTCTGCTGTGACCTGGATGAGACTCTTCATTGGAAGGGGGACAGTGTCTTGTCTTTTACTTGATTGTATCGTTCTTGTGGACCAGGAAGGATCAGTCTGGGGAAACTGCGCTTTTCTCACTGAAGGAAAGGAAGCCAAAATTTCCCTGCCTCCTGAGAAGATGGAGTACAAAAAGGGACCCAATAAATCTGAGTTGGAGTTTAAGAGACAAGCCAACTCCATCCCATTTCCTTAATGTTGCCCCACGGCCCTCATGACTTGGGGCTCGGAGTCTCCTTAGCACGTGAGGTGTTCCCAGCACTTCGGGGCTGCCAGTTCCAGGCGGTTTCTCAGTCAGCTGGCACGATCAGTGCACCTAAAGGACACCAGTGCTTCATAGAGCATAGCGAGATGGGCCCCTTTCTCTCCTCCCTGAGTCGTGGTGTTAGATTTGATTCGTTGCAGTATTTCCTTTTTCATATGAGACACAGTGCTGGTCTTGAAACATGGTTTTGATTTTTGAACTAGACTGGTTCATAAGGTATTAAAAATAACAAGTTCCCTCACATAGTAAAGCCTCGTATAAAGTGAAAAATAATTTCAGGTTAGGCATCAGCGTTTAATTGTCTCTTGAGGGTGTTACTGTAAGTCTCCTACATACAAACAAGTTCTGAGAGCCTGTTCGTAAGTCCAGCTTGTTGGTAAGTCCGACAAAGTTAGCCTAGGTAGACCCAACTAACACAGTCGGCTCTGTAGTAGTACTGTACTGTGATAGATTTATAATACCTTTCACATAAATAATACATTAAAAACAAGTAATAAAGGAACCATTTTTAATCTTACAGTAGAGTACCTTGAAAAGTCCAGTAGCAAGTTACAACAGCTGGCACGCAGGGTTACGCTCACATCTTGAATGTCCGCAGCTTGAAGGTTCGCATGTAGGGGACTTACTATAGTTAAGATTGTGGGTGTAAGAAGGCTTTTCATGTTGGTGGGGTCTTTACCTAACTGAAGTACACTCAGTCTTATCTCAACATTGAGTTTTTACCCGGCCGCTAGACAGAAGAGAATTTGTCAGCATCTTCTGCCCCACCATCTCCTTTCTTTTAAAATGATCTGCAAATATTTCAACATTTGGCAGGGGGTGGGGAGGTTTTGAATCTCACCCACAGGCTTACCACTGGGCCTGTTACCTGTCCTCTTCATTCCTAAGTCCTTTTGGGGGGCGGTGACTGGGAGCGGGGGGCCTGAACCGGTAAGCATTAGGCAGACTCATCCCTCAGACTCTTTAAACGAAGTTGGGGAGGGAGGAGCAATGCCGGCACCTAGTCTTGATTCTGTCAAAGTGTGTCTTTGATTTTATGGGTAGCCTTGCAAAGGGAGTGGTAACACTGCAGTGAGTGTCTCTTTAGGAATTACACCCTCAGCCCTCTGCCGTCCCATCTGTTTCAGCTTCCTGTTGTGCTGTGTCCATCGCTGGCTTTGCAGTCTGGTATAATTAATAACAACCTCTTTCTTTCCCCAGTGTTCGTGTTGTGTGCTCAGGACTTCTATTCAATTTGTTCAAGCTCGAGAGAATGTTTGATTCGTTTCAAATGGTCGTCTGTTAAACTGTGAACAAAATTAACTTGGTTATTGTTGAAATGATCGACATTCAAACCGTGTTGATAGCATTTATTTGCATGGAAACGCTGAAGACTTCTGTCTTGTCACGCTGTGCAGGCTGAGAATATTGATCTGTAGTCCAGGAAAGCCTGCTTTAAAAATGGGTGCACCCTCACTGAGTGGTTCTGCTTTTTGTTGAGCCGGTGTTAATCGATTCCGCAAGTGTTTCACACGTCCAGCTCTGAGTTCTGTCTCGGGGAGGGACAGAGAAGCGCCTCAGGCAGTTTTTGCCCTGCAGAAGCAGTCTAATTACCGATAAGAGGAAACTGTGATTCTTTGGTGGCTCAGAGGGTAAAGAGTCTGCCTGCAATGCAGGAGACCCAGGTTCAATCCCTGGGTTGGGAAGATCCCCTGGAGAAGAAAATGACAACCCACTCCAGTGTTCTTGCCTGGGAAATCCCATGGATGGAGGAACCTGGCGAACTACAGTCCATAGGGTTGCAGAGCCAGACACCACGGAGCGACTTCATTTTCGTGATCATAGGAAAAGTTAAATAACAAGGCATCATTTTTCATGTCATAGCATCTTTGAGGGTGTAACTGCAGTAATTGGGATGGCCTTTTAGAATCGAGGGATTGCAAAGAAATTGGATGCAGTTGATAGAACTCCTGTGTCCTGCCCACTTCCAGCTTAGTGGATGGATTCTTCCAGCAAGTTTTTGAGAGTCTTTATTTATACTTCTGTTGGTAGTGTCTCTCTTAGCTTGATAAAGTTGATATAAGGGGTCATAAACGTAGGATTTGCACTGAGAGCTTGTAACTTTGGGGAAAACATGAACTTTGTCTAGTTGGCTTCTGTTTTAATAGCTTTTATTAGAGTTACCTTAGAAGAGAATGGCCACCCACTCCAGTATGGAGAATTTCATGGACAGAGGAGCCAGGCAGGTTACAGTCCATGTGGGTTGCAAAGAGATGGACATGACGGAGCGACTAACACTTTCACTTCAGTTTTCAGACTGCGTTCCTTGAGGGTATGTGGACAGTGTCTTTATGATTTTTGTGTTAGCCCAGTGATTCTCACTTTGCACATCAGAATCCTGTGAAGGACAGCCACTGCACAAACACCGGGGCCCATCCCTGGGGGTCTGATTTTGTGGTTATGGTAGGGAGCATTTTAAAAAAGTATCACAGATGAGTTTCACATACAGCAGCATTAAGAATTGTCGGCTTGACACATGGTAGTTTTGAGTGAATCTTTTCATTTCAATGTCTTTAAATACGTGTCAGGAAATAGGACCTGTGGCGTGTTGTAGGTCCCTTGTGAGTATGAACGATGGGGGATACCTACCCTCGGTGCTCCATGCTGCCCAGGTGGTTCTGAGGCTTACTGTTCTCCACCCCCTTTTTTCCTCTGAGGAGAAAAGAGAAAGAATTACGTGTCTTTGAAAGCTTCCCCTTTTCCCTTCTTGAAGGAATCAGCCATTCCTTGTGTGCTGGAGTCTAGACGTGGGGGCTCATAAAGACAGAGGTTGGGACCAGGAGCTCACAAAGAGGAGAGGAGTGTTGGAGGAGAGTGGAGGCCGTCCGCAGAGCCTGGAGGAGAGCAGAGGTCATCTGCAGTGTTTGGAGGAGAGCAGAGGTCATCTGCAGTGTCTGGAGGAGAGCAGAGGTCGTCTGCAGTGTTTGGAGGAGAGCAGAGGTCGTCTGCAGTGTCTGGAGGAGAGTGGAGGCCGTCCGCAGAGCCTGGAGGAGAGCAGAGGTCATCTGCAGTGTTTGGAGGAGAGCAGAGGTCGTCTGCAGTGTCTGGAGGAGAGCGGAGGTCGTCTGGAGGAGAGTGGAGGCCGTCCGCAGAGCCTGGAGGAGAGCAGAGGTCGTCTGCAGTGTCTGGAGGAGAGCGGAGGTCGTCTGGAGGAGAGTGGAGGCCGTCTGCAGAGTCTGGAGGAGCGCTTGGGCGTCACGGCTGTGGGGAGGGCAGGGCTGTTAGCACCAGCATCGCATGGGGAGAGGCCAGGGATGTGGCCAGTTGTCCTGTGATGCCGAGGGTGAGAAACCTGGACCAGGGGAGAACCAAGGGGACCAGGAGGCTGATAGGACCCAGAAGAGGTTGTGTCACTGGCCGCTGTTGCTGCCACACCTGTCTGCTGTTGGCTGTGTCCTTATCCCCTCCCCAAGATCCTCCGGAGTTGAGAGTACTGTGTTTTGCCCCATCTCTAGATAGCATTGTGCCTGCCAGCTGTGTATGAGCCATTAAAATGAATATCTAAATATTTTCTAGAATAAAATGTGATAGTTGGCAGAGTCCTTTAGTTATTTTCCATCTCTGCATTTACTTGAATGGAACAGTGTTAACCTCATGAAAAAAAAAATAGAGCCAGTAATTTTTGTTCTGTTTTGTGTATGTTTTCAGTAAAGGACCTGAAGTAAAACTGGAAGAAAACATTAAAAAAAAAATCTAGTCAGTCAATCTCTGAGAAAATCCGAATGAAAGGAAACTTTACAATCATAACAGAGGCTGGCTACTAAAAACTTAATTTTTAAAATGTTATTTCTTAGTGAGTTAAAGTTGCTCAGTCATGTCCGATTCTTGGTGACCCCAAGGACTATACAGTCCTGGAATTCACCAGGCCAGAATAGTGGAATGGGTAGCCTTTCCCTTCTGCAGGGGATCTTCCCAACCCAAGGATTAAACCCAGGTCTCCTGCATTGCAGGCGAATCCCTTACCAGCTAAGCCACCAGGGAAGCCCAAGATTACTGGAGTGGGTAGCCTGTCCATTCTTCAGCAGATCTTCCCAACCCAGGAATCAAACCAGGGTCTCCTTCATTGTAGGTAGATTTTTTTACCAGCTGAGCTACCAGGGAAGCCCAAGTTATTTCTTCAGTTCAGTTCAGTTAGAGCATCATTTATAAAGGAAAAGTTTGAGATAGCCCAAGTGTTTCCCTTTTAGGAGTGGATAAGAAAATGCAGCCTGTACTTCTGCTTTTTTAAAAAAGAAAAAACCTTGAGAAGTTCTGGAGATGATGATTGTGATGGTTGCATAATGGTGTGAACATACTTAATGCTAAAATGTTTAAAATGAAAATTTATGTTTTGTATATTTTCACACAATAAAAAAGTGCCATATGAAAGAGGAAAAAAAAAACACTACACAGTAATTGGTAAAAATAAACTAGTTTAAAAAGAGAATAATCAGTGAGAATGTAAAGAAAATGGATTTCTTAAGAGGAGTTTAATTGTAATGTTCCACAGACTCATCGCAAGAAAAGAATATTAATACTCAAACACATACGTGGGCTGTTAGTGTGAACTAATGCTGCTAATTGCCTTGTGTCTTTGTTGAGTTATAACTTCTTATCCCTATTTTAGGGTCTTTAGATGAAAATGGGCTTGATCTCGTACTTGCTGCCCTGGTAAAACTCTTGGTTTTTCCATGTTCTAGGAAAGTGGCAAGATACCAAGAAGGAAAACAACACCGAAAACAAAAATAAGTTGGGGCGGGAAGGGATTAAAATAAAACTGTAAGCAAATCCTTGCTTGTCAGTCCCTCTCCTTTATGCATGAGACAAAGGAGGAGGTTATTCAGGAGAAGCAGGATGGTAGAGGGGTTGCCTTGGCAAGCCCTTAGCCTTTCTGAACTTTGGTTTCATCATCTCTAAAACAGTGTTTACGTCATGGGATTCCTGTAAGGATTAAGAGAGTTAATAGGTATAAGTGCTTGGTGCTTCATTGTGATGGCGGTGGTGGTGATAGCAGAATGCTTTTCTTGCTCTCTCTGAATACTTGAGCTGTGTTGGAAATTGACGGCGACCATGGATACGCTCTTGCGTGATGTTTCCCATAGAACCACTGGCGTGACAATCCTTTGAAGTGGGTGGTGAGAGTTTATGGAGTCCTCGAACTGGGATAATTCAGATATTCTGTAAAGATGCTGCCAATAGGATGAATTTCGAGAGGAGGATTAGAGTGATTTCTGTGACGGAATAGGTTTTTAAGTTTTTATAATAAAACCACTATAGTTAACTCTGTCATCTACATATTTTCCACAGCAATATTAGAATCTTGAACAGGCATTTCTTTAGAATTTGCTATGTTCTCAAGAGTATAGAGTAGTTTTATGATTAGTGTAATAAGCGAAATGTGCTAAGGAATGAAAAACTTCTTTGATAAAAGTACAATACATATTTGAGAAGTAATGGTTAATTTTTATTAAGGCTGCTTTGGATTATCCATTCTGTAGTTCATTCCCACTGATGCGTGTGGTTGATGGCTTAAACTCTGGATTTCTGCATCAGGGAGGAGATGGAGTTGTGGCACAGGTTTGTGTCCACCCTCCCTTAGATAATTATAGAGCCTGAAGACGTCCTGCGACTCTTATCACAGTCAACCTGATAATGTGGTTCTTCCACCCTTCACGCCTCCCCTCCACTTAACAGCTGTGAGCTTGGTGATGCTGGGAACTGTAGCCTGCCCAGTTTTTTCCTACTATACCTTTACGTAAGCCCTTACAGAATTGTTCAGTTAAATAGTGAATTAGTGGAGAGTAAAGTTGCTTAGGAAGTTGAACATACAGAGGAGGAGAACTTCTAAGTGCACTCTGTTTATTGGGTTTTTCCATCCCCGTTGGTAAATAACTGGCTCTCGGGAGGCTAATAGGGAGAACTGGAGTGAACAGCTGATCTGAGGCGAAAGAGTTTACGGTGCAGGCCTCACCTCATTCTGTAGGTGACGCCTGCTTGTACCCACAGCATTATTTCCCTGACCCGATGAAAGACAAGCGCCTCTGCTGCCTTTTCACTCTTAGCTGGAGGGAACTCTTGCTGGAGGGTAAAGCGGGCAGCCGCTCTTTGCTCAGTTTCTGCTCTGCGCTGTCCAAGTGAAGTCCTTAAGTCCAGCTTGGGTTTTTGGCAGATTGAAAACAAGATGTCATTGATTGTGAAGGGGAGTGAAATCTGGCCGATCTCAATGTTTGTTTCAGCGGTTATGTAAACTTAGATTTTGAGGAGTTATTTTATTCTTCCAAATAACAGGTTAACATACTGGGAAAGGACAGGACTGAATTGCTTTTGAGATACCTGATTAATACAGAACATTTCTTTGGTAAAAAAAATTCATGCATTGAAAAATGTGAAGGATATTTGAATTATTAATGGAAAGGGGACTAGAACGGTGAGGAAACTTATTTTTTGTTATAATATGCCATTTTGTAAAATTGAGTTTTTTGATCATGTGGTTGAATTGCTTAATAAAAAAGTACATTCCCATCAAATATCCTGTTCACCCAGAATTAGGTCATATATCCCAAATCCATATATGGGAATACATTTATGTGAAAATCCTATTTCAATGATAATTCTGTTCTGTACAGAAACACGTTCAATGATTTTTTTTTTCTTTATGAAAAGATAAATCTTGCCACCTGTTAGTCATAATATTGTCTTCTGGGGCCGTGTAGAACAAATATCTTAACCTACTTTCAGTTTTTATTTGTTTTTATTATTGGGGTTTTAAAATTGGAAACAGTTATTGGTTATAAGTCAAAATGGTCTGCTCTCCTCTCCCACCAGTTCACTCCCTAAAGTAACTGCTTGTTCAGATTTGCTTCTTTCCTGGCTTTTCAAGGAACACATATATTTTACATGCACAGGTTTTGTTTCTATTCAAGTTTTTTAAATGAGATTGTACTATGTGTAGTATTCTGCAGCTTTTTTCAAACTGAACAATTATCATACGGTTTTTTTTCCATGTTAGACAAGAAAGGCTGCCCTCCCCCCACTTGTTTCACAGTTAACACCACTGTCGGATGTACGTAAGTTAATCATTCCATTATTGTCAGACCTCTGGGTTATTTTGTACGTGAATGGTCTTGAACATAGATCAGGCTCATCTGAGGTTGCTGCTTCCCTGGGAGCTGTTCCTCCGGCTGTTTTCTCTCATAACCCTCATACCACAGGGTCTACAGGAGTGGGGGTCTCCCCACTGCCCCCTTCAGGCCATTCTTCCAGCATTCTCCGTAAAAACACCCAGCCTTGACTGTCGTGTCAGACTGTGCCACACCTCCGCTCCTTATTATTCACTCCCCATCCTTCACCCTCATCACTGCAGGATTTACTGTCCTTACTCCCTCCGTTGGGGCTACCTTGGTGGCTCAGACAGTAAAGAATCTGCCTGCAGTCTGGAGACACAGGAGACATGGGCTTGATCCCTGGGTCGGGAAGATCCCCTGGAGAAGGAAGTGGCAACCCACTCCAGTATTCTTGCCTGGAGAATCCCATGGAGAGAAGCCTGGTGGGCTGCAGTCCACGGAGTCGTACAGAGTTTTCGTTCCAAGTGAAGCTCCTGTTTTCTCACTTAGAAATGTCTTAAAATCACAGAAACATGGTGGGGATCTGATCTGAAAGTCTGGAGACTGGGTCCTGATTTCTCACTCTGGATTTTGGCCTGCCTTTTGTTTCCACTTCGCAAGGTTCGCTTTAAAATTCCTGACAATGACAGAGCAACAAGTTTTATTTCTCTCACCTGTGGAGGAAGTGGCCTCCACCCAGTTTTACTGAATTAGGAGGGAAGTGATTTTTTCAAGTGATAAAAAGAAATAAAATTCCACGTTCTTCCCAGAGGAGGAGTTAACAATTGGGAGAGTGGCGTGAGACCGCATGTTGGTTTGTAAAAGGATATAACTTGTAAAGATGTTTCCTTTGATGCCTGTGATGAATATGGATGTGTTTCCCTTTTAGAGGGTTCTGATTAAATGACTCAATTAAGAGCAGAGCAGGAGGGTCTAAATATAGGGAGATGGCTCAGGCGGCCCTGCCTTGTGTATGTCACTCCCTCCTACAGATGTGCGTGTTTGTGGTTGCAAATAGCACCTGTGAGATCCACGGAGAAGGAGCAGTGTTCCCAAAACTGAAATATAGCAGGATTGCTGGGTTGTTTTTTGTTTTTTTTTTTTTAAGTTCAAAGGATAGTTTTTTTACTCCTCTGGCCTATTCCATTTTCATCTGTGAATTTAGTATTTGAATTACTTATTGTTTTAGCCTAGTGAATAGACTTCAGTATCTGTTCTGGTTTAAACTGTAGATCTACCGCTTACTAGAACATGATCTGGAAAAAGTTACTTAACCTCTGACCCTCAGGTTTATTAGTAAAATGGAGATAATGATATGCATCTTGAAAAGTTGGTATAAAAAGTCAATATGAGTGTAAAAACTACCAATACAATCCTTGCATAAGGTAATAACCGAACTAAAGTAGCTTCTTCCATTTGTTAATGATTGAATCATTCAGAATTGGTCACTTAATGGAAATTTACCTCATTTAGCATTCTTTGCAAGCTGTAAAGTTGCTGTTTTATGAAAACTTAAAAGACTCAAAAGAATTTTTTCTAAGAGACAACTACTGCAGACCTTTTCCTCTAACAGACAGACAGTAAAGTTTGAAAGTGCCTCTGTTCTTCAGTGTCCAGTGTTTGAGGAGTGAGCAGTAGCAAGCCGGTAACTACAGTTCTTAAGTTGAGGTGACTGCAGATGAGATTTACCAGAGTAGGCTCGTTAGGACCTGGGTATCTTGAAAGGCTTACCATGTACAGAAGGACAGTTTACCATTACAAGCATAAATTTGAGGAGGGGAATTCAGGGGGATTAAAGAATGCTGCAACTTTCAGAAACTTCCTTGTAACTCATATGGAAAGGAATCTGCTTGCAATGCAGGAGACCTGGGTTCGATCCCTGGGTCAGGAAGATCTTCTGGAGAAGGGAATGACAACCCACTGCAGTATACAACTTTTAGAGGACGTGGCAAGGAGATGTGGAAATAAGCCAAGTTTCTTGGTTGAAGTTGAGGACAGTAAGGAAACTCTGCTTTAAGCATCTACCTAACTAAACAAGTATCATCTAGTGAAACAAAACCAAACTGACACTGTTTTGCAGGGACTGTCTGTGACTAAGAAAAATTGACCAGGTGCCCTGTCGGCAGCCTGAATTTGTCAGGCTGGACTTGTGTATGCAGAGCAGAACTGAAAGAGTTCTTGTCTTGAAGAATTTTCCTACACAATGAACATATATTGAAGAGGGTACTTAATGCAATTGAATATGTAAACTACAGCACTGTAGTTAGAGACACATCTAAGTGTGACATCCATAAATCCTTGATTCCTTTTCACTGAGAGGATGCTGCTTTTGAAATCATTTGGCTGAAATATTACAGCCTGCAGTGAACTTCCAAGTGACAGGTGGTAAGCACATCCTCTTTTTGATTCTTGCAATTCCCGCTCACTTAACACTCCATTGAGAGAGACCACATCTCGGCAGCTCTTGCTGGCTTGTCCCTCAGATCACACCTAAGAGACTGGAAGAGAGGCTGTTGGTGCCTGTGTTTTTAAAGGCACCGGTACCTGCATGATCGCATGATGAAAATTAGCTTTCAAGAGCTGGTCCTCTCTTCCACCTTCACCCCCTAGTTTCTCCAGATTTGGAAAATTAATCTCTGAAAAAAATTTTAATGAAAAAGAGAAAGAGTAGCTATTCTATGTCATCAGTCTTACATTTAGAAAGTGGGGAAAGTTTTGGAAGTAACTGAAACAGCCTTAGTAATAAGAAAGTCAGGAAAGTTGAAGTTTGTCTTCTGGGTGTTTGGGCTTGCCTTGTGGCTCAGCTGGTAAAGAATCCGCCTGCAATGCAGGAGACCTGGGTTCGACGCCTGGGTTGGAAAGATCCCCTGGAGAAGGGAAAGGCTACCCACTCCAGTATTCTGCCCTGAAGAATTTCATGGACTATATACTCCATGGGATCTCAAAGAGTAGGATACGACTGAGCAACTTTCACTTTTCTGGGTGTTTGTGACAACAGGACATTGCTGCTGTTCCAAGACCAGCAGAATTCCTCAGTGATCTACAGTGGATATTCATATTACTTTCTTGTATAGGAGCTATAAATATGTATATTTATACCTTATATATATACACACATATATATATTTCCCCCCTAAGGACTCAGTCAAAGTAGAGTTCCTTTTAGCCCAACTTCTGAGCAGAGAAATAGGTGGTTTAAAAAGTGCTTTCAAGTCTGTCAAAGAGATAGAGGTTTTAGTCATCTGTACTTTCTTGTTGTAGGATTTTTTTTCCCTTTCATTTTGATTAGTGGCGAGCTTTATTTAGCTGCATTTGACCTGTTTGGAATTGGGAAATGTTGAATGAAAGTTGAGGGCTAACTGCTTGTTTGATAGAAGAAAAAGAAATGCAGAGGGACTTCACCTATTTTCTCCTACAGGACAAGTATCTCAAACCCAAGTGAGTTCCTAGTTGGAGTAAGTGGGAAAAGGAAACATTTGAACAGGTGATTTGTTGAAATCAAATCACAGACCATTGTTACTTTGGGGTCTTTTCTGAGACTAAGATAGCTAGAGAAAACCCGTCTCTCTCTCTCTCTTTTTTTTTTTCCTCATTGGGATGGCATTGCACTTGTGTAGCAATTTTAACTTTTTTTCCTCCTCCGTTTGCCTTAAGAGTAGATAATGGTGTAGCATTTTCCTTAAGGAGCTGTGTGATCAGTAACCTATGGTGCTTTTATTCAGAGCTGTCTGGAGCTGGTACGTGCTGGTGTGTCCTGTTTGTTTCCAGGGTACTCTCTCTGCCTGGCTTCATTACTGCTTTTCCTTGGTACCCTTCCTAGGATTGCTTTTCCAGCTGGAAATGTGAGCACGTGCGTGGCTTCAGCCTTCCTGTTCAGGCAGTCTGTGGGGTGTCTTTGGTTCTGCTTTTAAGTAATAGGTATTTTAGCTTTATCAAAAGCTTGGTAGTTTCCCAGTTCTTCATGACTTTTCATTAATTCTGTAGCCTAATTTTATTTAGGCCTGTTTGGTATGGTTCTCCCCTTCTTTCTGTGAATTCTCCATCACACTCTTCCCAGCAAAGCTCATGGCAGTTCTTGGATTCTTGGCTTAAATGGGTTGCTCTTTATGTTTTAAAATATATACTAGCATTGAGTCTCTGGAATATTTTTCTTTGCGGGCCTTCATCTTTTTAAGCATTTTCAACCCAAATCTGTAGTGTCTGGTCTGTGATTCTGTGGTTTCTATGAGTGTCGGGAATGTTTGGGTGTCTGTTTTATCCTTCTTGGGAATCGTGATTTGTTTTGAGGAGTCTGCTCTTGGTTAGGAGTATATATGGAGAAGGAAATGGCAACCCACTCCAGTATCCCTGCCTGGAAATCCCATGGACAGAGGAGCCTGGTGGTATATGGTCCTATGGGGTCACAAAGAGCCAGACGTGACTGAGCAGGAGTATGTGGTTGACCTTAGTACCTAAGTGAAATAAAGCATGTTAAAAAAAAAAAAATAGTCCATTTTGGAGTAATGAAAAGTTACATTACAGATTTCCTGGTATGTTCACTTTTTGACCCTTTTTGATGTTTTAATTCAAGCATCTCAGGGGAGGTAAGAGTTCTCATCAGGCCTTGAATCCTACCTAATTGGATGTTAGGATAGAAAATACCTTTCCACAGTACTAGTTAATATTGCTGCCAGTCACTTTATGCAATACACCTCTGAGGTACTTCCCATTTCCATGGCATTCTAGTGAGGTGTATAGTGAAATAATTTAGACATGACAACTAAACTACAGGAATCATATGGTTTGCTTATGATTTCTCAAAAGCCCCACAGTAGCTCTTTGAGAACTGGAGTCTTTTTCTGTTTCTTCACAAGATCATCAGTTTGAGAAGAGCTGGTGGTATAAGTCAGGAAATACACATGCAGTGTAGTTACTTGGAAATACTTTCTCCAGCAGAATAGATCAGACTTTTCATAGAAAGATAATCTTTACAAAGTTGTCTTCTTTCTCAAGTAAACTTATCCAACAGTTAAACACTTCCAAAGCGAAGTTAATCAATATCCCATAATTAGTTCCTTGATTCTTTTGATCTTTATGCCTTGATGTTTTACCATTAGAGTTAAGACAGTAATGAACCAAAGAACAAGAAGTTGGGGGCTGGGGTGAATCGCTTGCTTCACTGACGATAGGCCATTTATCTACTTTTTTTAAGGTGCCTGGAAGGAGTCTTTGATACTTTTCCCCCAGTTGCTTTTGGAGCCTATATTTTATGCTGATTTTGTTGAACAATTTAGTTATTCCTCAGTATTTAAAGGGATCATTTATTTTGTCTGGTTCACTGAATTCCATGCCAGTGCACGAATTATAACAGCACTAGTCAAGCTGCAGAGGGCGACTGTCCATCACCTGTCCCCTCTTCTTGTGCTTTTCTTGATTTGTGGTCTTGGTAGCCCCCAACCCCTCCCCCTGTGTCTTTTTATCATATCTTCGGATACAAATTAGAATAATTTTCCTTTAAAACTTTCAGTGGGAATCTGGGATCTGAGGTATTGCATGGCACAGAGTGTATTTTGTTGATATTCACACAGTTGGATAATTACATGTTTCTTTACTAGATGAGGCAGAGATGAAGAAAATGCCCCTTGTGCAATTGTCTAATGAGGGTTCCTTTCAATGCAGAGCAAGCTCACACAGCAGTTAAAGTTACTTTACAGCTTTTTGCTTTTTTTCTTTTAATGTTAAGGAATACCACGTAAGTTGCAGAATTCAATGGCCATGTCAAAAGGAGCATTATAAATGTATTTTTCACGTTTGGTTCTGGTAGTGCTAATAGAAATCCTTTCCATGAGTGAGACTCCATAGGGAATGGTACTGACTTTAGAACCCTGTCTTAAACTGCATTTTTATTACGTCCCAAATCAGGTCACACTGTAAGTCTAATTTGATTTATAAGTAGACTTTGTATGTGACTTGAATTAATGAATTGAGGTGGGTTTTTTTTTTCTTCATTTGCAAATATTTGTGTATAAAGTCTTTTTAAATTTTTTGAAGTTACAGATTTTCATTAAAGAATGTTTGAAAAGTTTTAACAAGTAGGAACAAGAGAGACTTAACCTTCCAGACCCAGCCACTGTTAACACTTTGATGTATTTACATAGTTGTTCAAGCTATATACACAGTTTTATATTCTGCTTAAGGTTTCTTCCAAGTTATCATTTTTATGAACATAATTTTTAAGGACTACATAATATTCTTTTGAGTGGGCTATACTACAGCTTCCTTAACTATTTTCCAATTTTTAGATATTTATTTTTTTCCTTGCAGTAAAGAATACTCTGACGAAAATCATCATGCAAAAACAGTTTTACGTTTTCAGTGCAGAATATTTCCTTAGTGTAAATTTCTAGAAGTGAAGTTACTGGAACAAATCTCGCCCTTTTTTGAAGACATCTTGGGGGTTCTTTACCGGTTGAGTGCTTTTTCTTCTTTGTCAGTGTGAAATGTTTGTATTTGGAGAAGAGGGAAGGAAATCTCTGTTTGCTGACTCATGTTTTTATTTTGCACTTTAAACTGATAAGGCCACTTAGCTCTTGACATAAACTAAAGCAGGAAGTACCAAAAGGGGCAGAAAAAAATGAGTTGTCTTGCCAAGGCCATCGTGTCATGGACTCTTGAGTTCCTGATGGGAGGTGGGTTACTTGTTTGACTTGACTGTAAAAAAAAATGCTTCCCCAGGAGGCAAAACTCAGTCATCAACCTGTGTTTTGTTTCATATACACATTTATATGCAAGAGTTTATGATCTTGTCATTTTAATATTTTTAATGGCATCACCCCCACACACACACACAGACAGTTCACACACACACCCCCACACCACACCCCTACCCCTACACACACACACACACACACACCACACCCCCACCTCTAACAGTGTTTGGAGGCAGTAGCGTTCTGTTGTTGTTGTTTTTACTTACACACACACATACAGAGTCCTGGCGTGCTGCGGTTCATGGGGTCGCAAAGAGTCGAACTCGACTGAGCGACTGGACTGAACTGATTCACAATGTTGTGATTCAGTTTTTTGATGTTGTTGTTTTTGTTCCCTGGGTGGAGAGGCCTTCTATATTGAGGATATCACCTTAGCTGTCTTTCTAAAACATGAATCTAATCACATTGATACTCTGATATAAAACCTTCCATTTGTCCACAGGATAATAGGTATCACAGGCCCTTCACAGTCTTGCCCTGCCCTTATCAGCCTTGTATCATCTACATCAAGCTTGAACCCTAGCATTTCCCTGATGTCTGTTAGAACTAGCTATTTAGAAAAGTGGTTTAAAAAGTGAGGCTCTAGAGCCAGAAACATGGGTCCCCACTCTGGCCCCACCACTTAGCACCATGCACATGAACCTTGGACAAGTTAATTCTCTGTGTTTCACTTTCCTTACCTGGATAGTAAGAAAAACAGAGTGCTCTCTTAAAGAGGGTTTGCCACAAAGTTTAAACTAGGTAATAAAGGGAACAGTGTCTCTCGTGTAATGATGACTACAAATATTAGTTCTATTGTTTTGCAAAATTCTGCTCATCCTGTAATGACATTTCCTCTGGGAAAACTTCCTGAAATCCCTGGAATGAATTGTTCCTTCCTTTTCTTCTCTCCTTTTCTGCTTTTATGTATTGTTGTGTGGCGTTTTTCCCTGCGGTAGAGCTTTTGTGAGGCAGTGTGGTCATGGTTGGCACATGCTCAGTCCAGGGGCCGCCTCTTCTGTTCCTGCACTCAGAGTTCCCCTTGTTCCACTCATGGAGCTCCATTCCTGATGAGACCTGCACTCGCCTCCAGACTGCTCAGCACAGTGCTTCAACTTGGCATACGGGGAGCTGGTTTGCTTCCTGTGAGTTCACTGTCAACACACTGGCTCTTCAGGATGGCACCATCTTTGTCTCTGGCCTTGGTGGGGTAGCCTGAGTACTTAGCAGGCACTCAGTGCAACTTCACTGAATGAATGTCAATTTGAATAGTTAAAAGCAAAGGTCTGAAATTCTGGTCCTCAATCTCCCCAACTCCCACCCAACACCCACGCCTTCTATGATAAATCCATCAGTTCTAGAGTTTAAAATAGCCCCAAGTGATTTTGATAGAAACTCACCCCCTCAATTTGAAATCCATTGGCTGAAATATAAAACCGCAGCTTTTGGAGTTGAAGAAAAGGACATACAGGATAAGGAGAAATGTATTCTGTTGATAAATTGTTACTAGAGGACAAGGAAAAAAGTTGTCTGTCTTGTTCTTTTGCACAATTAACCTTTAGTAAAAGTAAATAATCATTTCAGGAGGCACACTCTGACCAAGTGTGACTCTTGATGATAGCATAGTGTTTTGTTTTTTATTGTTAGACAAAAGTAATGCCACTTTCAAAGAACTGGTAAATCTGAGTAAAACTCTTTACAGAAGAACAGCTGAGCCCCTGTAGCCTATTGAGTAAGTAAAGCTCCACCCTTGGCCTTCTAATTCCTTCAGGGAGCTAAATCATTCATCAAACATTTATTGAGACTCTGATATGTGCCAGGTACAGGGCTCCGCTCCAAAGACAGGAAGATGGTCAGATAGAATTCCTTATTCCTCTAGTGAGGAAGTAACTATTGGCATGTACAATTTGCTGTGACAGCAGTCCATCATTATTATCCCTTTCAGTTCTCAGAATCAGTAATGATTTCCCCCTTTTATTCCTGTTACTGGTAATCTGTGCCTTTTCTTTTATTGATCAGTTTTGCTAGAGGAATATCTGGTTTTATTAATATTTTCAAAGAGCCAACGTTGATTTTATTTTCCTATTTTATATATGTATATATTTAATTTTTGCTCTCATTTCCTTTTACTGTCTTTGGGTTTAATTTGCTGTTCCTTTTTTTTTTCTTTTGGTCGATACATAGAAAATTAGTTTTCAGCTGCTTTTATTTTCTAATATATGCACTTAAGATTATAAACTTCCCTCTAAGCATGGATTGAGCCAAATCTGATGTGTCAGATTTTTATAATCATCCCATTTAAAATACTATCTAATTTCCCCTGTATTTTCTTCTTTGACTCACAGTTTATTTAAAAGTGTAATTATTTTCAATAACAGTATTTGGGCATTTATTCTTAGTTGTACTGTGATCAAAGAATGTATTCTTTATAGTTTTATTCCTTTGATATTTGTTGAGATTTGCTTAACGGCGCATTATATGGTCAATTTGGATAAGTATTCCATGTGATTTTTAAAGTTAGATGTATGCTGCAGTATGCTGGGCGCATACGTGAATTGAGGCACGTTTTTAAACATACAATCTCCTATATCTGACAATTTTTATTTGCTTGTTTTGTCATTTACTATTTTGATCTCCTGCTAAGACTGTTTGTCATTTTAATTATGTCAGTTTCTACTTTATATATTTTGAAACCATTACTGCTTGGATAAAAAATTAGGATTGTGTTATATTCATGGCAGAGCACCTCTTTTAACCTTATGAAATGTCCCTCTTTTACCCTTGGTGATACTTCTTTCTTTGAAGTCTCTTTTGTCTGATCTGATAGCTATGTGAACTTTTTTGGTTAGAATATGCACAGTACAGCTCTTTCCATTCTTTTTCTTTCGACTTTTCTCTGTCCTTATATTTGATATGTGTCTCTTGTAAGTACACTATATATTTTCATTTGGCTTATTTAGTCTCTTGATTTGTAAGTAATTCTCGAGACTTTGAGGACTATATCTGAATTTTACTGTTTTCTATTTGACCCACCTATTATGTACCCCTTTTTGTTCTGAAGTCTTTTTGGTTAATCATATTTTCAAATAGAATTCCATATTTTTAGCTCCTCTATTACCATTTTACCACTTTTAAATTATTCTTTCAGTGGTTGCTTTATTATGACATGAATTCATAATTTGTATCAATAATAATTTAATGCTTTAGCCTGGCCAAGGTAGTTTAAGGACCTTAGAACTCTGAATTCATTTATCCCTTCTGGTTCTTGGTTATGCATTTTAATTCTGTATTTTAAACACCACAAGATATTCCTATAATTGTTTTGTAAAGTCAGTACCCTTATGGAACTCTTCATTCTTTCCTACAGTTTTTTGCTTTTCCCTTGTGCTTGAGAATTCCTCCTGGAAGCCAGTTATCTCAAGTTTTGTTTGTTGTAAAGCACTTTTATTTCACAATCATTTTTGAATGATTTTTTTCCCACTAAGTATAGCATTCTGAGTTACCAGCTATTTATTGCATTTGGCATGCTAAAGATATCATTTTACTGTCGTTTTGTTTTCATTGTTCCTGTTGAAATGTCAGCTGTCACTGTACTCATTTGAAAGTATTGTGTCTTTTTAAAGATTTTTGTTGTAGGTTTTCAGCAATTATACCATGATATGACACATTAAAACTTGTGGATTTCTTTCTGTTTCTCCTTCTTGGGATTTGTAGGGCTTCATGAATCTGTGGCTAGATGTCTGTTGCCAGTTTTGGAAAGTCTCTGGCCGGTAACTTTGAATATGCATATATCCTCTCTCACAGTGTTTCTCTCCTTTCCTTTCATCTTGATCTAGTCTAGTATTAAGATGATTCTAGGCTGTGTTTCTGAACACTGTCCATTTCAGTTTAGCCCTTGCACTAGGGCATACCTCTTCAAGGGTCTCAGCGGAAAATCTGGTATGTTTACCAGAGTTTCTCCTTCTTGGCAGGCCCTCAGCTCTGTTTTTTTTTGGAGGGGGAGTGGTCTCCTCAACACTGTGAGACTCCTGAAATCTCTGCTTGGTCCTTTAGCTTCTTGCTACTTGGCTTCTTACAATGTAGCTTTGGCAAATGCCTTCAGGAGAAAAGCAGTGAAGAATGTTCAGCTTATCACTTCATCGCTTTTCACATCTTTCCAGATGTGGCCCCTCATGTCCTGAGTACTTTGATTGCTCATTGATGCCTTTAAAAATTTGGGCTCCCCCCACCTCGATTTATTCATTTGTATTTTATTCAACATTTATAGTTGTTTGGGGAGGAGGTTGATTTGATAACTGCTACTCAGTCTTAGCTGGAATTGGTGCAAAGTTATCATCTTTAATCTTTTTCACCATTTGCGTGTTTATCTAGTGAAGAGTAACTGGGAGGTTTAAACGAAACAACTTGACTAAGTATTTGGTACGGTATGTGTTCACGTGCTTCATTCGTTTCACGTCAATAAAAGGCATATTTGAAGAAGCAGGGAATGAATTTCCTACTTAATTGCCTGATAGTCCAAAGGCATAGACTTGTATACTGAATAAAGACCCTAAAATGTTGCCCCATTTATCTAATAAAATATAACTACCTTTTCTTTTAGCATGAGATACTTGAGCAAACCAAAAACAGATGCTAAGACTGTTGTAGTTTTACTTTGTCCTGTTGCTCTTAGTTTTTGTTGATTGAGGTGTATTTAGAAATAAATATTTTAGAGCCCATGAGTGACTGTAAATATAAAATATCACAGTTTCTGTTGAGAACTTGAACTTTTTTTGCACTAAGGGGAATATTGCTTCCACCTGATAACTCATATAAAAAGTAGCATACTTCTTTTTAAATTGCATCTCAGTTTATTCATCTATAAAATTGCAATGATTGTATTACCTAGTTGAAATAATTATTTAAAGGGTTAAATACTGTGCTAGTCTGCTGCCATAACAAAATACCACTGACGGAGTGGCTTAAACAATAGAAATGTATTTCTTAAGTTCTGGAATCTGTGAAGTCCAAGATGAAGGGTCCAGCCAGTGTGGTTTCTGGTGAGAGCGATTTTCCAGGCTTGTAGGCAGCAGCCTTCTCTCTGTGTCTGCAGGTGGCTTTTCCTCAGTGGATGCACACTTAGGGCAGGAGAGAAATCTCTCCCTTCTTCTTATGAGGCCACTAATCCTCTCAGGTTAGGACCCCACCCTCATGACCACATTTGACCTTAATTACTTCCCTAAAGGCTCCAGGTTCCATCTCCAAATACAGTCACACTGAGGCTTCAATATGAGTTTGGGGGTGGGGGGGTGCATAATTCAGTCCATAGCACACTGTAATACATAAAAGCACTTAAAATAGTACCTGGCCCGTGGTAATTGTTTAGTAAGTTGTGATTTTGTGGTAGAGACGATTTTAAACATCTTTTTCCCTTTTTTCTTTTCTAGGTGCTTGCTTTGGGTTTCTTTTGGAAACACCAGGAATGGTCATTTCTACTTTTCAGGACCTCCACACGAAGAAACTGAGGAGAATCTTATGTAGATAAAGTGAAGCGTCTTTCACTGTCCTTGCACGTTTGGGGACGTCTGTATTTCTTCCTCCACAAGGAGTGTGCGTAGCACCATCATGAACGTGACAAGTTTATTTTCCTTCACAAGTCCAGCTGTGAAGAGACTTCTTGGCTGGAAACAGGGTGATGAGGAAGAAAAATGGGCAGAGAAAGCCGTTGATGCATTGGTGAAAAAGCTGAAGAAAAAGAAGGGTGCCATGGAGGAACTGGAAAAGGCCTTGAGCTGCCCAGGCCAGCCCAGTAACTGTGTCACCATTCCCCGCTCCCTGGACGGCCGGCTGCAGGTCTCCCACCGGAAGGGGCTGCCGCACGTCATCTACTGCCGCGTGTGGCGCTGGCCCGACCTTCAGAGCCACCATGAACTGAAACCACTGGAATGCTGCGAGTTTCCCTTCGGCTCCAAGCAGAAGGAGGTGTGCATCAACCCCTACCACTATAAGCGAGTAGAAAGCCCTGGTAAGTGAGTCCTTTCCTGTAGATGCATTTAGCAGATTTGTGTTGTTTCTCGAAATCATCCCTTTCCATGTTTTTTAGTTGTTGTAATTTATAAGTATTAGGGGAAAAGTCATGTCTGTCAATCCTTGAAAGGGTCATACGTTCTAACAGCATAGTCTCTAGTTAACTTTATTTCTTAGGAGCAGGGCTGTGAAAACTGTCATGGAGGCATTAATACCTCTGCCTTTTCATAAATTGTTTTTTTGCTAAATTTATTCTTTATGTTTCCCTTTGGTTCTGTGCGTTTCTCGAGACAGAGGTAGCTATGATTTTATTTCAGGGGAAGAAAATCAGGAGAGGAGCGTGGTGTTGCTGTCTACATACTTGAAGATGGTTGCCAGTGACTTGTATCACTTTATCCTTAAAAATAGCACTTTTTGTCATCTCCAGTAGAATTTTGCTATGGCATACTCCCTGTGGAGGATATGAAGGAATTACGTTGTGCTGTGGAATCATTTGATACTATTACATTATACGAGATACTCCTAGTTTTTACATGTGTGACCTTCGAGGGGGTGGAGGAAGCATAATAAAGGATATACTTTTAACATTTACTTGGTTTTGACTTAAATTTGAGTCCACATTCTAGACAGTGGCATCAGTTGGAAAGTGATTAGGCAATCTCAGGCACTTGAATATCTCAGTGTCAGATTGGAATCAAGTTTGTTGATGGATTGGTTAGTAATAGCTCATGGTTACCAGGGGTTCCCAATTGAGGCTGTGTGTTAGATGCGTGTGGCTCTCTCCCAGACATTCTTTTTCTGGCAGAGCCCAGTGATCCGTGTTGTTTTTTCTTTTTTTTTGATCCGTGTTTAACACGTACTCCAGGTAGTGTTGATGGTATTGGATTGGTGTTTGGGAACTATGCTATATCCCGGAGTAACCTGGTTGTCAAATAAAAAGCTTTCTGGTTTCCTATGGAATGTTTATCACATTTAAAAAGGGAAAAATTAACGTCTTTGTATCCACGACCCCGTTGCCTGCAGTAACTACTGTTCTGAATTTGATGGTTAGATTTGATGAACATCATACCCAGGCATGCTTTTTACTGTTGTTTTATATGCGTGAATCCTTGACAGTATGTACTGTTATTTTGTATATTTAAAGGTATTGTATTAGGGCTTCCCTGGTGGCTCAGAGGTTAACGCGTCTGCCTCCAATGCGGGAGACCCGGGTTCGATCCCTGGGTCGGGAAGATCCCCTGGCGAAGGAAACGGTAACCCACTCCAGTATTCTTGCCTGGAGAATCCCATGGACGGAGAAGCCTGGTAGGCTACAGTCCATGGGGTGGCAAAGAGTTGGACACGACTGAGCGACTGAACAGAACAGAACAGATAGTGATATTAGAATATCCTTCTACAACTAGCTGTATTCATTCAACATCATGGTTTTGTGATTTCTGTATTACACACTTTAGGGTTACCTTGTCAAGGCCTGTGAAAAATCCTCAGGAGGTTTCATTCGAATTTCATTGATTTCATTTGGGGAAGGATTGACATAGTTCTGCTCTTGAGCGCAATATTTTTCTAAATTTATTTAGGTTTTTTCCTCCATGAAAGTTCTTGCACATCTTTTCTTAGATTTATCAATATTTCTAGGTAACCAGGTTTTATCGTGTCCTCTTAAAAGTTACATTTTTGTTGCAGTTGTTCATGGCTAGACCTGTACTTGATTTTTTCCCGACAATCTTGATGAATTCTCCTTTTTCTAATATAGACATTCTTTTTCTGCTTGTTATATCCACCGTGATGTAAATTTTAATGTACAGTATATACAACAGGGTCATTCAGGTACATGGCTTTTTGATTCCCATAGTAACTTTAAGAGGTACAGGGGGAAGATTCTAATCCCACTTTACAAACGGCGACACTGAGGTCCCTATAAATTAAGTGACCTGTGTGTCAGACAGCCAAGAACTGGATTGAGAAAGCATTGTGGATCCCGTTTCTCCAGACCTCACCCTCCATCCTGTGACTTTTCATCCTGGGCAGCAGCAGTTGCCTCCTGACTGGTGCCCCCTGCAGGGGGACTAGTGCACTACAGAGTGTTCTTCCAGGAGGCATGCTCTAGCCATGTAACCTTCCTGCTTCCCATTGCCTTACACACAGCTTTGTGTTCTGGTCCTCGCCTACCTTGCCAGCTTCTTTTCCCAGGTTGATGCTTTCGTGTACTTTCCTGGTGATGCAAGTGGTAAAGAACCCTCCTGTCAATGCAGGAGATGCAGGTTTGATCCCTGTGTTGGGAAGACCCCGTGGAGAAGGAAATGGCAACTGACTCTAGTATTTTTCTTGCCTAGAGAATCCTATGGACAGATGATCCTAGTGGGCTACAGTCCATGGGGTCACAAAGAGCTGAGCATGACTGAGCACACACACGCTTTGTGTGGTTGAGTCACATGGGAACACTTGATGCACTCCTGTGTACCTCATTTCTTCTCCTTCTCCTTAGTCTTCCTTGCAGGATAGTAAATCAGGCTCCAAGATGGCAGGAACCATGTGTATAATTAACATCTTTACTTTTAATAGCGAGCACAATTCAGTACATTGCTAATGTTAAAGGCAAACACTGCTTTCAATTTCTCTTTTAATAGCAAGCACAGTTCAGTACACTTCTAATGTTAAAGGCAAACACTGCTTTTAATTTCTCTGTTTGACCATTTTTTTCTTTTGTGACAGATGAGTTTTTGGTTTGTTTGTACCCTCTGACCATTATCTTCCCTTTTGTTTCATTTCATTGCCATTACTATCTGACATTAGATGAATATTAAAACATTAAAAGTTAATACGGAAATGATTTTGTAACTCTTTAAGACCCTGATGCTGGGAAAGATTGAGGGCAGGAGGAGAAGCAGACGACAGAGAATGAGATGGCTGGATGGCATCACCGACTCAGTGGACATGGGTTTGGGTGGACTCTAGGAGTTGGTGATGGATAGAGAGGCCTGGCTTACTGCGGTTCATGGGGTCTCAAAGAGTCGGACACGACTGAGCAACTGAACTGAATAATTTACATGTAAAAGGCTTGACAGGTAGGAGTTGGAAAACCAGCTAAAATAAGGCATTTTGAGACTCCACGGATATCACTTCATCCTCCCCTTTAGCCAAGAATCTGGGGAGCCATGTGTAGACCAGTTCTCAAAAACCATGAGGCCAAGATCTGGTGAATTTGAACATGTCAGGATTTTCCTTATATTTTTCATACTGTGAAGAGGATTGAGAACAAACGGACTTTTTCAGAGACCACCATGAAGCAGTCCCTGCACTTTGTTGGGAAAAGCCCCACCAAATCAAAGTGCCTGGGGGGCCTCAGCCCCGCACACTGCCAGTCGCACAGGCATGCGGCAGGGCACACTCCTGGCTGTTTTGGTGAACTGGGAAACGGGGGGTAGTTCTAAGCTGCAGATGCACAGCTCAACACTGCGTTCCTTTGAACCTTGTTTTTACCTTTCAACTTTTCCCCAAGATACAGTATTTCAAAGAGCAGTTTAGCAGTTGAAGCATAAGTTAGTCAGGTCTACCAAATTTGTTGTTTTCTGCCAAGGCCCCTATTGAGACCTCAGGAGGAAAATCCAGGAGAAACTGCAAGTGTCTGAAAGGTTTAAAGCAGTGGTTTTTCAAAGTGTGTGGTCCCCAGACTAGCAGCATTGGCATCACCTGGGAACTTGGTTGAAATGCATATTTTTAGATCCTTGCACAGACCTACTGAATCAAACTCTGGGGATGGAGCCAGCAGTCTGTGTTTGGACAGGCTCTCCAGGTGATCCTGATTCAGGCTCAAAGTGTGAGAACCACTGGTTTCCAGGCAAGTCATCAAGTCCAGCTGACAAGATGAGGTCTCTTATTGAAAAGAGATGCTAATGAGTTACAGTTTGAAATCCCTCTTTATTTAGAAAGTTGCATTTTGTTAGGGGTATAAAATTGACTTGCTCTGTCTAGAATGTCCCTTCCTGCTGATATTTATTAAGATTAGCATTTTGATACAATGTGTGTTTTAGAGGGTAGGAGAGTAGAGGGTGAGAAAGGAATGCTTTGTTATTTGACTCAGTTGCTGCTGCTGCTAAATCGCTTCAGTCGTGTCCGACTCTGTGCAACCCCCTAGACGTCAACCCACCAGGCTCCCCGTCCCTAGAATTCTCCAGGCAAGAACACTGGAGTGGGTTGCCATTTCCTTCTCCAATGCATGAAAGTGAAAAGTGAAAGTGAAGTCATTCAGTCGTGTCCAACTCTTCCCGACCCCATGGACTGCAGCCCACCAGGCTCCTCCGTCCATGGGATTTTCCAGACAAGAGTACTGGAGTGGGGTGCCATTGCCTTCTCCGTTTGACCCAGGAGACATTTTCTAATTGTTCTTTTGGGTGTCTTTTACTATCTGTGTTTTTTAGACACAAAAGACTAAAAATTTTAGTGGTGGGGGGAAGAAACCAAAAGTTATAGAAACACTTGTATTCATCACAGTTAACAATGGGATTTACCTGTGGCTGATGTATGTTGTGGTTTGACGGAAAACAGCAAAATTCTGTAAAGCAATTATCCTTCAATAAAAAATAATTAAAAAAAAAAAAACCAATGGGATAGAGTGTGAGAGGCAAGAATCTTTCTTTTGGGCTTCCCTGGTGGCTCAGACGGTAAAGAATCTGTCTGCAATGCAGGAGACCTGGGTTCAGTCCCTGGGTTTGGGAAGATCCCCTGGAGGAGAGCGTGGCAACCCACTCCAGTATTCTTGTCTGCAGAATCCCATGGACAGAGGAGTCTGGCGGGCTGGTAGTCCATGGTGTCACAAAGAGTCGGACACAACTGAGTGACTAATTTGTTTTGTTCTTTTTTGGTAAGTGCTTACCAGAGGTAGTACCAAGGTCCAGAGTAACTTGGCCATTAGTGAAACGAGCTTCTTTGGGGAAAGTATTGATAGAAAGTAGTAAGACTTGTCTGCCAGTGTGGACACTTTTAGGAAAGAGGAAGTTCTTGTGTCTGCTGAAGACTGTGACCCTGCTGGTGACGTAACAGGTGATTGTTTACTTGGACTTCTGGTAGTCTTTAGAGTCCAGGCTACTTATTAGTGGTTGGGTTAAATGGCGGTCTTCTTTTTCTTGACCAAAGAAAATGCTGACGTGATGAAGTTAGTCGTCTCGCTGTGGGGTGAGAAGCCATTCCGTTGCTATCTGCCGCCATTAAAATACCTTCGTGGAGATTTCCTGTCTTTTTTTCCTTTTTCTTTTTTTTTTTAATGTTTTTCACATGGTTCCTGAGAACTATCTTCTGTACTTTGAACTTCAAAGGCCATATCAAATCTGAGCTTGAAATTCTGACATTTCAATTTTGATTCTGATCTCTAAAGTAACACCCTGATGTTCGCTTCCTGGTGCTTCTTTCATTTTCAGCATCATAGCTCCCAGCTGTTTAAAATTCACCTAAAATCCTCTTCAGAACTCACCTAAAATCGTCTTCACCTGTTGACTGAATGCAACTTTTGCCTCTTTGGCTGCCTCAGTCACCAGGTAGTTCCTAGCTCCGTAAATTTTGCCTTAAAATCTTAGAAATGGAAGGTGAATCAGCGGTTACTGGGATCCGAAGGGGAGTGGGCGTGGCTGTAAAAGGCAGCGTGGGGGAGGGGCCCTCGTGTGGGTGGGAGTGTCTGCGTCTTGGCTGTATCTGTGTCAGTGTCATGATTGAGCCTGTTCTAGTTTTGCAGGATGTTACCCTTGGAGGATACTGGGTACAGGGTAGACAGGATTTGTTATTTCTCACAGCCGCATGTGAACCTGCCATTATCTGAATCTAAAAATGGTGATCCCTGAAAGAAGCAGCTGGTCTCGAGTCAGTCACCTGAGTGCCCCTCCTCCAGACAAACCGTTGCGTCTGGCAGGCAACCGAGGTGCTGTACGAGTAATTTCATTTCACACAGAATATTAAAAAGACGTATACAGAAGGCTCAAGATTTAATAAAATTAATATTCAAAAATAGAATCAAAAATTTTACTGTGTTTCTTCATGTTGTACGTGTGGTTTTTCTTGAGCCAATGATGACAGAAACCTCTGTGTAATTAAAGTGTCTTTTTTTAGTCTTGTATTTGGAGGATGGGGAAAGGTCGGGGGGCAAGTATTGACTTTTCCTCCAAGTTTATCCGAGTGATGTGGATATCTCGGAGTCTGGTAACTAAAGCTGTAAGCCAGATACCAAGACACAGCAGTTAGAAGCATTGTGAAGATTTGGGATTAACTATCAACAATATCAGCTATAAAAATTAAAGCTTTATGACCTGTGCATTATAGTCAGTGTTCTCCAGAGAATCAGAGGATAGATATAGATCCTATGTATTTATAAGATACTATTAAATTTAAAAATTTATTAATTATCCTACTAATAAGTCTACTGTTGGTACTTCCCTGGTGGGCCAGTGGTTAGGATTCAGTACTTTGTGCTGAGGGCCTGGGTTCATTCCCTGGTTGGGGAACCTAAGGTCCCACAAGCTGCATGGCATGACCCCCTCCAAATAGATTTTTAAAAGTTTAAAAAGAAGTCTAATATCTGTTACAGATTTATTATGGACTCTGGCTCACGTGAGTGTGGAGGCCAAGAAGTCCCACAATCCGCTGTCTGGAAGCTGAGGAGCCAGGCAGGCTGGTAGTGTAATCCCAGTTTTAGTCCAGCGGCCTGGGAACCAGGAGCACTAGTATCCAAGGGCCGGAGAAGACGGATGCTCCAGGCTTTTTGTTGGCGATCAGCATTTGGGTGAGATCCACTCACATTGGCCAGGGTGATCTTCCTTGCTCAGTCTGTCATTTCAAATGCTCTGTCCTCTGGATACACCCTCAAAGACACAGCAAGAAGGACTGTTTCACCAGTTCTCTGATCATCCTTTAGCCGAGTCAAGGTAATGCACGAAATTAACCATCACACCCCATGTTCACCATCTAAGTTTCTCTTCAGCGACTTCCCTGGCAGTCCAGTGGTTAAGACTTTGCCTTACAATGCAGGGGATGCAGGTTTGATCCCCGGTCACAGAGCTAAGATCCCACATGCCTTGGAGCCAAA
This sequence comes from Moschus berezovskii, assembly GCF_049115385.1. Taxonomy (NCBI): domain Eukaryota; kingdom Metazoa; phylum Chordata; class Mammalia; order Artiodactyla; family Moschidae; genus Moschus; species Moschus berezovskii. Next base: position 15,571,552 of record NC_142478.1, on the reverse strand, counting down.
AAGAAAAAAGATTAAAAAAAAATAGAAGCAATATTGTAACAAATTCAATAAAGACTTTTAAAATGGTCCTTATAAAAAAAATGAAAGAAAATTTCTCTTCACTCAAACGTCTACAATTCGTGTACAACTCCCCAGGAACTGAGTCTGCCCGAGAAAGACAGTAAAGAATCTGCCGGCAGTGCAGGAGAGCCAGTTTCAATCCCTGGGTCTCCGGAGAAGAGAATGGCAACTCACTCCAGTATTCTTGCCTGGAGAATTCCGTGGACAAGAGGAGCCTGGCAGGCTACAGTCCATGGGTCGCAAAGAGTCAGACAGGACTGAGTGACTCACACATACACACACACACACACACACACACACACACAGAGGAAAGAAAGGCACGTGAGGACAGCAGTGTGCTAAATTGAATGATTCAAGTCTGTATGGGGACACAACCAACTCTTACAAGCCTGGGAGTGGCCATGGACTCAGCTCACTTGACTCTAATGCGTCGGACATTCTGTTCCAGTCTGTGTGGTGGTTCAGATATATGTGTTTTAACATATGTGTCTGTATATTTCATTGTACAAAGGATTTGAATCAGTTTACAAGGAGACTTATAGTACAGTAGAGAGTATTACTAATAAAGTAGGCCAGGGGAAAAAACTTCATAAGGAAGGTCAGGACTAAGGAGAATCAGCACATGTGTGTTCCAGGAATGGCTGTGATACAGATGTACTGCCGTGCAGAGGTACTGTGTGCGTGCGGTCCTAGGCTGGATGGTTTGCTCCTACTTTTGGTGTGGGAGAGAGATGTGTATGACCCTGAGATGAAGGAAAAATGCTTTGAAGGTTGTAGAGCATTTGTGCCTGAGGGTGGATGGTGGGTTAGAGCCACTGAGGCAGTTTGCAGAGACTTCCTGCTGGAGGGGATCCTTGGGGCAAGAACGGTGTGCTCAGACTTTGCAGTTCCTTTTCCATCGTCCACTCAGGGCTCTATTCTCCCATCCATGTGGAAGTTTTGTTTCGCAAAAGCATTTCACTGCTACTTCTGCTTCCATCCAAGCTCAAGGCACAGCCAAGTGGACGTGGACTTTAGATGGCAAACTTCTTTCCCCTGTATTATCGTTGGCGTGTGGCTTGTGTCTGATAGCTTCATCACTGTCATCTGCAGTTTTATTAGAAACGGATAAAGTAATGGAATCGTGTGTAGGGTTTTATACCAGATCTTTATCTTAAATCCAAGACAAAATATGGAGTTTATTCTTTTGATCTTCTTTCCTTGAGCAGCTGTTCTTAGTGCATGATTCGGGGCACTGGTTTTGTGTTATTTATGAATGGACGAACTCATGGTAAGCTTTAGCAGTTACTGTGTATTATTTGTATATAAAATATGAAAGTACATAAATTACCTTAGTTGAAGCAGATACCTGGATCATCATTATGTGACTTGTTTCTGGGTAGGGTTTTTTTATTGCCAGATCTTTCCCAACTTGAAATTTTAAGACTGTGATCCACAGATGATGCGAAGTATCTTGCTGCTTTCCTGACCATTGTTCTCTACTTCATTCCTTTTCTGTCTCTGTCTCTAGGTGAGCTAGAGAAGATATTATCAGACCTTTTGGATTCACTTAAGGTTCATCGCTGTTGCATTGCTGTTCCTACAGTTCATAAGGCTGTAGGACAACTAGCCAGCCAGCAGCTATTAAAACCCAAGCATACACGCAAAGAACCATGGCTGATGAAAAAGCAATTTTGAAAACCACAGAGAAACACTTGTAATGAAGTAGTTCACTGATTGCAATTGTGAGGTCGTAAAGTTTTCAATCAAAAGGAAAAGCCTGGCTAGTAGCTTCCAAGACTAGCTTGGGGTGTACTGACACTGAGGCCTGGGAGTAGTGTGTTGGGGCTTTTGATCCCCACATGTGGCTCCTCCTCAAACAGCGGTTTATTGCGGGTCTGGGAGTGTTTTGTGTGGTTGTGGTGGGGACGCTGCAGGTGACTTGCCCTCAGTTGGTGTAGTGCCTTAGGCTCTTGATGGACCCTTGAAAAGGGAGAGAAATGAGGGGGAAGGTTGGCTTTTGTAGTGATCTCAGGCTGATTCTCTTGGTTTTACTTTCAGCCTCCAAAGCTGCAAAGAAAAGACGACGTTTCTTTCTCCCAAAATTGTCCCATCTCCTTGTCTTTTCCTACTTTGAAATGCAGTAATCTTTCAAATGATCCAGCATCATGCCTAAGAACCCTGAGTTAGCCAAATCACCAGACCTCAGCCCTGATATTTGGAAAAACAAGATTTGTTTGGGGAGGAGATAGGGAAGGAAAGAGTGGAGGTTCACAGAGCAGGGCTGAGGGACTTCTGGCAGCTGGAGGCTACCCTGACTACTGTGTTAAAAATCTCAAGAGGGCCTGGAGAATAGGAGAACTAAAAAACGCATTTTATTAATTTGTTAGCTTGGCACTGTTAGATGTTGTCTCAGGACTGGTTTGAAAGGCTGCAGACTTGTTTCCCCTGCGTTTAGTCTGGACTAGGCACTCACGACGCCAACAGCAGTTCTTCCCTGTGGGTGAAGATGTGTTAATGGACTGAAACTGTCCCTCAGCCCATTTCACCTTCCTAATTACCAGTGCCCTCAACTGAATCTCTCCACTGTCGTGGCCTTCAGCACCGAAGCCTGCCCTTTAGCATTCCATTCAGTCTGCTCTTCATGACACTGGTACGGGCCACATGGGTTGTATAACTAGAAGTAATGTTAACCTCTCTGAGAAGGAAATAAATCTGGAAATAGAGACTTTGTTTAAATAAAGAGACTTAGATCCACAAAGAACTGTTTGGCATTTTTCTCCCCTGGTTATTTCTTTATTTTTCTTTTATTTTTTGAGAGAATCTAGTTTTCAGAATTAGTAAACTTTCATTTATTAGCTATATGAGGAGTAGACTTTTAAAAAATTATTTATTTTTGACCTCACCAGTGGGCATGTAGGATCTTAGTGTTCCCTATGTGCATGCTAAGTCGCTTCAGTCATGTCCAACCCTTTGCAACCCTATGGACTGTAGTCCGCCAGGCTCCTCTGTCCATGGGATTCTCCAGTCAAGACTGCCATGCCCTCCTCCAGGGAATTTGCCCAACCCAGGGATCAAACCCCCATCTCTTATGTCTCCTGCATTGGCAGTTGGGTTTTTTACCACTAGTACCACCTAAGAAGCCCTCAAACCCATTCCTTGCATCGGAAGCACAGTCTTCCCACCACGAAGTTCTGCCCTCCGCCCCCACCCCATCCTTTAAATGCTTGCTTTTATGCTCTGGAATCCATTTAGCAGACCTTACGATGGAAGATGAGGTTTACATCCTCCTACATCATGACATCATTTCCAAAGCAGCTGTCTAAGATGCTGCTGTTCTCAGCCCCCTGCTCTCTCTCACAAAACTCAGTTTCATATCTGAGTTAAGAGTATGGCTCACATGGTCACACATCACCTGACTGCCTGCCCATTTGCCTGGGTGGGATCTTCAGTCAGGAAAAAGCAAAAGGAGAGACTGTGCCTCCTGAGTATTATTTGGGTGGCTTTTTGTAAACTGAAGGTATACATACCTATGACAGCAGAGTGAAATTATTTGCCTTGAATATTTTTTCCTGTATCAGTTCAGTTCAGTCGCTCAGTCGTGTCCGACTCTTTGCGACCCCTTGAATCACAGCACACCAGGCCTCCCTGTCCATCACCAACTCCCGGAGTTCACTCAAACTCATGTCCATGGAGTTGGTGATGCCATCCAGCCATCTCATGCTCTGTCGTCCCCTTCTCCTCCCGCCCCCAATCCCTCCCAGCATCAGAGTCTTTTCCAGTGAGTCAACTCATTGCATGAGGTGGCCAAAGTATTGGAGTTTCAGCTTTAGCATCAGTCCTTCCAATGAACACCCAGGACTGATCTCCTTTAGGATGGACTGGTTGGATCTCCTTGCAGTCCAAGGGACTCTCAAGAGTCTTCTCCAGCACCACAGTTCAAAAGCATCAATTCTTCGGCGATCATCTTTCTTCACAGTCCAACTCTCACATCCATACATGACCACGGGAAAAACCATAGCCTTGACTAGACAGACCTTGGTTGGCAAAGTCATGTCTCTGCTTTTTAATATGCTATCTAGGTTGGTCATAACTTTCCTTCCAAGGAGTAAGCGTCTTTTAATTTCATGGCTGCAGTCAGCATCAGCAGTGATTTTGGAGCCCCAAAAAATAAAATCTGACACTGTTTCCCCATCTGTTTCCCATGAAGTGATGGGACCAGATGCCATGATCTTTGTTTTCTGAATGTTGAGCTTCAAGCCAACCTTTTCACTCTCCTCTTTCACTTTCATCAAGAGGCTTTTGAGTTCCTCTTCACTTTCTGCCGTAAGGGTGGTGTCGTCTGCATATCTGAGGTTACTGATATTCTCCCGTATTTTTCCTGTATATTTCCCTGTAATTCTGTCTAAGTAGCTCTGTAGCAGACTCAGCAGTATGTTTTCTGTGATAGTATTGTTTCTTCAAGCATGTAAAAAGTGTCTCCAGGGTATGGTGCTGTACTGGACAGGTTTTGTTTGTTTGTTTAAAGAAAACATTTTTAAAATTTATTTTTTAAATTGTGGGAAAATTGCTTTACAGTGTTGTGTTGGTTTCCGGACAGGTATTTAGGTACAGTGGTCAAGTTAGGAAAGAGTTGTGGGCAAGTGCTTTTGAAACATCTGACTGCAGCTTTTCAATAGGAAAAAGAACAGCTGATGTTAAAATGAGTTATTTATCAAAGAGAAAACTGATGGGAGCATGTCCTAAGGACTCGGGTCAGCTTGAAGGGGCTGTTCCTGGCTAAAGCAGATAGTACGACCAACAAGAATTAAGGTCAGAAATGAATTATCAGCCACTGGAGGATAAAAACAAGGATCCAAGCTGATAATGAATGAGGGAAAGGGTTTCCCTGGTGGCTCAGTGGTAAAGAATCCACCTGCCAATGCAGGAGATGCAGGAGACACAGTTTTGATCCCTGGGTCAGGAAGATGCCCTCGAGGAGGAAATGGCAACCCACTCCAGTATTCTTGCCTGGGAAATCTCATGGACAGAGGAGGCTGGCAGGCTCCAGTCCGTGGGGTCACAAAGAGTTGGACACGACTCAGTGACTAAACAGCAACGGTAAATGAGAGAGGAAGGCTGTTGCTTGCAGCGGAATGCTGACTAGCAGATGTGGAGTTCTCCAGGAAATTCGGGACAGATGGGAACTGTCAAAGGAGATACTTCCCTGTAGTTGTGAGGTGGTGGGGCAGAAGCTCGGGTCAGAAGGCTTGGACTAAAATTTGGGACTTGGTAATTTTGACCTTGGGCTGGTTCCTTCTCCTCTTTTAGCTTGTGTTTGCTAACCTCTGAAATGGGGAGTGATGATAATATCTACCTTCCAAGGTCATGCTGAGGGTTGAATCATGCACGTGAAAAGGCTTTCTGCACTCTGGGAACTTTAAATGTGGCTGAAACAGTGATACAAACAGCATAACTTCTGTGCACATCTTCTTCAGAATAAAAACAAAATTCGTAAAGTTTTCACCAAAGGCATCTTCAGAAAACTATAGTACAGTTGATTAATGAACAGCTCGGAGTTTAGAGCCTTCCACACTGTGGAAAATCCATGTATGAATTTAAAGTCAGCCCTCCATATCCACGGTTTTGCATCCTGGGATTCAACCACCTGAAGATCATGTGCATATACAGTGAAAAAAAAAATCCATGATTGTGGATCTGCGCAGTTCAGATCTGTGGTATTCCAGGGGCAATATTTATGGTATTAATAACAGTAGCAATAAAAATTAAAATAGCTGCTTTTTATGTGCCAGGCACAGTGCTCCTGGACTCATCTACATGCTCATTTCCTCCTGACCTCAGCTGTTAGAGGTACAGAGAGACGCCAAGCAGCTGGGCCTCTGAGCTGCTGTTTGTGTCACATCGCTTTAAGGGGAGAGGCGACATTCAAACTTCAACTTTGTAGTTGGAGTCTAACCACAAAGTCCATGCTGCCACTCACCACACTACTGCTTCCCTAAAGGAGTCATTCCCCACACTTGGGCAGCTTTCTTTCTTTGACAAAGGAGAAAGGTATCAAAAATTTTCAGTCGCAGAGGATTTAATCCAAAATGCATATGTGCACCAGCTGCTTGAGTTTGGGATTGGTAGATCAAATGAGTCAATTCTAAAGCAAATCAACCCTGAATATTCATTAGAAGAACTGATGCTGAAGCTCAGATACTTTGGCCACCTGATGGGAAGAACTGATTCATTGGAGAAGATTGAAGGCAGGAAGAGAAGGGGACGACACAGGACGAGATGGTTGGATGGCATCACCGACTCAATGGACATGAGTTTGAGCACGCTCCGGGAGATGGTGAAGGACAGGGAAGCCTGGCATGCTGTAGTCCATCGGGTCGAAAAGAGTCGGACAGGACTGAGTGACTAAACAAAAAACGGTAAATTGAGAGTCTACACCTGTGCTTCAGATGTTTCTGGAGGTTTTATTGGTATTTATTTCCCATCAGTCAGTCTTCATCATTAGATAACAAGTGTCTGTTTCCGGGAATATATTTAACAGAATCAAATTTGATCTAAGAATGAGAACTAATTGCATGCTGCTGCAATTACAAATGACTGTCTGCTGTGACACCTGGGGAATGACCATTTCCATATCAATAGCGGCCAATAGATGCTTAGACCCACTAGGCCGGGGCTGACCAGAGCCCAGGAACTTGTTAAAACTGACCTGTGCAACATCAAGAGACACCTGTCTCCACTGCTGCCTGGTTGTATATTCATGGGCAAGTTAGGTAGTCTCTACCTCAGTATTCTAAAGCTGAAACTGCAATACTTTGGCCACCTCATGCGACGAGTTGACTCACTGGAAAAGACTCTGATGCTGGGAAAGGTTGGGGCGGGAGGAGAAGGGGACGACAGAGAGTGAAATGGCTGGATGGCATCACCGACTCTGTGGACATGAGTTTGAGTGAACTCCGGGAGTTGGTGATGGACAGGGAGGCCTGGCGTGCTGTGATTCATGGGGTCGCCAAGAGTCGGACACGACTGAGCGACTGAACTGAACTGAACCTCAGTATTCACGCTAGGTCAGAGTTGTTATAAGGATTGTTACCATTCTTCAGTCGCTAAATTGTGTCCGACTCTTTGCAACTCCATGGACTGCAGCACGCCAGGCCTCCCTGTCCATCACCAACTCCTGGAGTTTGCTCAAACTGATGTCCATTAAGTCAGTGATGCCATCCAGCCATCTCATCCTCTGCCTCCCCCTTCTCCTCTTGCCCTCAATCTTTCCCAGCATAGATTAGTTAACATTTGGTACAGCACTTGATATAAGTCATCACAATATAAATGATGAAATACAAAGAAACCTGTGAGAAGTACTAATGTTCCCATTTTACTAGTAAGAAATGAGATGTAAAGAGTAAATTCCCCATCAGTTCAGTTCAGTTCAGTCGCTCAGTCGTGTCCGACTCTCCGCGACCCTATGAATCACAGCACGCCAGGCCTCCCTGTCCATCACCAACTCCCGGAGTTCACTCAAACTCATGTCCACAGAGTCGGTGATGCCATCCAGCCATCTCATTTTCTGTCGTCCCCTTCTCCTCCCACCCCCAACCTTTCTCAGCATCAGAATCTTTTCCAGTGAGTCAACTCGTCGCATGAGGTGGCCAAAGTATTGGAGTTTCAGCTTTAGCATCAGTCCTTCCAATGAACACCCAGGATTGATCTCCTTTAGAATGGACTGGTTGGATCTCCTTGCAGTATAAGGGACTCTCAAGAGTCTTCTCCAACACCACAGTTCAAAAGCATTGATTCTTCGGCGATCAGCTTTCTTCACAGTCCAACTCTCACATCCATACATGACCACGGGAAAAACCATTGCCTTGACTAGACGGACCTTGGTTGGCAAAGTAATGTCTCTGCTTTTTAATATACTATCAAGGTTGGTCATAACTTTCCTTCCAAGGAGCAAGCGGCTTTTAATTTTATGGCTGCAATCAGCATCTGCAGTGATTTTGGAGCCCAAAAAAATAAAGTCTGACACTGTTTCCACTGTTTTTCCATCTATTTCCCATGAAGTGATGGGACCAGATGCCATGATCTTTGTTTTCTGAATGTTGACCTTCAAGCCAACCTTTTCACTCTCCTCTTTCACTTTCATCAAGAGGTTTTTTAGTTTCTCTTCACTTTCTGCCATAAGGGTGGTGTCATCTGCATATCTGAGGTTATTGATATTTCTCCTGGCAATCTTGATTCCAGCTTGTGCTTCTTCCAGCCCAGCGTTCCTCATGATGTACTCTGCATATAAGTTAAATAAGCAAGGTGACAATATACAGCCTTGACGTACTCCTTTTCCTATTTGGAACCAGTCTGTTGTTCCATGTACAGTTCTGACTGTTGCTTCCTGACCTGCATACAGGTTTCTCAAGAGGCAGGTCAGGTGATCTGGGATTCCCATCTCTTTCAGAATGTTCCACAGTTTATTGTGATCGACACAGTCAAAGGCTTTGGCATAGTCAATGAAGCAGAAATAGATGTTTTTCTGAAACTCTCTTGCTTTCTCCATGATCCAGCGGATGTTGGCAATTTGATCTCTGGTGCCTCTGCCTTTTCTAAAACCTGTTTGAACATCTGGGAGTTCACGGTTCACGTATTGCTGAAGCCTGGCTTGGAGAATTTTGAGCATGACTTTACTAGCATGTGAGATGAGTGCAATTGTGAGGTAGTTTGAGCATTCTTTGGCATTGCCTTTCTTTGGAATTGGAATGAAGACTGACCTCTTCCAGTCCTGTGGCCACTGCTGAGTTTTCCTAAGTAATTGAACAAGACTTCCACCCAGAAGTCCAAAGCTAAAGCCTGCTTCTAACTCTTTTTAAACTTCCTGTGAACCTTATGAAGGACCTTTTCCTCTCCTGATATTTTAAGCTGACACCCTGACTTTTTTTTTTAATCTCTAACAAGCTATGAAGTCTCTGATAACATAGCACCCTCCTTCTGTGGGAGTTAAGCAAATAAATATTGGGCCGAGGAAAGGAACCTAGGGTAAGGGTGGAAGAGGAGCTGGAGAGAGGAGCCGGCCACATTCACCCTCCCAGAACGGGGTCTCTAACCCTGCAGCAAAACGGAGGCTCCTGCATCTGAATTCACCCCGCCAGGACCCTCGGCTTCTTGATCTGAAGCCATTGCTTTTTCTGTGGCTCTGAGCGTTCTGACCAGAAAACCTGGACACTGAATTTTCTTGTCAGCTTAGTATAAAGCCATGCTGGTCTTCTCTGTATCATTCTAACTTAATCTGTATACCTGAGGATTGAGACTGATGCTGTATCGAGTTTTAGAGGTGGAAGGGATGCTGCTTAGACATCTGGCAAGGTGAGAAAATTGAAGTCCAAGTTCCACAGCTAGTGAGAGATGGAGACAGGACAGGAAGCGTGGGGCTACGTTGCCAATAAATACGGTAACCCCTCAGCTTCCCACCCAGGCTGCGTTCACTCAGACCCCAGAAGGTCTTATCTGTTGTGTGGGGGTGAGGTAGAGGAATCTTCCTTGAAACAAGTGTCTTCCTAATTGACTGAGGACTATGCTTCGAGCAAGGGCTATATTAGTCAGCTTATAATAACTAATCCAAAAATAGTAATATTCACAAATATAAATAATTGAAAAAAAATTTATTAGGGACAATACAGAAGAAAAAAGCTCAATTCACCCCCAAAGGGGCTGGTGGTCTGAGTGGGGTAAAGTCAAATTAGCAGTAAAATGTTGCTGATGCCATGATAGTCTAAGCCACAGTGGGGCACAAAGAAAAGAGAAATTCATTTCTTCTGGGGGTGGGTAGAAAGAACAGGAAAGATACCCTAAAGGAAATGACACTGAACCTGAGATTTGGAAGTATATCAAGTGAGCGAAAGTACAGGAATATGAAACCAGCAGGTGGAAACTGCTGGAAGCTTGGGGTGGCTGGGTAAGGAGTAGGGTGAGAGAGTTACCCCACAGGGTAGGTTGGAGCCTGTATCTTCAGTAGGTCATGGAGTCTTAGAGGACATCCTGTGGGCACATAATCTTGCAGATAAGATGCGTTTCAAGGGGATCGATCCCCTTTGGTGTTTGGAAAGAGGGAATCCCCTGTTACTTAGGAAATTGGGTTCTCAGAAGTTGATTTCAATTTAGGCCCTTTTAAACACATTATTGACTGGGGAATTTTTGCAGAAACTTAATGCCTGTGTCACTAATACGTGCCTGGTCAATAATGTGTTAAGTAAATTTAACCTTTTTTCACAGATAATTTTATTGAATACAGTTCATCTCTTTGTTTATATTTAAGTTTTGTTCACATGTTCATCTTTTGTTCATGTATGTGTACTCAAGAGTGAGTCAGTTCTGATGAGGTGGATGAGACTGGAGCCTGTTATACGGAGTAAGTAAGCCAGAAAGACACCACCACAGTATACTAACGCATATAATGGAATTTAGAAAGACGGTAATGACGACCCTATGTGCGAGATAGCAAAAGAGACACAGATACAAAGAACAGACTTTGGACTCTGTGGGAGAAGGCGAGGGTGGGATGATTTGAGAGAATAGCATTGAAACATGTGTATTACCGTGTGTGAAGCAGATCGCCAGTCCAAGTTCGATGCATGAAGCAGGGCACTCAAAGCTGGTACACTGGGACAACCCTGAGGGATGGGATGGGGAGGGAGGTGGGAGTGGGTTTCAGGATGGGGGACACATGTACACCCATGGCTGATTCATGTCAATGTATGGCAAAAACCATCACAATATTGTAAAGTAGTTAGCCTCCAATTAAAATAAATTAATAAAAAAAGAGTAATTGATACATTCCTTGAAAGTAAATACTACAAAGTGAAAGGAAGTGAAGTCACTTAGTCGTGTCCGACTCTTTGCGACCGCATGGACTGTAGCCCACCAGGCTCCTCTGTCCATGGGATTTTCGAGGCAAGGGTACTGGAGTAGGTTGCCATTTCCTTCTTCAGGGGATCTTCCCAATCCCGGGATCAAACCCGGGTCTCCCACATTGCAGGCAGACATTTTACCATCTGAGCCACCAAGGAGGCAAATACTGCAAAGTTGCTATCTTTAGACAAAAATCATCCTAACTTTTAAAAAGATGCTGCCTCCAAAAACTAAGCAGAAGAATGAAAAGAGAATGTTAAATACACAATCTCTTTCCAGTCTTGCAGTACTGAGTACAGTCGTCTGGTGGTTATTATGAGCAGACCTTGATTCAAACCCTGGCCCTCCGCTTAGCAGCTGTGTGACCTCAGATGCTGTCACCGAGCTGGGCTGAGCCTGCTTCTGCGTCTGCCATGAGGATTCGGGAACTGTTATAAACTCCGGGTGGGCAGGGACAGTGACTGTCCCACTGATGTCTGCATCTGCCGCGTCCCACCCAGAACCTGGCCCTGGGGTCCGGTGAGCGTATATGCAGTGCCCAGTGAACCTTAGCTAATGTCGCTTCACACCCTCCCTTCTGCCACGTCACTACCAATAAGCACACAAGATAAAGTGCCCCCATTCAGGGACTTGGGGCTCTATTTGCGTTAAAATTTAACCTCAATTAAGTGTCCTGAGAGACTTTTCTTCAGTGTAGTTTCCCTGACATCCTGAGGTCAGGAATTTTATTTCATAATTGCATATACTATTAACTTTCAAGTAGTTTTACCCTCTCTGCCACTCTCCCCTGGAAATGTTTCTATTCAGGAGATCACGAACACACACCTAATCGAGGGACATCTGCTTGGTACAGTTATGATACTGGGCACAGCTGCTCTGGCAGGTTGACTACCCTCCCCCCCGACCTGTTTTCAGATGAGAATTGAGGCTGCGGGACCTGATCTCAGGGACCTAAGCTCCCATTAGCCCTGGACCACCATCCTGCTCTCGGGTGACCTCACTGACTGTCCTGAGCGAGGTGTGGTCTGGCACTTGGGCACCATGATGCTCCAGATGAGCGCAGCAGCAGACATGCCCAGTTCAGGGCTAGAAGGGCCTTCAGTCCCCTTGCTCTGCGGAGTGAGGAAAATTGAGACCCTGGGAAGTTAAGTGACTTTCTCAAAGTCACAAAACTATTCATCATCATCATCAGGCTAGAACTTGGGCATCTCCACTGTAACCTAAATTCCTTTTCCACGTCTTCAGAACTAAAGGGTGTTTATATACTGCTGGTCGCAGCCAGCTTATTTGCCATCACATCTGTGTGGACAGAGGCAACAGCCTGGCAGCTTTGTTATCAGAACTCTCTTATATGTTAAAAAAAAATTTTTGTCCCTGAACATTTGGCATATCTCAGCCTCATCTGCCTTCATCTGGTTACAAGACTACTTTATGCAGATAACCTAGTGATAGAATTTCAAATACTTCAAATTCTTAAAAACGTTCACCGATCTGGAGGGTATACAAGAATACTTTGCACAGCCCAGCCCCCGTCTCCGGGGTTAGCTGTTTCTTGTTTCTTTCTCATCCCTTTTCCCTGTGTCCTGGTAGCACAGTAAAAGCTGAGTCCAGGGGCCGAATCACAAATGTCTCCTGAAACTTGGTTCCAGAAACAAAAATATATCCTGAAACTTTCTTAGTTTGGTTTCCCTATTGACTAGAAAAGGGATTTTATTTCATTTTTTAACTGAATGGTGGTGGTGGTTTTAGTTGCTAAGTTGTGTCCTGCTCTTGTGACCCCGTGGACGATAGCCCGCCAGGCTCCTCTGTCCATGGGAATTTCCCAGGCAAGAATACTGGAGTGAATTGCCGTTTCCTTCACCAGGGGATCTTCCTGACCCAGGGATTGAACCCACATCTCCTGCCACTAGGGAAGCCCCAGCTGAAACAGATGCATAAATACTTTGAAAGGCAGAAATTTGACTTTTTTCCTCATGAGCGATTAGGAAAAGATATATACGCAGTTACTAGGCATTTTTGAGTAGGTGGAGGGAGGTGTCGTGAATTTATCTAGGAGCCTTCCCCCTCACCCCCCAAACTAGAATCCACCTGAAGAGATGGTGTGAAAACAGCTCAAGTTTTTTGTTTGTTTTAACCAGGGTTAGGACTCCTAAAATACAAGGATGATACAACACATTTGGAGTTTGAAATGATTCAATTCAAAAAGAAATTGACGGGCGTAAAGAAAGTGTTTAAACATCGGGGGCCCCTCTTTCAGAGGAGATTCTCGCAATTCAAATGAACCGGTAGGAACAGTCCTTAAAGGCAAGCTGCAGAGTTGAGTCATGCTCTCAGGTTGCCAAAGGAGTAGTTTTATCAGTGTGCCAAGGAAAAGGGTTCCCGGAAGAGTCAGTGCTCCCCTGCTCCTCCTTTCCCTAAACTAGAAATAGACTGCAACATGCAAAGTGCTAAGAGGAGGACACGCCCCACGCTCGCGCCCTTCCAGTCCCTGGCCTGAGTCAGCTGCAGCGTTGGCACGTCTCGCTCCTCTCGGCTGGCTCATCAGCCCCTCACCCAGGAAATAAGAATTTCATAGAGGTTTGTTTCCACGTAGATAACGGGTCTGAGTCTTTTTTCTTTTCTCTTCCCCCAGTAGCAAACACAGCTTCATATTGAAATACTGCTGAAATGAAAGGAAGAGGAACTGGGGGTCGGGGAGACTGGCACAGAGCACGCATCCCCTTGTCCTTCCGGAGTCAGCACGGGCGAGGTGCCTGGGCCTTGTTTCAGAGCAGCTTGTGTGTGGACGTAGCCCTGCCTAGCTCGCTTCTCCCCGTCTCCTCTCTTTTACATTAATACTTCATTCCAGGACTAGCAGCTGTTTCAGATGCCCGTCCCGTTCCTAAATTTAATCAGTGATTGTTTATAGCTTGGATGACCATAAAATTTGCTGTCCAGACCAGAACACTTTTGAGAGTGATGTGCTAAGTTGCTTCAGTCCTGTCTGACTCTGCGCCACCATGGACTGTAGCCCGCCAGGCTCCTCTGTCTATGGGATTCTCCAGGCAAGAACACTGGAGTGCGTTGCCATTTCCTTCTCCTGGGGATCTTCCAGACCCAGGGATTGAACCCATGTCTCTCATGTTTCCTACCTTGACAGGGGGGTTCTTTACCACTGGCACCACCTTGGAAGCCCTTTTGAGAGTGATATTGGGTCAGCTATTAATAATTCCATCAGAAAACAGCTACAGGCTTGGACTGTCCCAGACAAGCCAGAATATACAGATACCTTATTTATAATCTTCAAGCTACCCGAATCAGATTTGATGGTGATTCACCTATTAGCATCATCAAGAAGTTAGAAGGGTTTCATAATTGAACTTATTCTACTAGACTAGAATTTTCTCCTGTCAGTTGCGTGACCTTAACTCTCATTTGTCCACTTCTAGAATTTATTCTACTTGCTTATCCCTTAAACATCCCTTAAACAGACTATATCAGACAGAACTTAACATTCTTGGAAAGTTGGTCATCAAGACAGCAGAACCTCAGGGGTTGAGAATGCCCATTGCCTTTGTTTGAATCCCAACTCTCCACCCTTTCTCTGGGACCTTAGGTAAGTTATCCCTCCAGCTTTCTTATTTGCAGGGTGTGATAATGTGCTCAGCGTGGTTCCAGGCTTAAAGTAAATATTAGTGGTGGTAATCTGAACTTTGTAGATTTTAGTCATCACCTGAAAACCAATTTGATGAACGTCTCCTTGCTTCTGCGTAAATACTCTTGGTTCTGGAATCTAGCTTTATATCTTATCTACCTCCCTCCCTGCTGTCACCAGTCACTTTTCACTGTAATTTTCTGAGAAATTATAACTTGTTAGTATTGTGAGGACGAGTAAGTAGAAAATCCGTACATTCACAGCGCCCCAGCACAGTGTGCCATGCCGGGTACTCAGAGCCACAGGTAACGTGGCAGGAACGTCCTCCCAGAGGGTCAGTCATACTGCCTTGTACGTGGTTTAAGATCCTACTTTCGTGTCTGAAAAATAATGAAGAGCAGGGTCTAAGATGCGTACAGAGTGATTCAGATCAGTCACAAGGTCGGTGTAATCTCAGTTCCACTTGTACTGCTGGGACCCCAGCTGCATCCACTGTCCTCTGTCACTGAGGCTTACTTTGGTGGGAAATGTTGAGAAATCCTGGGGAGATGTCTCCCAGAAACATTTTAAGGGTATTTTAAGAGGGTTTGAAGCACTGGTTGCTGCTATTATTAGAGGGTTAAATTGAACTTTTGGTAAATTGGACAAAAATGCCCTCTTCCTAGAGTGTATAGGAGGATATCCATTTATTTTTTTCACCTTGAAGTTCTGCTCAGTAACTTTGAACAGCCCACAGAAGACGTTGCATGATCTAAATGTTCATCGCCACTTCAGCATGACACTTCTTGCAACTCTTTACTTTTGGTATCTACAGTTGGGTTTCACTGTAGGAGCTAGTGTATCTGTGGTAGCAAACTAAAGTTCCTTTCCTGGATGGGGGTTCTGAATTGGGAGATGTACATCTTAGAGCCCCAGAAGAAGACATGGTAGGATAAAACTGTTTTATTTGGAAATGTAGTAGAATTTGAGAACTCCAAGGAATGGTTACCAAACCTTGAACATAGGGTTGGAAAAGGAACAGATAATAGAACATTTTAACCATTTTTTTTTAACTCGCAAAAGATGGTTTTGAATTGCCTCTTTACATTTATTTTTTTGAACAGCTTTATTGAGGAAAAATTGGCTTAGAATAAACTGTACATGTTTATAATGTACAGTATGATTAGCTTTAACATGTGTGAAAGCATCAGCACAGTCAAGACAGTGAACTGACTCTTTACTTACAACAGTTTGCTTTTGCACCTTTTCAATCTCTTCCCCCAGCCCCAGCCCTCATCCACAGACCGCTACCGTGTTTTCTGTCACCAAGCACTGTTTTGCATGTTCTAGATTTTGTATGCATGAGATCATACAGTTGAGACTCTTTTTCTATCTACCTTGTCTCAGCATATTATTTTGAGATTGATCCATGTTGCTATGTGAATCAGTATTTCATTCCTTTTTATTACTGAGTTGTTGCTTAGTTTCTAAGTCCAGCTCTTTTTGTGACCCCATGGACGGTAGCCAGCCAGGCTCCTCTGTCCGTGGGATTCTGCAGGCAAGAATACTGGAGTGGGCTGCCGTTTCCTTCTCCAGGGGATCTTCCCGACCCAGGTACTCTTCTTTAACACTGAGCCACCAGTTGTTGTTCAGTCACTAAGTCCCGTCCGACTCTCTGCGACCCCATGGACTGTAACACGCCAGGCTTCCCTGTCCTCCACCATCTCCTGGAGTTTGCTCAGATTCATGTCCATTGAGTCGGTGATGCTGTCTAACCATCTTATCCTCTGCTGCCCTCTTCTCCTTTTGCCTTCAATCTTTCCCAGCTTGAGGGTCTTTTCCAGTGAGTTGGCTCTTCACATCGGGTGGCCAGAGTATTGGAGCTTCAGCATCAGTCCTTCCAGTGAATATTCAGGGAGCCACCAAGAAAGTCCCTTATTACTGGGTAGTGTTCAATATATGGGCTTCTCTGGTGACTCAGCTGGTAAAGAATCACCTGCAATGTGGGAGACCTGGGTTTCATCCCTGCATTGATCCTCTGGAGAAGGGAAAGGCTACCCACTCCAGTATTCTGGCCTGGAGAGTTCAGTCCATGGCGTCACAAAGAGTCACATGATAATTAAAAGATACCATTTAAAACTGACCCACTAAACAGTGTAAGGTTAAATAAGGAAAAAATGGAAGACATTAAAAGATACAAATAGAAAAATCATCATATAGCAGCAATATTAAACTATCTTTAGAGTTTCCTTTTTAAAAAACACAGAAGACAAATAATTACATCACATAGAGAAATATAGTAAATATAATACAATAAGTAACAAAAAATAACATGACAGAGTTGATACCAAGCAAAGGAGATCCAACCAGTCCATTCTGGAGGAGATCAATCCTGGGTGTTCATTGGAAGGACTGATGCTAAAGCTGAAACTGCAATACTTTGGCCACCTCATGTGACGAGTTGATTCACTGGAAGAGAGTCTGATGCTGGGAGGGATTGGGGGCGGGAGGAAACGGGGATAACAGAGAATGAGATGGCTGGATGGCATCACTGACTCGATGTACATGAGTTTGAGTGAACTCCGGGAGTTGGTGATGGACAGGGAGGCCTGGCGTGCTGTGATTCATGGGGTCGCAAAGAGTCGGACACAACTGAGCGACTGAACTGAACTGAACTGAATGAGTCATATCAATAAATATAAATAGGCTTAATCACCTATTAAAATTAAGAGGTTTTCAAGTTGGTTCATAAAGCAAAACTTTATGCTGTATTCAAGAGACCTATCCCTCCCCTTCCAATAAAAAGTGATTAAAAATAAAATAAAATGGAGAAAAGACAGTCTCTTTAACAAGTGGTGCTGGGAAAACTGGTCAGCCACTTGTAAAAGAATGAAACTAGAACACTTCCTAACACCATACACCAAAATAAACTCAAAATGGATTAAAGATCTAAATGTAAGACCAGAAACTATAAAACTCCTAGAGGAGAACGTAGGCAAAACACTCTCCGACATAAATCACAGCAGGATCCTCCAAGACCCACCTCCCAGAATATTGGAAATAAAAGCAAAAATAAACAAATGGGACCTAATTAAAATCAAAAGCTTCTGCACAGCAAAGGAAACTCTAAGCAAGGTGAGAAGACAGCCTTCAGAATGGGAGAAAATAATAGCAAATGAAGCAACTGATAAAGGATTAATCTCCAAATTATACAAGCAGCTCCTGCAGCTTAATTCCAGAAAACTAAGTGACCCAATCAAAAAATGGGCCAAAGAACTAAACAGACATTTCTCCAAAGAAGACATAAAGATGGCTAATAAACACATGAAAAAATGCTCAACATCCCTCATCATCAGAGAAATGTAAATCAAAACCACAATGAGATACCATTTCACACCAGTCAGAATGGCTGCTATCCAAAAGTCTACATGCAATAAGTGCTGGAGAGGGTGTGGAGAGAAGGGAACCCTCTTACACTGTTGGTGGGAATGCAAACTAGTACAGCCACTATGGAGAACAGTGTGGAGATTCCTCAGAAAACTGGAAATAGAACTGCCATATGATCCAGCGATCGCACTCCTGGGCATACACACCAAGGAAACCAGAATTGAAAGAGACACATGTACTCCAATGTTCATTGCAGCACTGTTTATAATAGCCAGGACATGGAAGCAACCTAGATGTCCATCTGCAGATGAATGGATAAGAAAGCTTTGGTACATATACACAATGGAGTATTTCTCAGCCATCAAAAAGAATGCATTTGAATCAGTTTTAATGAGGTGGATGAAATTGGAGCCAATTATACAGAGTGAAGTAAGCCAGAAAGAAGAACATCAATACCGTATATTAACGCATATATATGGAATTTAGAAAAATGGTAATCTGAACCCTGTATAAGAGACTGCAAAAGAGACATAGGCATTTAGAACAGTCTTTGGGACTCTGTGGGAGAGGGTGAAGGTGGAATGATTGGAGAGAATGGAATTGTAGCATGTATATTATCATAAGTGACCAGTCCAGGTTCGACGCATAAATTTTCCTCTGTTCAAAAAAAAAAAAGTGATTAAAAAGCTAAAAATCAAGGAATTGGTAAAGATATATCAGGCACCTGTAAGCAACAAACGGAGGATTGTGATTCTGATATCACACAAAATAGAACTCAGAAGACCAAAAGGCACTGACATGGAGAGACACTTCAGCACGTTGTAGACTGGGGCTCTTTTTGCAGAAACTAATGTGGTGGATGATTGTTTTGTAAGTGAATATTGAAACACCCTCGTTTGAGTAAATAACAACTTTTTTTGCACTTAATGTATTTATTTGAAACTTTGCATGTCTCACTGAAGCATTCTAATACTTCATTGGAGTGTGATGGCAATATAGCTGACATCCCTGTGCAGAAGAGCAGAACGTCTAAGACAAATACACCGTGTGTCACTGCACTTGCCCTTAGAAGAGCAGATTCTACACTTTGGCAGCATTTTTCTTTTCGTCCTCTGGGTATTATTTCCTCTAGAATATGTTCTTTTCTTTTACTCGATAGTCGACAAGGTGAATTTCTTCAGGGGATCTTTTAGAAACGAGAAATTTCATGATGTGTCATTTTTTAAGATTTTATAGTAATAAGCTTGCGTTTATAATATACACACGATTGGAACAAAGACCCAACAGAGTGAAGTGTGAATGATTATGACAATCCTAAGTTGTGTAATGAATGCTGGATCGATCTTAAGCTCTAAAACTTCATGATACTTATGGTCAGTGATGCGTTACAGTGAACATATATGCACCAAATATCACAGCTTTATACTGTGTATAAAGCACAGTATGGCAGGAGAAGCAAATAGGAACTTTAATGCACCAGTCTAAATATATGACAGGTTACCTGGGGAAAACCTAAGTAATCATAGCAACCAGAGATTGGAAAGCTGCCCGCAGGCCAAGTCAAGTCTGTTAGTTATTTTTGTAAGTAGAGCTTTTTAACACAGCCACACCCAGCTGCTCTCCCGTTGCGGTGCCCAAGCTCCTCATTGCAGTGACCGCTTTTGTTGCGGGGCACAGGCTCTAGGGCTCACGGGCTTCAGTAGTTGTGGCACATGGGCATGGTTGCTCTGCAGCATGGGGAATCCTTCT
The DNA here is from genome assembly GCF_049115385.1 of Moschus berezovskii. Lineage (NCBI taxonomy): Eukaryota > Metazoa > Chordata > Mammalia > Artiodactyla > Moschidae > Moschus > Moschus berezovskii. Next base: position 15,551,871 of record NC_142478.1, on the reverse strand, counting down.
AGATCAGGGATTGAACCTGTGTCTTCTGCATTGGCAGGCGGATTCTTTACCCCTGGGCCACCAAAGAAGCCCTATTTCCATTGCTTTGGAACATTGTATTGGCACTACCAATCAGTTCAGTTAGGCACAAGAAAATAATTTGGAAGGAAGAAGTAAAATTAGCTGTGGGAGACATGACCATTTGCTGGAGAACTAGCTCTACAGTGAGTCAATGATAAAAATAACTGAGACAACAAAAGAATTCATCCAGGCAGTAACATATAAAATAACAGAGAAGCGTCAGTAACCAATATATAAACAATTACCAGATAGAAGGTATAAGTGAAAGTGAAAGCTATAAGGTAAAAGTGAAAACTCCATTTAAAATAGCAACAGAACAGATAAAATACTTAATAAACTTAATAAGAAATGTTTAAAACCTAATACAGTGTTATAGATTAAATTCTGTCCCCTGCAAAATGTATCTGTTGAAGCCCCAGTCAGCAGTCTCAGAATGTGACTGTTTGTGATAATAGGGCCTTTAAAAAGTTAAAATGAGGCCGTTGGGCTGGACTCAAAACCGACTGCTATCCTTATAAGAAGAGGAGATGGGGACATACATACAGAGAGACACCAGGGAAGTTATATGGAAGAACACAGCAGGCAAGTGACCATCTGCAAGCCAAGAAGACAGGTTTCAGAAGAAACCAACTTGCCAAACACCTTACTCTTGGACTTCCAGCCACCAGAACTTTAAATAAATAAATTTCTGTGGTTTAAGCCCCACGGTCTGTGGTATTTTGTTACAGGCAGGCCCAGCAAACTAATACAGATAGTAGCTATGGAACGATCCTGAAAGACGCAGAAGTAGATTGGACCTTCCCAGTTCTTGAATAGAATACTTTAACATGATAAGATATTACTTCTTACTAAGTTAATGTTTAAACACAATGTGATCCCAGTAAAAGGACCAATAATCTTTTTTTTCTGGAGGTCAACAAGATGATTATCAAAGTTCATATGAAAAAGTAAGCGTGTGAGTAGAACTGTGAAGTGGACTGTGAGAGGGGACTGGCCCTACAGATACTAGCACATACTATAAAGTCTCTACCAGGCTTCCCAGTTAGGTGGCTCAGGGGTTAAGAATCTGCCTGCAGTGCAGGTGATGCAAGAGACACGGGTTCAATCCCTGGGTCAGGAAGATCCCTTGGAAGAGGAAATGGCAACCCACTCCAGTATTCCTGCCTGTAAAATTCCATGGATAGAGGAGCCTCGCAGGCTACTCTTTTGTGGGGTTGCATAGCATCAAACACGACTGAGCACGCATGCACACATAAAGTCTCTATCATTAAACCAGAGTGATACAGGGCAATGGACTAGAATGGAATGGGCTGAAATGTCTGAAAAACAGACCCTAACGTACGTGGAAGTTTATGAGAAAGGTGGTATCTCTGACCACTAGGACAGAGGTGGGCTTTTTAGTAAATGGTATTGGGGCAGCTGGGTAGCCTTTTGGAAAGATAAAATTAGATCTATTCCTTATGGTATAAATAAACTGAACACCAGATGAATCAGAGATTTAAATAAAATATGATAGCTTACATGCATTGGAAGAATGCTTGGATGAATTCCTCCTTACAACCTGGGTGTAGAAGAAGACTCTATGACTCAAAATCCACATGTAATTAAAAAAAAAAGTTGACTACCAAAAAATAAACTTGCACATAAGCAAAGTCAAGAGGCAAACTGACAGACTGTGTTAAGATATTTGGAACGTAATATATCATGGGCTGATATCTCTAATATATATAAGATATATAGATAAGATATATATAGATAATAATATATATTATATAAGATATATCTTATATAGATAAGATATAATATCTATAATATAGATAAGATATATATTTGCCTATATATTTATGTGATTTATTTATCTTTAATGAAAAATGGAAAGACCAAAAATGAGCAAAAGGTACAAGCAGACAGTTCATGAAAGAAGACTAAAATAGGTCTTCTGAAGTACATGAAAAGATGGTCAACATGAAATGATATATATAGAAACATAAAAGGGCACCAAAATGCCTACCATTTTTTCACCCATCCAATTGTCAAAAAAGTAAAAAACTTGACAGAATAGTCTGTTCAGGAGATTTTTGGGGGAAAATCACTTTCATTTGTTGCTTGTAGCTATGCAAAATGGTACAACCCCTATGCGTGGATACTTGATGATAACAAAATTATATCTGTATTTACCCTTTCACACAGTATTTCCACTTCGAGGATACACCTTTAACAGTACTACAGTATATGCATAGAGTTATTCATTGCAGTATTGTATATAAGGTTAAAATATTGCAAACTACCTAAATGTCCAGATATTGGAGATAGGTTGAATAAACTATGGTGCTGTTAGCTATAAAGACAAATTAGGAAGATCTCTATAGGTAGTATGAAGTTAATTCTAGAATATGCTAAGAGCCACGTCATTGGTAAAGATGCTGGGAAAGATTGAAGGCCAAAGGAGAAGAGGATGAGATGGTTAGATAGCATCACAGTCTCAATGGATGTGAATCTGAGCAAACTCCAGGAGATGGTGAAGGACAAGGAGGCCAAGCACAGTCCATGGGGTCTCAAAGAGTAGGACACGATTTAGTGACTAAACAACAACAGTTGAAAAAAGCCAAGTGCAGGGGCTGCCTTTCTTTTTAGTAATAAAGATGAAATAAGGAAAAAAAAAACATTTATCTGCTTAATTTCCTTAAGAAGATGCACAGGAACCAGACAAAAAAAAATGAAATTGATTATTCTCTGAGGAGATTAGATGGGCAGACTAAGTAAATAAATTGTAATACATACATATAATGAGATGTTACAACATTGGAGGACTCATACAAACATCATGTTGAACTAAAGCCAGACGCAAGGGTATATACGATTCCATTTATATGAAGATTTGTACATTTTACTACCGATGTGTTACACCTCAATACCTTTTTAAAATTCATTTAAATATACCATTACCTACATCAGGAGTGACAAAATCATCTCTTTTAATTACCAGAAGTGAGAAAAAAGGTATTGATCTTGTCAAGTTTATCTGTAGAGTGTTGCTTTGTTGTAGCTGGTGGTTCACTTCCGAGGTCACGTGCAGAAGCTGATTGATCTCGCCTATGGTGTACAGCAAGGGCAGACCTGTGCCTTAGAGCCAGACCACTGCACACCAAACAGCAAGCACACGGGGACACGTGTGCAGAGCATCCACCGGAGGTGCAGAAATGCACTGCTTTCCCCTGCCTTCCCCTGCAGGCAGTGGGGAAGGAAGAAATGCCCAGTTCTAAAACTGTTCGGCAATAGGAGTCGCTGAAACAGGAGCCCAAGTCAGGTGGGGAGGGGAGGGCAAGAGAAGAGAGACGGAGATTTGATTTTTTCTGTTGCTGTCTGTGCTCCTGTTGGTAGGGTTTAGAGGCCAGTATTTTCTAGCTTTTAAAGGTAAGCATCAGAATGGAGAAGTTATAGTTAGGTGACTATAAAGGCAAATTGGTAAGTGGTAATTCAAGTTGTCACAGTCAAAAGAAAAAGAGAAAGTGTTTGTGTAGGTAATTTAAAGATATTGCACTAGTTCAGAGCATGTGTGTATTTTGGAATATATTGGATTGACCAAAAAGTTCATCTTATGGAAAAACTCAAACGAACCTTCTAACCAACCCAGTAGATTTCTGTTGGTGTTGGGAAAGTGCTTGTGACTATTGGGAACTTTTTCTTCAACCAAAGTAGTTTACACTTCAAGTGATTACTGAAAGGTAAAAGGAAGAATTATGTCTTTTCGTTTTCCTTTTTTCCTCTTCATAGGTTTTTTTTTTTAATTGGAGTATAGTTGATTTCGGTGTTGCGCTCGTTTCAGATATACAGCAAAGTGATTCCGCTGTATACGTATACACACACACACACACATTCTTTTTCAGATTCTTTTCCATTATAAGTAACAATCATGCTTTTGATTTGGACAAACTCCATCACTGTGTGAAAAAGGAAATACATTTATTACACTAAAAAGATTTGTTTCTAAGGGATTAAATTGTAGGGAAACCAGTGAATCTTATGGAGGATTATGGACACATTTAAGATACAGTATATGAGACATTTTAACACCTTCAGAAACCGATTTTTACTTAAACAATTTTCAGCTCATGAATCAGTTATAATCCAAGTGTTAAGAGCACTGTTTCCAGTAGAAATGATATAAGCCATGGATAGATGCACTGGAAGGCCCTCAAAAATCTACTTAGTTCCTAATGCCACTAAATACGGTTTCTTGGGGAAAATGTATTCTGAGTCCCAACTCCCAATAACAATAACAGATTTTAAATCTCCTCTTTTCTCCTCTCGTGCAGTTTACCAAATGGACTGTTTTTCTCCTTCTAGCCACAAGAGCAGTAGGGATTCCAGGGACCTTTATTATTCGGGAGGAGGCATCCGGTGACCCGGGCAAGAAGCTTAGGAACAACCCAGTTAGGGTTCTGGTAGCTGGCCCTTCCCTTCCCTTCTCATCATGGCCCTTGTAGTGTAGTGGCTGTGCCTCTGGAGTTTTCTGGAGATTGAGAACAACCCTGCTAATTATCGACTCCTTAGGTTCCTAACACACGGAGCTTTGGGGAGTGATTCGACTTGTTTTATTTCCTTCTCTGCTGCTGCTAAGTCACTTCAGTCCTTCTCTGCTAGTGCCTACATTTTTTTGACCTTTGTACCTTGTGTATTCAGTTGGTAAAATGCTGATTGTATTGCTTCCTTTGCCTATCAGGTAGTGATAAGGATTGCTGAGAAGTGGTAAATACATTCAGATCCTTAGAGGAAAGTGTTCATGAAGTGTGACTACCAGGACACACTATAGAGTCTGTCCCACAAAACATCGTATTTTATCTGATGAATTATCTTCATTGGCATTTGGATTTTATACTGCTCATTGTATTTATCCTCTCAACCTTAGTTACTATTAGCACACGTTCTTTGGTTTAAAGTGAGCTAACGTGTCCATTTAAAACATCTGTGGTGAGGCAGGACCACCCTGGTGGTCCAGTGGCTGGGATTTTGCCTTCAAATGCAGGGGGCGCGGGTTTGGTCCCTGGTGAGGGAGCTGAGAGCACACGGGCCTCACAGCCGAAAAAATCAAAACATTAAGCAGAAACAATATTGTAACAAATTCAGTAAAGACTTAATTTTAAAACATTTGTGGTGGATAATTCACAGCATTCAATAAATATTGTTAACTCTTAAGTGTGAAATCTTTTCCGCCAGGGAGGTAAACTGGAATTGTCAATGGCGATGTATGTTCTTGGTTGTACCTTGGCTTTTAGTGGGTGAGAAAATTAAGGATCGGGGAACTTTAACATTTTTCACGTAAAATAATGTATTTCGCAGACTTTGCCTGGGCACTTTGTTGATGCTGCAGGTCTTGGGATGGGCCGTCTGATTCTGAGCAGACCATCATTTTTACCGCATTTGTTCCCGAGTGGGAAATGGCTTTTCATTTGAATGGGGCTTTTGAGCTGGCAGCACGACAAGGTTCAAATAACTTGTTGTGACTTACAGATTATGTTTCAACTTTGTTGTGTTTTAGTGTGACCTTATTAAAAGATTTTCATCATTCTCATTTTGGTCCCTCTTTTTTTTTCCCCCTTTCCAGTTCTTCCTCCAGTACTGGTTCCAAGACACAGCGAATACAATCCTCAGCACAGCCTCTTAGCTCAGTTCCGCAACTTAGGGCAAAATGAGCCTCACATGCCACTCAACGCCACTTTCCCGGATTCTTTCCAGCAGCCCAACAGCCATCCGTTTCCTCATTCTCCCAACAGCAGTTACCCCAACTCTCCTGGAAGCAGCAGCAGCACGTACCCTCACTCTCCGACCAGCTCAGACCCAGGAAGCCCCTTTCAGATGCCAGGTAGGTTGCCGCGTTTGCTGACGTTCTGTGGTCAGTGAGATGCGTCGTCACAGTGCCATGGAGAAGCTGGGTTTCCTGGAATGGGGAGAGCTCACAAGCCTTGGGACGTGGCACTGTGCTCTAAAACTCAGGATACAACTTTGAATGAAAGGAGACATCTCGTAGCCAAGCACGGCGGTGTTTTATTTGTCCGGCACAGATGCTTGAATACGTTTTCGTGTTTGATTTTTGAAAGGTTTTGAAACAGCTGCATCCTTCTGGGAGTGGCATGGTTGTTGCAGCCTTTGCTCTTAATAAAAGCGAGCGGAAAAAAAATAGCACGCCGCACACATTTGCTGTTTTCATGCAACGGAAAAAAAACCCTGTCATAAGTGCAACCTCAGAAAAGATATTTCCTGGGGGATCTCACACACGCACACACCCCCCCACACTTAATTGAATTCGTTTAAGTGGTGATGTAATCCTGAGAAACATACACTTGAACAACAAAGGACTTGCAACAGAAGTACTGGAAACCATCTGCTTGTTTAACTTCGCAAAGACAAAAGACCATTATCCTTTTGTAGGCTTCTCTGAGGGTGTAATGTCTGTCAATTAAATGATTAATTAGGACATTATATTTTTCGAGTTATAGGTTAATAAGCCAGCATCTCAGAACAATAAAAATGATTAGTGCCAGATTTCTAGCCAGTCAGCCTCACAGAGGGTACATTAAGCAAAGATACACTTGACATCTATTAACATTTCAAGAAGGGAAAATGAGTGGGCAAGCATGTTTAACATATTGAAATGTTTGGGGGCAAATTTGAATTCGAAAGCAGAGCTAGTGTCTTCTCAAAAATTGAAAAGTGGCCCATACTTGATATTCTTATCTTTTATTTATTTATTTAGTGCTTTTTTACATTTTAAACCTGTTTATATTGAACTGGCTTGTTTTTCTATCAGAAACTGTTTAAGATGAGGATGGGAGATAGATTTATTTCAAAATCCAACTTGTATCATCTGGTGATTTCCTTTCCCTCCTGGACCCGTTGTGTTTGAGGAACAGGTTAGAGGCAAGGTTAGATGTTTTGGGCGGCTTTGAAGCAGTGGCAGACTCAGGGTAGCCCCAAGAGTGGAAAATACTGAAGATTATTGCTTGAATTTACACCTTGTCCCTGGCTGTCAGGGATTAAGGCACAGGCCGAGTAGAGAAAACATGGAGCAGAGAAAGCTGAAGGGGGGGGAGGAGGGCCTCACGGAGAGAGCAGAGCATCACCCATAGTATCCGGTCCTTCCCACCGGAGCTGATGCCACAGGGGGCTGATGAAGTTTTCACCAGTCTGCTTGCAGAAATTTATTGGATTTGGTCTCAGAGGAGGCTCTTTGTCTTCGTTTTTGGCTGGAAATAAAACAGAGGCAGTGTTACAGCTGCAAGGAAGAAGCTGAATTTTAAAAAAGCGGTAGAAAGGGTAGAAAAGTCATCTGGATCAGGTCCCCGCGGTCCTGTCTCTGTGCTCGCAGCAGCTGGGGGGCGAGGGGGTGGGGGTTGGGGGAGACGGTGGAAGTGGCCAGGGTGTGATTCAGCTGGAGAGTCAGTCTGGGAAATCGCTGAGAAACTCTGCAAGAGCCGTGTTAGCTTTTCTATTTGACAGTTGCCCCGAGTGGTGTCAAGCACTCATCCAGGCTACTGGTTAAGGTGAATCTGTTTCCTGCTCTGTCATATGTGCCAGATGATACCATGGCCCTTGAGGAACTCGTTTTTCCGTCACAAAGGATTATTTATGGGAAAGCCATACCCTTTATTTTACTTAAGAAAGTACAAGACTGGGGCTTCGCTGGTGGTCCACTGGTTAAGACTTCCTTCCAGTGCAGGGGCTGTAGGTTTCATGCCAGGTTGGGGTGCTGAGGTCCCATTTGCCTCGTGGCCAAAAAAACCAAAACATGAAACAGAAGCAATATCATAACAAATTCAGTAAAGACTTAAGAATTGGTCCATATCACAAAAAAATTAAAAGTGAAAAATGTGAAAGCACAAGACTTGTGTTCGTGTTGTTTCAAAAATCATGATGTTTGCATCTTATTTGCCAGTTGATTATGAACTTTTCCAGAAGAAATGTATACAGAAATTCTGAAATTGAAGATAGTTGTGACAAACTGATTTGTTTCCTCTTATTCTATTGCTAGAGACTAGTGATTATTTGAGTGGATAGGAAGTTAGGTGGTCCTAGCAGACTTTCTTGAAGTCATGGGAAATTCACAGTTTTGAGTCAGTAAGTTGGCTGTCGTGAAACTCAGTTGGTAAATTCCTAAGAGCCCATAGATTTAATGCATGATACCCTGAAGCTCCTTTTCTGAAGAAGTCCTGTGTAGCTTTCAAAGGTTTTCCATTCACCAGGGAAATGACAAAAGGCGGAGGTCCTTTGAAAGTGGGTTGTGTGCAAGCACGTTTAAATGCTCTTCTGATTGTTTTAAAAAGGGGTGATCTGGGTAGGCAGACAGCTTCTAGAACTGGTATACGATGCTTTCCTCCCACTGAATTTTCACTGCAGTCATATAAGAGTATGAGATGGTAGTCACTTTCAAAAGGCATACCCCAAGCCCAGTGTCTGTATCATCCAGTCTTCAGATGGGGAGGGTGAAGTGGCAACTTAATCTCTTAAGAATTTCGGCATGGAAGAGAATATATGTTTTAAGCTTGTGTGTTTACTAAGGATAAACAAATCTCTCTTTTTTTTTTCAAAATTTATAGCAGATACACCCCCACCTGCTTACCTGCCCCCTGAAGACCCCATGACCCAGGATGGCTCTCAACCCATGGACACAAATATGATGGCACCTTCTCTGCCCTCAGAAATCAACAGAGGAGGTAAAATGAACTGCTGCTTATTCTCTTTTTAGAGTCTGAAGTTCTCTGTCCAAAAGTTGCTTTCTTTCACAAATTTTTTACTAGTCTTGAAAAAGCTATTTGAAAAGGAGCACTTATAAGAGAATTTCAGTAGAAAGAATTCCTTGGATTAGAAATAAGCCTTTTATATGAAGAACAGACACACCGATTTAGCTAATGAAAGTCTAAATATAATTGTGCAGCCATCTGTTTAGAGCCTTGGTACTTAATACTTCCAAATTGGTGATAAAGGAATATTTTTAAGTGAAAGAAAGGGACGTTGGCGGCGGGGGGGAGTGTGCAGTGAGTATAAAATTGAAGTAGAGTTTTCACTGGTGATTTCCAAAATGTAAAGTTCATATAACAAGGCTTTCCAAAAGGTTCTTTTGTTGTCAGGGTAACTATTCATAAGCCTCATCTTCTCTCTGGCCCTCATCTAGAATAGTGGCAGCTGAGCCAGACTAATAGCATTCGTTCCCTGAGTGCTCAGTTAATGCAAATTGAAGGACCTCTCGGGTGGCTCAGTGGTAAAGAATCTGCCTCTGTTGAAGGAGACACGGGTTCAGTACCTGGGTTAGGAAGATCCCCTCGAGTAGGAAACGGCAACCCACGCCAGTATTCTTGCCTGGAGAGTTCCATGGACAGAGGAGCCTGGCGCGCTACAGTCCGTGGTGTCACAAAGAGTCTGACATGACTTACTAACTAAACAACAACAATGCAAATTGAAGTTAAAATACACGTTCATTATTAGGTATGTCTTATTTCATTCTTAGCACTTTTTTAAGTAAAGGACTGGAAAGAACCTCAGCCTTTGTCAGAAGTCGCTGATATTTTTTTAAGTTTTTCAAAGTTGATGATGAACTCAGAGAACTTTCCTTCAATGTGCAGTGCAATAAATTGGAAGTTACACCTTTTTAAGGTGTAAACATTGCTTATATCTTTTTTATTGGATATGTGTTTTATTTTTTTACTGACTCTGGGTTTGATAATCTGTGAAGCATCCTCTCAAACATAATTATGAACTGACAGAGATTCTGGTTGGGGAAGATAACTCCTATCTCACACACCTTTGGAATGTGTACTTGGGGAACAGAAGAGAATGGACATGGTCTGAAACAGTTACGAGCATGTGGACTTGCCACCATGGTTGTTAAGCCCAAAGTGTCTGATTTCAGAAAACAGACCTTTCATTGGCTTTCAGATTTTTCCTTTAAATGGCTTAAAATTGCTTCCCCATTAGAAAGTAAGTTTACAGTTAATGTTTTTCTAAGGACTGCTGGCTTTGTTGAACCTTGGTGGTTTTCCTCGAGCAGGGGGTCAGCACACTGCAGCCCACAGGCCACGTCAGCCTACCTGCCTGTTTTTATAAATAAAGCTTTATTGGGACGTAGCCATGTTCATTCATTACGTATTATCTGTGGATGTTTCTGCATAGCTAGGGCATAGTTGAATAGTGGCCACAGAGACCATGTGGTCTCTAAGACCTTACTGGCCTTTAACAGAAAATAATTGTCAGTCTCCAAGCTAGATGAATAGTATTTTGAATGATCCTGGTAGCTGATTAAAGCCTTCTCTTAATGAGGTTGCAGCCTTCTTTAAGATTTGGCACCTGTAAATCTGAAAGAACCTTGCTGATTGACATGGGGTGACACTTAGCAATCACAGAAGATTGTGTTTGTTTTCAACTCACCTGCTCAAGTGTATAAAGCAGCTAATGTATGGATGGATTTTTTTAATGATTATTTTTCTTAATTTCTTTACTGTATTCTGAAGTAAAGGGCGTTTTAGTATTCATGGAGGTTGATGTTCAGAACACAGAGGTAGTTCTCCTTTAACAGAGTTCATGCTTTCAACATGGATTTTCTTTTTTTTTAAATGATTATATACTCCAAGCTTCATAAAAACTTAAGATCTTTGCATATTGGCACAGTGGAAATATATGGTTTGTGTTCCTGGAATCTCTAAAACAGTGATATAAGAGGTTTTACTGCAGAAGGAACTTATCTTTAGAACCTTTTAGTTGCAAATGTTTAGAAGCATGTTCTGTTTGGAGATTTGTTAGTCTTAAGAGATTTGACTTAACAAGCTGCATCCTGTCAGTAAAGTTGGGTAATTTCCATTGTTGGTCCATTCTGGGAATGGAGAGACAAAACACACCTGCTCTGCATGACTTAAAGCAAATATAAGGAAGTTAGCATGAAATCTGGGTGAGAGAGATATGATTCATCCAGGAAGAATGGCCAGCTGGCAGGATTTCTTCCTGAGTTTGAGGACTGGAGCAAGGCTGTAACTGTGAGAGTTATTGGCAACGTGAAGTCAAGTAACTTCTTATCAATAATTAGAAACTGATTTTTCATTGCTTTGAAGAAGCATCGGCATACTGAGGCATTGTCCAGAGTCATTCCTTTTTTTGTGCCAGCACCTTTGGCATATTTCCTGTCCTCTATTGTTTTCTCCCCACTTGTTTTTTTCACTTGCCACTTGTTGCCTTTCTTTAGATGGTGAGCCAGGGTCAGTGGTGGGGTCATTTCCATTTTGGCAAATTATAGAGCCAGCAGTGTCCTGGGAGTGTCCAGCACATACTGCTGGTGTGCTTAGCCGTCATCTTGTTGATCCAGTAGCCATCAGAGAAAATTATCTTCCAATGAGGGTGAATGCCTCACTTAGCAAGGAGTCCATGCTTCCGAGATCAGAGATAAGCTCGGTACCTGATAATAGTGGTGGCTGTGTCACATCTTCATTCCATGACCCTGAGCCAACTTTACGCCACAGTTTCAGTTTTGGAACGCCCGGGGCACTCCCCACAGTTGACTCTAAGCTTTCCTTTCTTACAGATGTTCAAGCAGTTGCTTATGAGGAGCCGAAACACTGGTGCTCTATTGTCTACTACGAGCTCAACAATCGTGTGGGCGAAGCATTCCATGCCTCCTCCACGAGCGTGTTGGTGGATGGTTTCACCGATCCTTCCAACAACAAGAACCGCTTCTGCCTTGGGCTGCTCTCCAATGTTAACCGGAATTCCACCATCGAAAACACCAGGCGGCACATTGGGAAAGGTGAGCCTTCACTGGCACGTCTCTTGAACGTCTGTCGTGTTCTCCTTCCCCCAGAACTGACCAACAGTCATTCCTGGAGCCAACGCCAGATTGTATACACCTGCTCCAGTTTGTAAATAATTTTTCAATTTGTGTCATCAGGAAGTTCTACATTTCCCAATCAGTGATTTTTGTGGTCTACTGACTCATAATAATTATTTAATTAGTTGAAATTGTGATGTGCTATTTGGGGATACTATTCCGTCATATGTTTTGCTGCAGAACAAAATAGCTGTTAAAAATTCTTTACAACCTAAAACTAAAAGCAAATGCAAACAAGTAAACTCTAATGTATTTTAAGAGGAATACATTAACTTACTGGAAAAAAAAAAATCAAAATAGCTTATGAATATAGTAGTAATGCAGGAGACCTGGGTTCAATCCCAGGGTTGGGAAGATCCCCTGGAGTAGGAAATGGCAACTCTCTCCAGTATTCTTGCCTGGGAAATCCCATGGACAAAAGAGCCTGGTGAGTTGCAGCCCATGGGGTCACAAAGAGTCAGACACAACTGAGCAACTAACATAGTATTTGCATATCCTTGGCCTGGGCCAGGTAAGGTAGAGTGCCAGCAAACATATCCTGAACTCTTTTGAGTAGTCTTGATTATTTAGTGGCAGAATGAAGGAAACAGTTATGAAACTTTAAGATGTATTCATATTATAAAATTAAGCAAATGACTAAATGTGTGGATGTTGTGGGGAACCTGGGTGTTCACTGTGGTATGAGAGACATACAGGTGTGGAAGAGGGTAAAAAATAAACCCTGTGGAAGTTTTAGTGTGAAGTTATGATTTTAGTAATGTGTATATGTATGTGCGCGTGCATGTTTGTGGTTTCCTGTTTATGTGTGTGTGTGAAGGCCTAGGTATTGGGTTGGCCAAAAAGTTTGGATTTTTTTCCATGTTACGGAAAAGGCCGAACGAACTTTTGGACCAATCCAATAGGTGTGTTTCTGCATGCATATAGTTTCTGATTATCTATTGGGTTTGATCTGTGTGCATGTAGTCTTTGATTCATATGCTGAAAGGGTCAAGAGGCAAAGATGCCCAGCAGTAGTAAGCACATACAGTGATCAGACCATCATCTCTTGACACCATGCTGTTAGAGAGGAACCCAGATATTGGAGAAAGGGCTGATTTCAAGGCTGGAATAGGTGGGCACTAGATGAATGTAGAATGTTTCAGTTCAGTTAGTTCAGTCACTCAGTCGTGTCCGACTCTTTGCGACCCCATGAATCACAGCACGCCAGGCCTCCCTGTCCATCACCAACTCCCGGAGTTCACTCAAACTCATGTCCATCGAGTTGGTGATGCCATCCAGCCATCTCATTCTCTGTAGAATATTTAGTTATGTCCAAAAGTAAAGAAATATGTACACATGATGGAGGCATGTCACAGGAACCAACTTTGAGTGATTTCTACTGCCAATTTGGACAGTTGAAACACTGAAATAATTAAATACAGTGATGAGTTTTAAACCACTGGAGAACAATAGTAATTCTTAAGTCCATACCAATAATAGATAAGTAAATGAATGGCGAAGACTGATGGCTAAATATAGTGTGAGTTGGTGGAAAGTCTCCATTTTGCAGCCCATCAGGCAAGAATTGTCAATGGATGCTAAGCATAGAACGTTTTTATGAGAATCAGGGTGTTTGTATGATTTTTAAGTGTTTCCTCACAGACTGCCTATTATTTACAAGGGAGAGTAAAAATCAGTTATTGTTTCCTGGAGAAATTGGAGAGCAATTTGACTAGGCGATCAAAGTTACCATCACCAGTGAGAGACAGGTGGCTATCATATGGCTGCAGCTGTGGTACCCTGATGAGGAGATAATATCACCTACAGAGAATCCCAGTTGAGAATGCAAATCTGAATCTAATCACAGGGTACCTTCAGACAAACCACAGATGAGGAAGATTCTATTAAAAAGGGTGAGGAGGAACTGTATTCTTCCAAAATATCAATGTCAAAAGACAAAGATGTGAGACTATTCCAAATTAAAAGAGGCTAATGAGATACCACAGCTCTGTAGTAATCTGCCTGACCCTTGACATGATCCTGTACCAGACGGGGAAAAAATACTACAAAGATTATTGTTGGGGTTAGCAGACAAAGTTAGAATATGAGTGGCAGAAAGGATAGACATCGTATATCAATGCTAAGTGCACTGGCATTGCTAACTGTACTGTGGCTTGTAAGAGAAGACTCCTATTCTTAGGAAATACACACTTAAGTATTTAGGGGTAAAGGGCCATCGTGAAATGGTTCAGGAAGAAATTATATATGTCTTTTATATTTATAGATCAATAGAGACATCTTTCCATCTGAGAGTCTTGTGTCAGAATATATACACACGTGTGTATATGAGGGTGTGTGTGGAAGAATAGATGGAGGGCAGTACCCATGGTGAACATATGGAGTAAATTGCCGCAACAGATGAATCTGGATAATGGTTATATGGCTGTTCTTTGTTCCATTTTTCTTTGTTGTTTGTTCTGTGTCTATAAGTTTGAAATTATTTCCAGAGTAAAAACTTTTTAAATGACCTCTTGTGAAATTAAAACCAAATTAAAAGGTTATTTAATAGATCCTTAAAAGACACTGGAGATGCAGTTGAGTATTTAATCCTGGAAACAAAAATAACTCCTCTTAAAGCAGGAATTGATAGATGGTTCCTTAGTATGGTTAAGGCAAAAAAAAATCTAAACTACACATTTAATGATGGAATTCCAGAACTTAGGTTCATAGCATATAGGTGTCTTCCTGTGGTCTGTAAACCCCTGAGACTGTATATAAACACAGTTTTGCATACATTTGGGACAGAGGAACATATTTTTCATTATGTTCTAAAGTTGACTGTTACTGCACGGTAGTAAAAAGCCACTGTACTCTGGAACATTGCTAATAACAATTAGGAAGAAAACATGGATTCTGGGAATGCTGCTAAAATTGTTCCAGATGCCTTGACGAAAAGCGCTCAAATGAAGATTTGTAAATAACAGAAATAAGCCAAAATTATCATTATTTGTAGATGATATGATTAATTGATTGATAATATTCTTGGGATCGGCTCTTGAAATGAAATTAGAAGGCCAAAAATTCTTGATGTATTTTGCCGAATTACTTTCCAGGAAGTTTTTCAGTCATACCAGAAACTTAACGAGTGTCTTTCCATTTTTACTCATTCAAAATTACTTAGAGTGATTGTGTCTAGTAAAATGATAGGATTGTTTATCTAGAAACTACTAAAGAATCTGTTTTTAAAAAGTATGTCAGTTTTCTTTAATCTGACAATAACCAGTTAGAAAAATATAATGGAGAGAAAAAAATCACATTCTCAGTAGCAACAGAATGTATAAATAACCTGAACCAGCGATATATGAGAATTATATAAAGAAAACCAAATTTAACTGAGAGAGAAAGAAAATTTGAATAAATAAATGGCAGTTGATGTTCCTTAAAGAGAAGACTTACCATGGTGAGAGCATTAGAAGCATATTCTAATTTGTCCTAATATAATTCATAGTTTAAAACAATCCATGTCAGAATCACAGTGTGATGTTTTTTGAAAGTTGGAAGATGTATATTCAGCATATTATCTGGAAATATGTATTAAAGGCGCTTCCCTGGTGACTCAGACTGCCTGCAATTTGAGAGACTCGAGTTGGATCCCTAGGTATAAATTAGTGAAAATAGCTAAATTTTTCAATGGAGGAATAAGGAAAAGAATCTTGAGGTGGGGGTTAATAAAAGATTATGAAGCTACAGTTAAATCAGTGTGTAGACAAAGCAATAGAATAAATTCAGACTGCACTATATATAAAAGTTTAATGTGTGTTAAATAAAACAAATTGGTAGACTGTTTCAATGGTCCTGTAATAACAAAGTTAGCTTTGCAGGGAGGCTAAGAGTTCAAATTCTGACCTCATTCCACAAATGCAGGTGGATTAATGAGGTGAATTATTTTATGGCAAGCTATTGAAAAGTTCAAAGAAAATAAACTGCTCAGAGAGGCAGAGATTTTCTAAGCATAAAAAGCAACAGAAAAGTTTACAAGAGATTTGTCTACCTAGAGATTTCAAACTTCTGTGGGTTAAAGAAAAACAATAGCATGAACAAAAATCAAAAGACAAAGGACTAGCAGGGAAACAAATAGGAAATAAATTATTTATATCTTTCCTATATGTGCAGCTCATAAAAAATATTAAAATACTGGAACTCCAGTGGGATAAATAGGTAAGAAATATGAACAGTAGATCCACAAGAGAAACACAGATGGTAAGTCAGCAGAGGAGCACACATCCAGACTCATGTGCAAATTAAAACTATTGTCTCCAGCTATAAATTAGGGGAATTTTGTTGTGTTTTAAGCTCAGACTCAATACAGGCATGGGTGAAATGAGAACGGCACACATCTACTGCTGGAGACATGTAAATTGATACGCGCACTCTGGCAAAGTGAATCAAAAGCCTTCGATCCAATGACTTAACTTCCAGGAGTCTCTCTTAAGGATATTATCAAGAATTATGCGGCGACATTGATCATGGCATTGTTATCATAACAGAAAATTAGCATTGACAAAATGGTCCAGTAATGGGAGAATCCTTTAAATAAATTGTTGTATTCATTCAGTCATGGAAATGTGTTAAATGTTTGCAAAGAAAGTTTGGTAATATGCAAGACAGACCCAAAATGATGTGTATTCATAGTTATTACCTCTGGGCCACTAAAGTAGTGATCATGTTTTCTGCTTCTTTATATTTTGTTTTACTTTCTAAATTTTCTAAAATGAAAATTCCTCATTTTTATAATCAGGAAAAAACTAAAAAAACAAACACATACACCCTCAAATTGTTTTCTCTACATCAGACAGAAAAACGGGCTTCTGCTCCAGCGGCGGTTTAATTGTTACAGGGATCTTAGCCATTGTGTGTACTTATAAACACAGCACACAGTATTTTGAATGAGACAATAGTTTTAGCACTGACTAAGCCTTGCCACAGTTACCTGCAAGGTCCATTGTTGAAAGCCACATGGGATGTGACTCTGTTTGCTGGGTGACCTGTGATGATTTGGGGCTTTGTCAAAGTAGCTTTTTTTTTCCCCCTTTCATTTTTTTTTTTTTTTAAGAATTGGATAAGATCAATTTCCTACACTCCTGGCACTCAAGATCTGACCGGAAGAAGTTTGGAGCAGATAATAATTCAGCGAGATCATATTCTACACTGAATGATTTTTTCTGGGCTTTTTTCCCTGGACCTTTCCTTCTTTCTACTCTCAGCAATACTTCCTCCACCTGTGGTTTTCTGGTTCTTTTACTCTTCTTGATCCTCCCTTTCCTTACCCTAAAATTTTTTGAACGGCTTAGCTGCAAAAGAAATACGAGAGAGCTTATGTGATGAATATGTGTAGGATCCCATAATCAAGTCCAGCTTTCTTATGATATATTTTTTAAGTGAGACTGTGCTTTCAATCCATGGCCAAATAGGGCATTAAATGCTTTTTAAAATGAAATTGCTATCCTCTGTTAACCGATTTTTAAGTTAACACACTTTGCTGTGTTATTTAATATTTTCTAAAAACTGTCTAGACATGCATGTTGACATACAGACTTTGTATTAACTGATAGCGTTAACTAAGATTTTATCAATTATGCCAGACTTAAGGAATGTTTATCTAATAACCGTGTAAATTTACATTCTGAAGCTACCGCTGTGCTCGTCAGCTGTAATAACCACAATAATAATAAAGCAATAATAACCACACTCTACGCTTGTCTCCCTGCAGGAGTTCACCTTTATTATGTCGGAGGTGAGGTATATGCCGAATGCCTCAGTGACAGCAGTATTTTTGTGCAGAGTCGGAACTGCAACTACCATCACGGATTTCACCCCACCACTGTTTGCAAGATCCCGAGTGGGTGTAGTTTGAAAATTTTTAATAACCAAGAGTTTGCTCAGTTACTGGCCCAGTCTGTGAACCATGGCTTCGAGACGGTCTATGAGCTCACAAAAATGTGTACTATTCGCATGAGCTTTGTGAAGGTAAGTGGTTCTGATCCCTCCGGTCAGGGTTTAATGCACTTCTGCATTATATGTAAATCTCTGTCCTCTTGATGTGTGTCTGTAGACACCAACTTACTATCTAGCCATTTTAACCTTTAATAAGATGTCAACTATTGGGAAAATATCACTGGAATGTAGGAGTGTTTGTGTTAAATGTTAATAATAGCAGGTTTTTTAAAACTTTTACTTATTTGAGTAGCGCTATTTTATCTATTGTAATATTATTAGAATATGTTTTATATATATATATATATATAACATATTTACTCTAAATGCATGGTTGTCTTATGAGAGCAATCCTATAAACACACCCCTCTTTTTTTTGATTCTATATTTGTTAGTATTTATGATGATAAACACTTGGTACTTTAGTTTCAACAATAAGCAAGTGATTTTTTTTTTTTTTTTGTAGAGTCAAAAGTTTTTTTGAAAGTAAAAGTTCGCCACACTAGGATTTATTTTTGATTGGTCCAGAATTTTTTTTAGTGGTTCCAGCAAAGCTTGTGATTTTGTTATAATTCAAGAGTTTAATAAGGCCCTCCTTGCCTCAGCACTAAGATTGTGCTGTTAGGTTTGAGGAGGGTGAAGGTTACAGACGTTGTTCACTAGAAGTGACCTCTTTGCTGCCTCTTTTGCCTCTGAGAAGTAAAAATTTTAAGATGCCATCAAAGTGTAAAAAAAAGTTCAAATATCTGATTAAATTTATAAGTCAGTAGGTGGCTCAGTGGTAAAGAATCCACCTGCAACGCAGGAGACATAGGTCCAATCCCTGGGTCAGGAAGATCCTCTGGAGGAGGAAATGGCAACCCACCCCTGTGTTCTTGCTTGGAAAATCCCACGGACGGAGGAGCCTGGCGGGCTTCAGTCCATGGAGTCACAAGAGAGTCAGACACTACTTGGCAACTAAACCACCACCACCAACTTATTGTGGCTGACTTGTCTGAATTCTCAAACACCGACTCTCCTCCTCTGTTACCCTGAGTGGCAAAACTAATTATATATTTGGGCGAGGCAGTCACCTTCCATGTCCTCTCCTCAGAAGCTCACTGAACTTGTTGTTAGACCTGTTCTGTGATGACTGTATTACAGAGGACAATTTCGGAACCTTACTTTGTTAATCATCCTTTACATCGAAGATAACTTTCCCTGAAAATCGTTTTTTCCCTACTTCTCCGAGTCCTGTTAGGAGAGTCTCACGGTGTGTCTTAGTGTTTGTTTTCTTGAAACGTGATTCAGCAGTTTCTCAGAGCCGAGTCTGGTACCTTTCAAGTATTGAAGGAGGTGTTCTACCTTTTAGAGAGGTTTTCCTAAGTGCTCTATACCTGTGAGACTACAGAGAGCTTTCTCATCCATTGTTAATGTGCAGGTTTAATTTTTGTTTGACTTTTTTTTTTAATTGAACCATTTTTAACATCTTTATTGAATCTGTTCCGATATTGCTTCTGTTTTGTCATTTGGTTTTTTGGGTCACGAGGCATGTGGGATCCGCGCTCCCTGACCAGGGATCAAACCCTTGCATTGGAAGGCGAAGTCTTAACCTCTGGACCACCAATTGTAGTTCTTCAGTCACTAAGTTGTGTCCGACTCTTTTCAACCCCTTGGACTGTACCTCGCCAGGGTTCCCTGTCCTCTGTCTCCTGGAGTTTGCTCAAACTCATGTCCATTGAGTTGGTGATATCGTCCAACCATCTCATCCTCTATCATCCTCTTCTCCTCCTGCCTTCAATCTTTCCCAGCATCAGGGACCGCCAGGGAAGTCCCTAATTTTTGACTTAGCATTTTGACTAAGTGAATTTTAAAATTGGGACAGTGACTTGCCAGCATTGTTTGTGTTTATTGTTTTTGTTGACAGGGAGGAAATATAATAAATAAAACATGAAGATCCATGTTCTAATTATGTCATGTGATTAAGGCCCAGAAATTCCTTCCTGATCCCCCTGTTCATTATCTTTAAAATGGGTGACTATAGTTAGGGGACTGGGGTCCCTTGATGAGTCTATTATTATCAAAGGACCACTCCAGGAGAATTTACAACTGTAATGCTCCAATTGGCTTTCTTCTTAAACTTATTTCTTATTGATTACCCAATCAATTTTAATGATTTTACTTTTACAGGTTTTTAATTATTTACTTTTACACAAGTGAAAACCACCTTTACACTAATAAAAAGTGTTTATAATCAAAGATATGCATTAAAAATAGATTAACATTTCATTCATTCAGCAAACATTTTTTAGCACCATTCCAAAATAGCAATACAAAGATGATAAGACACCTAACGTCTCTAGCTTCAGACTATGTTTAATTATAATATAAATTGATAAGTACTGGAATGAAGGGTTATACAAACAATAAAGGGCAGCTACTTACTACTTTAGCAACACAAAATGTGATCACTGTACAGCCTTGTTCTTTATTAGCATAAGCACTACATACTTTTCCCTCAGCATCTTAGAGAAAGGATATAAAACATTTTAATAATATTAATAGCCGATTTTGTACTATTTTGTGAAGATGATCAATTTTGGACTTTAAACATGTATTTTATAAATTATTTGCACAGTAAACTCCCCATATGTGAAAATTCTAAGTCATTTCAGCTCAACAAGCATCTCTAAAGCTTCTTCTTTGTGCCAATCACTTTCCTTGATGTCTGAGATAAAAAATAAGTGAGATCTGGTCTCTCCCTTCAAAGAACTTACTGTCTAGTGCAGGAAACATGCACTTCAACAAACCTTTTAATTAAAGTTAGCAGTATGTGGATATGTGTACAGATGCATGGATGTTTATACCTGTGCAGTTCATATATTTCAGGTTTCTTCTGAAAGTTCTGATGTTCAGATACATTTTTTAAAATTCCTGAGATAGATAAAGAGAATCCAGCCTTCTCTGACATCTCTCAGGAAACAAGGGTTTATCAGTATCTCATATGCCATCGTCCACACCTATAAGGATTTGATGTTTGCAATAGTAAAATTATTTTTCTCTTCTTCATAGAGACTTTTCTTCTGTCAACTTTCATGTCCTAATTCAATAATCCTGAAGGTCTCTGGCAAGCTACCCTCTTGTACAAATGATCCAATTCACTGGTTAGGTCTTACTAATAGATTTTTGGATACTTCTGTGCTCCTGCCAGATTTGCGTAGAGATCAAAAGGTCAGGAGCTCTGTGTTAGCAAGGGAACTTTCCGTGGCTGAAAGAGGGAGAAACAGAATGTCAGTTTGTCTTACATACCTTTCTTTCTTATTTTCTTGATGATAAGAATTTAACAATACCTGTCATCATAGTATGAGTAACATAATGGGCAATGAAAATGAAAGTTACAAAGTGGCTATTACAATAGCCTTATAATGTAGTTTGGGCTTCTGTGGTGGCTCAGAGGTAGAGAATCTGTCTGCAGTGCAGGCGACATGGGTTCAATCCCTGGGTTGGAAAGATTCCCTGGAGAAGGGAATGGCAACCCACTCCAGTATTCTTACCTGGAGAATTCCATGGACAGAAGTGCCTGGCAGGCTGCAGTCCTTGGGATCACAGAGTCAGACACAACTGAGTCGGACACTTAATGTAGTTTAAAATTTTCATTCCCCGAGACTTGTACTCTTTTTTTTTTTTTTTTTTTTAATTTTTTTGGCCATACTGCATAACATGCGGGATCATAAGTTCCCTAACCAGGGATCCAGCCCGAGCCCCCTGCAGTGGAAATGCGGAGTGTTAACCACTGGACCACCAGGGAAGTCCCCTAAGACCAGTACTTCTTAATCTGGAATCCACATGTGGTCTTTGCGGAGCTATGAAATTGTCTGCCAGATCATGTGTACACATTTGTGTTGTGAAGAGAATCATATGTTTACTTGGAGCATCTGGTTGTATGAGCTGTTTTTACTCCGTCAGTTGAACCGCTGAGTCAAGCCAGTTAAATGACCTCCACTGTCGTTTCTAGGGCTGGGGAGCGGAGTACCACCGCCAGGATGTGACTAGCACCCCCTGCTGGATCGAGATCCATCTGCACGGCCCCCTCCAGTGGCTGGATAAAGTCCTTACCCAGATGGGCTCACCTCATAACCCTATTTCATCTGTGTCTTAAATGCCTCCGGCTTCTGCCTCTGGAGCACTATTGAGCCTTGCATGTACTTGAAGGATGGACGAGTCAGACAGCCATCTGAACTGACAAAGGAGCCTTGACAATACTTGACCTCTGTGACCAACAGTCGGATTCAGAAATAAAAAAACCGGGGTAACATACTGTTGATATCAAGAACCTGTTTAGTTTACATTGTAACATTGGATTGTAAAATCAACTAAAATGCGTACTTTTTAGCAGGACTTTGTGTATAGTTAGAGAGAAGGCCAAGCCAGGGACACATCACCTATTGGAAGAACGATCCTGAGAGAGTCTTTTGTGTTTGGCACTTTAAGGTCATTGTTTGGCAGAAGTTAAGCATTAATAGTCTTTCTGATGTGTGTTTTTATCAGGTTTAGAGCCTGCGTGGAGTCTTCTCTTCGTGGGTTTTCATAATATTTTAAAACTATTCGTTTAGTAAAGGTTTTTGTTTGTTTTTTAAGTAAAGGTTAATCTTGGTGATATACATAGTAATCTTTCTAAAATTGTATGCTGACCATAATGCTGTCAGAATAATGTTAGACATATGCTCTTTGCTAAATATATATGTACAGAATATTTGAAAGTTAAGAATTGATTAGACTAGTGGGTTTAGGAGTATTGAAGGGGGCGGGGGGAGAGGGAAATGACAAATGTAGAATATACTGTAAAAAATTCAGTTTGTTGCTTTAAAGAAACAAACTAATGTCTGAGTTTTGCTGTGTTTCCATTTTTTAGAGATTTTATCCTTTTTTTCTTGCATCTTCTATCTCATCCTCTCCAAAAAAAAAAAAAAAGTTATACAGCTGGTTAATTCATGTAACTGTGAGAGCAAATGAATAATTCCTTCTTTTCTGAAATTGACTGCCTATGTATTTCAATACCAGCTGAATGGAGTTGCTTGAATTTAATAAGGAGTTTTTATGGAGTTTACAATACAGAAATAGGCTTTAATTTTCAAGTGAATTATTTGCCAAACCTAGTTAACTCTGTTAAATATTTGGAGGATTTAAAGAACATCCCTGTTTAAACCAATTTCAAACTTATAAAAAAAATTTTTTTGTACTATGTTTGGTTTTATTTTTCTTCTGCTAATCTTTTATATTCACTTACCCTCTCATACATTGAGTACTTTTATTCCAAAACTAGTGGGTTTTCTCTACTGGAAATTTTAAATAAACCTGTCATTATTGCTTACTTTGATTAAAAATTTGTTGTTTCCTTTCTTCACATGTAAGATTTTAGGATTCATAAAATTCATTACTCTTGAGAGATTTTTCTCGAATATTCTTTGCCAAACATAACTAAATGACTAAAAAACTAAATTGCAACGGCAGGGAGACTTAATCATGAAAAGAGCAGTTCATGTCTGCTCAGTCACTAAATCATGTCTGACTCTCTGCGACCCCACGGACTACAGAGGATCCCACCAGGCTCCTCTGTCCATGGGATTCTCCAGGCGAGAATACTGGAGTGGGTTGCCATTTCCGCCTCCAGGGGATCTTCCCAACCTAGGGATGGAACCCCAGTCTCCCAGGTCTCCTGCGTTGGCAGGCAGAATCTTAACCATTGCGCCACTTGGGAAGCCCAAAAAGAGCAGAGTCACTTTAAATCAGAAAAGAAGGGATATAAAGGAACTTTAAATGTGGAGAAAAAAACAGACTTGCTCAACTTGGAATTCCGGATCTAAATGCACAACATTTTTTTATGTGAGGAATTTCATCAGCAGCTGTTATTGGTGGATACCTCTCAGTCAACCAGAAGTCCCAATTACTGAATTTCCGATGAGGATGCAAGGGTGACTCAGAAAGGATGCGTGGGACAGTGGGGGAGGAAGGAAAACTAAAATTGCAGCAGGACAATTGCCTCTGCCATCTCCTGGGGACTGGGCTGATCCCATTCTCTCTCGCCCCACCCCACTCCCAACACTGAGTTGGCCCAACACCGAGTTGTGAGGGACACAAATTTGGGGAGACTCAGATTCTTCCCTGGCCAAACAGATGCCACTGTTTCTCCTGTTCATTTTTATACCTCTTTCCCCGGTTACTTATCAGCCTCATTTACTCTCCAAACTATGACCAAGCAGAAATTTCTGCTGCATCTTGCTGTCTCCAAACTCATGGTGTAAGTTAGAGAGTCAGATGGAAGATCTCCCTCATAACACACATTCATATGTGCTTTGCTGGGTTGTTTTGTTGCTGTGAACCTCCGTGCCTTCATCTGTAAAATGGAGATAATGTTGTGGTGTCCTTGCCACAAAGGTGAAGAGAGGATCTTTTGGAAGAAAAATACGTGTGAATATACCTTGGAAACATTGCTGCCATGCAAGTATGTGGTCAGTGTTTGCTTGGATCCTCTCCGTACTCTGTTTTCCCACTTACCTACTAAGTCATTCCTGGCACAGGTGATTTGGATGCCTGATGGTGATTGGTACGCATTTGGGCTAAGTCCCTTCAGCAATGTCTGACTCTTTGCGACCCTAGGGACCATAGCCTGCCAGGCTCCTCTGTCCATGGATTCTCCAGACAAGAATATGGGAGTGAGTTGCCATGCCCTCTTCTAGGGTATCTTCCCGACCCAGGGATCGAACCCGCATGTCTTATATCTTCTGCACTGGCAGGCGGGCTCTTTTCCACTGGCACCACTTGGGAAGTCCATGGTGATGAGTGAGCTATAATAGAGATTAACACAAACTTCCCGGGTGGTCCAGTGGCTAAGAATCCACCTTACAATGCAGGGGACGTGGGTTCAATCCTCATTTGGGGAGTTAAGATCTTCCTTGGTTGGGGAGTTAAGGTCCTATATGCCATGGAACAACTAAGTTTGCAGGCCACGACTAGAGATTCTGTACGCTGCAAGGAAAGATCCTTCATGATGCAGCTAAGATCTGACAAAGCCATGTACATAATTAAAAAATGAAAAAGTAACAAAGTTACCAGGCCTTAGCAATGAAGTGTAACTGGAAATTGTCTAAGAATAAAGCGCTCAGCTCAGGATTTCTCACCGTGCTCTTAGTGGACAGCTATTTTTCACTTTCCCGTGTTCCTGGGGCTGCCTATTGGGACAGTCGTGCAAGCAGTGTCGCTACGCAGGCAGCCAGCTTGGAAATCTACCAGGTGAAACTCCCAGATGTTCCAGGGCCCTAGGAGTTGGCAGTATGGAGCCTCTATCAACCCTTCATGCTCAACTGCGATTATTTGTAGTTTTGGAAAAAATCCTGGAACTGTTTTCATCAGCCATGTGTGTGCTGAGTCATTTCAGTAGTGTCCAATTCTTTGTGACGCTATGGCCTGTCGTTCACCAGGCTTCTCTTTGTCCCTGGGATTCTCCAGGCGAGACTCCTGGAATGGGTTGCCGTTTCCTCCTCCAAGGGATCTTCCTGACCCAGGGATCGAACCCATGTGTCTTTACCACTGAGAAAGCTGTCAGTGCCACCTGAGAAACCCTATGTCATCAGCCATAGGAGGCTTTTAAGTCTCCTGGAAGTTTTTCATTAAAGGAATAAAAAAGTCAAGCAACCGTTTGTTTGGATTACTAGAAAAAAATGTAAACTAGTTCAAACAGAAAATAACTAATGTGAAGTGTTTCACGGTAGCCGTGTTTTCTGCCCCTAAGAAAACACTAGCTGGGATGATTAGAGGTGGAGGATCCTGGAGCCACTGCCTCACCCCACTACTTCACAGACTGGACTTCCAGCAAATTCTGGACTTCTGTACACTTGTTTTCTCATCTGTAAAAGTAGAGGCAATAAAGTCTATCTCGCAGGTTATTGTGGCGATTTAGTCAACCTCTCATGAGTATTAGTATTACTGGTTAAATCTGGCTCAGAAGACAGTCTGAAAGGAATTCAATTCAACAGACATTTGATGAAGACCTACTTACCATTAAGGCATTTAATAAGGACAGTGGAAAATTCTGAATCTAAGGACTTTAGAGACCAGCAAGGGAAACGGGAAGAGAAAAAACTAGCAACTCATGAGTGTCTACGGAGCCGGGCTCTGTGCCTAGAGTTCCCACACAATGTCTTCCATCTTCACAGGAACGTATGATTTACTGTGTCCTTGACTCCGTAAATTTTTTTTTTTTTTAATAAATGAAGAAACTAGTTCAGATGTGAAATAACTTGTCCAAAGTCACCTTGCTAGTTACCGTTGTTCAGTTGCTAAGTTGTGTCTGACTCTGTGACCCCATGGACTGCAGCACGCCAGGCTTCCGTATCCTTCACTGTCTCCAGGAGCTTGCTCAAACTTATGTCCATTATGTTGATGATGCCATACAGTCATCTTATCCTCTGTTACCCCCTTCTCCTGCCCTCAATCTTTTCCAACATCAGGATCTTTTCCAATGAATTGATTCTTTGCATCAAGTGGTCAAAGTATTGGAGCTTCAGCTTCAGCATCAGTCCTAGCTAGGTAGCATAGGACTGATTTTAAAAATCTAGAGTTTCATTCCAGTCTGTTAAAATCTAGAGTTAGTTTTATTATATTCTTACTCTTGTCATTTTGCGACATGTAAACTTACTATAAAATAAGGCAAAATGAAAAGCACAGAGAAGCACAAAGAAAACTTTAAAAAAGTTCAGACTTGGCTGAGTGGAGATGAATGAAGGTTTTACAGGAAAAAGTTGTGTTTAAGGTTGAACCCGGAGGGCTGGAAGCATTTTGAAACTTTGAGGCAAGAGAACAGTCAAAGTCTGTATGATAGCTACCTGGTGTTTGAAACACACCAGCATCTGTCCACCAATTTCTAAGACCGGCCTCCAATCCACAGGGTTATTGTGGGGTTTTCCGTACAGTATAACGTGATATTCCTTCTGGCTACTATCACATGGTCCAGGTGGGGGCCTGTTCAGGGACTGGAAGTGGGAAAGTGCCTGGCGGAAGCTACGGTAAATCTTAGCGGAGTTGCCTGCTGCCATCTCTTGTGCTATCTGGGCTGGAGGTGAAAAATGAGAGAGACAGGGTTCTCAGGGAATCTGGGTTTCCAGATCTAGGATTTCCCGAGTGCTGCCACAGTCCTGTTCTTGGCTCTACGGGGACACACCAGAACCTGTGGCGAATCCTTTCTTCTGCTTCATGTACTTTGATTCAGATTTTTGTTACCTGCCGACGAATGTGATTTAAGCAATTATTTGACTTTTTAAAGCTAGCTCATTTTTATAAGTAATTTTGAAAGTGAAAGTTGCTCAGTCATGTCCAACTCTTTGCAACCCCATGGACTATATACTCCAGGCCAAAATACTGGAGTGGGTAGTCTTTCCCTTCTCCAGGGGAATCTTCCTAACCCAGGGAAAAAACCCAGGTCTTCCACATTGCAGGCAGATTCTTTAACAGCTGAGCCACCAGGGAAGCCCAGGAACACTGGATTAGGTAGCCTATCCCTTCTCCAGGGGATTTTCCCGACCCAGGAATTGAACCAGGGTCTCCTTCATTGCAGGTGGATTCTTTACCAACTGAGATATCAGGGAAGCAAGGATTAATACAGGTGACTTTAAATTCTTATTTACTCAAGATTTTAAAATTGAAACAAAAAGAAGAAAGTGAAGGTCACCTGTACTAACCCTTGATAAGTAAATTAAGTTTATCCTTGAACTAGGTGATTATGATAACTTAGCAGAGAGATATGCAGTAGGTGATGAGAAATTCAGGTCTGAAGCTTGATCTCACAGAGATGATGATTGGCATTTATTAAGCAGTTACTTACATCAGCCATTGTACTGGGTGTTACAAGTGAATATATCCTTAGCCCTGCCCTCAATTTTGGACTGGTTCCAAATTGGGAAAGGAGTACATCAGGCTGTATATTGTCATCCTGCTTATTTAACTTCTATGCAGAGTACATCATATGAAATGCTGGGCTGGGTAAAGCACAAGCTGGAATTAAGATTGCCAGGAGAAATATCAAGAACCTCAGATATGCAGATGACACCACCCTTATGGCAGAAAGTGAAGAGGAACTAAAAAGCCTCTTGATGAAGGTGAAAGAGGAGAGTGAAAAAGCTGGCTTAAAACTCGACATTCAAAAAACTGAGATCATGGCATTCAGTCCCATCACTTCATGGCAAATAGATGGGGAAACAGTGTCAGACTTTATTTTCTTGGGCTCCAAAATCACTGCAGATGGTGACTGCAGCCATGAAATTAAGAGGCTTGCTCCTTGGAAGAAAAGCTATGACCAACTTAGCATATTAAAAAGCAGAGACATTGCTTTGCCGACAGGGGTCTGTCTAGTCAAAGCTATCGTTTTTCCAGTAGTCATGTATGGATGTGAGAGTTGGACCATAAAGGAGGCTGAGTGCTGAAGAGTTGATGCTTTTGAACTGCGGTGTTGCAGAAGACTCCTGAGAGTCCCTTGGACTGCAAGGAGATCCAACCAGTCCATCCTAAAGGAGATCAATCCTGGATGTTCATTGGAAGGACTGATGCTGAAGCTGAAACTCTAATACTTTGACCACCTGATGAGAAGAACTGACTCACTGGAAAAGACCCTGATGCTGGGAAAGATTGAAAGCGGGAGGAGAAGGGGACGACAGAGAATGAGACGGTTGGATGGCGTCACCGACTCAGTGGACGTGAGTTTGAGCAGGCTCTGAGAGATGGTGAAGGACAGGAAATGCTGCAGTCTGTGGGGTCGCAAAGAGACAGACACAACTGAGCAACTGAACAACCCGCTCTCAAGGCGCCTGCACTCTACTGAAAGAGGCAGAGAAGTGAGTTGACAATAACACAGTGATTGTTATTGCAATCAAGGGGGTGGGGGCGGCGCAGAAGGGGACTGAACGGGCATCAGAAGAGTAAGGGAAGACTCCTCAGAGGACTTGGCGCCTCTGGGATCAGTCGCAGTATGCTGACTAGGGATGATACCCGCGCGGGATGGGTGTGGGGGAGGATGTATACTGGCAGAAGGGGCAGATTGAGGGAGAACTAGGCACATCTGGGGGCACAAAATGCAGTGTAGCTGGACTGTAGGGCAATTTGCAACGGTGAAGAAAAGGGAAAAGGGGGCCAGTCATTAAAGATCTTGTTTATGTTACACTAAAAAAATGAGATGTTTTGCCCCTAGGATTTTAGCTCCTAGAGATCTCAACCTACAAGCGGTTCAACAGCCCTAGGTCCAAGAGAGAATTTACAATGAAGCGCACACACAAGGGGCTTCTCCGATGGTTCAGTAGCAAAGAATACAGGGGACGTGAGAGACATGGGTTCAGTCCCTGGGTTGGGAAGATCCCCTGGAGGAGCAAAAGGCTACCCTCTCCTGAATTCTTGCCTGGAAAATCCCATGGACAGAAAAGCCTAGCAGCAGGCTGCAGTCCATGGGGTCCCAAAGAGTCAGACCCGACTGAGCGATTGAACACACACCTACACACAAGGATGAGAAAGGAACTGACAAAGTACAAAAGAATCACTGAAGCCAGACAGAGACCGTCCACAAGGAGGGTTTAGGGAACAACACGAAGAGAACGGATAGAGAAGGCTGAGACCTTAAGGTTTACAGTTGTTTCTTAGAAAGTCCCTGGTGACCTTGGAAGTTTTGGCGGGGAGGGTTCATAAAGCCAATGGATAGGAGAGAGTCTGGAGTGAAAAAGTGGAGGCAGAGGGTACTGATTCTAGAAAAGCTGAGTGGTGAGCAGGAGACAAGGAGAAGTGAATATGGTGAGTGGAGACGGGGGGAAGTGAGGATGGAGAGCTATTAGGCACCTGCCGGATGATGTCTGCCCCCACTGAGATCGTCCCCTAAGGCTGGACTGAGGAAGCACCGAAAGGTCGGAACATGCTCTGAAGAGAGGATTCAGTCAGCAGTAAGTCGAGCCCCGGGAAGAGCATCAGTGGCATGGCTGAGGCGGGGATGTGACCTGGAAGTAGATCCCATCTTCACGGTTCCATCAAGGCTCTGGAATTGGGGGCGGGATTAGGGAAAATGAGCGTGGTCACCTTCCCACATTTCCAACAGCTGAAGGAGGGGTAAGGTACAAAGGATGACAGAGGATGAGATGGCTGGATGGCATCACCAACTCAATGGACATGGGTTTGAGTGAACTCCGGGAATTGGCGATGGCCGGGGAGGCCTGGCGTGCTGCAGTCTATGGGGTCACAAGGAGTCGGACACGACTGAGTGACTGAACTGAACTGAATTGAAGGTAGAAAAGCTGCTCGCCCACTGTCATTTCTAGGGAGCATGGGTGTGGAACCTTCAAGTAAATTCTGGACTGGTACAATACCAGCTGAATCATTTATAACCATAGGTATTTCTTAAAAGAATATGTTTCGTGTATTGCCGGCATTTGATCTAGAGTGTTTTCTAACACTAGCAGAATTTATTAAAGAGGAACAATTTGCCCAATGTCTTGCAAATTATTGTACTAGATTTAGGTTTCATTACTGTTTCACCTGTTACTGTTTCACCCACTCATCTTTCACTAAAAGATGAGCTGTTAGCCTCAATGTTAGTTGATTCTTCAATACATGTACTTTTTTTTTTCCTGGGAGAATTGGGATTGGAAAAACTGTAGGCTGTTTACTGAAAAGCCTGTTTTTATTGAGTCCAGTGATTATGGAAGTGTTGTACTCTTATCATTCTTAAGAGGTTCATTGGAAGGACTGATGCTATAGCTGAAACTCCAATACTTTGGCCACCTCATGCGAAGAGTTGACTCACTGGAAAAGACTCTGATGCTGGGAGGGGTTGGGGGCGGGAGGAGAAGGGGACGACAGAGAATGAGATGGCTGAATGGCATCACCAACTCGATGGACGTGAGTTTGAGTGGACTCCGGGAGTTGGTGATGGACAGGGAGGCCTGGCGTGCTGTGATTCATGGGGTCGCAAAGAGTCGGACACGACTGAGCGACTGAACTGAACTGAAGCGGTTTCAAGGCAGTGGTCACCAAAGAGAGTGCCCCTAGGACTCCTCAGGGCTGCACTTTCCAAGCACTGGAACTGGAAGCCTTTCAGCAGATCTGAAGCCCAGTGCTGGCAGCCGAAAGGCTGTAATCCACACCAGCTGAAATCTAACATGGTATTTAAAAGGCAGGGTTGTATTATGTTTAAAAGCTTGGAACTGACTTTGTGAAAAGCTGACAATGTATAAATTCCCCACCTCCATCAGCAAACCAGTTAATCAGAGTAACACAGGGCTCTTTATCCCTTAACATAGAGTAAGTTTTAGAAAGAAAAAAAAAATTGAAATTGAGCTGCCATTACCCTTTAAGACCGATCCCCTTTGAAAACCTGTGAGAAAATGTTCTTTTTTCCCTTGATCTTGGGTCAGGTGGAGTCACTTCCACCTTATTTCCATCCCATGCTGATGTGGCCATTGAATCGGGGCACCTGAGTTTTAGGGACCAGTTTTCAATGCCGGCTCCGTCACTCTTGAGCTGTGTATTTCAGGCAAATGAATTAACATCCGAGCTTTAGTCTCATCATCTGTAACACAGGAGAATGGTTTCCATGTTCTTGTAGGTGTGTGATTCACTCTGATTCACAGGCAGACTGTGCACACTTAGTAGTGGCTTATTAGAGACCATGAACACTTGGTGGCACTGGGGATGCTCACCTAGCCAGCCTCATAAATGCAGGCCTGTCAATAAAGGGGGGTGGTAGGGTTCTAAGTATCTCTGGGAGATGGGAGATGATTTAAAACTCAGAATTTTTCAAATCCCCACAAAATAATAAACATTCTAGTAAAGAAATGGCAACTTCCTAGTAAACAATGTTCTAGTAAAGAACATTCTAGAAAGGAAATGGCAACCCACTCCAGTATTCTTGCCTGGAGAATCCCCATAGAGAAAGGAGCCTGGTGGGCTACAGTCCATGGAGTCGCAGAGTTGGACACGACTGAGAGACTAAGCACACACAAATAAACATGCAGTGAGTTCTGGCAAAGAAAAAATGTAGGAAAAAAAGCACAGTGCCCAGTGTGTACCATAACTAATGTTAATAAAACAAATCTTGTCCTTTTTTTCTGAAGCTTCAGGAGTCCCATCTGTGGATTCTTTTGTTTCTCTGCATTTCTTCCTCTTTTAATTGAATGAAGGAATTTTTGAATTCTATAATGCTTTACAACTTTCCAAAGCTTCACACCCATGATTTCATATGTGCTCGGTCACTCAGTCGTGGCCAACTCCTTGCAACGCCATGGGTTGCAGCCCGCCAGGCTCCTCTGTCCATGGGATTTCCCAGGCAAGATACTGGAGTGGGTTACCATTTCCTCCTCCAGGCGATCTTCCTGACCCAGGGATCGAACCAGCATCTCCTGCACACGGGCAGATTCTTTCCCACCGAGCCGTGGAGAAAGCCGCATGATTTCATTTAATCCCGTAACAACCCGCTTCCCCTCCACCCCTGTGCTGCCCTGCTTCTCGCTCCCTCTGGTGATGGCGGTTTGTTCTTTGTATCTGTGAATCTGTTTCTTGTTCGTTGTATTCACTCGTTTGTTATATTTTTTAGATTCCACATATAAGTGGCGTCCATCTATGGATTCTTGACTAAAGAATCTCGAGGTGACTATACTGCAAGTTTTCTCCTATTTACTAAAGAATTTTGCCTTCAAGGTGCTTATAAATACTGATTTTCCTTTCTTTTTTTCCTTTGGCTATGCTTCATGGCATGTGGGGTCTTATTTCCCTGACCAGGGATCAAACCTGCACCCCTTGCAGTGGAAGCCTGGAGTCTTAACCACTGACCTACCAGGGAAGTTGCTGGTGAAATGAAAATGGTGAAATTAAGTGAAAATGTTGATTTTCATTTATATTGCTTCCTACATTACCCCTAATTTAGAGACTAGCTCCTTGTTAGGACATCTCTTACCCTGGTGATCTCCAGTTCTACAATCCTTTCTTTATTCCTGGTTCCCTCCTGGGCTATTTGACATGGATGTTTACCACACCGGATCTCAGACCTGTAACTTGCACCACCAGTCTTAGGGTGCCGCTAACCCCAAAGTGTTCAAGCCACTTTTCCGTGCTCCCTTTCCCCCAGATTCTACTTCCTCTGCTGAAAGAACACCCCACTGGGAATTCTCACCCAGGGTACCCCTTTGCCACAACCTCAGCCACATTCTTCTGCACAGTGCCACATTCCAGATTCTTGTTTATCCCTTTGTAGGCAAGGCTTTATTTTGGTGGTGTAATTCCGTCTCCACCGGTCAGGACATGGACACCTGCTGTTCCCTACCTCTAGAAGATATGATTCCTAACTGGGTAATTGGCGGCCACTCTGTCCTGGGTGTCTGCCTAAGTACACAGCAGATTCTCCCCTTACCAGTCATCAGATATTAATAGCTCATTTGTATCTCCTAAAACCCATTAACTCAGGGCCCTACCAATTTTCCTACTCCACCCCGGCACTTGCCTAAATATATTTAGAAACTTCAATTAGCATAGGTCCTTTGGAGAGGAAGGTGACAAGATAAACCAATTTAACCTTTATAGGATACGTAATTCTACTTAAGTATAAGGCATTAAAGGTAACACCATTAAGAAATGTTTCTGAAGTTAAAAGCCATAGGACAGTAAAACACTCTAAAATTTGAGCCATTGAGAAACCAGTCCCAATGGGTTGTGACATTGATCTATCTTTAAAATGGGTGGATGGTTTCTACATATATTCCAGGATCTAGCTTCTGGCTTTCGGGTGACTGGGGGTGGGATGCAGTAAGGGAGAGGGAAAGGCTTTGAGTCAGAGGTTGCGTCCCCATCCTGCCCCTGATCTCCCCTCATGGTGGCCTCTATAAAGTTCTCCAGATCCTCAGAGGCCATATTTTCCCTGTAAAGTGGGAAGCACTCCTCAGAGATGTTGTAAAGATCAGGAACAATTCTGTAAAATGCTGCTTGCCATACCTGTCACCTGAGTTGATGCCCAATAAACAGTAGTTGCCATTATTATGTTTACTTAACCCAGTGGGGTAATCTTTAATTGAGGTATAATTAATTGCTTTACAAAATTGTGTTCGTTTTTGCTGTACAACAAAGTGAATCAGCTGTACGTACTATATGTATACATATATCCCCTTCCTCGTGGGCTTCCTTCCCACCACCCCACCTCCCAGCCCACCCATCTAGGTCATCACAGAACACCAAGCTAAGCTCCCTGTGCTATACAGGAC